>NC_137484.1:0-600000 GCF_918807975.1 Aplidium turbinatum | reverse complement strand
TTTGAAAAGCCAATTTTTTTTCAATAATGTTCACTTTTAGTACGTAAAAAAACTTTCTTAGACAATTTTTAATGACGTTAGTTCCAAACTAAAAGAACTAGTTTCGCAAAAAAAAATTATTTTTCACTGTATGAAATGTCTTAGAAAAATCTTTGAAACATTTTCTTGAAAAGACAATTTTTTTTCAATAATGTTCACTTTTAGTACGTAAAAAAACTTTCTTAGACAATTTTTAATGACGTTAGTTCCAAACTAAAAGAATTAGATAGTTTCGCAAAAAAAAATTATTTTTCACTGTATGAAATGTCTTAGAAAAATTTTTGAAAAATTTTTTTTAAAGGACAATTTTTTTTCAATAATGTTCACTTTTAGTACGTAAAAAAACTTTCTTAGACAATTTTTAATGACGTTAGTTCCAAACTAAAAGAATTAGATAGTTTCGCTAAAAAAAATTATTTTTCACTGTATGAAATGTCTTGAAAAAATTTTTTTTAAAAGACAATTTTTTTTCAATAATGTTCACTTTTAGTACGTAAAAAAACTTTCTTAGACAATTTTTAATGACGTTAATTCCAAACTAAAAGAATTAGATAGTTTCGCAAAAAAAAATTATTTTTCACTGTATGAAATGTCTTAGAAAAATTTTTGAATAAATTTTTTGAAAAGACAATTTTTTTTCAATAATGTTCACTTTTAGTACGTAAAAAAGCATTCTTAGACAATTTTTAATGACGTTAGTTCCAAACTAAACGAATTAGATAGTTTTGCAAAAAAAAAATTATTTTTCATTGTATGAAATGTCTTAGAAAAATTTTTGAATAAATTTTTTGAAAAGACAATTTTTTTTCAATAATGTTCACTTTTAGTACGTAAAAAAACTTTCTTAGACAATTTTTAATGACATTAGTTCCAAACTAAAAGAATTAGATAGTTTCGCAAAAAAAGATTATTTTTCACTATATGAAATGTCTTGGAAAAATTTTTTGAAAAAACAATTGTTTTTCAATAATGTTCATTTTTAGTACGTAAAAAAACTTTTTTAGACAATTTTTAACGACGTTAGTTCCAAACTAAGAGAATTAGATAGTTTCGCAAAAAAAAATTATTTTTCACTGTATGAAATGTCTTGGAATAATTTTTTTGATAAGACAATTTTTTTCAATAATGTTCACTTTTAGTACGTAAAAAAACTTTCTTAGACAATTTTTAATGACGTTAGTTCCAAACTAAAAAAATTAGATAGTTTCGCAAAAAAAAATTATTTTTCACTGTATGAAATGTCTTAGAAAATTTTTTGAAATATTTTTTTTAAAGGACAATTTTTTTCAATAATGTTCACTTTTAGTACGTAAAAAAACTTTCTTAGACAATTTTTAATGACGTTAGTTCCAAGCTAAAAGAATTAGATAGTTTCGCAAAAAAAAATTATTTTTCACTGTATGAAATGTCTTGGAAAAATATTTTTAAAAAGCCAACTTTTTTCAATAATGTGCATTTTTAGTACGTAAAAAATCTTTCTTTACAATTTTTAATGACGTTAGTTCCAAACTAAAAGAATTAGATAGTTTCGCAAAAAAAAATTATTTTTCACTGCATGAAATGTCTTGGAAAACTTTTTTGAAAAAACAATTTTCTTTCAATAATGTTCATTTTTAGTACGTAAAAAAACTTTTTTTGACAATTTTTAACGACGTTAGTTCCAAACTAAAAGAATTAGATAGTTTCGCAAAAAAAAATTATTTTTCACTGTATGAAATGTCTTGGAATAATTTTTTTGAAAAGACAATTTTTTACAATAATGTTCACTTTTAGTACGTAAAAAAACTTTCTTAGACAATTTTTAATGACGTTAGTTCCAAACTAAACGAATTAGATAGTTTTGCAAAAAAAAAATTATTTTTCATTGTATGAAATGTCTTAGAAAAATTTTTGAATAAATTTTTTGAAAAGACAATTTTTTTTCAATAATGTTCACTTTTAGTACGTAAAAAAACTTTCTTAGACAATTTTTAATGACATTAGTTCCAAACTAAAAGAATTAGATAGTTTCGCAAAAAAAAATTATTTTTCACTATATGAAATGTCTTGGAAAAATTTTTTGAAAAAACAATTTTTTTTCAATAATGTTCATTTTTAGTACGTAAAAAAACTTTTTTAGACAATTTTTAACGACGTTAGTTCCAAACTAAGAGAATTAGATAGTTTCGCAAAAAAAATTATTTTTCACTGTATGAAATGTCTTGGAATAATTTTTTTGATAAGACAATTTTTTTCAATATTGTTCACTTTTAGTACGTAAAAAAACTTTCTTAGACAATTTTTAATGACGTTAGTTCCAAACTAAAAGAATTAGATAGTTTCGCAAAAAAAAATTATTTTTCACTGTATGAAATGTCTTAGAAAAATTTTTGAAATATTTTTTTTAAAGGACAATTTTTTTCAATAATGTTCACTTTTAGTACGTAAAAAAACTTTCTTAGACAATTTTTAATGACGTTAGTTCCAAGCTAAAAGAATTAGATAGTTTCGCAAAAAAAAATTATTTTTCACTGTATGAAATGTCTTGGAAAAATATTTTTAAAAAGCCAACTTTTTTCAATAATGTGCATTTTTAGTACGTAAAAAATCTTTCTTAGACAATTTTTAATGACGTTAGTTCCAAACTAAAAGAATTAGATAGTTTCGCAAAAAAAAATTATTTTTCACTGTATGAAATGTCTTGGAAAACTTTTTTGAAAAAACAATTTTTTTTCAATAATGTTCATTTTTAGTACGTAAAAAAACTTTTTTTGACAATTTTTAACGACGTTAGTTCCAAACTAAAAGAATTAGATAGTTTCGCAAAAAAAAATTATTTTTCACTGTATGAAATGTCTTGGAATAATTTTTTTGAAAAGACAATTTTTTACAATAATGTTCACTTTTAGTACGTAAAAAAACTTTCTTAGACAATTTTTAATGACGTTAGTTCCAAACTAAAAGAATTAGATAGTTTGGCAAAAAAAAATTATTTTACACTGTATGAAATGTCTTAGAGAAATTTTTGAAAAATTTTTTTGAAAAGACAATTTTTTTTCAATAATGTTCACTTTTAGTACGTAAAAAAACTTTCTTAGACAATTTTTAATGCCGTTAGTTCCAAACTAAAAGAATTAGATAGTTTCGCAAAAAAAAATTATTTTTCACTGTATGAAATGTCTTGGAAAAAATTTTTTAAAAAGACAATTTTTTTTTTAATAATGTTCATTTTTAGTACGTAAAAAAACTTTCTTAGACAATTTTTAATGACGTTAGTTCCAAACTAAAAGAATTAGATAGTTTCGCAAAAAAAAATTATTTTTCACTGTATGAAATGTCTTGGAAAATTTTTTTGAAAAGCCAATTTATTTTCAATAATGTTCATTTTTAGTACGTAAAAAAACTTTCTTAGACAATTTTTAATGACGTTAGTTCCAAACTAAAAGAATTAGATAGTTTCGCAAAAAAAATTTATTTTTCACTGTATGAAATGTCTTAGAAAAATTTTTGAAAAATTTTTTTGAAAAGACAATTTTTTTTCTATAATATTCATTTTTAGTACGTAAAAAAACTTTTTTAGACAATTTTTAATGACGTTAGTTCCAAACTAAAAGAATTAGATAGTTTCGCAAAAAAAAATTATTTTTCACTGTATGAAATGTCTTAGAAAACTTTTTGAAAAATTTTTTTGAATAGACAATTTTTTTTCAATAATGTTCACTTTTAGTACGTAAAAAAACATTCTTAGACAATTTTTAATGACGTTAGTTCCAAACTAAAAGAATTAGATAGTTTCCCAAAAAAAAATTATTTTTCACTGTATGAAATGTCTTGGAAAAAATTTTTTGAAAAGCCAATTTTTTTCAATAATGTTCATTTTTAGTACGTAAAAAAACTTTCTTAGACAATTTTTAATGTCGTTAGTTCCAAACTAAAAGAATTAGATAGTTTCGCAAAAAAAAATTTTTTTTTACTGTTTGAAAGGTCTTAGAAAAATTTTTTTGAATAGACAATTTTTTTTCAATAATGTTCACTTTTAGTACGTAAAAAAACTTTCTTAGACAATTTTTAATGACGTTAGTTCCAAACTAAAAGAATTAGATAGTTTCGCAAAAAAAAATTATTTTTTACTGTATGATATGTCTTGGAAAAATTTTTTTAAAAAGACAATTTTTTTTCAATAATGTTCATTTTTAGTACGTAAAAAAACTTTCTTAGACAATTTTTAATGACGTTAGTTCCAAACTAAAAGAATTAGATAGTATCGCAAAAAAAAATTATTTTTCACTGTATGAAATGTCTTAGAAAAATTTTTGAAAAATTTTTTTGAAAAGACAATTTTTTTTCTATAATATTCATTTTTAGTACGTAAAATAACTTTCTTAGACAATTTTTAATGACGTTAGTTCCAAACTAAAAGAAATAGATAGTTTCGCAAAAAAAAATTAATTTTCACTGTATGAAATGTCTTAGAAAGATTTTTGAAAAATGACAATTTTTTTTCAATGATGTTCACTTTTAGTACGTAAAAAAACTTTCTTAGACAATTTTTAATGCCGTTAGTTCCAAACTAAAAGAATTAGATAGTTTTGCAAAAAAAAATTATTTTTCACAGTATGAAATGTCTTAGAAAAATTTTTGAAAAATTTTTTTGAAAAGACAATTTTTTTTCAATAATGTTCACTTTTAGTACGTAAAAAAACTTTCTTAGACAATTTTTAATGCCGTTAGTTCCAAACTAAAAGAATTAGATAGTTTCGCAAAAAAAAATTATTTTTCACTGTATGAAATGTCTTATAAAAATTTTTGAAAAATTTTTTTGAAAAGACAATTTTTTTTCAATGATGTTCACTTTTAGTACGTAAAAAAACTTTCTTAGACAATTTTTAATGACGTTAGTTCCAAACTAAAAGAATTAGATAGTTTCGCAAAAAAAAATTATTTTTCACTGTATGAAATGTCTTAGAAAAATTTTTGAAATATTTTTTTTAAAGGACAATTTTTTTCAATAATGTTCACTTTTAGTACGTAAAAAAACTTTCTTAGACAATTTTTAATGACGTTAGTTCCAAGCTAAAAGAATTAGATAGTTTCGCAAAAAAAAATTATTTTTCACTGTATGAAATGTCTTGGAAAAATATTTTTAAAAAGCCAACTTTTTTCAATAATGTGCATTTTTAGTACGTAAAAAATCTTTCTTAGACAATTTTTAATGACGTTAGTTCCAAACTAAAAGAATTAGATAGTTTCGCAAAAAAAAATTATTTTTCACTGTATGAAATGTCTCGGAAAACTTTTTTGAAAAAACAATTTTTTTTCAATAATGTTCATTTTTAGTACGTAAAAAAACTTTTTTTGACAATTTTTAACGACGTTAGTTCCAAACTAAAAGAATTAGATAGTTTCGCAAAAAAAAATTATTTTTCACTGTATGAAATGTCTTGGAATAATTTTTTTGAAAAGACAATTTTTTACAATAATGTTCACTTTTAGTACGTAAAAAAACTTTCTTAGACAATTTTTAATGACGTTAGTTCCAAACTAAAAGAATTAGATAGTTTGGCAAAAAAAAATTATTTTACACTGTATGAAATGTCTTAGAGAAATTTTTGAAAAATTTTTTTGAAAAGACAATTTTTTTTCAATAATGTTCACTTTTAGTACGTAAAAAAACTTTCTTAGACAATTTTTAATGCCGTTAGTTCCAAACTAAAAGAATTAGATAGTTTCGCAAAAAAAAATTAATTTTCACTGTATGAAATGTCTTGGAAAAAATTTTTTAAAAAGACAATTTTTTTTTTAATAATGTTCATTTTTAGTACGTAAAAAAACTTTCTTAGACAATTTTTAATGACGTTAGTTCCAAACTAAAAGAATTAGATAGTTTCGCAAAAAAAAATTATTTTTCACTGTATGAAATGTCTTGGAAAACTTTTTTGAAAAGCCAATTTATTTTCAATAATGTTCATTTTTAGTACGTAAAAAAACTTTCTTAGACAATTTTTAATGACGTTAGTTCTAAACTAAAAGAATTAGATAGTTTCGCAAAAAAAAATTATTTTTCACTGTATGAAATGTCTTAGAAAAATTTTTGAAAAATTTTTTTGAAAAGACAATTTTTTTTCTATAATATTCATTTTTAGTACGTAAAAAAACTTTTTTAGACAATTTTTAATGACGTTAGTTCCAAACTAAAAGAATTAGATAGTTTCGCAAAAAAAAATTATTTTTCATTGTATGAAATGTCTTAGAAAACTTTTTGAAAAATTTTTTTGAATAGACAATTTTTTTTCAATAATGTTCACTTTTAGTACGTAAAAAAACATTCTTAGACAATTTTTAATGACGTTAGTTCCAAACTAAAAGAATTAGATAGTTTCCCAAAAAAAAATTATTTTTCACTGTATGAAATGTCTTGGAAAAAATTTTTTGAAAAGCCAATTTTTTTCAATAATGTTCATTTTTAGTACGTAAAAAAACTTTCTTAGACAATTTTTAATGTCGTTAGTTCCAAACTAAAAGAATTAGATAGTTTCGCAAAAAAAAATTTTTTTTTACTGTATGAAAGGTCTTAGAAAAATTTTTTTGAAAAGACAATTTTTTTTCAATAATGTTCACTTTTAGTACGTAAAAAAACTTTCTTAGACAATTTTTAATGACGTTAGTTCCAAACTAAAAGAATTAGATAGTTTCGCAAAAAAAAATTATTTTTTACTGTATGATATGTCTTGGAAAAATTTTTTTAAAAAGACAATTTTTTTTCAATAATGTTCACTTTTAGTACGTAAAAAAACTTTCTTAGACAATTTTTAATGACATTAGTTCCAAACTAAAAGAATTAGATAGTTTCGCAAAAAAAAATTATTTTTCACTATATGAAATGTCTTGGAAAAATTTTTTGAAAAAACAATTTTTTTTCAATAATGTTCATTTTTAGTACGTAAAAAAACTTTTTTAGACAATTTTTAACGACGTTAGTTCCAAACTAAGAGAATTAGATAGTTTCGCAAAAAAAATTATTTTTCACTGTATGAAATGTCTTGGAATAATTTTTTTGATAAGACAATTTTTTTCAATATTGTTCACTTTTAGTACGTAAAAAAACTTTCTTAGACAATTTTTAATGACGTTAGTTCCAAACTAAAAGAATTAGATAGTTTCGCAAAAAAAAATTATTTTTCACTGTATGAAATGTCTTAGAAAAATTTTTGAAATATTTTTTTTAAAGGACAATTTTTTTCAATAATGTTCACTTTTAGTACGTAAAAAAACTTTCTTAGACAATTTTTAATGACGTTAGTTCCAAGCTAAAAGAATTAGATAGTTTCGCAAAAAAAAATTATTTTTCACTGTATGAAATGTCTTGGAAAAATATTTTTAAAAAGCCAACTTTTTTCAATAATGTGCATTTTTAGTACGTAAAAAATCTTTCTTAGACAATTTTTAATGACGTTAGTTCCAAACTAAAAGAATTAGATAGTTTCGCAAAAAAAAATTATTTTTCACTGTATGAAATGTCTTGGAAAACTTTTTTGAAAAAACAATTTTTTTTCAATAATGTTCATTTTTAGTACGTAAAAAAACTTTTTTTGACAATTTTTAACGACGTTAGTTCCAAACTAAAAGAATTAGATAGTTTCGCAAAAAAAAATTATTTTTCACTGTATGAAATGTCTTGGAATAATTTTTTTGAAAAGACAATTTTTTACAATAATGTTCACTTTTAGTACGTAAAAAAACTTTCTTAGACAATTTTTAATGACGTTAGTTCCAAACTAAAAGAATTAGATAGTTTGGCAAAAAAAAATTATTTTACACTGTATGAAATGTCTTAGAGAAATTTTTGAAAAATTTTTTTGAAAAGACAATTTTTTTTCAATAATGTTCACTTTTAGTACGTAAAAAAACTTTCTTAGACAATTTTTAATGCCGTTAGTTCCAAACTAAAAGAATTAGATAGTTTCGCAAAAAAAAATTATTTTTCACTGTATGAAATGTCTTGGAAAAAATTTTTTAAAAAGACAATTTTTTTTTTAATAATGTTCATTTTTAGTACGTAAAAAAACTTTCTTAGACAATTTTTAATGACGTTAGTTCCAAACTAAAAGAATTAGATAGTTTCGCAAAAAAAAATTATTTTTCACTGTATGAAATGTCTTGGAAAATTTTTTTGAAAAGCCAATTTATTTTCAATAATGTTCATTTTTAGTACGTAAAAAAACTTTCTTAGACAATTTTTAATGACGTTAGTTCCAAACTAAAAGAATTAGATAGTTTCGCAAAAAAAATTTATTTTTCACTGTATGAAATGTCTTAGAAAAATTTTTGAAAAATTTTTTTGAAAAGACAATTTTTTTTCTATAATATTCATTTTTAGTACGTAAAAAAACTTTTTTAGACAATTTTTAATGACGTTAGTTCCAAACTAAAAGAATTAGATAGTTTCGCAAAAAAAAATTATTTTTCACTGTATGAAATGTCTTAGAAAACTTTTTGAAAAATTTTTTTGAATAGACAATTTTTTTTCAATAATGTTCACTTTTAGTACGTAAAAAAACATTCTTAGACAATTTTTAATGACGTTAGTTCCAAACTAAAAGAATTAGATAGTTTCCCAAAAAAAAATTATTTTTCACTGTATGAAATGTCTTGGAAAAAATTTTTTGAAAAGCCAATTTTTTTCAATAATGTTCATTTTTAGTACGTAAAAAAACTTTCTTAGACAATTTTTAATGTCGTTAGTTCCAAACTAAAAGAATTAGATAGTTTCGCAAAAAAAAATTTTTTTTTACTGTTTGAAAGGTCTTAGAAAAATTTTTTTGAATAGACAATTTTTTTTCAATAATGTTCACTTTTAGTACGTAAAAAAACTTTCTTAGACAATTTTTAATGACGTTAGTTCCAAACTAAAAGAATTAGATAGTTTCGCAAAAAAAAATTATTTTTTACTGTATGATATGTCTTGGAAAAATTTTTTTAAAAAGACAATTTTTTTTCAATAATGTTCATTTTTAGTACGTAAAAAAACTTTCTTAGACAATTTTTAATGACGTTAGTTCCAAACTAAAAGAATTAGATAGTATCGCAAAAAAAAATTATTTTTCACTGTATGAAATGTCTTAGAAAAATTTTTGAAAAATTTTTTTGAAAAGACAATTTTTTTTCTATAATATTCATTTTTAGTACGTAAAATAACTTTCTTAGACAATTTTTAATGACGTTAGTTCCAAACTAAAAGAAATAGATAGTTTCGCAAAAAAAAATTAATTTTCACTGTATGAAATGTCTTAGAAAGATTTTTGAAAAATGACAATTTTTTTTCAATGATGTTCACTTTTAGTACGTAAAAAAACTTTCTTAGACAATTTTTAATGCCGTTAGTTCCAAACTAAAAGAATTAGATAGTTTTGCAAAAAAAAATTATTTTTCACAGTATGAAATGTCTTAGAAAAATTTTTGAAAAATTTTTTTGAAAAGACAATTTTTTTTCAATAATGTTCACTTTTAGTACGTAAAAAAACTTTCTTAGACAATTTTTAATGCCGTTAGTTCCAAACTAAAAGAATTAGATAGTTTCGCAAAAAAAAATTATTTTTCACTGTATGAAATGTCTTATAAAAATTTTTGAAAAATTTTTTTGAAAAGACAATTTTTTTTCAATGATGTTCACTTTTAGTACGTAAAAAAACTTTCTTAGACAATTTTTAATGACGTTAGTTCCAAACTAAAAGAATTAGATAGTTTCGCAAAAAAAAATTATTTTTCACTGTATGAAATGTCTTAGAAAAATTTTTGAAATATTTTTTTTAAAGGACAATTTTTTTCAATAATGTTCACTTTTAGTACGTAAAAAAACTTTCTTAGACAATTTTTAATGACGTTAGTTCCAAGCTAAAAGAATTAGATAGTTTCGCAAAAAAAAATTATTTTTCACTGTATGAAATGTCTTGGAAAAATATTTTTAAAAAGCCAACTTTTTTCAATAATGTGCATTTTTAGTACGTAAAAAATCTTTCTTAGACAATTTTTAATGACGTTAGTTCCAAACTAAAAGAATTAGATAGTTTCGCAAAAAAAAATTATTTTTCACTGTATGAAATGTCTCGGAAAACTTTTTTGAAAAAACAATTTTTTTTCAATAATGTTCATTTTTAGTACGTAAAAAAACTTTTTTTGACAATTTTTAACGACGTTAGTTCCAAACTAAAAGAATTAGATAGTTTCGCAAAAAAAAATTATTTTTCACTGTATGAAATGTCTTGGAATAATTTTTTTGAAAAGACAATTTTTTACAATAATGTTCACTTTTAGTACGTAAAAAAACTTTCTTAGACAATTTTTAATGACGTTAGTTCCAAACTAAAAGAATTAGATAGTTTGGCAAAAAAAAATTATTTTACACTGTATGAAATGTCTTAGAGAAATTTTTGAAAAATTTTTTTGAAAAGACAATTTTTTTTCAATAATGTTCACTTTTAGTACGTAAAAAAACTTTCTTAGACAATTTTTAATGCCGTTAGTTCCAAACTAAAAGAATTAGATAGTTTCGCAAAAAAAAATTAATTTTCACTGTATGAAATGTCTTGGAAAAAATTTTTTAAAAAGACAATTTTTTTTTTAATAATGTTCATTTTTAGTACGTAAAAAAACTTTCTTAGACAATTTTTAATGACGTTAGTTCCAAACTAAAAGAATTAGATAGTTTCGCAAAAAAAAATTATTTTTCACTGTATGAAATGTCTTGGAAAACTTTTTTGAAAAGCCAATTTATTTTCAATAATGTTCATTTTTAGTACGTAAAAAAACTTTCTTAGACAATTTTTAATGACGTTAGTTCTAAACTAAAAGAATTAGATAGTTTCGCAAAAAAAAATTATTTTTCACTGTATGAAATGTCTTAGAAAAATTTTTGAAAAATTTTTTTGAAAAGACAATTTTTTTTCTATAATATTCATTTTTAGTACGTAAAAAAACTTTTTTAGACAATTTTTAATGACGTTAGTTCCAAACTAAAAGAATTAGATAGTTTCGCAAAAAAAAATTATTTTTCATTGTATGAAATGTCTTAGAAAACTTTTTGAAAAATTTTTTTGAATAGACAATTTTTTTTCAATAATGTTCACTTTTAGTACGTAAAAAAACATTCTTAGACAATTTTTAATGACGTTAGTTCCAAACTAAAAGAATTAGATAGTTTCCCAAAAAAAAATTATTTTTCACTGTATGAAATGTCTTGGAAAAAATTTTTTGAAAAGCCAATTTTTTTCAATAATGTTCATTTTTAGTACGTAAAAAAACTTTCTTAGACAATTTTTAATGTCGTTAGTTCCAAACTAAAAGAATTAGATAGTTTCGCAAAAAAAAATTTTTTTTTACTGTATGAAAGGTCTTAGAAAAATTTTTTTGAAAAGACAATTTTTTTTCAATAATGTTCACTTTTAGTACGTAAAAAAACTTTCTTAGACAATTTTTAATGACGTTAGTTCCAAACTAAAAGAATTAGATAGTTTCGCAAAAAAAAATTATTTTTTACTGTATGATATGTCTTGGAAAAATTTTTTTAAAAAGACAATTTTTTTTCAATAATGTTCATTTTTAGTACGTAAAAAAACTTTCTTAGACAATTTTTAATGACGTTAGTTCCAAACTAAAAGAATTAGATAGTATCGCAAAAAAAAATTATTTTTCACTGTATGAAATGTCTTAGAAAAATTTTTGAAAAATTTTTTTGAAAAGACAATTTTTTTTCTATAATATTCATTTTTAGTACGTAAAAAAACTTTCTTAGACAATTTTTAATGACGTTAGTTCCAAACTAAAAGAAATAGATAGTTTCGCAAAAAAAAATTAATTTTCACTGTATGAAATGTCTTAGAAAGATTTTTGAAAAATGACAATTTTTTTTCAATGATGTTCACTTTTAGTACGTAAAAAAACTTTCTTAGACAATTTTTAATGCCGTTAGTTCCAAACTAAAAGAATTAGATAGTTTTGCAAAAAAAAATTATTTTTCACAGTATGAAATGTCTTAGAAAAATTTTTGAAAAATTTTTTTGAAAAGACAATTTTTTTTCAATAATGTTCACTTTTAGTACGTAAAAAAACTTTCTTAGACAATTTTTAATGCCGTTAGTTCCAAACTAAAAGAATTAGATAGTTTCGCAAAAAAAAATTAATTTTCACTGTATGAAATGTCTTATAAAAATTTTTGAAAAATTTTTTTGAAAAGACAATTTTTTTTCAATGATGTTCACTTTTAGTACGTAAAAAAACTTTCTTAGACAATTTTTAATGCCGTTAGTTCCAAACTAAAAGAATTAGATAGTTTCCCAAAAAAAAATTATTTTTCACTGTATGAAATGTCTTGGAAAAAATTTTTTAAAAAGCCAATTTTTTTTCAATAATGTTCATTTTTAGTACGTAAAAAAACTTTCTTAGACAATTTTTAATGACGTTAGTTCCAAACTAAAAGAATTAGATAGTTTCGCAAAAAAAAATTATTTTTCACTGTATGAAATGTCTTAGAAAAATTTTTGAAAAATTTTTTTTAAAGGTCAATTTTTTTTCAATAATATTCATTTTTAGTACGTAAAAAAACTTTTTTAGACAATTTTTAATGACGTTAGTTCCAAACTAAAAGAATTAGATAGTTTCGCAAAAAAAAATTATTTTTCACTGTATGAAATGTCTTAGAAAAATTTTTGAAAAATTTTTTTGAATAGACAATTTTTTTTCAATAATGTTCACTTTTAGTACGTAAAAAAACATTCTTAGACAATTTTTAATGACGTTAGTTCCAAACTAAAAGAATTAGATAGTTTCGCAAAAAAAAATTATTTTTTACTGTATGATATGTCTTGGAAAAATTTTTTTAAAAAGACAATTTTTTTTCAATAATGTTCATTTTTAGTACGTAAAAAAACTTTCTTAGACAATTTTTAATGACGTTAGTTCCAAACTAAAAGAATTAGATAGTTTGGCAAAAAAAATTATTTTACACTGTATGAAATGTCTTAGAAAAATTTTTGAAAAATTTTTTTGAAAAGACAATTTTTTTTAATAATGTTCACTTTTAGTACGTAAAAAAACTTTCTTAGACAATTTTTAATGCCGTTAGTTCCAAACTAAAAGAATTAGATAGTTTCGCAAAAAAAAATTATTTTTCACTGTATGAAATGTCTTGGAAAAAATTTTTTAAAAAGACAATTTTTTTTCAATAATGTTCACTTTTAGTACGTAAAAAAACTTTCTTAGACAATTTTTAATGACGTTAGTTCCAAATTAAAAGAATTAGATAGTTTCGCAAAAAAAAATTATTTTTCACTGTATGAAATGTCTTGGAAAAATTTTTTTGAAAAGCCAATTTATTTTCAATAATGTTCATTTTTAGTACGTAAAAAAACTTTCTTAGACAATTTTTAATGACGTTAGTTCCAAACTAAAAGAATTAGATAGTTTCGCAAAAAAAAATTAATTTTCACTGTATGAAATGTCTTAGAAAAATTTTTTTGAATAGACAATTTTTTTTCAATAATGTTCACTTTTAGTACGTAAAAAAACTTTCTTAGACAATTTTTAATGACGTTAGTTCCAAACTAAAAGAATTAGATAGTTTCGCAAAAAAAAATTATTTTTTACTGTATGATATGTCTTGGAAAAATTTTTTTAAAAAGACAATTTTTTTTCAATAATGTTCATTTTTAGTACGTAAAAAAACTTTCTTAGACAATTTTTAATGACGTTAGTTCCAAACTAAAAGAATTAGATAGTATCGCAAAAAAAAAATTATTTTTCACTGTATGAAATGTCTTAGAAAAATTTTTGAAAAATTTTTTTGAAAAGACAATTTTTTTTCTATAATATTCATTTTTAGTACGTAAAAAAACTTTCTTAGACAATTTTTAATGACGTTAGTTCCAAACTAAAAGAAATAGATAGTTTCGCAAAAAAAAATTAATTTTCACTGTATGAAATGTCTTAGAAAGATTTTTGAAAAATGACAATTTTTTTTCAATGATGTTCACGTTTAGTACGTAAAAAAACTTTCTTAGACAATTTTTAATGCCGTTATTTCCAAACTAAAAGAATTAGATAGTTTTGCAAAAAAAAATTATTTTTCACTGTATGAAATGTCTTAGAAAAATTTTTGAAAAATTTTTTTGAAAAGACAATTTTTTTTCAATAATGTTCACTTTTAGTACGTAAAAAAACTTTCTCAGACAATTTTTAATGCCGTTAGTTCCAAACTAAAAGAATTAGATAGTTTCGCAAAAAAAAATTAATTTTCACTGTATGAAATGTCTTATAAAAATTTTTGAAAAATTTTTTTAAAAAGACAATTTTTTTTCAATGATGTTCACTTTTAGTACGTAAAAAAACTTTCTTAGACAATTTTTAATGCCGTTAGTTCCAAACTAAAAGAATTAGATAGTTTCCCAAAAAAAAATTATTTTTCACTGTATGAAATGTCTTGGAAAAAATTTTTTAAAAAGCCAATTTTTTTTCAATAATGTTCATTTTTAGTACGTAAAAAAACTTTCTTAGACAATTTTTAATGACGTTAGTTCCAAACTAAAAGAATTAGAGAGTTTGGCAAAAAAAAATTATTTTTCACTGTATGGAAATGTCTTAGAAAGATTTTTGAAAAGTTTTTTTGAAAAGACAATTTTTTTCAATAATGTTCACTTTTAGTACGTAAAAAAACTTTCTTAGACACTTTTTAATGACGTTAGTTCCAAACTAAAAGAATTAGATAGTTTCGCAAAAAAAAATATTTTTCATTGTATGAAATGTCTTGGAAAAAATTTTTTAAAAAGACAATTTTTTTTCAATAATGTTCACTTTTAGTACGTAAAAAAACTTTCTTAGACAATTTTTAATGACGTTAGTTCCAAATTAAAAGAATTAGATAGTTTCGCAAAAAAAAATTATTTTTCACTGTATGAAATGTCTTGGAAAAATTTTTTTGAAAAGCCAATTTATTTTCAATAATGTTCATTTTTAGTACGTAAAAAAACTTTCTTAGACAATTTTTAATGACGTTAGTTCCAAACTAAAAGAATTAGATAGTTTCGCAAAAAAAAATTAATTTTCACTGTATGAAATGTCTTAGAAAAATTTTTTTGAATAGACAATTTTTTTTCAATAATGTTCACTTTTAGTACGTAAAAAAACTTTCTTAGACAATTTTTAATGACGTTAGTTCCAAACTAAAAGAATTAGATAGTTTCGCAAAAAAAAATTATTTTTTACTGTATGATATGTCTTGGAAAAATTTTTTTAAAAAGACAATTTTTTTTCAATAATGTTCATTTTTAGTACGTAAAAAAACTTTCTTAGACAATTTTTAATGACGTTAGTTCCAAACTAAAAGAATTAGATAGTATCGCAAAAAAAAATTATTTTTCACTGTATGAAATGTCTTAGAAAAATTTTTGAAAAATTTTTTTGAAAAGACAATTTTTTTTCTATAATATTCATTTTTAGTACGTAAAAAAACTTTCTTAGACAATTTTTAATGACGTTAGTTCCAAACTAAAAGAAATAGATAGTTTCGCAAAAAAAAATTAATTTTCACTGTATGAAATGTCTTAGAAAGATTTTTGAAAAATGACAATTTTTTTTCAATGATGTTCACGTTTAGTACGTAAAAAAACTTTCTTAGACAATTTTTAATGCCGTTATTTCCAAACTAAAAGAATTAGATAGTTTTGCAAAAAAAAATTATTTTTCACTGTATGAAATGTCTTAGAAAATTTTTTGAAAAATTTTTTTGAAAAGACAATTTTTTTTCAATAATGTTCACTTTTAGTACGTAAAAAAACTTTCTCAGACAATTTTTAATGCCGTTAGTTCCAAACTAAAAGAATTAGATAGTTTCGCAAAAAAAAATTAATTTTCACTGTATGAAATGTCTTATAAAAATTTTTGAAAAATTTTTTTAAAAAGACAATTTTTTTTCAATGATGTTCACTTTTAGTACGTAAAAAAACTTTCTTAGACAATTTTTAATGCCGTTAGTTCCAAACTAAAAGAATTAGATAGTTTCCCAAAAAAAAATTATTTTTCACTGTATGAAATGTCTTGGAAAAAATTTTTTAAAAAGCCAATTTTTTTTCAATAATGTTCATTTTTAGTACGTAAAAAAACTTTCTTAGACAATTTTTAATGACGTTAGTTCCAAACTAAAATAATTAGAGAGTTTGGCAAAAAAAAATTATTTTTCACCGTATGGAAATGTCTTAGAAAGATTTTTGAAAAGTTTTTTTGAAAAGACAATTTTTTTCAATAATGTTCACTTTTAGTACGTAAAAAAACATTCTTAGACAATTTTTAATGACGTTAGTTCCAAACTAAAAGAATTAGATAGTTTCCCAAAAAAAAATTATTTTTCACTGTATGAAATGTCTTGGAAAAAATTTTTTGAAAAGACAATTTTTTTTCAATAATGTTCATTTTTAGTACGTAAAAAAACTTTCTTAGACAATTTTTAATGACGTTAGTTCCAAACTAAAAGAATTAGATAGTTTCGCAAAAAAAAATTATTTTTCCCAGTATGAAATGTCTTGGAATAATTTTTTTGAAAAGACAATTTTTTTCAATAATGTTCACTTTTAGTACGTAAAAAAACTTTCTTAGACAATTTTTAATGACGTTAGTTCCAAACTAAAAGAATTAGATAGTTTCGCAAAAAAAAATTATTTTTCACTGTATGAAATGTCTTAGAAAAATTTTTGAAAAATTTTTTTGAAAAGACAATTTTTTTTCTATAATATTCATTTTTAGTACGTAAAAAAACTTTTTTAGACAATTTTTAATGACGTTAGTTCCAAACTAAAAGAATTAGATAGTTTCGCAAAAAAAAATTATTTTTCACTGTATGAAATGTCTTAGAAAAATTTTTGAAAAATTTTTTTGAATAGACAATTTTTTTTCAATAATGTTCACTTTTAGTACGTAAAAAAACATTCTTAGACAATTTTTAATGACGTTAGTTCCAAACTAAAAGAATTAGATAGTTTCCCAAAAAAAAATTATTTTTCACTGTATGAAATGTCTTGGAAAAAATTTTTTGAAAAGCCAATTTTTTTCAATAATGTTCATTTTTAGTACGTAAAAAAACTTTCTTAGACAATTTTTAATGTCGTTAGTTCCAAACTAAAAGAATTAGATAGTTTCGCCAAAAAAAATTTTTTTTTACTGTTTGAAAGGTCTTAGAAAAATTTTTTTGAATAGACAATTTTTTTTCAATAATGTTCACTTTTAGTACGTAAAAAAACTTTCTTAGACAATTTTTAATGACGTTAGTTCCAAACTAAAAGAATTAGATAGTTTCGCAAAAAAAAATTATTTTTTACTGTATGATATGTCTTGGAAAAATTTTTTTAAAAAGACAATTTTTTTTCAATAATGTTCATTTTTAGTACGTAAAAAAACTTTCTTAGACAATTTTTAATGACGTTAGTTCCAAACTAAAAGAATTAGATAGTATCGCAAAAAAAAATTATTTTTCACTGTATGAAATGTCTTAGAAAAATTTTTGAAAAATTTTTTTGAAAAGACAATTTTTTTTCTATAATATTCATTTTTAGTACGTAAAATAACTTTCTTAGACAATTTTTAATGACGTTAGTTCCAAACTAAAAGAAATAGATAGTTTCGCAAAAAAAAATTAATTTTCACTGTATGAAATGTCTTAGAAAGATTTTTGAAAAATGACAATTTTTTTTCAATGATGTTCACTTTTAGTACGTAAAAAAACTTTCTTAGACAATTTTTAATGCCGTTAGTTCCAAACTAAAAGAATTAGATAGTTTTGCAAAAAAAAATTATTTTTCACAGTATGAAATGTCTTAGAAAAATTTTTGAAAAATTTTTTTGAAAAGACAATTTTTTTTCAATAATGTTCACTTTTAGTACGTAAAAAAACTTTCTTAGACAATTTTTAATGCCGTTCGTTCCAAACTAAAAGAATTAGATAGTTTCGCAAAAAAAAATTAATTTTGACTGTATGAAATGTCTTATAAAAATTTTTGAAAAATTTTTTTGAAAAGACAATTTTTTTTCAATGATGTTCACTTTTAGTACGTAAAAAAACTTTCTTAGACAATTTTTAATGACGTTAGTTCCAAACTAAAAGAATTAGATAGTTTCGCAAAAAAAAATTATTTTTCACTGTATGAAATGTCTTAGAAAAGTTTTTGAAATATTTTTTTTAAAGGACAATTTTTTTCAATAATGTTCACTTTTAGTACGTAAAAAAACTTTCTTAGACAATTTTTAATGACGTTAGTTCCAAGCTAAAAGAATTAGATAGTTTCGCAAAAAAAAATTATTTTTCACTGTATGAAATGTCTTGGAAAAATATTTTTAAAAAGCCAACTTTTTTCAATAATGTGCATTTTTAGTACGTAAAAAATCTTTCTTAGACAATTTTTAATGACGTTAGTTCCAAACTAAAAGAATTAGATAGTTTCGCAAAAAAAAATTATTTTTCACTGTATGAAATGTCTCGGAAAACTTTTTTGAAAAAACAATTTTTTTTCAATAATGTTCATTTTTAGTACGTAAAAAAACTTTTTTTGACAATTTTTAACGACGTTAGTTCCAAACTAAAAGAATTAGATAGTTTCGCAAAAAAAAATTATTTTTCACTGTATGAAATGTCTTGGAATAATTTTTTTGAAAAGACAATTTTTTACAATAATGTTCACTTTTAGTACGTAAAAAAACTTTCTTAGACAATTTTTAATGACGTTAGTTCCAAACTAAAAGAATTAGATAGTTTGGCAAAAAAAAATTATTTTACACTGTATGAAATGTCTTAGAGAAATTTTTGAAAAATTTTTTTGAAAAGACAATTTTTTTTCAATAATGTTCACTTTTAGTACGTAAAAAAACTTTCTTAGACAATTTTTAATGCCGTTAGTTCCAAACTAAAAGAATTAGATAGTTTCGCAAAAAAAAATTATTTTTCACTGTATGAAATGTCTTGGAAAATTTTTTTGAAAAGCCAATTTATTTTCAATAATGTTCATTTTTAGTACGTAAAAAAACTTTCTTAGACAATTTTTAATGACGTTAGTTCCAAACTAAAAGAATTAGATAGTTTCGCAAAAAAAAATTATTTTTCACTGTATGAAATGTCTTAGAAAAATTTTTGAAAAATTTTTTTGAAAAGACAATTTTTTTTCTATAATATTCATTTTTAGTACGTAAAAAAACTTTTTTAGACAATTTTTAATGACGTTAGTTCCAAACTAAAAGAATTAGATAGTTTCGCAAAAAAAAATTATTTTTCATTGTATGAAATGTCTTAGAAAACTTTTTGAAAAATTTTTTTGAATAGACAATTTTTTTTCAATAATGTTCACTTTTAGTACGTAAAAAAACATTCTTAGACAATTTTTAATGACGTTAGTTCCAAACTAAAAGAATTAGATAGTTTCCCAAAAAAAAATTACTTTTCACTGTATGAAATGTCTTGGAAAAAATTTTTTGAAAAGCCAATTTTTTTCAATAATGTTCATTTTTAGTACGTAAAAAAACTTTCTTAGACAATTTTTAATGTCGTTAGTTCCAAACTAAAAGAATTAGATAGTTTCGCAAAAAAAAATTTTTTTTTACTGTATGAAAGGTCTTAGAAAAATTTTTTTGAATAGACAATTTTTTTTCAATAATGTTCACTTTTAGTACGTAAAAAAACTTTCTTAGACAATTTTTAATGACGTTAGTTCCAAACTAAAAGAATTAGATAGTTTCGCAAAAAAAAATTATTTTTTACTGTATGATATGTCTTGGAAAAATTTTTTTAAAAAGACAATTTTTTTTCAATAATGTTCATTTTTAGTACGTAAAAAAACTTTCTTAGACAATTTTTAATGACGTTAGTTCCAAACTAAAAGAATTAGATAGTATCGCAAAAAAAATTATTTTTCACTGTATGAAATGTCTTAGAAAAATTTTTGAAAAATTTTTTTGAAAAGACAATTTTTTTTCTATAATATTCATTTTTAGTACGTAAAAAAACTTTCTTAGACAATTTTTAATGACGTTAGTTCCAAACTAAAAGAAATAGATAGTTTCGCAAAAAAAAATTAATTTTCACTGTATGAAATGTCTTAGAAAGATTTTTGAAAAATGACAATTTTTTTTCAATGATGTTCACTTTCAGTACGTAAAAAAACTTTCTTAGACAATTTTTAATGCCGTTAGTTCCAAACTAAAAGAATTAGATAGTTTTGCAAAAAAAAATTATTTTTCACAGTATGAAATGTCTTAGAAAAATTTTTGAAAAATTTTTTTGAAAAGACAATTTTTTTTCAATAATGTTCACTTTTAGTACGTAAAAAAACTTTCTTAGACAATTTTTAATGCCGTTAGTTCCAAACTAAAAGAATTAGATAGTTTCGCAAAAAAATATTAATTTTCACTGTATGAAATGTCTTATAAAAATTTTTGAAAAATTTTTTTGAAAAGACAATTTTTTTTCAATGATGTTCACTTTTAGTACGTAAAAAAACTTTCTTAGACAATTTTTAATGCCGTTAGTTCCAAACTAAAAGAATTAGATAGTTTCCCAAAAAAAAATTATTTTTCACTGTATGAAATGTCTTGGAAAAAATTTTTTAAAAAGCCAATTTTTTTTCAATAATGTTCATTTTTAGTACGTAAAAAAACTTTCTTAGACAATTTTTAATGACGTTAGTTCCAAACTAAAAGAATTAGATAGTTTCGCAAAAAAAATTATTTTTCACTGTATGAAATGTCTTAGAAAAATTTTTGAAAAATTTTTTTTAAAGGTCAATTTTTTTTCAATAATATTCATTTTTAGTACGTAAAAAAACTTTTTTAGACAATTTTTAATGACGTTAGTTCCAAACTAAAAGAATTAGATAGTTTCGCAAAAAAAAATTATTTTTCACTGTATGAAATGTCTTAGAAAAATTTTTGAAAAATTTTTTTGAATAGACAATTTTTTTTCAATAATGTTCACTTTTAGTACGTAAAAAAACATTCTTAGACAATTTTTAATGACGTTAGTTCCAAACTAAAAGAATTAGATAGTTTCGCAAAAAAAAATTATTTTTTACTGTATGATATGTCTTGGAAAAATTTTTTTAAAAAGACAATTTTTTTTCAATAATGTTCATTTTTAGTACGTAAAAAAACTTTCTTAGACAATTTTTAATGACGTTAGTTCCAAACTAAAAAAATTAGATAGTTTCGCAAAAAAAAATTATTTTTCACTGTATGAAATGTCTTGGAAAATATTTTTTAAAAAGCCAATTTTTTTTCAATAATGTTCATTTTTAGTACGTAAAAAAACTTTCTTAGACAATTTTTAATGACGTTAGTTCCAAACTAAAAGAATTAGATAGTTTGGCAAAAAAAAATTATTTTACACTGTATGAAATGTCTTAGAAAAATTTTTGAAAAATTTTTTTGAAAAGACAATTTTTTTTAATAATGTTCACTTTTAGTACGTAAAAAAACTTTCTTAGACAATTTTTAATGCCGTTAGTTCCAAACTAAAAGAATTAGATAGTTTCGCAAAAAAAAATTATTTTTCACTGTATGAAATGTCTTGGAAAAAATTTTTTAAAAAGACAATTTTTTTTCAATAATGTTCACTTTTAGTACGTAAAAAAACTTTCTTAGACAATTTTTAATGACGTTAGTTCCAAATTAAAAGAATTAGATAGTTTCGCAAAAAAAAATTATTTTTCACTGTATGAAATGTCTTGGAAAAATTTTTTTGAAAAGCCAATTTATTTTCAATAATGTTCATTTTTAGTACGTAAAAAAACTTTCTTAGACAATTTTTAATGACGTTAGTTCCAAACTAAAAGAATTAGATAGTTTCGCAAAAAAAAATTAATTTTCACTGTATGAAATGTCTTAGAAAAATTTTTTTGAATAGACAATTTTTTTTCAATAATGTTCACTTTTAGTACGTAAAAAAACTTTCTTAGACAATTTTTAATGACGTTAGTTCCAAACTAAAAGAATTAGATAGTTTCGCAAAAAAAAATTATTTTTTACTGTATGATATGTCTTGGAAAAATTTTTTTAAAAAGACAATTTTTTTTCAATAATGTTCATTTTTAGTACGTAAAAAAACTTTCTTAGACAATTTTTAATGACGTTAGTTCCAAACTAAAAGAATTAGATAGTATCGCAAAAAAAAAATTATTTTTCACTGTATGAAATGTCTTAGAAAAATTTTTGAAAAATTTTTTTGAAAAGACAATTTTTTTTCTATAATATTCATTTTTAGTACGTAAAAAAACTTTCTTAGACAATTTTTAATGACGTTAGTTCCAAACTAAAAGAAATAGATAGTTTCGCAAAAAAAAATTAATTTTCACTGTATGAAATGTCTTAGAAAGATTTTTGAAAAATGACAATTTTTTTTCAATAATGTTCACGTTTAGTACGTAAAAAAACTTTCTTAGACAATTTTTAATGCCGTTATTTCCAAACTAAAAGAATTAGATAGTTTTGCAAAAAAAAATTATTTTTCACTGTATGAAATGTCTTAGAAAAATTTTTGAAAAATTTTTTTGAAAAGACAATTTTTTTTCAATAATGTTCACTTTTAGTACGTAAAAAAACTTTCTCAGACAATTTTTAATGACGTTAGTTCCAAACTAAAAGAATTAGATAGTTTCGCAAAAAAAAATTAATTTTCACTGTATGAAATGTCTTATAAAAATTTTTGAAAAATTTTTTTAAAAAGACAATTTTTTTTCAATGATGTTCACTTTTAGTACGTAAAAAAACTTTCTTAGACAATTTTTAATGCCGTTAGTTCCAAACTAAAAGAATTAGATAGTTTCCCAAAAAAAAATTATTTTTCACTGTATGAAATGTCTTGGAAAAAATTTTTTAAAAAGCCAATTTTTTTTCAATAATGTTCATTTTTAGTACGTAAAAAAACTTTCTTAGACAATTTTTAATGACGTTAGTTCCAAACTAAAAGAATTAGAGAGTTTGGCAAAAAAAAATTATTTTTCACTGTATGGAAATGTCTTAGAAAGATTTTTGAAAAGTTTTTTTGAAAAGACAATTTTTTTCAATAATGTTCACTTTTAGTACGTAAAAAAACTTTCTTAGACACTTTTTAATGACGTTAGTTCCAAACTAAAAGAATTAGATAGTTTCGCAAAAAAAAATATTTTTCACTGTATGAAAAGTCTTGGAAAATGTTTTTTGAAAAGACAATTTTTTTTCAATAATGTTCATTTTTAGTACGTAAAAAACTTTCTTAGACAATTTTTTATGACGTTAGTTCCAAACTAAAAGAATTAGATAGTTTCGCAAAAAAAATTATTTTTCACTGTATGAAATGTCTTGGAAAATCTTTTTTATAAAGACAATTTTTTTTCAATAATGTTTACTTTTAGTATGTAAAAAACTTTCTTAGACAATTTTTAATGACGTTAGTTCCAAACTAAAAGAATTAGATAGTTTCGCAAAAAAAAATTATTTTTCACAGTATGAAATGTCTTGGAAAAATTTTTGAAAAGTTTTTTTGAAAAGACATTTTTTTTCAATAATGTTCACTTTTAGTACGTAAAAAAACTTTCTTAGACACTTTTTAATGACGTTAGTTCCAAACTAAAAGAATTAAATAGTTTCGCAAAAAAAAATTATTTTTCACTGTATGAAAAGTCTTAGAAAAATTTTTGAAAGTTTTTTTTGAAAAGACAACTTTTTTCAATAATGTTCACTTTTAGTACGTAAAAAAACTTTCTTAGACAATTTTTAATGACGTTAGTTCCAAACTAAAATAATTAGATAGTTTCGCAAAAAAAAATTATTTTTCACTGTATGAAATGTCTTAGAAAATTGTTGAAACATTTTTTTGAAAAGACAATTTTTTTTCAACAATGTTCACTTTTAGTACGTAAAAAAACTTTCTTAGACAATTTTTAATGACGTTAGCTCCAAACTAAAAAAATTGGATAGTTTCGCAAAAAAAAATTATTTTTCACTGTATGAAATGTCTTGGAAAGTGTTTTTTGAAAAGACAATGTTTTTTCAATAATGTTCATTTTTAGTACGTAAAAAAACTTTCTTAGACAATTTTTATGACGTTAGTTCCAAACTAAAAGAATTAGATAGTTTCGCAAAAAAAAAAAATTTTTCACTGTATGAAATGTCTTGGAAAAATTTTTTTATAAAGACAATTTTTTTTCAATAATGTTCACTTTTAGTACGTAAAAAAACTTTCGTAGACAATTTTTAATGACGTTAGTTCCAAACTAAAAAAATTAGATAGTTTCGCAAAATAAAATTGTTTTTCACTGTATGAAATGTCTTGGAAAAATTTTTTTGAAAAGACAATTTTTTTTCAATAATGTTCATTTTTAGTACGTAAAAAAACTTTCTTAGACAATTTTTAATGACGTTAGTTCCAAACTAAAAGAATTAGATAGTTTCGCAAAAAAAAATTATTTTTCACTGTATGAAATGTCTTGGAAAAAATTTTTTGAAAAGACAATTTTTTTTCAATAATGTTCATTTTTAGTACGTAAAAAAACTTTCTTAGACAATTTTTAATGACGTTAGTTCCAAACTAAAAGAATTAGATAGTTTCGCAAAAAAAATTATTTTTCACTGTATGAAATGTCTTAAAAAAATTTTTGAAACATTTTTCTGGAAAAGACAATTTTTTTTCAATAATGTTCACTTTTAGTACGTAAAAAAACTTTCTTAGACAATTTTTAACGACGTTAGTTCCAAACTAAAAGAATTAGATAGTTTCGCAAAAAAAAAATTATTTTTCACTGTATGAAATGTCTTGGAAAATGTTTTTTGAAAAGACAATGTTTTTTCAATAATGTTCATTTTTAGTACGTAAAAAAACTTTCTTAGACAATTTTTATGACGTTAGTTCCAAACTAAAAGAATTAGATAGTTTCGCAAAAAAAAAATATTTTTCACTGTATGAAATGTCTTGGAAAAATTTTTTTATAAAGACAATTTTTTTTCAATAATGTTCACTTTTAGTACGTAAAAAAACTTTCTTAGACAATTTTTAATGACGTTAGTTCCAAACTAAAAAAATTAGATAGTTTCGCAAGATAAAATTGTTTTTCACTGTATGAAATGTCTTGGAAAAATTTTTTTGAAAAGACAATTTTTTTTCAATAATGTTCATTTTTAGTACGTAAAAAAAATTTCTTAGACAATTTTTAATGACGTTAGTTCCAAACTAAAAGACTTAGATAGTTTAGCAAAAAAAAATTATTTTTCACTGTATGAAGAATCTTAGAAAAATTTTTGAAAGTTTTTTTTGAAAAGACAATTTTTTTTCAATAATGTTCACTTTTAGTACGTAAAAAAACTTTCTTAGACAATTTTTAATGACGTTAGTTCCAAACTAAAAGAATTAGATAGTTTCGCAAAAAAAAATTATTTTTCACTGTATGAAATGTGTTGGAAAATTTTTTTGAAAAGACAATTTTTTTTCAATAATACTCATTTTTAGTACGTAAAAAAACTTTCTTAGACAATTTTTAATGACGTTAGTTCCAAACTAAAAGAATTAGAGAGTTTGGCAAAAAAAAATTATTTTTCACTGTATGGAAATGTCTTAGAAAGATTTTTGAAAAGTTTTTTTGAAAAGACAATTTTTTTCAATAATGTTCACTTTTAGTACGTAAAAAAACTTTCTTAGACACTTTTTAATGACGTTAGTTCCAAACTAAAAGAATTAGATAGTTTCGCAAAAAAAAATATTTTTCACTGTATGAAAAGTCTTGGAAAATGTTTTTTGAAAAGACAATTTTTTTTCAATAATGTTCATTTTTAGTACGTAAAAAACTTTCTTAGACAATTTTTTATGACGTTAGTTCCAAACTAAAAGAATTAGATAGTTTCGCAAAAAAAGTTATTTTTCACTGTATGAAATGTCTTGGAAAATTTTTTTTATAAAGACAATTTTTTTTCAATAATGTTTACTTTTAGTATGTAAAAAACTTTCTTAGACAATTTTTAATGACGTTAGTTCCAAACTAAAAGAATTAGATAGTTTCGCAAAAAAAAATTATTTTTCACAGTATGAAATGTCTTGGAAAAATTTTTGAAAAGTTTTTTTGAAAAGACATTTTTTTTCAATAATGTTCACTTTTAGTACGTAAAAAAACTTTCTTAGACACTTTTTAATGACGTTAGTTCCAAACTAAAAGAATTAAATAGTTTCGCAAAAAAAAATTATTTTTCACTGTATGAAAAGTCTTAGAAAAATTTTTGAAAGTTTTTTTTGAAAAGACAATTTTTTTCAATAATGTTCACTTTTAGTACGTAAAAAAACTTTCTTAGACAATTTTTAATGACGTTAGTTCCAAACTAAAATAATTAGATAGTTTCGCAAAAAAAAATTATTTTTCACTGTATGAAATGTCTTAGAAAATTGTTGAAACATTTTTTTGAAAAGACAATTTTTTTTCAACAATGTTCACTTTTAGTACGTAAAAAAACTTTCTTAGACAATTTTTAATGACGTTAGCTCCAAACTAAAAAAATTGGATAGTTTCGCAAAAAAAAATTATTTTTCACTGTATGAAATGTCTTGGAAAGTGTTTTTTGAAAAGACAATGTTTTTTCAATAATGTTCATTTTTAGTACGTAAAAAAACTTTCTTAGACAATTTTTATGACGTTAGTTCCAAACTAAAAGAATTAGATAGTTTCGCAAAAAAAAAAAATTTTTCACTGTATGAAATGTCTTGGAAAAATTTTTTTATAAAGACAATTTTTTTTCAATAATGTTCACTTTTAGTACGTAAAAAAACTTTCGTAGACAATTTTTAATGACGTTAGTTCCAAACTAAAAAAATTAGATAGTTTCGCAAAATAAAATTGTTTTTCACTGTATGAAATGTCTTGGAAAAATTTTTTTGAAAAGACAATTTTTTTTCAATAATGTTCATTTTTAGTACGTAAAAAAACTTTCTTAGACAATTTTTAATGACGTTAGTTCCAAACTAAAAGAATTAGATAGTTTCGCAAAAAAAAATTATTTTTCACTGTATGAAATGTCTTGGAAAAAATTTTTTGAAAAGACAATTTTTTTTCAATAATGTTCATTTTTAGTACGTAAAAAAACTTTCTTAGACAATTTTTAATGACGTTAGTTCCAAACTAAAAGAATTAGATAGTTTCGCAAAAAAAATTATTTTTCACTGTATGAAATGTCTTAAAAAAATTTTTGAAACATTTTTCTGGAAAAGACAATTTTTTTTCAATAATGTTCACTTTTAGTACGTAAAAAAACTTTCTTAGACAATTTTTAACGACGTTAGTTCCAAACTAAAAGAATTAGATAGTTTCGCAAAAAAAAAATTATTTTTCACTGTATGAAATGTCTTGGAAAATGTTTTTTGAAAAGACAATGTTTTTTCAATAATGTTCATTTTTAGTACGTAAAAAAACTTTCTTAGACAATTTTTATGACGTTAGTTCCAAACTAAAAGAATTAGATAGTTTCGCAAAAAAAAAATATTTTTCACTGTATGAAATGTCTTGGAAAAATTTTTTTATAAAGACAATTTTTTTTCAATAATGTTCACTTTTAGTACGTAAAAAAACTTTCTTAGACAATTTTTAATGACGTTAGTTCCAAACTAAAAAAATTAGATAGTTTCGCAAGATAAAATTGTTTTTCACTGTATGAAATGTCTTGGAAAAATTTTTTTGAAAAGACAATTTTTTTTCAATAATGTTCATTTTTAGTACGTAAAAAAAATTTCTTAGACAATTTTTAATGACGTTAGTTCCAAACTAAAAGACTTAGATAGTTTAGCAAAAAAAAATTATTTTTCACTGTATGAAGAATCTTAGAAAAATTTTTGAAAGTTTTTTTTGAAAAGACAATTTTTTTTCAATAATGTTCACTTTTAGTACGTAAAAAAACTTTCTTAGACAATTTTTAATGACGTTAGTTCCAAACTAAAAGAATTAGATAGTTTCGCAAAAAAAAATTATTTTTCACTGTATGAAATGTGTTGGAAAATTTTTTTGAAAAGACAATTTTTTTTCAATAATACTCATTTTTAGTGCGTAAAAAAATTTTCTTAGACAATTTTTAATCACGTTAGTTCCAAACTAAAAGAATTAGATAGTTTCGCAAAAAAAAATTATTTTTCACTGCATGAAATGTCTTATAAAAATTTTTGAAAAATTTTTTTGAAAAGACAATTTTTTTCAATAATGTTCACTTTTAGTACGTAAAAAAACTTTCTTAGACAATTTTTAATGACGTTAGTTCCAAACTAAAAGAATTAGATAGTTTCGCAAAAAAAAATTATTTTTCACTGTATGAAATGTCTTGGAAAATTTTTTTTATAAAGACAATTTTTTTTCAATAATGTTCATTTTTAGTACGTAAAAAAACTTTCTTAGACAATTTTTAATGACGTTAGTACCAAACTAAAAGAATTAGATAGTTTCGCAAAAAAAAATTATTTTTCACTGTATGAAATGTCTTAGAAAAATTTTTAAAAGTTTTTTTGAAAAGACATTTCTTTTTCAATAATGTTCATTTTTAGTACGTAAAAAAACTTTCTTAGACAATTTTTAATGACGTTAGTTCCAAACTAAAAGAATTAGATAGTTTCGCAAAAAAAATTATTTTTCACTGTATGAAAAGTCTTGGAAAATGTTTTTTGAAAAGACAATTTTTTTTCAATAATGTTCATTTTTAGTACGTAAAAAACTTTCTTAGACAATTTTTTATGACGTTAGTTCCAAACTAAAAGAATTAGATAGTTTCGCAAAAAAAATTATTTTTCACTGTATGAAATGTCTTGGAAAATTTTTTTTATAAAGACAATTTTTTTTCAATAATGTTTACTTTTAGTACGTAAAAAACTTTCTTAGACAATTTTTAATGACGTTAGTTCCAAACTAAAAGAATTAGATAGTTTCGCAAAAAAAAATTATTTTTCACAGTATGAAAAGTCTTGGAAAAACTTTTGAAAAGTTTTTTTGAAAAGGCATTTTTTTTCAATAATGTTCACTTTTAGTACGTAAAAAAACTTTCTTAGACACTTTTTAATGACGTTAGTTCCAAACTAAAAGAATTAGATAGTTTCGCAAAAAAAAATATTTTTCACTGTATGAAAAGTCTTGGAAAATGTTTTTTGAAAAGACAATTTTTTTTCAATAATGTTCATTTTTAGTACGTAAAAAACTTTCTTAGACAATTTTTTATGACGTTAGTTCCAAACTAAAAGAATTAGATAGTTTCGCAAAAAAAATTATTTTTCACTGTATGAAATGTCTTGGAAAATTTTTTTTATAAAGACAATTTTTTTTCAATAATGTTTACTTTTAGTACGTAAAAAACTTTCTTAGACAATTTTTAATGACGTTAGTTCCAAACTAAAAGAATTAGATAGTTTCGCAAAAAAAAATTATTTTTCACAGTATGAAATGTCTTGGAAAAATTTTTGAAAAGTTTTTTTGAAAAGACATTTTTTTTCAATAATGTTCACTTTTAGTACGTAAAAAAACTTTCTTAGACACTTTTTAATGACGTTAGTTCCAAACTAAAAGAATTAAATAGTTTCGCAAAAAAAAATTTTTTTTCACTGTATGAAAAGTCTTAGAAAAATTTTTGAAAGTTTTTTTTGAAAAGACAACTTTTTTTCAATAATGTTCACTTTTAGTACGTAAAAAAACTTTCTTAGACAATTTTTAATGACGATAGTTCCAAACTAAAAAAATTAGACAGTTTCTCATAAAATAAATATTTTTCACTGTATGAAATGTCTTGGAATACTTTTTTTGAAAAGCCAATTTTTTTTCAATAATGTTCACTTTTAGTACGTAAAAAAACTTTCTTAGACAATTTTTAATGACGTTAGTTCCAAACTAAAAGAACTAGTTTCGCAAAAAAAAATTATTTTTCACTGTATGAAATGTCTTAGAAAAATCTTTGAAACATTTTCTTGAAAAGACAATTTTTTTTCAATAATGTTCACTTTTAGTACGTAAAAAAACTTTCTTAGACAATTTTTAATGACGTTAGTTCCAAACTAAAAGAATTAGATAGTTTCGCAAAAAAAAATTATTTTTCACTGTATGAAATGTCTTAGAAAAATTTTTGAAAAATTTTTTTTAAAGGACAATTTTTTTTCAATAATGTTCACTTTTAGTACGTAAAAAAACTTTCTTAGACAATTTTTAATGACGTTAGTTCCAAACTAAAAGAATTAGATAGTTTCGCTAAAAAAAATTATTTTTCACTGTATGAAATGTCTTGAAAAAATTTTTTTTAAAAGACAATTTTTTTTCAATAATGTTCACTTTTAGTACGTAAAAAAACTTTCTTAGACAATTTTTAATGACGTTAATTCCAAACTAAAAGAATTAGATAGTTTCGCAAAAAAAAATTATTTTTCACTGTATGAAATGTCTTAGAAAAATTTTTGAATAAATTTTTTGAAAAGACAATTTTTTTTCAATAATGTTCACTTTTAGTACGTAAAAAAGCATTCTTAGACAATTTTTAATGACGTTAGTTCCAAACTAAACGAATTAGATAGTTTTGCAAAAAAAAAATTATTTTTCATTGTATGAAATGTCTTAGAAAAATTTTTGAATAAATTTTTTGAAAAGACAATTTTTTTTCAATAATGTTCACTTTTAGTACGTAAAAAAACTTTCTTAGACAATTTTTAATGACATTAGTTCCAAACTAAAAGAATTAGATAGTTTCGCAAAAAAAGATTATTTTTCACTATATGAAATGTCTTGGAAAAATTTTTTGAAAAAACAATTGTTTTTCAATAATGTTCATTTTTAGTACGTAAAAAAACTTTTTTAGACAATTTTTAACGACGTTAGTTCCAAACTAAGAGAATTAGATAGTTTCGCAAAAAAAAATTATTTTTCACTGTATGAAATGTCTTGGAATAATTTTTTTGATAAGACAATTTTTTTCAATAATGTTCACTTTTAGTACGTAAAAAAACTTTCTTAGACAATTTTTAATGACGTTAGTTCCAAACTAAAAAAATTAGATAGTTTCGCAAAAAAAAATTATTTTTCACTGTATGAAATGTCTTAGAAAATTTTTTGAAATATTTTTTTTAAAGGACAATTTTTTTCAATAATGTTCACTTTTAGTACGTAAAAAAACTTTCTTAGACAATTTTTAATGACGTTAGTTCCAAGCTAAAAGAATTAGATAGTTTCGCAAAAAAAAATTATTTTTCACTGTATGAAATGTCTTGGAAAAATATTTTTAAAAAGCCAACTTTTTTCAATAATGTGCATTTTTAGTACGTAAAAAATCTTTCTTAGACAATTTTTAATGACGTTAGTTCCAAACTAAAAGAATTAGATAGTTTCGCAAAAAAAAATTATTTTTCACTGCATGAAATGTCTTGGAAAACTTTTTTGAAAAAACAATTTTCTTTCAATAATGTTCATTTTTAGTACGTAAAAAAACTTTTTTTGACAATTTTTAACGACGTTAGTTCCAAACTAAAAGAATTAGATAGTTTCGCAAAAAAAAATTATTTTTCACTGTATGAAATGTCTTGGAATAATTTTTTTGAAAAGACAATTTTTTACAATAATGTTCACTTTTAGTACGTAAAAAAACTTTCTTAGACAATTTTTAATGACGTTAGTTCCAAACTAAACGAATTAGATAGTTTTGCAAAAAAAAAATTATTTTTCATTGTATGAAATGTCTTAGAAAAATTTTTGAATAAATTTTTTGAAAAGACAATTTTTTTTCAATAATGTTCACTTTTAGTACGTAAAAAAACTTTCTTAGACAATTTTTAATGACATTAGTTCCAAACTAAAAGAATTAGATAGTTTCGCAAAAAAAAATTATTTTTCACTATATGAAATGTCTTGGAAAAATTTTTTGAAAAAACAATTGTTTTTCAATAATGTTCATTTTTAGTACGTAAAAAAACTTTTTTAGACAATTTTTAACGACGTTAGTTCCAAACTAAGAGAATTAGATAGTTTCGCAAAAAAAAATTATTTTTCACTGTATGAAATGTCTTGGAATAATTTTTTTGATAAGACAATTTTTTTCAATATTGTTCACTTTTAGTACGTAAAAAAACTTTCTTAGACAATTTTTAATGACGTTAGTTCCAAACTAAAAGAATTAGATAGTTTCGCAAAAAAAAATTATTTTTCACTGTATGAAATGTCTTAGAAAAATTTTTGAAATATTTTTTTTAAAGGACAATTTTTTTCAATAATGTTCACTTTTAGTACGTAAAAAAACTTTCTTAGACAATTTTTAATGACGTTAGTTCCAAGCTAAAAGAATTAGATAGTTTCGCAAAAAAAAATTACTTTTCACTGTATGAAATGTCTTGGAAAAATATTTTTAAAAAGCCAACTTTTTTCAATAATGTGCATTTTTAGTACGTAAAAAATCTTTCTTAGACAATTTTTAATGACGTTAGTTCCAAACTAAAAGAATTAGATAGTTTCGCAAAAAAAAATTATTTTTCACTGTATGAAATGTCTTGGAAAACTTTTTTGAAAAAACAATTTTTTTTCAATAATGTTCATTTTTAGTACGTAAAAAAACTTTTTTTGACAATTTTTAACGACGTTAGTTCCAAACTAAAAGAATTAGATAGTTTCGCAAAAAAAAATTATTTTTCACTGTATGAAATGTCTTGGAATAATTTTTTTGAAAAGACAATTTTTTACAATAATGTTCACTTTTAGTACGTAAAAAAACTTTCTTAGACAATTTTTAATGACGTTAGTTCCAAACTAAAAGAATTAGATAGTTTGGCAAAAAAAAATTATTTTACACTGTATGAAATGTCTTAGAGAAATTTTTGAAAAATTTTTTTGAAAAGACAATTTTTTTTCAATAATGTTCACTTTTAGTACGTAAAAAAACTTTCTTAGACAATTTTTAATGCCGTTAGTTCCAAACTAAAAGAATTAGATAGTTTCGCAAAAAAAAATTATTTTTCACTGTATGAAATGTCTTGGAAAAAATTTTTTAAAAAGACAATTTTTTTTTTAATAATGTTCATTTTTAGTACGTAAAAAAACTTTCTTAGACAATTTTTAATGACGTTAGTTCCAAACTAAAAGAATTAGATAGTTTCGCAAAAAAAAATTATTTTTCACTGTATGAAATGTCTTGGAAAATTTTTTTGAAAAGCCAATTTATTTTCAATAATGTTCATTTTTAGTACGTAAAAAAACTTTCTTAGACAATTTTTAATGACGTTAGTTCCAAACTAAAAGAATTAGATAGTTTCGCAAAAAAAAATTATTTTTCACTGTATGAAATGTCTTAGAAAAATTTTTGAAAAATTTTTTTGAAAAGACAATTTTTTTTCTATAATATTCATTTTTAGTACGTAAAAAAACTTTTTTAGACAATTTTTAATGACGTTAGTTCCAAACTAAAAGAATTAGATAGTTTCGCAAAAAAAAATTATTTTTCACTGTATGAAATGTCTTAGAAAACTTTTTGAAAAATTTTTTTGAATAGACAATTTTTTTTCAATAATGTTCACTTTTAGTACGTAAAAAAACATTCTTAGACAATTTTTAATGACGTTAGTTCCAAACTAAAAGAATTAGATAGTTTCCCAAAAAAAAATTATTTTTCACTGTATGAAATGTCTTGGAAAAAATTTTTTGAAAAGCCAATTTTTTTCAATAATGTTCATTTTTAGTACGTAAAAAAACTTTCTTAGACAATTTTTAATGTCGTTAGTTCCAAACTAAAAGAATTAGATAGTTTCGCAAAAAAAAATTTTTTTTTACTGTTTGAAAGGTCTTAGAAAAATTTTTTTGAATAGACAATTTTTTTTCAATAATGTTCACTTTTAGTACGTAAAAAAACTTTCTTAGACAATTTTTAATGACGTTAGTTCCAAACTAAAAGAATTAGATAGTTTCGCAAAAAAAAATTATTTTTTACTGTATGATATGTCTTGGAAAAATTTTTTTAAAAAGACAATTTTTTTTCAATAATGTTCATTTTTAGTACGTAAAAAAACTTTCTTAGACAATTTTTAATGACGTTAGTTCCAAACTAAAAGAATTAGATAGTATCGCAAAAAAAAATTATTTTTCACTGTATGAAATGTCTTAGAAAAATTTTTTAAAAATTTTTTTGAAAAGACAATTTTTTTTCTATAATATTCATTTTTAGTACGTAAAATAACTTTCTTAGACAATTTTTAATGACGTTAGTTCCAAACTAAAAGAAATAGATAGTTTCGCAAAAAAAAATTAATTTTCACTGTATGAAATGTCTTAGAAAGATTTTTGAAAAATGACAATTTTTTTTCAATGATGTTCACTTTTAGTACGTAAAAAAACTTTCTTAGACAATTTTTAATGCCGTTAGTTCCAAACTAAAAGAATTAGATAGTTTTGCAAAAAAAAATTATTTTTCACAGTATGAAATGTCTTAGAAAAATTTTTGAAAAATTTTTTTGAAAAGACAATTTTTTTTCAATAATGTTCACTTTTAGTACGTAAAAAAACTTTCTTAGACAATTTTTAATGCCGTTAGTTCCAAACTAAAAGAATTAGATAGTTTCGCAAAAAAAAATTAATTTTCACTGTATGAAATGTCTTATAAAAATTTTTGAAAAATTTTTTTGAAAAGACAATTTTTTTTCAATGATGTTCACTTTTAGTACGTAAAAAAACTTTCTTAGACAATTTTTAATGACGTTAGTTCCAAACTAAAAGAATTAGATAGTTTCGCAAAAAAAAATTATTTTTCACTGTATGAAATGTCTTGGAAAATTTTTTTGAAAAGCCAATTTATTTTCAATAATGTTCATTTTTAGTACGTAAAAAAACTTTCTTAGACAATTTTTAATGACGTTAGTTCCAAACTAAAAGAATTAGATAGTTTCGCAAAAAAAAATTATTTTTCACTGTATGAAATGTCTTAGAAAAATTTTTGAAAAATTTTTTTGAAAAGACAATTTTTTTTCTATAATATTCATTTTTAGTACGTAAAAAAACTTTTTTAGACAATTTTTAATGACGTTAGTTCCAAACTAAAAGAATTAGATAGTTTCGCAAAAAAAAATTATTTTTCACTGTATGAAATGTCTTAGAAAACTTTTTGAAAAATTTTTTTGAATAGACAATTTTTTTTCAATAATGTTCACTTTTAGTACGTAAAAAAACATTCTTAGACAATTTTTAATGACGTTAGTTCCAAACTAAAAGAATTAGATAGTTTCCCAAAAAAAAATTATTTTTCACTGTATGAAATGTCTTGGAAAAAATTTTTTGAAAAGCCAATTTTTTTCAATAATGTTCATTTTTAGTACGTAAAAAAACTTTCTTAGACAATTTTTAATGTCGTTAGTTCCAAACTAAAAGAATTAGATAGTTTCGCAAAAAAAAATTTTTTTTTACTGTTTGAAAGGTCTTAGAAAAATTTTTTTGAATAGACAATTTTTTTTCAATAATGTTCACTTTTAGTACGTAAAAAAACTTTCTTAGACAATTTTTAATGACGTTAGTTCCAAACTAAAAGAATTAGATAGTTTCGCAAAAAAAAATTATTTTTTACTGTATGATATGTCTTGGAAAAATTTTTTTAAAAAGACAATTTTTTTTCAATAATGTTCATTTTTAGTACGTAAAAAAACTTTCTTAGACAATTTTTAATGACGTTAGTTCCAAACTAAAAGAATTAGATAGTATCGCAAAAAAAAATTATTTTTCACTGTATGAAATGTCTTAGAAAAATTTTTGAAAAATTTTTTTGAAAAGACAATTTTTTTTCTATAATATTCATTTTTAGTACGTAAAATAACTTTCTTAGACAATTTTTAATGACGTTAGTTCCAAACTAAAAGAAATAGATAGTTTCGCAAAAAAAAATTAATTTTCACTGTATGAAATGTCTTAGAAAGATTTTTGAAAAATGACAATTTTTTTTCAATGATGTTCACTTTTAGTACGTAAAAAAACTTTCTTAGACAATTTTTAATGCCGTTAGTTCCAAACTAAAAGAATTAGATAGTTTTGCAAAAAAAAATTATTTTTCACAGTATGAAATGTCTTAGAAAAATTTTTGAAAAATTTTTTTGAAAAGACAATTTTTTTTCAATAATGTTCACTTTTAGTACGTAAAAAAACTTTCTTAGACAATTTTTAATGCCGTTAGTTCCAAACTAAAAGAATTAGATAGTTTCGCAAAAAAAAATTAATTTTCACTGTATGAAATGTCTTATAAAAATTTTTGAAAAATTTTTTTGAAAAGACAATTTTTTTTCAATGATGTTCACTTTTAGTACGTAAAAAAACTTTCTTAGACAATTTTTAATGACGTTAGTTCCAAACTAAAAGAATTAGATAGTTTCGCAAAAAAAAATTATTTTTCACTGTATGAAATGTCTTAGAAAAATTTTTGAAATATTTTTTTTAAAGGACAATTTTTTTCAATAATGTTCACTTTTAGTACGTAAAAAAACTTTCTTAGACAATTTTTAATGACGTTAGTTCCAAGCTAAAAGAATTAGATAGTTTCGCAAAAAAAAATTATTTTTCACTGTATGAAATGTCTTGGAAAAATATTTTTAAAAAGCCAACTTTTTTCAATAATGTGCATTTTTAGTACGTAAAAAATCTTTCTTAGACAATTTTTAATGACGTTAGTTCCAAACTAAAAGAATTAGATAGTTTCGCAAAAAAAAATTATTTTTCACTGTATGAAATGTCTCGGAAAACTTTTTTGAAAAAACAATTTTTTTTCAATAATGTTCATTTTTAGTACGTAAAAAAACTTTTTTTGACAATTTTTAACGACGTTAGTTCCAAACTAAAAGAATTAGATAGTTTCGCAAAAAAAAATTATTTTTCACTGTATGAAATGTCTTGGAATAATTTTTTTGAAAAGACAATTTTTTACAATAATGTTCACTTTTGTACGTAAAAAAACTTTCTTAGACAATTTTTAATGACGTTAGTTCCAAACTAAAAGAATTAGATAGTTTGGCAAAAAAAAATTATTTTACACTGTATGAAATGTCTTAGAGAAATTTTTGAAAAATTTTTTTGAAAAGACAATTTTTTTTCAATAATGTTCACTTTTAGTACGTAAAAAAACTTTCTTAGACAATTTTTAATGCCGTTAGTTCCAAACTAAAAGAATTAGATAGTTTCGCAAAAAAAAATTAATTTTCACTGTATGAAATGTCTTGGAAAAAATTTTTTAAAAAGACAATTTTTTTTTTAATAATGTTCATTTTTAGTACGTAAAAAAACTTTCTTAGACAATTTTTAATGACGTTAGTTCCAAACTAAAAGAATTAGATAGTTTCGCAAAAAAAAATTATTTTTCACTGTATGAAATGTCTTGGAAAATTTTTTTGAAAAGCCAATTTATTTTCAATAATGTTCATTTTTAGTACGTAAAAAAACTTTCTTAGACAATTTTTAATGACGTTAGTTCCAAACTAAAAGAATTAGATAGTTTCGCAAAAAAAAATTATTTTTCACTGTATGAAATGTCTTAGAAAAATTTTTGAAAAATTTTTTTGAAAAGACAATTTTTTTTCTATAATATTCATTTTTAGTACGTAAAAAAACTTTTTTAGACAATTTTTAATGACGTTAGTTCCAAACTAAAAGAATTAGATAGTTTCGCAAAAAAAAATTATTTTTCATTGTATGAAATGTCTTAGAAAACTTTTTGAAAAATTTTTTTGAATAGACAATTTTTTTTCAATAATGTTCACTTTTAGTACGTAAAAAAACATTCTTAGACAATTTTTAATGACGTTAGTTCCAAACTAAAAGAATTAGATAGTTTCCCAAAAAAAAATTATTTTTCACTGTATGAAATGTCTTGGAAAAAATTTTTTGAAAAGCCAATTTTTTTCAATAATGTTCATATTTAGTACGTAAAAAAACTTTCTTAGACAATTTTTAATGTCGTTAGTTCCAAACTAAAAGAATTAGATAGTTTCGCAAAAAAAAATTTTTTTTTACTGTATGAAAGGTCTTAGAAAAATTTTTTTGAAAAGACAATTTTTTTTCAATAATGTTCACTTTTAGTACGTAAAAAAACTTTCTTAGACAATTTTTAATGACGTTAGTTCCAAACTAAAAGAATTAGATAGTTTCGCAAAAAAAAATTATTTTTTACTGTATGATATGTCTTGGAAAAATTTTTTTAAAAAGACAATTTTATCAATAATGTTCATTTTTAGTACGTAAAAAAACTTTCTTAGACAATTTTTAATGACGTTAGTTCCAAACTAAAAGAAATAGATAGTTTCGCAAAAAAAAATTAATTTTCACTGTATGAAATGTCTTAGAAAGATTTTTGAAAAATGACAATTTTTTTTCAATGATGTTCACTTTTAGTACGTAAAAAAACTTTCTTAGACAATTTTTAATGCCGTTAGTTCCAAACTAAAAGAATTAGATAGTTTTGCAAAAAAAAATTATTTTTCACAGTATGAAATGTCTTAGAAAAATTTTTGAAAAATTTTTTTGAAAAGACAATTTTTTTTCAATAATGTTCACTTTTAGTACGTAAAAAAACTTTCTTAGACAATTTTTAATGCCGTTAGTTCCAAACTAAAAGAATTAGATAGTTTCGCAAAAAAAAATTAATTTTCACTGTATGAAATGTCTTATAAAAATTTTTGAAAAATTTTTTTGAAAAGACAATTTTTTTTCAATGATGTTCACTTTTAGTACGTAAAAAAACTTTCTTAGACAATTTTTAATGCCGTTAGTTCCAAACTAAAAGAATTAGATAGTTTCCCAAAAAAAAATTATTTTTCACTGTATGAAATGTCTTGGAAAAAATTTTTTAAAAAGCCAATTTTTTTTCAATAATGTTCATTTTTAGTACGTAAAAAAACTTTCTTAGACAATTTTTAATGACGTTAGTTCCAAACTAAAGAATTAGATAGTTTCGCAAAAAAAAATTATTTTTCACTGTATGAAATGTCTTAGAAAAATTTTTGAAAAATTTTTTTTAAAGGTCAATTTTTTTTCAATAATATTCATTTTTAGTACGTAAAAAAACTTTTTTAGACAATTTTTAATGACGTTAGTTCCAAACTAAAAGAATTAGATAGTTTCGCAAAAAAAAATTATTTTTCACTGTATGAAATGTCTTAGAAAAATTTTTGAAAAATTTTTTTGAATAGACAATTTTTTTTCAATAATGTTCACTTTTAGTACGTAAAAAAACATTCTTAGACAATTTTTAATGACGTTAGTTCCAAACTAAAAGAATTAGATAGTTTCGCAAAAAAAAATTATTTTTTACTGTATGATATGTCTTGGAAAAATTTTTTTAAAAAGACAATTTTTTTTCAATAATGTTCATTTTTAGTACGTAAAAAAACTTTCTTAGACAATTTTTAATGACGTTAGTTCCAAACTAAAAAAATTAGATAGTTTCGCAAAAACAAATTATTTTTCACTGTATGAAATGTCTTGGAAAATATTTTTTAAAAAGCCAATTTTTTTTCAATAATGTTCATTTTTAGTACGTAAAAAAACTTTCTTAGACAATTTTTAATGACGTTAGTTCCAAACTAAAAGAATTAGATAGTTTGGCAAAAAAAAATTATTTTACACTGTATGAAATGTCTTAGAAAAATTTTTGAAAAATTTTTTTGAAAAGACAATTTTTTTTAATAATGTTCACTTTTAGTACGTAAAAAAACTTTCTTAGACAATTTTTAATGCCGTTAGTTCCAAACTAAAAGAATTAGATAGTTTCGCAAAAAAAAATTATTTTTCATTGTATGAAATGTCTTGGAAAAAATTTTTTAAAAAGACAATTTTTTTTCAATAATGTTCACTTTTAGTACGTAAAAAAACTTTCTTAGACAATTTTTAATGACGTTAGTTCCAAATTAAAAGAATTAGATAGTTTCGCAAAAAAAAATTATTTTTCACTGTATGAAATGTCTTGGAAAAATTTTTTTGAAAAGCCAATTTATTTTCAATAATGTTCATTTTTAGTACGTAAAAAAACTTTCTTAGACAATTTTTAATGACGTTAGTTCCAAACTAAAAGAATTAGATAGTTTCGCAAAAAAAAATTAATTTTCACTGTATGAAATGTCTTAGAAAAATTTTTTTGAATAGACAATTTTTTTTCAATAATGTTCACTTTTAGTACGTAAAAAAACTTTCTTAGACAATTTTTAATGACGTTAGTTCCAAACTAAAAGAATTAGATAGTTTCGCAAAAAAAAATTATTTTTTACTGTATGATATGTCTTGGAAAAATTTTTTTAAAAAGACAATTTTTTTTCAATAATGTTCATTTTTAGTACGTAAAAAAACTTTCTTAGACAATTTTTAATGACGTTAGTTCCAAACTAAAAGAATTAGATAGTATCGCAAAAAAAAATTATTTTTCACTGTATGAAATGTCTTAGAAAAATTTTTGAAAAATTTTTTTGAAAAGACAATTTTTTTTCTATAATATTCATTTTTAGTACGTAAAAAAACTTTCTTAGACAATTTTTAATGACGTTAGTTCCAAACTAAAAGAAATAGATAGTTTCGCAAAAAAAAATTAATTTTCACTGTATGAAATGTCTTAGAAAGATTTTTGAAAAATGACAATTTTTTTTCAATGATGTTCACGTTTAGTACGTAAAAAACTTTCTTAGACAATTTTTAATGCCGTTATTTCCAAACTAAAAGAATTAGATAGTTTTGCAAAAAAAAATTATTTTTCACTGTATGAAATGTCTTAGAAAAATTTTTGAAAAATTTTTTTGAAAAGACAATTTTTTTTCAATAATGTTCACTTTTAGTACGTAAAAAAACTTTCTCAGACAATTTTTAATGCCGTTAGTTCCAAACTAAAAGAATTAGATAGTTTCGCAAAAAAAAATTAATTTTCACTGTATGAAATGTCTTATAAAAATTTTTGAAAAATTTTTTTAAAAAGACAATTTTTTTTCAATGATGTTCACTTTTAGTACGTAAAAAAACTTTCTTAGACAATTTTTAATGCCGTTAGTTCCAAACTAAAAGAATTAGATAGTTTCCCAAAAAAAAATTATTTTTCACTGTATGAAATGTCTTGGAAAAAATTTTTTAAAAAGCCAATTTTTTTTCAATAATGTTCATTTTTAGTACGTAAAAAAACTTTCTTAGACAATTTTTAATGACGTTAGTTCCAAACTAAAAGAATTAGAGAGTTTGGCAAAAAAAAATTATTTTTCACCGTATGGAAATGTCTTAGAAAGATTTTTGAAAAGTTTTTTTGAAAAGACAATTTTTTTCAATAATGTTCACTTTTAGTACGTAAAAAAACATTCTTAGACAATTTTTAATGACGTTAGTTCCAAACTAAAAGAATTAGATAGTTTCCCAAAAAAAAATTATTTTTCACTGTATGAAATGTCTTGGAAAAAATTTTTTGAAAAGACAATTTTTTTTCAATAATGTTCATTTTTAGTACGTAAAAAAACTTTCTTAGACAATTTTTAATGACGTTAGTTCCAAACTAAAAGAATTAGATAGTTTCGCAAAAAAAAATTATTTTTCCCAGTATGAAATGTCTTGGAATAATTTTTTTGAAAAGACAATTTTTTTCAATAATGTTCACTTTTAGTACGTAAAAAAACTTTCTTAGGCAATTTTTAATGACGTTAGTTCCAAACTAAAAGAATTAGATAGTTTCGCAAAAAAAAATTATTTTTCACTGTATGAAATGTCTTAGAAAAATTTTTGAAAAATTTTTTTGAAAAGACAATTTTTTTTCTATAATATTCATTTTTAGTACGTAAAAAAACTTTTTTAGACAATTTTTAATGACGTTAGTTCCAAACTAAAAGAATTAGATAGTTTCGCAAAAAAAAATTATTTTTCACTGTATGAAATGTCTTAGAAAAATTTTTGAAAAATTTTTTTGAATAGACAATTTTTTTTCAATAATGTTCACTTTTAGTACGTAAAAAAACTTTCTTAGACAATTTTTAATGACGTTAGTTCCAAACTAAAAGAATTAGATAGTTTCGCAAAAAAAAATTATTTTTTACTGTATGATATGTCTTGGAAAAATTTTTTTAAAAAGACAATTTTTTTTCAATAATGTTCATTTTTAGTACGTAAAAAAACTTTCTTAGACAATTTTTAATGACGTTAGTTCCAAACTAAAAGAATTAGATAGTATCGCAAAAAAAAATTATTTTTCACTGTATGAAATGTCTTAGAAAAATTTTTGAAAAATTTTTTTGAAAAGACAATTTTTTTTCTATAATATTCATTTTTAGTACGTAAAATAACTTTCTTAGACAATTTTTAATGACGTTAGTTCCAAACTAAAAGAAATAGATAGTTTCGCAAAAAAAAATTATTTTTCACTGTATGAAATGTCTTAGAAAGATTTTTGAAAAATGACAATTTTTTTTCAATGATGTTCACTTTTAGTACGTAAAAAAACTTTCTTAGACAATTTTTAATGCCGTTAGTTCCAAACTAAAAGAATTAGATAGTTTTGCAAAAAAAAATTATTTTTCACAGTATGAAATGTCTTAGAAAAATTTTTGAAAAATTTTTTTGAAAAGACAATTTTTTTTCAATAATGTTCACTTTTAGTACGTAAAAAAACTTTCTTAGACAATTTTTAATGCCGTTAGTTCCAAACTAAAAGAATTAGATAGTTTCGCAAAAAAAAATTAATTTTCACTGTATGAAATGTCTTATAAAAATTTTTGAAAAATTTTTTTGAAAAGACAATTTTTTTTCAATGATGTTCACTTTTAGTACGTAAAAAAACTTTCTTAGACAATTTTTAATGACGTTAGTTCCAAACTAAAAGAATTAGATAGTTTCGCAAAAAAAAATTATTTTTCACTGTATGAAATGTCTTGGAAAAATATTTTTAAAAAGCCAACTTTTTTCAATAATGTGCATTTTTAGTACGTAAAAAAACTTTCTTAGACAATTTTTAATGACGTTAGTTCCAAACTAAAAGAATTAGATAGTTTCGCAAAAAAAAATTATTTTTCACTGTATGAAATGTCTCGGAAAACTTTTTTGAAAAAACAATTTTTTTTCAATAATGTTCATTTTTAGTACGTAAAAAAACTTTTTTTGACAATTTTTAACGACGTTAGTTCCAAACTAAAAGAATTAGATAGTTTCGCAAAAAAAAATTATTTTTCACTGTATGAAATGTCTTGGAATAATTTTTTTGAAAAGACAATTTTTTACAATAATGTTCACTTTTAGTACGTAAAAAAACTTTCTTAGACATTTTTTAATGACGTTAGTTCCAAACTAAAAGAATTAGATAGTTTGGCAAAAAAAAATTATTTTACACTGTATGAAATGTCTTAGAGAAATTTTTGAAAAATTTTTTTAAAAAGACAATTTTTTTTCAATAATGTTCACTTTTAGTACGTAAAAAAACTTTCTTAGACAATTTTTAATGCCGTTAGTTCCAAACTAAAAGAATTAGATAGTTTCGCAAAAAAAAATTATTTTTCACTGTATGAAATGTCTTGGAAAATTTTTTTGAAAAGCCAATTTATTTTCAATAATGTTCATTTTTAGTACGTAAAAAAACTTTCTTAGACAATTTTTAATGACGTTAGTTCCAAACTAAAAGAATTAGATAGTTTCGCAAAAAAAAATTATTTTTCACTGTATGAAATGTCTTAGAAAACTTTTTGAAAAATTTTTTTGAATAGACAATTTTTTTTCAATAATGTTCACTTTTAGTACGTAAAAAAACATTCTTAGACAATTTTTAATGACGTTAGTTCCAAACTAAAAGAATTAGATAGTTTCCCAAAAAAAAATTATTTTTCACTGTATGAAATGTCTTGGAAAAAATTTTTTGAAAAGCCAATTTTTTTCAATAATGTTCATTTTTAGTACGTAAAAAAACTTTCTTAGACAATTTTTAATGTCGTTAGTTCCAAACTAAAAGAATTAGATAGTTTCGCAAAAAAAAATTTTTTTTTACTGTATGAAAGGTCTTAGAAAAATTTTTTTGAATAGACAACTTTTTTTCAATAATGTTCACTTTTAGTACGTAAAAAAACTTTCTTAGACAATTTTTAATGACGTTAGTTCCAAACTAAAAGAATTAGATAGTTTCGCAAAAAAAAATTATTTTTTACTGTATGATATGTCTTGGAAAAATTTTTTTAAAAAGACAATTTTTTTTCAATAATGTTCATTTTTAGTACGTAAAAAAACTTTCTTAGACAATTTTTAATGACGTTAGTTCCAAACTAAAAGAATTAGATAGTATCGCAAAAAAAAATTATTTTTCACTGTATGAAATGTCTTAGAAAAATTTTTGAAAAATTTTTTTGAAAAGACAATTTTTTTTCTATAATATTCATTTTTAGTACGTAAAAAAACTTTCTTAGACAATTTTTAATGACGTTAGTTCCAAACTAAAAGAAATAGATAGTTTCGCAAAAAAAAATTAATTTTCACTGTATGAAATGTCTTAGAAAGATTTTTGAAAAATGACAATTTTTTTTCAATGATGTTCACTTTCAGTACGTAAAAAAACTTTCTTAGACAATTTTTAATGCCGTTAGTTCCAAACTAAAAGAATTAGATAGTTTTGCAAAAAAAAATTATTTTTCACAGTATGAAATGTCTTAGAAAAATTTTTGAAAAATTTTTTTGAAAAGACAATTTTTTTTCAATAATGTTCACTTTTAGTACGTAAAAAAACTTTCTTAGACAATTTTTAATGCCGTTAGTTCCAAACTAAAAGAATTAGATAGTTTCGCAAAAAAAAATTAATTTTCACTGTATGAAATGTCTTATAAAAATTTTTGAAAAATTTTTTTGAAAAGACAATTTTTTTTCAATGATGTTCACTTTTAGTACGTAAAAAAACTTTCTTAGACAATTTTTAATGCCGTTAGTTCCAAACTAAAAGAATTAGATAGTTTCCCAAAAAAAAATTATTTTTCACTGTATGAAATGTCTTGGAAAAAATTTTTTAAAAAGCCAATTTTTTTTCAATAATGTTCATTTTTAGTACGTAAAAAAACTTTCTTAGACAATTTTTAATGACGTTAGTTCCAAACTAAAAGAATTAGATAGTTTCGCAAAAAAAAATTATTTTTCACTGTATGAAATGTCTTAGAAAAATTTTTGAAAAATTTTTTTTAAAGGTCAATTTTTTTTCAATAATATTCATTTTTAGTACGTAAAAAAACTTTTTTAGACAATTTTTAATGACGTTAGTTCCAAACTAAAAGAATTAGATAGTTTCGCAAAAAAAAATTATTTTTCACTGTATGAAATGTCTTAGAAAAATTTTTGAAAAATTTTTTTGAATAGACAATTTTTTTTCAATAATGTTCACTTTTAGTACGTAAAAAAACATTCTTAGACAATTTTTAATGACGTTAGTTCCAAACTAAAAGAATTAGATAGTTTCGCAAAAAAAAATTATTTTTTACTGTATGATATGTCTTGGAAAAATTTTTTTAAAAAGACAATTTTTTTTCAATAATGTTCATTTTTAGTACGTAAAAAAACTTTCTTAGACAATTTTTAATGACGTTAGTTCCAAACTAAAAAAATTAGATAGTTTCGCAAAAAAAAATTATTTTTCACTGTATGAAATGTCTTGGAAAATATTTTTTAAAAAGCCAATTTTTTTTCAATAATGTTCATTTTTAGTACGTAAAAAAACTTTCTTAGACAATGTTTAATGACGTTAGTTCCAAACTAAAAGAATTAGATAGTTTGGCAAAAAAAAATTATTTTACACTGTATGAAATGTCTTAGAAAAATTTTTGAAAAATTTTTTTGAAAAGACAATTTTTTTTAATAATGTTCACTTTTAGTACGTAAAAAAACTTTCTTAGACAATTTTTAATGCCGTTAGTTCCAAACTAAAAGAATTAGATAGTTTCGCAAAAAAAAATTATTTTTCACTGTATGAAATGTCTTGGAAAAAATTTTTTAAAAAGACAATTTTTTTTCAATAATGTTCACTTTTAGTACGTAAAAAAACTTTCTTAGACAATTTTTAATGACGTTAGTTCCAAATTAAAAGAATTAGATAGTTTCGCAAAAAAAAATTATTTTTCACTGTATGAAATGTCTTGGAAAAATTTTTTTGAAAAGCCAATTTATTTTCAATAATGTTCATTTTTAGTACGTAAAAAAACTTTCTTAGACAATTTTTAATGACGTTAGTTCCAAACTAAAAGAATTAGATAGTTTCGCAAAAAAAAATTAATTTTCACTGTATGAAATGTCTTAGAAAAGTTTTTTTGAATAGACAATTTTTTTTCAATAATGTTCACTTTTAGTACGTAAAAAAACTTTCTTAGACAATTTTTAATGACGTTAGTTCCAAACTAAAAGAATTAGATAGTTTCGCAAAAAAAAATTATTTTTTACTGTATGATATGTCTTGGAAAAATTTTTTTAAAAAGACAATTTTTTTTCAATAATGTTCATTTTTAGTACGTAAAAAAACTTTCTTAGACAATTTTTAATGACGTTAGTTCCAAACTAAAAGAATTAGATAGTATCGCAAAAAAAAATTATTTTTCACTGTATGAAATGTCTTAGAAAAATTTTTGAAAAATTTTTTTGAAAAGACAATTTTTTTTCTATAATATTCATTTTTAGTACGTAAAAAAACTTTCTTAGACAATTTTTAATGACGTTAGTTCCAAACTAAAAGAAATAGATAGTTTCGCAAAAAAAAATTAATTTTCACTGTATGAAATGTCTTAGAAAGATTTTTGAAAAATGACAATTTTTTTTCAATGATGTTCACGTTTAGTACGTAAAAAAACTTTCTTAGACAATTTTTAATGCCGTTATTTCCAAACTAAAAGAATTAGATAGTTTTGCAAAAAAAAATTATTTTTCACTGTATGAAATGTCTTAGAAAAATTTTTGAAAAATTTTTTTGAAAAGACAATTTTTTTTCAATAATGTTCACTTTTAGTACGTAAAAAAACTTTCTTAGACAATTTTTAATGACGTTAGTTCCAAACTAAAAGAATTAGAGAGTTTGGCAAAAAAAAATTATTTTTCACCGTATGGAAATGTCTTAGAAAGATTTTTGAAAAGTTTTTTTGAAAAGACAATTTTTTTCAATAATGTTCACTTTTAGTACGTAAAAAAACATTCTTAGACAATTTTTAATGACGTTAGTTCCAAACTAAAAGAATTAGATAGTTTCCCAAAAAAAAATTATTTTTCACTGTATGAAATGTCTTGGAAAAAATTTTTTGAAAAGACAATTTTTTTTCAATAATGTTCATTTTTAGTACGTAAAAAAACTTTCTTAGACAATTTTTAATGACGTTAGTTCCAAACTAAAAGAATTAGATAGTTTCGCAAAAAAAAATTATTTTTCCCAGTATGAAATGTCTTGGAATAATTTTTTTGAAAAGACAATTTTTTTCAATAATGTTCACTTTTAGTACGTAAAAAAACTTTCTTAGGCAATTTTTAATGACGTTAGTTCCAAACTAAAAGAATTAGATAGTTTCGCAAAAAAAAATTATTTTTCACTGTATGAAATGTCTTAGAAAAATTTTTGAAAAATTTTTTTGAAAAGACAATTTTTTTTCTATAATATTCATTTTTAGTACGTAAAAAAACTTTTTTAGACAATTTTTAATGACGTTAGTTCCAAACTAAAAGAATTAGATAGTTTCGCAAAAAAAAATTATTTTTCACTGTATGAAATGTCTTAGAAAAATTTTTGAAAAATTTTTTTGAATAGACAATTTTTTTTCAATAATGTTCACTTTTAGTACGTAAAAAAACTTTCTTAGACAATTTTTAATGACGTTAGTTCCAAACTAAAAGAATTAGATAGTTTCGCAAAAAAAAATTATTTTTTACTGTATGATATGTCTTGGAAAAATTTTTTTAAAAAGACAATTTTTTTTCAATAATGTTCATTTTTAGTACGTAAAAAAACTTTCTTAGACAATTTTTAATGACGTTAGTTCCAAACTAAAAGAATTAGATAGTATCGCAAAAAAAAATTATTTTTCACTGTATGAAATGTCTTAGAAAAATTTTTGAAAAATTTTTTTGAAAAGACAATTTTTTTTCTATAATATTCATTTTTAGTACGTAAAATAACTTTCTTAGACAATTTTTAATGACGTTAGTTCCAAACTAAAAGAAATAGATAGTTTCGCAAAAAAAAATTATTTTTCACTGTATGAAATGTCTTAGAAAGATTTTTGAAAAATGACAATTTTTTTTCAATGATGTTCACTTTTAGTACGTAAAAAAACTTTCTTAGACAATTTTTAATGCCGTTAGTTCCAAACTAAAAGAATTAGATAGTTTTGCAAAAAAAAATTATTTTTCACAGTATGAAATGTCTTAGAAAAATTTTTGAAAAATTTTTTTGAAAAGACAATTTTTTTTCAATAATGTTCACTTTTAGTACGTAAAAAAACTTTCTTAGACAATTTTTAATGCCGTTAGTTCCAAACTAAAAGAATTAGATAGTTTCGCAAAAAAAAATTAATTTTCACTGTATGAAATGTCTTATAAAAATTTTTGAAAAATTTTTTTGAAAAGACAATTTATTTTCAATGATGTTCACTTTTAGTACGTAAAAAAACTTTCTTAGACAATTTTTAATGACGTTAGTTCCAAACTAAAAGAATTAGATAGTTTCGCAAAAAAAAATTATTTTTCACTGTATGAAATGTCTTGGAAAAATATTTTTAAAAAGCCAACTTTTTTCAATAATGTGCATTTTTAGTACGTAAAAAATCTTTCTTAGACAATTTTTAATGACGTTAGTTCCAAACTAAAAGAATTAGATAGTTTCGCAAAAAAAAATTATTTTTCACTGTATGAAATGTCTCGGAAAACTTTTTTGAAAAAACAATTTTTTTTCAATAATGTTCATTTTTAGTACGTAAAAAAACTTTTTTTGACAATTTTTAACGACGTTAGTTCCAAACTAAAAGAATTAGATAGTTTCGCAAAAAAAAATTATTTTTCACTGTATGAAATGTCTTGGAATAATTTTTTTGAAAAGACAATTTTTTACAATAATGTTCACTTTTAGTACGTAAAAAAACTTTCTTAGACATTTTTTAATGACGTTAGTTCCAAACTAAAAGAATTAGATAGTTTGGCAAAAAAAAATTATTTTACACTGTATGAAATGTCTTAGAGAAATTTTTGAAAAATTTTTTTAAAAAGACAATTTTTTTTCAATAATGTTCACTTTTAGTACGTAAAAAAACTTTCTTAGACAATTTTTAATGCCGTTAGTTCCAAACTAAAAGAATTAGATAGTTTCGCAAAAAAAAATTATTTTTCACTGTATGAAATGTCTTGGAAAATTTTTTTGAAAAGCCAATTTATTTTCAATAATGTTCATTTTTAGTACGTAAAAAAACTTTCTTAGACAATTTTTAATGACGTTAGTTCCAAACTAAAAGAATTAGATAGTTTCGCAAAAAAAAATTATTTTTCACTGTATGAAATGTCTTAGAAAACTTTTTGAAAAATTTTTTTGAATAGACAATTTTTTTTCAATAATGTTCACTTTTAGTACGTAAAAAAACATTCTTAGACAATTTTTAATGACGTTAGTTCCAAACTAAAAGAATTAGATAGTTTCCCAAAAAAAAATTATTTTTCACTGTATGAAATGTCTTGGAAAAAATTTTTTGAAAAGCCAATTTTTTTCAATAATGTTCATTTTTAGTACGTAAAAAAACTTTCTTAGACAATTTTTAATGTCGTTAGTTCCAAACTAAAAGAATTAGATAGTTTCGCAAAAAAAAATTTTTTTTTACTGTATGAAAGGTCTTAGAAAAATTTTTTTGAATAGACAATTTTTTTTCAATAATGTTCACTTTTAGTACGTAAAAAAACTTTCTTAGACAATTTTTAATGACGTTAGTTCCAAACTAAAAGAATTAGATAGTTTCGCAAAAAAAAATTATTTTTTACTGTATGATATGTCTTGGAAAAATTTTTTTAAAAAGACAATTTTTTTTCAATAATGTTCATTTTTAGTACGTAAAAAAACTTTCTTAGACAATTTTTAATGACGTTAGTTCCAAACTAAAAGAATTAGATAGTATCGCAAAAAAAAATTATTTTTCACTGTATGAAATGTCTTAGAAAAATTTTTGAAAAATTTTTTTGAAAAGACAATTTTTTTTCTATAATATTCATTTTTAGTACGTAAAAAAACTTTCTTAGACAATTTTTAATGACGTTAGTTCCAAACTAAAAGAAATAGATAGTTTCGCAAAAAAAAATTAATTTTCACTGTATGAAATGTCTTAGAAAGATTTTTGAAAAATGACAATTTTTTTTCAATGATGTTCACTTTCAGTACGTAAAAAAACTTTCTTAGACAATTTTTAATGCCGTTAGTTCCAAACTAAAAGAATTAGATAGTTTTGCAAAAAAAAATTATTTTTCACAGTATGAAATGTCTTAGAAAAATTTTTGAAAAATTTTTTTGAAAAGACAATTTTTTTTCAATAATGTTCACTTTTAGTACGTAAAAAAACTTTCTTAGACAATTTTTAATGCCGTTAGTTCCAAACTAAAAGAATTAGATAGTTTCGCAAAAAAAAATTAATTTTCACTGTATGAAATGTCTTATAAAAATTTTTGAAAAATTTTTTTGAAAAGACAATTTTTTTTCAATGATGTTCACTTTTAGTACGTAAAAAAACTTTCTTAGACAATTTTTAATGCCGTTAGTTCCAAACTAAAAGAATTAGATAGTTTCCCAAAAAAAAATTATTTTTCACTGTATGAAATGTCTTGGAAAAATTTTTTTAAAAAGCCAATTTTTTTTCAATAATGTTCATTTTTAGTACGTAAAAAAACTTTCTTAGACAATTTTTAATGACGTTAGTTCCAAACTAAAAGAATTAGATAGTTTCGCAAAAAAAAATTATTTTTCACTGTATGAAATGTCTTAGAAAAATTTTTGAAAAATTTTTTTGAATAGACAATTTTTTTTCAATAATGTTCACTTTTAGTACGTAAAAAAACATTCTTAGACAATTTTTAATGACGTTAGTTCCAAACTAAAAGAATTAGATAGTTTCGCAAAAAAAAATTATTTTTTACTGTATGATATGTCTTGGAAAAATTTTTTTAAAAAGACAATTTTTTTTCAATAATGTTCATTTTTAGTACGTAAAAAAACTTTCTTAGACAATTTTTAATGACGTTAGTTCCAAACTAAAAAAATTAGATAGTTTCGCAAAAAAAAATTATTTTTCACTGTATGAAATGTCTTGGAAAATATTTTTTAAAAAGCCAATTTTTTTTCAATAATGTTCATTTTTAGTACGTAAAAAAACTTTCTTAGACAATGTTTAATGACGTTAGTTCCAAACTAAAAGAATTAGATAGTTTGGCAAAAAAAAATTATTTTACACTGTATGAAATGTCTTAGAAAAATTTTTGAAAAATTTTTTTGAAAAGACAATTTTTTTTCTATAATATTCATTTTTAGTACGTAAAAAAACTTTCTTAGACAATTTTTAATGACGTTAGTTCCAAACTAAAAGAAATAGATAGTTTCGCAAAAAAAAATTAATTTTCACTGTATGAAATGTCTTAGAAAGATTTTTGAAAAATGACAATTTTTTTTCAATGATGTTCACTTTCAGTACGTAAAAAAACTTTCTTAGACAATTTTTAATGCCGTTAGTTCCAAACTAAAAGAATTAGATAGTTTTGCAAAAAAAAATTATTTTTCACAGTATGAAATGTCTTAGAAAAATTTTTGAAAAATTTTTTTGAAAAGACAATTTTTTTTCAATAATGTTCACTTTTAGTACGTAAAAAAACTTTCTTAGACAATTTTTAATGCCGTTAGTTCCAAACTAAAAGAATTAGATAGTTTCGCAAAAAAAAATTAATTTTCACTGTATGAAATGTCTTAGAAAAATTTTTGAAAAATTTTTTTGAAAAGACAATTTTTTTTAATAATGTTCACTTTTAGTACGTAAAAAAACTTTCTTAGACAATTTTTAATGCCGTTAGTTCCAAACTAAAAGAATTAGATAGTTTCGCAAAAAAAAATTATTTTTCACTGTATGAAATGTCTTGGAAAAAATTTTTTAAAAAGACAATTTTTTTTCAATAATGTTCACTTTTAGTACGTAAAAAAACTTTCTTAGACAATTTTTAATGACGTTAGTTCCAAATTAAAAGAATTAGATAGTTTCGCAAAAAAAAATTATTTTTCACTGTATGAAATGTCTTGGAAAAATTTTTTTGAAAAGCCAATTTATTTTCAATAATGTTCATTTTTAGTACGTAAAAAAACTTTCTTAGACAATTTTTAATGACGTTAGTTCCAAACTAAAAGAATTAGATAGTTTCGCAAAAAAAAATTAATTTTCACTGTATGAAATGTCTTAGAAAAATTTTTTTGAATAGACAATTTTTTTTCAATAATGTTCACTTTTAGTACGTAAAAAAACTTTCTTAGACAATTTTTAATGACGTTAGTTCCAAACTAAAAGAATTAGATAGTTTCGCAAAAAAAAATTATTTTTTACTGTATGATATGTCTTGGAAAAATTTTTTTAAAAAGACAATTTTTTTTCAATAATGTTCATTTTTAGTACGTAAAAAAACTTTCTTAGACAATTTTTAATGACGTTAGTTCCAAACTAAAAGAATTAGATAGTATCGCAAAAAAAAATTATTTTTCACTGTATGAAATGTCTTAGAAAAATTTTTGAAAAATTTTTTTGAAAAGACAATTTTTTTTCTATAATATTCATTTTTAGTACGTAAAAAAACTTTCTTAGACAATTTTTAATGACGTTAGTTCCAAACTAAAAGAAATAGATAGTTTCGCAAAAAAAAATTAATTTTCACTGTATGAAATGTCTTAGAAAGATTTTTGAAAAATGACAATTTTTTTTCAATGATGTTCACGTTTAGTACGTAAAAAAACTTTCTTAGACAATTTTTAATGCCGTTATTTCCAAACTAAAAGAATTAGATAGTTTTGCAAAAAAAAATTATTTTTCACTGTATGAAATGTCTTAGAAAAATTTTTGAAAAATTTTTTTGAAAAGACAATTTTTTTTCAATAATGTTCACTTTTAGTACGTAAAAAAACTTTCTCAGACAATTTTTAATGCCGTTAGTTCCAAACTAAAAGAATTAGATAGTTTCGCAAAAAAAAATTAATTTTCACTGTATGAAATGTCTTATAAAAATTTTTGAAAAATTTTTTTAAAAAGACAATTTTTTTTCAATGATGTTCACTTTTAGTACGTAAAAAAACTTTCTTAGACAATTTTTAATGCCGTTAGTTCCAAACTAAAAGAATTAGATAGTTTCCCAAAAAAAAATTATTTTTCACTGTATGAAATGTCTTGGAAAAAATTTTTTAAAAAGCCAATTTTTTTTCAATAATGTTCATTTTTAGTACGTAAAAAAACTTTCTTAGACAATTTTTAATGACGTTAGTTCCAAACTAAAAGAATTAGAGAGTTTGGCAAAAAAAAATTATTTTTCACCGTATGGAAATGTCTTAGAAAGATTTTTGAAAAGTTTTTTTGAAAAGACAATTTTTTTCAATAATGTTCACTTTTAGTACGTAAAAAAACATTCTTAGACAATTTTTAATGACGTTAGTTCCAAACTAAAAGAATTAGATAGTTTCCCAAAAAAAAATTATTTTTCACTGTATGAAATGTCTTGGAAGAAATTTTTTGAAAAGACAATTTTTTTTCAATAATGTTCATTTTTAGTACGTAAAAAAACTTTCTTAGACAATTTTTAATGACGTTAGTTCCAAACTAAAAGAATTAGATAGTTTCGCAAAAAAAAATTATTTTTCCCAGTATGAAATGTCTTGGAATAATTTTTTTGAAAAGACAATTTTTTTCAATAATGTTCACTTTTAGTACGTAAAAAAACTTTCTTAGACAATTTTTAATGACGTTAGTTCCAAACTAAAAGAATTAGATAGTTTCGCAAAAAAAAATTATTTTTCACTGTATGAAATGTCTTAGAAAAATTTTTGAAAATTTTTTTGAAACGACAATTTTTTTTCAATAATGTTCACTTTTAGTACGTAAAAAAACTTTCTTAGACAATTTTTAATGCCGTTAGTTCCAAACTAAAAGAATTAGATAGTTTCGCAAAAAAAAATTATTTTTCACTGTATGAAATGTCTTGGAAAAAATTTTTTAAAAAGACAATTTTTTTTCAATAATGTTCATTTTTAGTACGTAAAAAAACTTTCTTAGACAATTTTTAATGACGTTAGTTCCAAACTAAAAGAATTAGATAGTTTCGCAAAAAAAAATTATTTTTCACTGTATGAAATGTCTTGGAATAATTTTTTTGAAAAGCCAATTTATTTTCAATAATGTTCATTTTTAGTACGTAAAAAAACTTTCTTAGACAATTTTTAATGACGTTAGTTCCAAACTAAAAGAATTAGATAGTTTCGCAAAAAAAAATTATTTTTCACTGTATGAAATGTCTTAGAAAAATTTTTGAAAAATTTTTTTGAAAAGACAATTTCTTTTCTATAATATTCATTTTTAGTACGTAAAAAAACTTTTTTAGACAATTTTTAATGACGTTAGTTCCAAACTAAAAGAATTAGATAGTTTCGCAAAAAAAAATTATTTTTCACTGTATGAAATGTCTTAGAAAAATTTTTGAAAAATTTTTTTGAATAGACAATTTTTTTTCAATAATGTTCACTTTTAGTACGTAAAAAAACATTCTTAGACAATTTTTAATGACGTTAGTTCCAAACTAAAAGAATTAGATAGTTTCGCAAAAAAAAATTATTTTTCACTGTATGATATGTCTTGGAAAAATTTTTTTAAAAAGACAATTTTTTTTCAATAATGTTCATTTTTAGTACGTAAAAAAACTTTCTTAGACAATTTTTAATGACGTTAGTTCCAAACTAAAAGAATTAGATAGTTTCGCAAAAAAAAATTATTTTTCACTATGAAATGTCTTGGAAAATATTTTTTGAAAAGCCAATTTTTTTTCAATAATGTTCATTTTTAGTACGTAAAAAAACTTTCTTAGACAATTTTTAATGACGTTAGTTCCAAACTAAAAGAATTAGATAGTTTGGCAAAAAAAAATTATTTTACACTGTATGAAATGTCTTAGAAAAATTTTTGAAAAGTTTTTTTAAAAAGACAATTTTTTTTCAATAATGTTCACTTTTAGTACGTAAAAAAACTTTCTTAGACAATTTTTAATGCCGTTAGTTCCAAACTAAAAGAATTAGATAGTTTCGAAAAAAAAATTATTTTTCACTGTATGAAATGTCTTGGAAAAAATTTTTTAAAAAGACAATTTTTTTTCAATAATGTTCATTTTTAGTACGTAAAAAAACTTTCTTAGACAATTTTTAATGACGTTAGTTCCAAACTAAAAGAATTAGATAGTTTCGCAAAAAAAAATTATTTTTCACTGTATGAAATGTCTTGGAAAAATTTTTTTGAAAAGCCAATTTATTTTCAATAATGTTCACTTTTAGTACGTAAAAAAACTTTCTTAGACAATTTTTAATGACGTTAAATCCAAACTAAAAGAATTAGATAGTTTCCCAAAAAAAAATTATTTTTCACTGTATGAAATGTCTTGGAAAAATTTTTTAAAAAGCCAATTTTTTTTCAATAATGTTCATTTTTAGTACGTAAAAAAACTTTCTTAGACAATTTTTAATGACGTTAGTTCCAAACTAAAAGAATTAGAGAGTTTGGCAAAAAAAAATTATTTTTCACTGTATGGAAATGTCTTAGAAAGATTTTTGAAAAGTTTTTTTGAAAAGACAATTTTTTTCAATAATGTTCACTTTTAGTACGTAAAAAAACATTCTTAGACAATTTTTAATGACGTTAGTTCCAAACTAAAAGAATTAGATAGTTTCCCAAAAAAAAATTATTTTTCACTGTATGAAATGTCTTGGAAAAAATTTTTTGAAAAGCCAATTTTTTTTCAATAATGTTCATTTTTAGTACGTAAAAAAACTTTCTTAGACAATTTTTAATGACGTTAGTTCCAAACTAAAAGAATTAGATAGTTTCGCAAAAAAAATTATTTTTCACTGTATGAAATGTCTTGGAATAATTTTTTTGAAAAGACAATTTTTTTCAATAATGTTCACTTTTAGTACGTAAAAAAACTTTCTTAGACAATTTTTAATGACGTTAGTTCCAAACTAAAAGAATTAGATAGTTTCGCAAAAAAAAATTATTTTTCACTGTATGAAATGTCTTAGAAAAATTTTTGAAAATTTTTTTGAAACGACAATTTTTTTTCAATAATATTCATTTTTAGTACGTAAAAAAGCTTTTTTAGACAACTTTTAATGACGTTAGTTCCAAACTAAAAGAATTAGATAGTTTCGCAAAAAAAAATTATTTTTTACTGTATGATATGTCTTGGAAAAATTTTTTTGAAAAGACAATTTTTTTTCAATAATGTTCATTTTTAGTACGTAAAAAAACTTTCTTAGACAATTTTTAATGACGTTAGTTCCAAACTAAAAGAATTAGATAGTTTCCAAAAAAAAATTATTTTTCACTGTATGAAATGTCTTGGAAAAAATTTTTTAAAAAGCTAATTTTTTTTCAATAATGTTCATTTTTAGTACGTAAAAAAACTTTCTTAGACAATTTTTAATGACGTTAGTTCCAAACTAAAAGAATTAGATAGTTTCGCAAAAAAAAATTATTTTTCACTGTATGAAATGTCTTGGAATAATTTTTTTGAAAAGCCAATTTATTTTCAATAATGTTCATTTTTAGTACGTAAAAAAACTTTCTTAGACAATTTTTAATGACGTTAGTTCCAAACTAAAAGAATTAGATAGTTTCGCAAAAAAAAATTACTTTTCACAGTATGAAATGTCTTAGAAAAATTTTTGAAAAATTTTTTTGAAAAGACAATTTTTTTTCTATAATATTCATTTTTAGTACGTAAAAAAACTTTTTTAGACAATTTTTAATGACGTTAGTTCCAAACTAAAAGAATTAGATAGTTTCGCAAAAAAAAATTATTTTTCACTGTATGAAATGTCTTAGAAACATTTTTGAAAAATTTTTTTGAATAGACAATTTTTTTTCAATAATGTTCACTTTTAGTACGTAAAAAAACATTCTTAGACAATTTTTAATGACGTTAGTTCCAAACTAAAAGAATTAGATAGTTTCGCAAAAAAAAAATTATTTTTTACTGTATGATATGTCTTGGAAAAATTTTTTTAAAAAGACAATTTTTTTTCAATAATGTTCATTTTTAGTACGTAAAAAAACTTTCTTAGACAATTTTTAATGACGTTAGTTCCAAACTAAAAGAATTAGATAGTTTCGCAAAAAAAAATTATTTTTCACTGTATGAAATGTCTTGGAAAATATTTTTTGAAAAGCCAATTTTTTTTCAATAATGTTCATTTTTAGTACGTAAAAAAACTTTCTTAGACAATTTTTAATGACGTTAGTTCCAAACTAAAAGAATTAGATAGTTTGGCAAAAAAAAATTATTTTACACTGTATGAAATGTCTTAGAAAAATTTTTGAAAAATTTTTTTGAAAAGACAATTTTTTTTCAATAATGTTCACTTTTAGTACGTAAAAAAACTTTCTTAGACAATTTTTAATGCCGTTAGTTCCAAACTAAAAGAATTAGATAGTTTCGCAAAAAAAAATTATTTTTCACTGTATGAAATGTCTTGGAAAAAATTTTTTAAAAAGACAATTTTTTTTCAATAATGTTCATTTTTAGTACGTAAAAAAACTTTCTTAGACAATTTTTAATGACGTTAGTTCCAAACTAAAAGAATTAGATAGTTTCGCAAAAAAAAATTATTTTTCACTGTATGAAATGTCTTGGAAAAATTTTTTTGAAAAGCCAATTTATTTTCAATAATGTTCATTTTTAGTACGTAAAAAAACTTTCTTAGACAATTTTTAATGACGTTAGTTCCAAACTAAAAGAATTAGATAGTTTCGCAAAAAAAAATTATTTTTCACTGTATGAAATGTCTTAGAAAAATTTTTGAAAAATTTTTTTGAAAAGACAATTTCTTTTCTATAATATTCATTTTTAGTACGTAAAAAAACTTTTTTAGACAATTTTTAATGACGTTAGTTCCAAACTAAAAGAATTAGATAGTTTCGCAAAAAAAAATTATTTTTCACTGTATGAAATGTCTTAGAAAAATTTTTGAAAAATTTTTTTGAATAGAAAATTTTTTTTCAATAATGTTCACTTTTAGTACGTAAAAAAACATTCTTAGACAATTTTTAATGACGTTAGTTCCAAACTAAAAGAATTAGATAGTTTCGCAAAAAAAAATTATTTTTTACTGTATGATATGTCTTGGAAAATTTTTTTTAAAAAGACAATTTTTTTTCAATAATGTTCATTTTTAGTACGTAAAAAAACTTTCTTAGACAATTTTTAATGACGTTAGTTCCAAACTAAAAGAATTAGATAGTTTCGCAAAAAAAAATTATTTTTCACTATGAAATGTCTTGGAAAATATTTTTTGAAAAGCCAATTTTTTTTCAATAATGTTCATTTTTAGTACGTAAAAAAACTTTCTTAGACAATTTTTAATGACGTTAGTTCCAAACTAAAAGAATTAGATAGTTTGGCAAAAAAAAATTATTTTACACTGTATGAAATGTCTTAGAAAAATTTTTGAAAAATTTTTTTAAAAAGACAATTTTTTTTCAATAATGTTCACTTTTAGTACGTAAAAAAACTTTCTTAGACAATTTTTAATGCCGTTAGTTCCAAACTAAAAGAATTAGATAGTTTCGAAAAAAAAATTATTTTTCACTGTATGAAATGTCTTGGAAAAAATTTTTTAAAAAGACAATTTTTTTTCAATAATGTTCATTTTTAGTACGTAAAAAAACTTTCTTAGACAATTTTTAATGACGTTAGTTCCAAACTAAAAGAATTAGATAGTTTCGCAAAAAAAAATTACTTTTCACTGTATGAAATGTCTTGGAAAAATTTTTTTGAAAAGCCAATTTATTTTCAATAATGTTCACTTTTAGTACGTAAAAAAACTTTCTTAGACAATTTTTAATGACGTTAGTTCCAAACTAAAAGAATTAGATAGTTTCCCAAAAAAAAATTATTTTTCACTGTATGAAATGTCTTGGAAAAATTTTTTAAAAAGCCAATTTTTTTTCAATAATGTTCATTTTTAGTACGTAAAAAAACTTTCTTAGACAATTTTTAATGACGTTAGTTCCAAACTAAAAGAATTAGAAAGTTTGGCAAAAAAAAATTATTTTTCACTGTATGGAAATGTCTTAGAAAGATTTTTGAAAAGTTTTTTTGAAAAGACAATTTTTTTCAATAATGTTCACTTTTAGTACGTAAAAAAACATTCTTAGACAATTTTTAATGACGTTAGTTCCAAACTAAAAGAATTAGATAGTTTCCCAAAAAAAAATTATTTTTCACTGTATGAAATGTCTTGGAAAAAATTTTTTAAAAAGCCAATTTTTTTTCAATAATGTTCATTTTTAGTACGTAAAAAAACTTTCTTAGACAATTTTTAATGACGTTAGTTCCAAACTAAAAGAATTAGATAGTTTCGCAAAAAAAAATTATTTTTCACTGTATGAAATGTCTTGGAATAATTTTTTTGAAAAGACAATTTTTTTCAATAATGTTCACTTTTAGTACGTAAAAAAACTTTCTTAGACAATTTTTAATGACGTTAGTTCCAAACTAAAAGAATTAGATAGTTTCGCAAAAAAAAATTATTTTTCACTGTATGAAATGTCTTAGAAAAATTTTTGAAAATTTTTTTGAAACGACAATTTTTTTTCAATAATATTCATTTTTAGTACGTAAAAAAGCTTTTTTAGACAACTTTTAATGACGTTAGTTCCAAACTAAAAGAATTAGATAGTTTCCCAAAAAAAAATTATTTTTCACTGTATGAAATGTCTTGGAAAAAATTTTTTAAAAAGCCAATTTTTTTTCAATAATGTTCACTTTTAGTACGTAAAAAAACTTTCTTAGACAATTTTTAATGACGTTAGTTCCAAACTAAAAGAATTAGATAGTTTGGCAAAAAAAAATTATTTTACACTGTATGAAATGTCTTATAAAAATTTTTGAAAAATTTTTTTGAAAAGACAATTTTTTTTCAATAATGTTCACTTTTAGTACGTAAAAAAACTTTCTTAGACAATTTTTAATGCCGTTAGTTCCAAACTAAAAGAATTAGATAGTTTCGCAAAAAAAAATTATTTTTCACTGTATGAAATGTCTTGGAAAAAATTTTTTAAAAAGACAATTTTTTTTCAATAATGTTCATTTTTAGTACGTAAAAAAACTTTCTTAGACAATTTTTAATGACGTTAGTTCCAAACTAAAAGAATTAGATAGTTTCGCAAAAAAAAATTATTTTTCACTGTATGAATTGTCTTGGAATAATTTTTTTGAAAAGCCAATTTATTTTCAATAATGTTCATTTTTAGTACGTAAAAAAACTTTCTTAGACAATTTTTAATGACGTTAGTTCCAAACTAAAAGAATTAGATAGTTTCGCAAAAAAAAATTACTTTTCACTGTATGAAATGTCTTAGAAAAATTTTTGAAAAATTTTTTTGAAAAGACAATTTTTTTTCTATAATATTCATTTTTAGTACGTAAAAAAACTTTTTTAGACAATTTTTAATGACGTTAGTTCCAAACTAAAAGAATTAGATAGTTTCGTAAAAAAAAATTATTTTTCACTGTATGAAATGTCTTAGAAACATTTTTGAAAAATTTTTTTGAATAGACAATTTTTTTTCAATAATGTTCACTTTTAGTACGTAAAAAAACATTCTTAGACAATTTTTAATGACGTTAGTTCCAAACTAAAAGAATTAGATAGTTTCGCAAAAAAAAATTATTTTTTACTGTATGATATGTCTTGGAAAAAATTTTTTAAAAAGACAATTTTTTTTCAATAATGTTCATTTTTAGTACGTAAAAAAACTTTCTTAGACAATTTTTAATGACGTTAGTTCCAAACTAAAAGAATTAGATAGTTTCGCAAAAAAAAATTATTTTTCACTGTATGAAATGTCTTGGAAAATATTTTTTGAAAAGCCAATTTTTTTTCAATAATGTTCATTTTTAGTACGTAAAAAAACTTTCTTAGACAATTTTTAATGACGTTAGTTCCAAACTAAAAGAATTAGATAGTTTGGCAAAAAAAAATTATTTTACACTGTATGAAATGTCTTAGAAAAAATTTTGAAAAATTTTTTTGAAAAGACAATTTTTTTTCAATAATGTTCACTTTTAGTACGTAAAAAAACTTTCTTAGACAATTTTTAATGCCGTTAGTTCCAAACTAAAAGAATTAGATAGTTTCGCAAAAAAAAATTATTTTTCACTGTATGAAATGTCTTGGAAAAAATTTTTTAAAAAGACAATTTTTTTTCAATAATGTTCATTTTTAGTACGTAAAAAAACTTTCTTAGACAATTTTTAATGACGTTAGTTCCAAACTAAAAGAATTAGATAGTTTCGCAAAAAAAAATTATTTTTCACTGTATGAAATGTCTTGGAAAAATTTTTTTGAAAAGCCAATTTATTTTCAATAATGTTCATTTTTAGTACGTAAAAAAACTTTCTTAGACAATTTTTAATGACGTTAGTTCCAAACTAAAAGAATTAGATAGTTTCGCAAAAAAAAATTATTTTTCACTGTATGAAATGTCTTAGACAAATTTTTGAAAAATTTTTTTGAAAAGACAATTTTTTTTCTATAATATTCATTTTTAGTACGTAAAAAAACTTTCTTAGACAATTTTTAATGCCGTTAGTTCCAAACTAAAAGAATTAGATAGTTTCCCAAAAAAAAATTATTTTTCACTGTATGAAATGTCTTGGAAAAAATTTTTTTAAAAGCCAATTTTTTTCAATAATGTTCATTTTTAGTACGTAAAAAAACTTTCTTAGACAATTTTTAATGTCGTTAGTTCCAAACTAAAAGAATTAGATAGTTTCGAAAAAAAAAAATTTTTTTTCACTGTATGAAATGTCTTAGAAAAATTTTTTTGAATAGACAATTTTTTTTCAATAATGTTCACTTTTAGTACGTAAAAAAACTTTCTTAGACAATTTTTAATGACGTTAGTTCCAAACTAAAAGAATTAGATAGTTTCGCAAAAAAAAATTAATTTTTACTGTATGATATGTCTTGGAAAAATTTTTTTAAAAAGACAATTTTTTTTCAATAATGTTCATTTTTAGTACGTAAAAAAACTTTCTTAGACAATTTTTAATGACGTTAGTTCCAAACTAAAAGAAATAGATAGTTTCGCAAAAAAAAATTAATTTTCACTGTATGAAATGTCTTAGAAAGATTTTTGAAAAATGACAATTTTTTTTCAATGATGTTCACTTTTAGTACGTAAAAAAACTTTCTTAGACAATTTTTAATGCCGTTAGTTCCAAACTAAAAGAATTAGATAGTTTTGCAAAAAAAAATTATTTTTCACTGTATGAAATGTCTTGGAAAAATTTTTGAAAAATTTTTTTGAAAAGACAATTTTTTTTCAATAATGTTCACTTTTAGTACGTAAAAAAACTTTCTTAGACAATTTTTAATGCCGTTAGTTCCAAACTAAAAGAATTAGATAGTTTCGCAAAAAAAAATTAATTTTCACTGTATGAAATGTCTTATAAAAATTTTTGAGAAATTTTTTTGAAAAGACAATTTTTTTTCAATGATGTTCACTTTTAGTACGTAAAAAAACTTTCTTAGACAATTTTTAATGCCGTTAGTTCCAAACTAAAAGAATTAGATAGTTTCCCAAAAAAAAATTATTTTTCACTGTATGAAATGTCTTGGAAAAATTTTTTTAAAAAGCCAATTTTTTTTCAATAATGTTCATTTTTAGTACGTAAAAAAACTTTCTTAGACAATTTTTAATGACGTTAGTTCCAAACTAAAAGAATTAGAGAGTTTGGCAAAAAAAAATTATTTTTTACTGTATGGAAATGTCTTAGAAAGATTTTTGAAAAGTTTTTTTGAAAAGACAATTTTTTTCAATAATGTTCACTTTTAGTACGTAAAAAAACATTCTTAGACAATTTTTAATGACGTTAGTTCCAAACTAAAAGAATTAGATAGTTTCCCAAAAAAAAATTATTTTTCACTGTATGAAATGTCTTGGAAAAAATTTTTTGAAAAGCCAATTTTTTTTCAATAATGTTCATTTTTAGTACGTAAAAAAACTTTCTTAGACAATTTTTAATGACGTTAGTTCCAAACTAAAAGAATTAGATAGTTTCGCAAAAAAAAATTATTTTTCACTGTATGAAATGTCTTGGAATAATTTTTTTGAAAAGACAATTTTTTTCAATAATGTTCACTTTTAGTACGTAAAAAAACTTTCTTAGACAATTTTTAATGACGTTAGTTCCAAACTAAAAGAATTAGATAGTTTCGCAAAAAAAAATTATTTTTCACAGTATGAAATGTCTTAGAAAAATTTTTGGAAAATTTTTTTGAAACGACAATTTTTTTTCAATAATATTCATTTTTAGTACGTAAAAAAACTTTTTTAGACAACTTTTAATGACGTTAGTTCCAAACTAAAAGAATTAGATAGTTTCCCAAAAAAAAATTATTTTTTACTGTATGATATGTCTTGGAAAAATTTTTTTGAAAAGACAATTTTTTTTCAATAATGTTCATTTCTAGTACGTAAAAAAACTTTCTTAGACAATTTTTAATGACGTTAGTTCCAAACTAAAAGAATTAGATAGTTTCGCAAAAAAAAATTATTTTTCACTGTATGAAATGTCTTAGAAAAATTTTTGAAAAATTTTTTTGAAAAGACAATTTTTTTTCTATAATATTCATTTTTAGTACGTAAAAAAACTTTCTTAGACAATTTTTAATGACGTTAGTTCCAAACTAAAAGAAATAGATAGTTTCGCAAAAAAAAATTAATTTTCACTGTATGAAATGTCTTGGAAAAAATTTTTTAAAAAGCCAATTTTTTTTCAATAATGTTCATTTTTAGTACGTAAAAAAACTTTCTTAGACAATTTTTAATGTCGTTAGTTCCAAACTAAAAGAATTAGATAATTTCGCAAAAAAAAAAATAATTTTCACTGTATGAAATGTCTTAGAAGGATTTTTGAACAAATTTTTTGAAAAGACAATTTTTTTTCAATAATGTTCATTTTTAGTACGTAAAAAAACTTTCTTAGACAATTTTTAATGACGATAGTTCCAAACTAAAAGAATTAGACAGTTTCTCAAAAAACAATTATTTTTCACTATATGAAATGTCTTGGAATACTTTTTTTGAAAAGCCAATTTTTTTTCAATAATGTTCACTTTTAGTACGTAAAAAAACTTTCTTAGACAATTTTTAATGACGTTAGTTCCAAACTAAAAGAATTAGATAGTTTGGCAAAAAAAAATTATTTTACACTGTATGAAATGTCTTAGAAAAATTTTTGAAAATTTTTTTTGAAAAGACAATTTTTTTTCAATAATGTTCACTTTTAGTACGTAAAAAAACTTTCTTAGACAATTTTTAATGCCGTTAGTTCCAAACTAAAAGAATTAGATAGTTTTGCAAAAAAAAATTATTTTTCACTGTATGAAATGTCTTGGAAAAAATTTTTTAAAAAGACAATTTTTTTTCAATAATGTTCATTTTTAGTACGTAAAAAAACTTTCTTAGACAATTTTTAATGACGTTAGTTCCAAACTAAAAGAATTAGATAGTTTCGCAAAAAAAAATTATTTTTCACTGTATGAAATGTCTTGGAAAAATTTTTTTGAAAAGCCAATTTATTTTCAATAATGTTCATTTTTAGTACGTAAAAAAACTTTCTTAGACAATTTTTAATGACGTTAGTTCCAAACTAAAAGAATTAGATAGTTTCGCAAAAAAAAATTATTTTTCACTGTATGAAATGTCTTAGAAAAATTTTTGAAAAATTTTTTTGAAAAGACAATTTTTTTTCTATAATATTCATTTTTAGTACGTAAAAAAACTTTCTTAGACAATTTTTAATGACGTTAGTTCCAAACTAAAAGAATTAGATAGTTTCGCAAAAAAAAATTATTTTTCACTGTATGAAATGTCTTAGAAAAATTTTTGAAAAATTTTTTTGAAAAGACAATTTTTTTTCAATAATGTTCACTTTTAGTACGTAAAAAAACTTTCTTAGACAATTTTTAATGCCGTTAGTTCCAAACTAAAAGAATTAGATAGTTTCCCAAAAAAAAATTATTTTTCACTGTATGAAATGTCTTGGAAAAAATTTTTTGAAAAGCCAATTTTTTTCAATAATGTTCATTTTTAGTACGTAAAAAAACTTTCTTAGACAATTTTTAATGTCGTTAGTTCCAAACTAAAAGAATTAGATAGTTTCGCAAAAAAAAATTTTTTTTCACTGTATGAAATGTCTTAGAAAAATTTTTTTGAATAGACAATTTTTTTTCAATAATGTTCACTTTTAGTACGTAAAAAAACTTTCTTAGACAATTTTTAATGACGTTAGTTCCAAACTAAAAGAATTAGATAGTTTCGCAAAAAAAAATTATTTTTTACTGTATGATATGTCTTATAAAAATATTTGAAAATTTTTTTTGAAAAGACAATTTTTTTTCAATGATGTTCACTTTTAGTACGTAAAAAATCTTTCTTAGACAATTTTTAATGCCGTTAGTTCCAAACTAAAAGAATTAGATAGTTTCCCAAAAAAAAATTATTTTTCACTGTATGAAATGTCTTGGAAAAAATTTTTTAAAAAGCCAATTTTTTTTCAATAATGTTCATTTTTAGTACGTAAAAAAACTTTCTTAGACAATTTTTAATGACGTTAGTTCCAAACTAAAAGAATTAGAGAGTTTGGTAAAAAAAAATTATTTTTCACTGTATGGAAATGTCTTAGAAAGATTTTTGAAAAGTTTTTTTGAAAAGACAATTTTTTTCAATAATGTTCACTTTTAGTACGTAAAAAAACATTCTTAGACAATTTTTAATGACGTTAGTTCCAAACTAAAAGAATTAGATAGTTTCGCAAAAAAAAATTATTTTTCACTGTATGAAATGTCTTAGAAAAATTTTTGAAAATTTTTTTGAAACGACAATTTTTTTTCAATAATGTTCAATTTTAGTACGTAAAAAAACTTTCTTAGACAATTTTTAATGCCGTTAGTTCCAAACTAAAAGAATTAGATAGTTTCGCAAAAAAAATTATTTTTCACTGTATGAAATGTCTTGGAAAAAATTTTTTAAAAAGACAATTTTTTTTCAATAATGTTCATTTTTAGTACGTAAAAAAACTTTCTTAGACAATTTTTAATGCCGTTAGTTCCAAACTAAAAGAATTAGATAGTTTCGCAAAAAAAAATTATTTTTCACTGTATGAAATGTCTTGGAATAATTTTTTTGAAAAGCCAATTTATTTTCAATAATGTTCATTTTTAGTACGTAAAAAAACTTTCTTAGACAATTTTTAATGACGTTAGTTCCAAACTAAAAGAATTAGATAGTTTCGCAAAAAAAAAATTATTTTTCACTGTATGAAATGTCTTAGAAAAATTTTTGAAAAATTTTTTTGAAAAGACAATTTTTTTTCTATAATATTCATTTTTAGTACGTAAAAAAACTTTTTTAGACAATTTTTAATGACGTTAGTTCCAAACTAAAAGAATTAGATAGTTTCGCAAAAAAAAATTATTTTTCACTGTATGAAATGTCTTAGAAAAATTTTTGAAAAATTTTTTTGAATAGACAATTTTTTTTCAATAATGTTCACTTTTAGTACGTAGAAAAACATTCTTAGACAATTTTTAATGACGTTAGTTCCAAACTAAAAGACTTAGATAGTTTCGCAAAAAAAAATTATTTTTTACTGTATGATATGTCTTGGAAAAATTTTTTTAAAAAGACAATTTTTTTTCAATAATGTTCATTTTTAGTACGTAAAAAAACTTTCTTAGACAATTTTTAATGACGTTAGTTCCAAACTAAAAGAATTAGATAGTTTCGCAAAAAAAAATTATTTTTCACTGTATGAAATGTCTTGGAAAATATTTTTTGAAAAGCCAATTTTTTTTCAATAATGTTCATTTTTAGTACGTAAAAAAACTTTCTTAGACAATTTTTAATGACGTTAGTTCCAAACTAAAAGAATTAGATAGTTTGGCAAAAAAAAATTATTTTACACTGTATGAAATGTCTTAGAAAAATTTTTGAAAAATTTTTTTGAAAAGACAATTTTTTTTCTATAATGTTCACTTTTAGTATGTAAAAAAACTTTCTTAGACAATTTTTAATGCCTTTAGTTCCAAACTAAAAGAATTAGATAGTTTCGAAAAAAAAATTATTTTTCACTGTATGAAATGTCTTGGAAAAAATTTTTTAAAAAGACAATTTTTTTTCAATAATGTTCATTTTTAGTACGTAAAAAAACTTTCTTAGACAATTTTTAATGACGTTAGTTCCAAACTAAAAGAATTAGATAGTTTCGCAAAAAAAAATTATTTTTCACTGTATGAAATGTCTTGGAAAAATTTTTTTGAAAAGCCAATTTATTTTCAATAATGTTCACTTTTAGTACGTAAAAAAACTTTCTTAGACAATTTTTAATGACGTTAGTTCCAAACTAAAAGAATTAGATAGTTTCCCAAAAAAAATTATTTTTCACTGTATGAAATGTCTTGGAAAAATTTTTTAAAAAGCCAATTTTTTTTCAATAATGTTCATTTTTAGTACGTAAAAAAACTTTCTTAGACAATTTTTAATGACGTTAGTTCCAAACTAAAAGAATTAGAGAGTTTGGCAAAAAAAAATTATTTTTCACAGTATGGAAATGTCTTAGAAAGATTTTTGAAAAGTTTTTTTGAAAAGACAATTTTTTTCAATAATGTTCACTTTTAGTACGTAAAAAAACATTCTTAGACAATTTTTAATGACGTTAGTTCCAAACTAAAAGAATTAGATAGTTTCGCAAAAAAAAATTATTTTTCACTGTATGAAATGTCTTAGAAAAATTTTTGAAAATTTTTTTGAAACGACAATTTTTTTTCAATAATATTCATTTTTAGTACGTAAAAAAGCTTTTTTAGACAACTTTTAATGACGTTAGTTCCAAACTAAAAGAATTAGATAGTTTCGCAAAAAAAAATTATTTTTTACTGTATGATATGTCTTGGAAGAATTTTTTTGAAAAGACAATTTTTTTTCAATAATGTTCATTTTTAGTACGTAAAAAAACTTTCTTAGACAATTTTTAATGACGTTAGTTCCAAACTAAAAGAATTAGATAGTTTCCCAAAAAAAAATTATTTTTCACTGTATGAAATGTCTTGGAAAAAATTTTTTAAAAAGCCAATTTTTTTTCAATAATGTTCATTTTTAGTACGTAAAAAAACTTTCTTAGACAATTTTTAATGACGTTAGTTCCAAACTAAAAGAATTAGATAGTTTGGCAAAAAAAAATTATTTTACACTGTATGAAATGTCTTAGAAAAATTTTTGAAAAATTTTTTTGAAAAGACAATTTTTTTTCAATAATGTTCACTTTTAGTACGTAAAAAAACTTTCTTAGACAATTTTTAATGCCGTTAGTTCCAAACTAAAAGAATTAGATAGTTTCGCAAAAAAAAATTATTTTTCACTGTATGAAATGTCTTGGAAAAAATTTTTTAAAAAGACAATTTTTTTTCAATAATGTTCATTTTTAGTACGTAAAAAAACTTTCTTAGACAATTTTTAATGACGTTAGTTCCAAACTAGAAGAATTAGATAGTTTCGCAAAAAAAAATTATTTTTCACTGTATGAAATGTCTTGAAATAATTTTTTTGAAAAGCCAATTTATTTTCAATAATGTTCATTTTTAGTACGTAAAAAAACTTTCTTAGACAATTTTTAATGACGTTAGTTCCAAACTAAAAGAATTAGATAGTTTCGCAAAAAAAAATTATTTTTCACTGTATGAAATGTCTTAGAAAAATGTTTTTTGAAAAGATAATTTTTTTTCAAAAATGTTCATTTTTAGTACGTAAAAAAACTTTCTTAGACAATTTTTAATGACGTTAGTTCCAAACTAAAAGAATTAGATAGTTTCCCAAAAAAAAATTATTTTTCACTGTATGAAATGTCTTAGAAAAATTTTTGAAAATTTTTTTGAAACGACAATTTTTTTTCAATAATATTCATTTTTAGTACGTAAAAAAGCTTTTTTAGACAACTTTTAATGACGTTAGTTCCAAACTAAAAGAATTAGATAGTTTCGCAAAAAAAAATTATTTTTTACTGTATGATATGTCTTGGAAAAATTTTTTTGAAAAGACAATTTTTTTTCAATAATGTTCATTTTTAGTACGTAAAAAAACTTTCTTAGACAATTTTTAATGACGTTAGTTCCAAACTAAAAGAATTAGATAGTTTCCCAAAAAAAAATTATTTTTCACTGTATGAAATGTCTTGGAAAAAATTTTTTAAAAAGCCAATTTTTTTTCAATAATGTTCATTTTTAGTACGTAAAAAAACTTTCTTAGACAATTTTTAATGACGTTAGTTCCAAACTAAAAGAATTAGATAGTTTGGCAAAAAAAAATTATTTTACACTGTATGAAATGTCTTAGAAAAATTTTTGAAAAATTTTTTTGAAAAGACAATTTTTTTTCAATAATGTTCACTTTTAGTACGTAAAAAAACTTTCTTAGACAATTTTTAATGCCGTTAGTTCCAAACTAAAAGAATTAGATAGTTTCGCAAAAAAAAATTATTTTTCACTGTATGAAATGTCTTGGAAAAAATTTTTTAAAAAGACAATTTTTTTTCAATAATGTTCATTTTTAGTACGTAAAAAAACTTTCTTAGACAATTTTTAATGACGTTAGTTCCAAACTAAAAGAATTAGATAGTTTCGCAAAAAAAAATTATTTTTCACTGTATGAAATGTCTTGGAATAAATTTTTTGAAAAGCCAATTTATTTTCAATAATGTTCATTTTTAGTACGTAAAAAAACTTTCTTAGACAATTTTTAATGACGTTAGTTCCAAACTAAAAGAATTAGATAGTTTCGCAAAAAAAAATTATTTTTCACTGTATGAAATGTCTTAGAAACATTTTTGAAAAATTTTTTTGAATAGACAATTTTTTTTCAATAATGTTCACTTTTAGTACGTAAAAAAACATTCTTAGACAATTTTTAATGACGTTAGTTCCAAACTAAAAGAATTAGATAGTTTCGCAAAAAAAAATTATTTTTTACTGTATGATATGTCTTGGAAAAATTTTTTTAAAAAGACAATTTTTTTTCAATAATGTTCATTTTTAGTACGTAAAAAAACTTTCTTAGACAATTTTTAATGACGTTAGTTCCAAACTAAAAGAATTAGATAGTTTCGCAAAAAAAAATTATTTTTCACTGTATGAAATGTCTTGGAAAATATTTTTTGAAAAGCCAATTTTTTTTCAATAATGTTCATTTTTAGTACGTAAAAAAACTTTCTTAGACAATTTTTAATGACGTTAGTTCCAAACTAAAAGAATTAGATAGTTTGGCAAAAAAAAATTATTTTACACTGTATGAATTGTCTTAGAAAAATTTTTGAAAAATTTTTTTGAAAAGACATTTTTTTTCAATAATGTTCACTTTTAGTACGTAAAAAAACTTTCTTAGACAATTTTTAATGCCGTTAGTTCCAAACTAAAAGAATTAGATAGTTTCGCAAAAAAAAATTATTTTTCACTGTATGAAATGTCTTGGAAAAAATTTTTTAAAAAGACAATTTTTTTTCAATAATGTTCATTTTTAGTACGTAAAAAAACTTTCTTAGACAATTTTTAATGACGTTAGTTCCAAACTAAAAGAATTAGATAGTTTCGCAAAAAAAAACTATTTTTCACTGTATGAAATGTCTTGGAAAAATTTTTTTGAAAAGCCAATTTATTTTCAATAATGTTCATTTTTAGTACGTAAAAAAACTTTCTTAGACAATTTTTAATGACGTTAGTTCCAAACTAAAAGAATTAGATAGTTTCGCAAAAAAAAATTTTTTTTCACTGTATGAAATGTCTTAGAAAAATTTTTGAAAAATTTTTTTGAAAAGACAATTTTTTTTCTATAATATTCATTTTTAGTACGTAAAAAAACTTTCTTAGACAATTTTTAATGACGTTAGTTCCAAACTAAAAGAATTAGATAGTTTCGCAAAAAAAAATTATTTTTCACTGTATGAAATGTCTTGGAAAAAATTTTTTAAAAAGACAATTTTTTTTCAATAATGTTCATTTTTAGTACGTAAAAAAACTTTCTTAGACAATTTTTAATGACGTTAGTTCCAAACTAGAAGAATTAGATAGTTTCGCAAAAAAAAATTATTTTTCACTGTATGAAATGTCTTGGAATAATTTTTTTGAAAAGCCAATTTATTTTCAATAATGTTCATTTTTAGTACGTAAAAAAACTTTCTTAGACAATTTTTAATGACGTTAGTTCCAAACTAAAAGAATTAGATAGTTTCGCTAAAAAAAATTATTTTTCACTGTATGAAATGTCTTAGAAACATTTTTGAAAAATTTTTTTGAATAGACAATTTTTTTTCAATAATGTTCACTTTTAGTACGTAAAAAAACATTCTTAGACAATTTTTAATGACGTTAGTTCCAAACTAAAAGAATTAGATAGTTTCGCAAAAAAAAATTAATTTTTACTGTATGATATGTCTTGGAAAAATTTTTTTAAAAAGACAATTTTTTTTCAATAATGTTCATTTTTAGTACGTAAAAAAACTTTCTTAGACAATTTTTAATGACGTTAGTTCCAAACTAAAAGAATTAGATAGTTTCGCAAAAAAAATTTATTTTTCACTGTATGAAATGTCTTGGAAAATATTTTTTGAAAAGCCAATTTTTTTTCAATAATGTTCATTTTTAGTACGTAAAAAAACTTTCTTAGACAATTTTTAATGACGTTAGTTCCAAACTAAAAGAATTAGATAGTTTGGCAAAAAAAAATTATTTTACACTGTATGAATTGTCTTAGAAAAATTTTTGAAAAATTTTTTTGAAAAGACAATTTTTTTTCAATAATGTTCACTTTTAGTACGTAAAAAAACTTTCTTAGACAATTTTTAATGCCGTTAGTTCCAAACTAAAAGAATTAGATAGTTTCGCAAAAAAAAATTATTTTTCACTGTATGAAATGTCTTGGAAAAAATTTTTTTGAAAAGACAATTTTTTTTCAATAATGTTCATTTTTAGTACGTAAAAAAACTTTCTTAGACAATTTTTAATGACGTTAGTTCCAAACTAAAAGAATTAGATAGTTTCGCAAAAAAAAATTATTTTTCACTGTATGAAATGTCTTGGAAAAATTTTTTTGAAAAGCCAATTTATTTTCAATAATGTTCATTTTTAGTACGTAAAAAAACTTTCTTAGACAATTTTTAATGACGTTAGTTCCAAACTAAAAGAATTAGATAGTTTCGCAAAAAAAAATTATTTTTCACTGTATGAAATGTCTTAGAAAAATTTTTTTGAATAGACAATTTTTTTTCAATAATGTTCACTTTTAGTACGTAAAAAAACTTTCTTAGACAATTTTTAATGACGTTAGTTCCAAACTAAAAGAATTAGATAGTTTCGCAAAAAAAAAAATTATTTTTTACTGTATGATATGTCTTGGAAAAATTTTTTTAAAAAGACAATTTTTTTTCAATAATGTTCATTTTTAGTACGTAAAAAAACTTTCTTAGACAATTTTTAATGACGTTAGTTCCAAACTAAAAGAATTAGATAGTATCGCAAAAAAAAATTATTTTTCACTGTATGAAATGTCTTAGAAAAATTTTTGAAAAATTTTTTTGAAAAGACAATTTTTTTTTTATAATATTCATTTTTAGTACGTAAAAAAACTTTCTTAGACAATTTTTAATGACGTTAGTTCCAAACTAAAAGAAATAGATAGTTTCGCAAAAAAAAATTAATTTTCACTGTATGAAATGTCTTAGAAAGATTTTTGAAAAATGACAATTTTTTTTCAATGATGTTCACTTTTAGTACGTAAAAAAACTTTCCTAGACAATTTTTAATGACGTTAGTTTCAAACAAAAAGAATTAGACTGTTTCGCAAAAAAAAATTATTTTTCACTGTATGAAATGTCTTAGAAAAATGTTTTTTGAAAAGATAATTTTTTTTCAATAATTTTCACTTTTCGTACGTAAAAAAACTTTCTTAGACAATTTTTAATGACGTTTGTTTCAAACAAAAAGAATTAAACAATTTCGCAAAAAAAAATTATTTTTCACTGTATGAAATGTCTTAGAAAAATTTTTTTTGAAAAGAAAATTTTTTTCAATAATCTTCACTTTTAGTACGTAAAAAAACTTTCTTAGACAATTTTTAATGACGTTAGTTTCAAACAAAAAGAATTAGACAGTTTCGCAAAAAAAAATTATTTTTCACTGTATGAAATGTCTTAGAAAAATTTTTGAAAATTTTTTTTGAAAAGAAATTTTTTTCAATAATTTTCACTTTTAGTACGTAAAAAAACTTTCTTAGACAATTTTTAATGACGTTAGTTCCAAACTAAAAGAATTAGATAGTTTCGCAAAAAAAAATTAATTTTTACTGTATGATATGTCTTGGAAAAATTTTTTTAAAAAGACAATTTTTTTTCAATAATGTTCATTTTTAGTACGTAAAAAAACTTTCTTAGACAATTTTTAATGACGTTAGTTCCAAACTAAAAGAAATAGATAGTTTCGCAAAAAAAAATTAATTTTCACTGTATGAAATGTCTTAGAAAGATTTTTGAAAAATGACAATTTTTTTTCAATGATGTTCACTTTTAGTACGTAAAAAAACTTTCTTAGACAATTTTTAATGCCGTTAGTTCCAAACTAAAAGAATTAGATAGTTTTGCAAAAAAAAATTATTTTTCACTGTATGAAATGTCTTTGAAAAATTTTTGAAAAATTTTTTTGAAAAGACAATTTTTTTTCAATAATGTTCACTTTTAGTACGTAAAAAAACTTTCTTAGACAATTTTTAATGCCGTTAGTTCCAAACTAAAAGAATTAGATAGTTTCGCAAAAAAAAATTAATTTTCACTGTATGAAATGTCTTATAAAAATTTTTGAGAAATTTTTTTGAAAAGACAATTTTTTTTCAATGATGTTCACTTTTAGTACGTAAAAAAACTTTCTTAGACAATTTTTAATGCCGTTAGTTCCAAACTAAAAGAATTAGATAGTTTCCCAAAAAAAAATTATTTTTCACTGTATGAAATGTCTTGGAAAAAATTTTTTAAAAAGCCAATTTTTTTTCAATAATGTTCATTTTTAGTACGTAAAAAAACTTTCTTAGACAATTTTTAATGACGTTAGTTCCAAACTAAAAGAATTAGAGAGTTTGGCAAAAAAAAATTATTTTTTACTGTATGGAAATGTCTTAGAAAGATTTTTGAAAAGTTTTTTTGAAAAGACAATTTTTTTCAATAATGTTCACTTTTAGTACGTAAAAAAACATTCTTAGACAATTTTTAATGACGTTAGTTCCAAACTAAAAGAATTAGATAGTTTCCCAAAAAAAAATTATTTTTCACTGTATGAAATGTCTTGGAAGAAATTTTTTGAAAAGCCAATTTTTTTTCAATAATGTTCATTTTTAGTACGTAAAAAAACTTTCTTAGACAATTTTTAATGACGTTAGTTCCAAACTAAAAGAATTAGATAGTTTCGCAAAAAAAAATTATTTTTCACTGTATGAAATGTCTTGGAATAATTTTTTTGAAAAGACAATTTTTTTCAATAATGTTCACTTTTAGTACGTAAAAAAACTTACTTAGACAATTTTTAATGACGTTAGTTCCAAACTAAAAGAATTAGATAGTTTCGCAAAAAAAAATTATTTTTCACAGTATGAAATGTCTTAGAAAAATTTTTGGAAAATTTTTTTGAAACGACAATTTTTTTTCAATAATATTCATTTTTAGTACGTAAAAAAACTTTTTTAGACAACTTTTAATGACGTTAGTTCCAAACTAAAAGAATTAGATAGTTTCCCAAAAAAAAATTATTTTTCACTGTATGATATGTCTTGGAAAAATTTTTTTGAAAAGACAATTTTTTTTCAATAATGTTCATTTCTAGTACGTAAAAAAACTTTCTTAGACAATTTTTAATGACGTTAGTTCCAAACTAAAAGAATTAGATAGTTTCGCAAAAAAAAATTATTTTTCACTGTATGAAATGTCTTAGAAAAATTTTTGAAAAATTTTTTTGAAAAGACAATTTTTTTTCTATAATATTCATTTTTAGTACGTAAAAAAACTTTCTTAGACAATTTTTAATGACGTTAGTTCCAAACTAAAAGAAATAGATAGTTTCGCAAAAAAAAATTAATTTTCACTGTATGAAATGTCTTGGAAAAAATTTTTTAAAAAGCCAATTTTTTTTCAATAATGTTCATTTTTAGTACGTAAAAAAACTTTCTTAGACAATTTTTAATGTCGTTAGTTCCAAACTAAAAGAATTAGATAGTTTCGCAAAAAAAAAAATAATTTTCACTGTATGAAATGTCTTAGAAGGATTTTTGAACAAATTTTTTGAAAAGACAATTTTTTTTCAATAATGTTCATTTTTAGTACGTAAAAAAACTTTCTTAGACAATTTTTAATGACGATAGTTCCAAACTAAAAGAAATAGACAGTTTCTCAAAAAACAATTATTTTTCACTATATGAAATGTCTTGGAAAAAATTTTTTAAAAAGACAATTTTTTTTCAATAATGTTCATTTTTAGTACGTAAAAAAACTTTCTTAGACAATTTTTAATGACGTTAGTTCCAAACTAAAAGAATTAGATAGTTTCGCAAAAAAAAATTATTTTTCACTGTATGAAATGTCTTAGAAAAATTTTTGAAAAATTTTTTTGAAAAGACAATTTTTTTTCTATAATATTCATTTTTAGTACGTAAAAAAACTTTCTTAGACAATTTTTAATGACGTTAGTTCCAAACTAAAAGAATTAGATAGTTTCGCAAAAAAAAATTATTTTTCACTGTATGAAATGTCTTAGAAAAATTTTTGAAAAATTTTTTTGAAAAGACAATTTTTTTTCAATAATGTTCACTTTTAGTACGTAAAAAAACTTTCTTAGACAATTTTTAATGCCGTTAGTTCCAAACTAAAAGAATTAGATAGTTTCCCAAAAAAAAATTATTTTTCACTGTATGAAATGTCTTGATAAAATTTTTTGAAAAGCCAATTTTTTTCAATAATGTTCATTTTTAGTACGTAAAAAAACTTTCTTAGACAATTTTTAATGTCGTTAGTTCCAAACTAAAAGAATTAGATAGTTTCGCAAAAAAAAATTTTTTTTCACTGTATGAAATGTCTTAGAAAAATTTTTTTGAATAGACAATTTTTTTTCAATAATGTTCACTTTTAGTACGTAAAAAAACTTTCTTAGACAATTTTTAATGACGTTAGTTCCAAACTAAAAGAATTAGATAGTTTCGCAAAAAAAAATTATTTTTTACTGTATGATATGTCTTATAAAAATATTTGAAAATTTTTTTTGAAAAGACAATTTTTTTTCAATGATGTTCACTTTTAGTACGTAAAAAAACTTTCTTAGACAATTTTTAATGCCGTTAGTTCCAAACTAAAAGAATTAGATAGTTTCCCAAAAAAAAATTATTTTTCACTGTATGAAATGTCTTGGAAAAAATTTTTTAAAAAGCCAATTTTTTTTCAATAATGTTCATTTTTAGTACGTAAAAAAACTTTCTTAGACAATTTTTAATGACGTTAGTTCCAAACTAAAAGAATTAGAGAGTTTGGTAAAAAAAAATTATTTTTCACTGTATGGAAATGTCTTAGAAAGATTTTTGAAAAGTTTTTTTGAAAAGACAATTTTTTTCAATAATGTTCACTTTTAGTACGTAAAAAAACATTCTTAGACAATTTTTAATGACGTTAGTTCCAAACTAAAAGAATTAGATAGTTTCGCAAAAAAAAATTATTTTTCACTGTATGAAATGTCTTAGAAAAATTTTTGAAAATTTTTTTGAAACGACAATTTTTTTTCAATAATGTTCAATTTTAGTACGTAAAAAAACTTTCTTAGACAATTTTTAATGCCGTTAGTTCCAAACTAAAAGAATTAGATAGTTTCGCAAAAAAAAATTATTTTTCACTGTATGAAATGTCTTGGAAAAAATTTTTTAAAAAGACAATTATTTTTCAATAATGTTCATTTTTAGTACGTAAAAAAACTTTCTTAGACAATTTTTAATGCCGTTAGTTCCAAACTAAAAGAATTAGATAGTTTCGCAAAAAAAAATTATTTTTCACTGTATGAAATGTCTTGGAATAATTTTTTTGAAAAGCCAATTTATTTTCAATAATGTTCATTTTTAGTACGTAAAAAAACTTTCTTAGACAATTTTTAATGACGTTAGTTCCAAACTAAAAGAATTAGATAGTTTCGCAAAAAAAAAATTATTTTTCACTGTATGAAATGTCTTAGAAAACTTTTTGAAAAATTTTTTTGAAAAGACAATTTTTTTTCTATAATATTCATTTTTAGTACGTAAAAAAACTTTTTTAGACAATTTTTAATGACGTTAGTTCCAAACTAAAAGAATTAGATAGTTTCGCAAAAAAAAATTATTTTTCACTGTATGAAATGTCTTAGAAAAATTTTTGAAAAATTTTTTTGAATAGACAATTTTTTTTCAATAATGTTCACTTTTAGTACGTAGAAAAACATTCTTAGACAATTTTTAATGACGTTAGTTCCAAACTAAAAGACTTAGATAGTTTCGCAAAAAAAAATTATTTTTTACTGTATGATATGTCTTGGAAAAATTTTTTTAAAAAGACAATTTTTTTTCAATAATGTTCATTTTTAGTACGTAAAAAAACTTTCTTAGACAATTTTTAATGACGTTAGTTCCAAACTAAAAGAATTAGATAGTTTCGCAAAAAAAAATTATTTTTCACTGTATGAAATGTCTTGGAAAATATTTTTTGAAAAGCCAATTTTTTTTCAATAATGTTCATTTTTAGTACGTAAAAAAACTTTCTTAGACAATTTTTAATGACGTTAGTTCCAAACTAAAAGAATTAGATAGTTTGGCAAAAAAAAATTATTTTACACTGTATGAAATGTCTTAGAAAAATTTTTGAAAAATTTTTTTGAAAAGACAATTTTTTTTCTATAATGTTCACTTTTAGTATGTAAAAAAACTTTCTTAGACAATTTTTAATGCCTTTAGTTCCAAACTAAAAGAATTAGATAGTTTCGAAAAAAAAATTATTTTTCACTGTATGAAATGTCTTGGAAAAAATTTTTTAAAAAGACAATTTTTTTTCAATAATGTTCATTTTTAGTACGTAAAAAAACTTTCTTAGACAATTTTTAATGACGTTAGTTCCAAACTAAAAGAATTAGATAGTTTCGCAAAAAAAAATTATTTTTCACTGTATGAAATGTCTTGGAAAAATTTTTTTGAAAAGCCAATTTATTTTCAATAATGTTCACTTTTAGTACGTAAAAAAACTTTCTTAGACAATTTTTAATGACGTTAGTTCCAAACTAAAAGAATTAGATAGTTTCCCAAAAAAAATTATTTTTCACTGTATGAAATGTCTTGGAAAAATTTTTTAAAAAGCCAATTTTTTTTCAATAATGTTCATTTTTAGTACGTAAAAAAACTTTCTTAGACAATTTTTAATGACGTTAGTTCCAAACTAAAAGAATTAGAGAGTTTGGCAAAAAAAAATTATTTTTCACACTATGGAAATGTCTTAGAAAGATTTTTGAAAAGTTTTTTTGAAAAGACAATTTTTTTCAATAATGTTCACTTTTAGTACGTAAAAAAACATTCTTAGACAATTTTTAATGACGTTAGTTCCAAACTAAAAGAATTAGATAGTTTCGCAAAAAAAAATTATTTTTCACTGTATGAAATGTCTTAGAAAAATTTTTGAAAATTTTTTTGAAACGACAATTTTTTTTCAATAATATTCATTTTTAGTACGTAAAAAAGCTTTTTTAGACAACTTTTAATGACGTTAGTTCCAAACTAAAAGAATTAGATAGTTTCGCAAAAAAAAATTATTTTTTACTGTATGATATGTCTTGGAAAAATTTTTTTGAAAAGACAATTTTTTTTCAATAATGTTCATTTTTAGTACGTAAAAAAACTTTCTTAGACAATTTTTAATGACGTTAGTTCCAAACTAAAAGAATTAGATAGTTTCCCAAAAAAAAATTATTTTTCACTGTATGAAATGTCTTGGAAAAAATTTTTTAAAAAGCCAATTTTTTTTCAATAATGTTCATTTTTAGTACGTAAAAAAACTTTCTTAGACAATTTTTAATGACGTTAGTTCCAAACTAAAAGAATTAGATAGTTTGGCAAAAAAAAATTATTTTACACTGTATGAAATGTCTTAGAAAAATTTTTGAAAAATTTTTTTGAAAAGACAATTTTTTTTCAATAATGTTCACTTTTAGTACGTAAAAAAACTTTCTTAGACAATTTTTAATGCCGTTAGTTCCAAACTAAAAGAATTAGATAGTTTCGCAAAAAAAAATTATTTTTCACTGTATGAAATGTCTTGGAAAAAATTTTTTAAAAAGACAATTTTTTTTCAATAATGTTCATTTTTAGTACGTAAAAAAACTTTCTTAGACAATTTTTAATGACGTTAGTTCCAAACTAGAAGAATTAGATAGTTTCGCAAAAAAAAATTATTTTTCACTGTATGAAATGTCTTGAAATAATTTTTTTGAAAAGCCAATTTATTTTCAATAATGTTCATTTTTAGTACGTAAAAAAACTTTCTTAGACAATTTTTAATGACGTTAGTTCCAAACTAAAAGAATTAGATAGTTTCGCAAAAAAAAATTATTTTTCACTGTATGAAATGTCTTAGAAAAATGTTTTTTGAAAAGATAATTTTTTTTCAAAAATGTTCATTTTTAGTACGTAAAAAAACTTTCTTAGACAATTTTTAATGACGTTAGTTCCAAACTAAAAGAATTAGATAGTTTCGCAAAAAAAAATTATTTTTCACTGTATGAAATGTCTTAGAAAAATTTTTGAAAATTTTTTTGAAACGACAATTTTTTTTCAATAATATTCATTTTTAGTACGTAAAAAAGCTTTTTTAGACAACTTTTAATGACGTTAGTTCCAAACTAAAAGAATTAGATAGTTTCGCAAAAAAAAATTATTTTTTACTGTATGATATGTCTTGGAAAAATTTTTTTGAAAAGACAATTTTTTTTCAATAATGTTCATTTTTAGTACGTAAAAAAACTTTCTTAGACAATTTTTAATGACGTTAGTTCCAAACTAAAAGAATTAGATAGTTTCCCAAAAAAAAATTATTTTTCACTGTATGAAATGTCTTGGAAAAAATTTTTTAAAAAGCCAATTTTTTTTCAATAATGTTCATTTTTAGTACGTAAAAAAACTTTCTTAGACAATTTTTAATGACGTTAGTTCCAAACTAAAAGAATTAGATAGTTTGGCAAAAAAAAATTATTTTACACTGTATGAAATGTCTTAGAAAAATTTTTGAAAAATTTTTTTGAAAAGACAATTTTTTTTCAATAATGTTCACTTTTAGTACGTAAAAAAACTTTCTTAGACAATTTTTATTGCCGTTAGTTCCAAACTAAAAGAATTAGATAGTTTCGCAAAAAAAAATTATTTTTCACTGTATGAAATGTCTTGGAAAAAATTTTTTAAAAAGACAATTTTTTTTCAATAATGTTCATTTTTAGTACGTAAAAAAACTTTCTTAGACAATTTTTAATGACGTTAGTTCCAAACTAAAAGAATTAGATAGTTTCGCAAAAAAAAATTATTTTTCACTGTATGAAATGTCTTGGAATAATTTTTTTGAAAAGCCAATTTATTTTCAATAATGTTCATTTTTAGTACGTAAAAAAACTTTCTTAGACAATTTTTAATGACGTTAGTTCCAAACTAAAAGAATTAGATAGTTTCGCAAAAAAAAATTATTTTTCACTGTATGAAATGTCTTAGAAACATTTTTGAAAAATTTTTTTGAATAGACAATTTTTTTTCAATAATGTTCACTTTTAGTACGTAAAAAAACATTCTTAGACAATTTTTAATGACGTTAGTTCCAAACTAAAAGAATTAGATAGTTTCGCAAAAAAAAATTATTTTTTACTGTATGATATGTCTTGGAAAAATTTTTTTAAAAAGACAATTTTTTTTCAATAATGTTCATTTTTAGTACGTAAAAAAACTTTCTTAGACAATTTTTAATGACGTTAGTTCCAAACTAAAAGAATTAGATAGTTTCGCAAAAAAAAATTATTTTTCACTGTATGAAATGTCTTGGAAAATATTTTTTGAAAAGCCAATTTTTTTTCAATAATGTTCATTTTTAGTACGTAAAAAAACTTTCTTAGACAATTTTTAATGACGTTAGTTCCAAACTAAAAAAATTAGATAGTTTGGCAAAAAAAAATTATTTTACACTGTATGAATTGTCTTAGAAAAATTTTTGAAAAACTTTTTTGAAAAGACAATTTTTTTTCAATAATGTTCACTTTTAGTACGTAAAAAAACTTTCTTAGACAATTTTTAATGCCGTTAGTTCCAAACTAAAAGAATTAGATAGTTTCGCAAAAAAAAATTATTTTTCACTGTATGAAATGTCTTGGAAAAAATTTTTTAAAAAGACAATTTTTTTTCAATAATGTTCATTTTTAGTACGTAAAAAAACTTTCTTAGACAATTTTTAATGACGTTAGTTCCAAACTAAAAGAATTAGATAGTTTCGCAAAAAAAAATTATTTTTCACTGTATGAAATGTCTTGGAAAAATTTTTTTGAAAAGCCAATTTATTTTCAATAATGTTCATTTTTAGTACGTAAAAAAACTTTCTTAGACAATTTTTAATGACGTTAGTTCCAAACTAAAAGAATTTGATAGTTTCGCAAAAAAAAATTATTTTTCACTGTATGAAATGTCTTAGAAAAATTTTTGAAAAATTTTTTTGAAAAGACAATTTTTTTTCTATAATATTCATTTTTAGTACGTAAAAAAACTTTCTTAGACAATTTTTAATGACGTTAGTTCCAAACTAAAAGAATTAGATAGTTTCGCAAAAAAAAATTATTTTTCACTGTATGAAATGTCTTGGAAAAAATTTTTTAAAAAGACAATTTTTTTTCAATAATGTTCATTTTTAGTACGTAAAAAAACTTTCTTAGACAATTTTTAATGACGTTAGTTCCAAACTAGAAGAATTAGATAGTTTCGCAAAAAAAAATTATTTTTCACTGTATGAAATGTCTTGGAATAATTTTTTTGAAAAGCCAATTTATTTTCAATAATGTTCATTTTTAGTACGTAAAAAAACTTTCTTAGACAATTTTTAATGACGTTAGTTCCAAACTAAAAGAATTAGATAGTTTCGCAAAAAAAAATTATTTTTCACTGTATGAAATGTCTTAGAAACATTTTTGAAAAATTTTTTTGAATAGACAATTTTTTTTCAATAATGTTCACTTTTAGTACGTAAAAAAACATTCTTAGACAATTTTTAATGACGTTAGTTCCAAACTAAAAGAATTAGATAGTTTCGCAAAAAAAAATTATTTTTTACTGTATGATATGTCTTGGAAAAATTTTTTTAAAAAGACAATTTTTTTTCAATAATGTTCATTTTTAGTACGTAAAAAAACTTTCTTAGACAATTTTTAATGACGTTAGTTCCAAACTAAAAGAATTAGATAGTTTCGCAAAAAAAATTTATTTTTCACTGTATGAAATGTCTTGGAAAATATTTTTTGAAAAGCCAATTTTTTTTCAATAATGTTCATTTTTAGTACGTAAAAAAACTTTCTTAGACAATTTTTAATGACGTTAGTTCCAAACTAAAAGAATTAGATAGTTTGGCAAAAAAAAATTATTTTACACTGTATGAATTGTCTTAGAAAAATTTTTGAAAAATTTTTTTGAAAAGACAATTTTTTTTCAATAATGTTCACTTTTAGTACGTAAAAAAACTTTCTTAGACAATTTTTAATGCCGTTAGTTCCAAACTAAAAGAATTAGATAGTTTCGCAAAAAAAAATTATTTTTCACTGTATGAAATGTCTTGGAAAAAATTTTTTAAAAAGACAATTTTTTTTCAATAATGTTCATTTTTAGTACGTAAAAAAACTTTCTTAGACAATTTTTAATGACGTTAGTTCCAAACTAAAAGAATTAGATAGTTTCGCAAAAAAAAATTATTTTTCACTGTATGAAATGTCTTGGAAAAATTTTTTTGAAAAGCCAATTTATTTTCAATAATGTTCATTTTTAGTACGTAAAAAAACTTTCTTAGACAATTTTTAATGACGTTAGTTCCAAACTAAAAGAATTAGATAGTTTCGCAAAAAAAAATTATTTTTCACTGTATGAAATGTCTTAGAAAAATTTTTTTGAATAGACAATTTTTTTTCAATAATGTTCACTTTTAGTACGTAAAAAAACTTTCTTAGACAATTTTTAATGACGTTAGTTCCAAACTAAAAGAATTAGATAGTTTCGCAAAAAAAAAAATTATTTTTTACTGTATGATATGTCTTGGAAAAATTTTTTTAAAAAGACAATTTTTTTTCAATAATGTTCATTTTTAGTACGTAAAAAAACTTTCTTAGACAATTTTTAATGACGTTAGTTCCAAACTAAAAGAATTAGATAGTATCGCAAAAAAAAATTATTTTTCACTGTATGAAATGTCTTAGAAAAATTTTTGAAAAATTTTTTTGAAAAGACAATTTTTTTTTTATAATATTCATTTTTAGTACGTAAAAAAACTTTCTTAGACAATTTTTAATGACGTTAGTTCCAAACTAAAAGAAATAGATAGTTTCGCAAAAAAAAGTTAATTTTCACTGTATGAAATGTCTTAGAAAGATTTTTGAAAAATGACAATTTTTTTTCAATGATGTTCACTTTTAGTACGTAAAAAAACTTTCCTAGACAATTTTTAATGACGTTAGTTTCAAACAAAAAGAATTAGACTGTTTCGCAAAAAAAAATTATTTTTCACTGTATGAAATGTCTTAGAAAAATGTTTTTTGAAAAGATAATTTTTTTTCAATAATTTTCACTTTTCGTACGTAAAAAAACTTTCTTAGACAATTTTTAATGACGTTTGTTTCAAACAAAAAGAATTAAACAATTTCGCAAAAAAAAATTATTTTTCACTGTATGAAATGTCTTAGAAAAATTTTTTTTGAAAAGCCAATTTTTTTCAATAATCTTCACTTTTAGTACGTAAAAAAACTTTCTTAGACAATTTTTAATGACGTTAGTTTCAAACAAAAAGAATTAGACAGTTTCGCAAAAAAAAATTATTTTTCACTGTATGAAATGTCTTAGAAAAATTTTTGAAAATTTTTTTTGAAAAGAAATTTTTTTCAATAATTTTCACTTTTAGTACGTAAAAAAACTTTCTTAGACAATTTTTAATGACGTTAGTTTCAAACAAAAAGAATTAGACAGTTTCGCAAAAAAAAATTATTTTTCACTGTATGAAATGTCTTAGAAAAATTTTTGAAAATTTTTTTTGAAAAGACAATTTTTTTCAATAATTTTCACTTTTAGTACGTAAAAAAACTTTCCTAGACAATTTTTAATGACGTTAGTTTCAAACAAAAAGAATTAGACTGTTTCGCAAAAAAAAATTATTTTTCACTGTATGAAATGTCTTAGAAAAATGTTTTTTGAAAAGATAATTTTTTTTCAATAATTTTCACTTTTCGTACGTAAAAAAACTTTCTTAGACAATTTTTAATGACGTTTGTTTCAAACAAAAAGAATTAAACAATTTCGCAAAAAGAAATTACTTTTCACTGTATGAAATGTCTTAGAAAAATTTTTTTTAAAAAGAAAATTTTTTTCAATAATCTTCACTTTTAGTACATAAAAAAACTTTCTTAGACAATTTTTAATGACGTTAGTTTCAAACAAAAAGAATTAGACAGTTTCGCAAAAAAAAATTATTTTTCACTGTATGAAATGTCTTAGAAAACTTTTTGAAAATTTTTTTTGAAACGACAATTTTTTTCAATAATTTTCACTTTTAGTACGTAAAAAAATTTTCTTAGACAATTTTTAATGACGTTAGTTTCAAACAAAAAGAATTAGACAGTTTCGCAAAAAAAAATTATTTTTTACTGTATGAAATGTCTTAGAAAAATTTTTGAAAATTTTTTTTGAAAAGACAATTTTTTTCAATAATTTTCACTTTTAGTACGTAAAAAAACTTTCTTAGACAATTTTTAATGACGTTAGTTTCAAACAAAAAGAATTAGACTGTTTCGCAAAAAGAAATTATTTTTCACTGTATGAAATGTCTTAGAAAAATGTTTTTTGAAAAGATAATTTTTTTTCAATAATTTTCACTTTTCGTACGTAAAAAAACTTTCTTAGACAATTTTTAATGACGTTAGTTTCAAACTAAAAGAATTAGATAGTTTCGCAAAAAAAAAAATTATTTTTTACTGTATGATATGTCTTGGAAAAATTTTTTTAAAAAGACAATTTTTTTTCAATAATGTTCATTTTTAGTACGTAAAAAAACTTTCTTAGACAATTTTTAATGACGTTAGTTCCAAACTAAAAGAATTAGATAGTATCACAAAAAAAAATTATTTTTCACTGTATGAAATGTCTTAGAAAAATTTTTGAAAAATTTTTTTGAAAAGACAATTTTTTTTCTATAATATTCATTTTTAGTACGTAAAAAAACTTTCTTAGACAATTTTTAATGACGTTAGTTCCAAACTAAAAGAAATAGATAGTTTCGCAAAAAAAAATTAATTTTCACTGTATGAAATGTCTTAGAAAGATTTTTGAAAAATGACAATTTTTTTTCAATGATGTTCACTTTTAGTACGTAAAAAAACTTTCTTAGACAATTTTTAATGCCGTTAGTTCCAAACTAAAAGAATTAGATAGTTTTGCAAAAAAAAATTATTTTTCACTGTATGAAATGTCTTGGAAAAATTTTTGAAAAATTTTTTTGAAAAGACAATTTTTTTTCAATAATGTTCACTTTTAGTACGTAAAAAAACTTTCTTAGACAATTTTTAATGCCGTTAGTTCCAAACTAAAAGAATTAGATAGTTTCGCAAAAAAAAATTAATTTTCACTGTATGAAATGTCTTATAAAAATTTTTGAAAAATTTTTTTGAAAAGACAATTTTTTTTCAATGATGTTCACTTTTAGTACGTAAAAAAACTTTCTTAGACAATTTTTAATGCCGTTAGTTCCAAACTAAAAGAATTAGATAGTTTCCCAAAAAAAAATTATTTTTCACTGTATGAAATGTCTTGGAAAAAATTTTTTAAAAAGCCAATTTTTTTTCAATAATGTTCATTTTTAGTACGTAAAAAAACTTTCTTAGACAATTTTTAATGACGTTAGTTCCAAACTAAAAGAATTAGAGAGTTTGGCAAAAAAAAATTATTTTTCACTGTATGGAAATGTCTTAGAAAGATTTTTGAAAAGTTTTTTTGAAAAGACAATTTTTTTCAATAATGTTCACTTTTAGTACGTAAAAAAACATTCTTAGACAATTTTTAATGACGTTAGTTCCAAACTAAAAGAATTAGATAGTTTCCCAAAAAAAAATTTTTTTTCACTGTATGAAATGTCTTGGAAAAAATTTTTTGAAAAGCCAATTTTTTTTCAATAATGTTCATTTTTAGTACGTAAAAAAACTTTCTTAGACAATTTTTAATGACGTTAGTTCCAAACTAAAAGAATTAGATAGTTTCGCAAAAAAAAATTATTTTTCACTGTATGAAATGTCTTGGAATAATTTTTTTGAAAAGACAATTTTTTTCAATAATGTTCACTTTTAGTACGTAAAAAAACTTTCTTAGACAATTTTTAATGACGTTAGTTCCAAACTAAAAGAATTAGATAGTTTCGCAAAAAAAAATTATTTTTCACAGTATGAAATGTCTTAAAAAAATTTTTGAAAATTTTTTTGAAACGACAATTTTTTTTCAATAATATTCATTTTTAGTACGTAAAAAAACTTTTTTAGACAACTTTTAATGACGTTAGTTCCAAACTAAAAGAATTAGATGGTTTCGCAAAAAAAAATTATTTTTTACTGTATGATATGTCTTGGAAAAATTTTTTTGAAAAGACAATTTTTTTTCAATAATGTTCATTTTTAGTACGTAAAAAAACTTTCTTAGACAATTTTTAATGACGTTAGTTCCAAACTAAAAGAATTAGATAGTTTCGCAAAAAAAAATTATTTTTCACTGTATGAAATGTCTTAGAAAAATTTTTGAAAAATTTTTTTGAAAAGACAATTTTTTTTCTATAATATTCATTTTTAGTACGTAAAAAAACTTTCTTAGACAATTTTTAATGACGTTAGTTCCAAACTAAAAGAAATAGATAGTTTCGCAAAAAAAAATTAATTTTCACTGTATGAAATGTCTTGGAAAAAATTTTTTAAAAAGCCAATTTTTTTTCAATAATGTTCATTTTTAGTACGTAAAAAAACTTTCTTAGACAATTTTTAATGTCGTTAGTTCCAAACTAAAAGAATTAGATAGTTTCGCAAAAAAAAAAATAATTTTCACTGTATGAAATGTCTTAGAAGGATTTTTGAACAAATTTTTTTAAAAGACAATTTTTTTTCAATAATGTTCACTTTTAGTACGTAAAAAAACTTTCTTAGACAATTTTTAATGACGTTAGTTCCAAACTAAAAGAATTAGATAGTTTCGCAAAAAAAAATTATTTTTTACTGTATGATATGTCTTGGAAAAATTTTTTTGAAAAGACAATTTTTTTTCAATAATGTTCATTTTTAGTACGTAAAAAAACTTTCTTAGACAATTTTTAATGACGTTAGTTCCAAACTAAAAGAATTAGATAGTTTCCCAAAAAAAAATTATTTTTCACTGTATGAAATGTCTTGGAAAAAATTTTTTAAAAAGCCAATTTTTTTTCAATAATGTTCATTTTTAGTACGTAAAAAAACTTTCTTAGACAATTTTTAATGACGTTAGTTCCAAACTAAAAGAATTAGATAGTTTCGCAAAAAAAAATTATTTTACACTCTATGAAATGTCTTAGAAATATTTTTGAAAAATTTTTTTGAAAAGACAATTTTTTTTCAATAATGTTCACTTTTAGTACGTAAAAAAACTTTCTTAGACAATTTTTAATGCCGTTAGTTCCAAACTAAAAGAATTAGATAGTTTCGCAAAAAAAAATTATTTTTCACTGTATGAAATGTCTTGGAAAAAATTTTTTAAAAAGACAATTTTTTTTCAATAATGTTCATTTTTAGTACGTAAAAAAACTTTTTTAAACAATTTTTAATGACGTTAGTTCCAAACTAAAAGAATTAGATAGTTTCGCAAAAAAAAATTATTTTTCACTGTATGAAATGTCTTGGAATAATTTTTTTGAAAAGCCAATTTATTTTCAATAATGTTCATTTTTAGTACGTAAAAAAACTTTCTTAGACAATTTTTAATGACGTTAGTTCCAAACTAAAAGAATTAGATAGTTTCGCAAAAAAAAATTATTTTTCACTGTATGAAATGTCTTAGAAACATTTTTGAAAAATTTTTTTGAATAGACAATTTTTTTTCAATAATGTTCACTTTTAGTACGTAAAAAAACATTCTTAGACAATTTTTAATGACGTTAGTTCCAAACTAAAAGAATTAGATAGTTTCGCAACAAAAAATTATTTTTTACTGTATGATATGTCTTGGAAAAATTTTTTTAAAAAGACAATTTTTTTTCAATAATGTTCATTTTTAGTACGTAAAAAAACTTTCTTAGACAATTTTTAATGACGTTAGTTCCAAACTAAAAGAATTAGATAGTTTCGCAAAAAAAAATTATTTTTCACTGTATGAAATGTCTTGGAAAATATTTTTTGAAAAGCCAATTTTTTTTCAATAATGTTCATTTTTAGTACGTAAAAAAACTTTCTTAGACAATTTTTAATGACGTTAGTTCCAAACTAAAAGAATTAGATAGTTTGGCAAAAAAAAATTATTTTACACTGTATGAATTGTCTTAGAAAAATTTTTGAAAAATTTTTTTGAAAAGACAATTTTTTTTCAATAATGTTCACTTTTAGTACGTAAAAAAACTTTCTTAGACAATTTTTAATGCCGTTAGTTCCAAACTAAATGAATTAGATAGTTTCGCAAAAAAAAATTATTTTTCACTGTATGAAATGTCTTGGAAAAAATTTTTTAAAAAGACAATTTTTTTTCAATAATGTTCATTTTTAGTACGTAAAAAAACTTTCTTAGACAATTTTTAATGACGTTAGTTCCAAACTAAAACAATTAGATAGTTTCGCAAAAAAAAATTATTTTTCACTGTATGAAATGTCTTGGAAAAATTTTTTTGAAAATCCAATTTATTTTCAATAATGTTCATTTTTAGTACGTAAAAAAACTTTCTTAGACAATTTTTAATGACGTTAGTTCCAAACTAAAAGAATTAGATAGTTTCGCAAAAAAAAATTATTTTTCACTGTATGAAATGTCTTAGAAAAATTTTTGAAAAATTTTTTTGAAAAGACAATTTTTTTTCTATAATATTCATTTTTAGTACGTAAAAAAACTTTCTTAGACAATTTTTAATGACGTTAGTTCCAAACTAAAAGAATTAGATAGTTTCGCAAAAAAAAATTATTTTTCACTGTATGAAATGTCTTAGAAAAATTTTTTTGAATAGACAATTTTTTTTCAATAATGTTCACTTTTAGTACGTAAAAAAACTTTCTTAGACAATTTTTAATGACGTTAGTTCCAAACTAAAAGAATTAGATAGTTTCGCAAAAAAAAAAATTATTTTTCACTGTATGATATGTCTTGGAAAAATTTTTTTAAAAAGACAATTTTTTTTCAATAATGTTCATTTTTAGTACGTAAAAAAACTTTCTTAGACAATTTTTAATGACGTTAGTTCCAAACTAAAAGAATTAGATAGTATCGCAAAAAAAAATTATTTTTCACTGTATGAAATGTCTTAGAAAAATTTTTGAAAAATTTTTTTGAAAAGACAATTTTTTTTCTATAATATTCATTTTTAGTACGTAAAAAAACTTTCTTAGACAATTTTTAATGACGTTAGTTCCAAACTAAAAGAAATAGATAGTTTCGCAAAAAAAATTAATTTTCACTGTATGAAATGTCTTAGAAAGATTTTTGAAAAATGACAATTTTTTTTCAATGATGTTCACTTTTAGTACGTAAAAAAACTTTCTTAGACAATTTTTAATGCCGTTAGTTCCAAACTAAAAGAATTAGATAGTTTCGCAAAAAAAAATTAATTTTCACTGTATGAAATGTCTTATAAAAATTTTTGAAAAATTTTTTTGAAAAGACAATTTTTTTTCAATGATGTTCACTTTTAGTACGTAAAAAAACTTTCTTAGACAATTTTTAATGCCGTTAGTTCCAAACTAAAAGAATTAGATAGTTTCCCAAAAAAAAATTATTTTTCACTGTATGAAATGTCTTGGAAAAAATTTTTTAAAAAGCCAATTTTTTTTCAATAATGTTCATTTTTAGTACGTAAAAAAACTTTCTTAGACAATTTTTAATGACGTTAGTTCCAAACTAAAAGAATTAGAGAGTTTGGCAAAAAAAAATTATTTTTCACTGTATGGAAATGTCTTAGAAAGATTTTTGAAAAGTTTTTTTGAAAAGACAATTTTTTTCAATAATGTTCACTTTTAGTACGTAAAAAAACATTCTTAGACAATTTTTAATGACGTTAGTTCCAAACTAAAAGAATTAGATAGTTTCCCAAAAAAAAATTTTTTTTCACTGTATGAAATGTCTTGGAAAAAATTTTTTGAAAAGCCAATTTTTTTTCAATAATGTTCATTTTTAGTACGTAAAAAAACTTTCTTAGACAATTTTTAATGACGTTAGTTCCAAACTAAAAGAATTAGATAGTTTCGCAAAAAAAAATTATTTTTCACTGTATGAAATGTCTTGGAATAATTTTTTTGAAAAGACAATTTTTTTCAATAATGTTCACTTTTAGTACGTAAAAAAACTTTCTTAGACAATTTTTAATGACGTTAGTTCCAAACTAAAAGAATTAGATAGTTTCGCAAAAAAAAATTATTTTTCACAGTATGAAATGTCTTAGAAAAATTTTTCAAAATTTTTTTGAAACGACAATTTTTTTTCAATAATATTCATTTTTAGTACGTAAAAAAACTTTTTTAGACAACTTTTAATGACGTTAGTTCCAAACTAAAAGAATTAGATGGTTTCGCAAAAAAAAATTATTTTTTACTGTATGATATGTCTTGGAAAAATTTTTTTGAAAAGACAATTTTTTTTCAATAATGTTCATTTTTAGTACGTAAAAAAACTTTCTTAGACAATTTTTAATGACGTTAGTTCCAAACTAAAAGAATTAGATAGTTTCGCAAAAAAAAATTATTTTTCACTGTATGAAATGTCTTAGAAAAATTTTTGAAAAATTTTTTTGAAAAGACAATTTTTTTTCTATAATATTCATTTTTAGTACGTAAAAAAACTTTCTTAGACAATTTTTAATGACGTTAGTTCCAAACTAAAAGAATTAGATAGTTTCGCAAAAAAAAATTAATTTTCACTTAATGAAATGTCTTGGAAAAAATTTTTTAAAAAGCCAATTTTTTTTCAATAATGTTCATTTTTAGTACGTAAAAAAACTTTCTTAGACAATTTTTAATGTCGTTAGTTCCAAACTAAAAGAATTAGATAGTTTCGCAAAAAAAAAAATAATTTTCACTGTATGAAATGTCTTAGAAGGATTTTTGAACAAATTTTTTTAAAAGACAATTTTTTTTCAATAATGTTCACTTTTAGTACGTAAAAAAACTTTCTTAGACAATTTTTAATGACGTTAATTCCAAACTAAAAGAATTAGATAGTTTCGCAAAAAAAAATTATTTTTCACTGTATGAAATGTCTTGGAAAAATTTTTTGAAAAGACAATTTTTTTTCAATAATGTTCATTTTTAGTACGTAAAAAAACTTTCTTAGACAATTTTTAATGACGATAGTTCCAAACTAAAAGAATTAGACAGTTTCTCAAAAAATAATTATTTTTCACTATATGAAATGTCTTGGAATACTTTTTTTGAAAAGCCAATTTTTTTTCAATAATGTTCACTTTTAGTACGTAAAAAAACTTTCTTAGACAATTTTTAATGACGTTAGTTCCAAACTAAAAGAATTAGATAGTTTGGCAAAAAAAAATTTCTTTTACACTGTATGAAATGTCTTAGAAAAATTTTTGAAAAATTTTTTTGAAAAGACAATTTTTTTTCAATAATGTTCACTTTTAGTACGTAAAAAAACTTTCTTAGACAATTTTTAATGCCGTTAGTTCCAAACTAAAAGAATTAGATAGTTTCGCAAAAAAAAATTATTTTTCACTGTATGAAATGTCTTGGAAAAAATTTTTTAAAAAGACAATTTTTTTTCAATAATGTTCATTTTTAGTACGTAAAAAAACTTTCTTAGACAATTTTTAATGACGTTAGTTCCAAACTAAAAGAATTAGATAGTATCGCAAAAAAAAATTATTTTTCACTGTATGAAATGTCTTGGAAAAATTTTTTTGAAAAGCCAATTTATTTTCAATAATGTTCATTTTTAGTACGTAAAAAAACTTTCTTAGACAATTTTTAATGACGTTAGTTCCAAACTAAAAGAATTAGATAGTTTCGCAAAAAAAAATTATTTTTCACTGTATGAAATGTCTTAGAAAAATTTTTGAAAAATTTTTTTGAAAAGACAATTTTTTTTCTATAATATTCATTTTTAGTACGTAAAAAAACTTTCTTAGACAATTTTTAATGACGTTAGTTCCAAACTAAAAGAATTAGATAGTTTTGCAAAAAAAAATTATTTTTCACTGTATGAAATGTCTTAGAAAAATTTTTGAAAAATTTTTTTGAAAAGACAATTTTTTTTCAATAATGTTCACTTTTAGTACGTAAAAAAACTTTCTTAGACAATTTTTAATGCCGTTAGTTCCAAACTAAAAGAATTAGATAGTTTCCCAAAAAAAAATTATTTTTCACTGTATGAAATGTCTTGGAAAAAATTTTTTGAAAAGCCAATTTTTTTCAATAATGTTCCTTTTTAGTACGTAAAAAAACTTTCTTAGACAATTTTTAATGTCGTTAGTTCCAAACTAAAAGAATTAGATAGTTTCGCAAAAAAATTTTTTTTTTCACTGTATGAAATGTCTTAGAAAAATTTTTTTGAATAGACAATTTTTTTTCAATAATGTTCACTTTTAGTACGTAAAAAAACTTTCTTAGACAATTTTTAATGACGTTAGTTCCAAACTAAAAGAATTAGATAGTTTCGCAAAAAAAAATTATTTTTTATTGTATGATATGTCTTGGAAAAATTTTTTTAAAAAGACAATTTTTTTTCAATAATGTTCATTTTTAGTACGTAAAAAAACTTTCTTAGACAATTTTTAATGACGTTAGTTCCAAACTAAAAGAATTAGATAGTATCGCAAAAAAAAATTATTTTTCACTGTATGAAATGTCTTAGAAAAATTTTTGAAAAATTTTTTTGAAAAGACAATTTTTTTTCTATAATATTCATTTTTAGTACGTAAAAAAACTTTCTTAGACAATTTTTAATGACGTTAGTTCCAAACTAAAAGAAATAGATAGTTTCGCAAAAAAAAATTAATTTTCACTGTATGAAATGTCTTAGAAAGATTTTTGAAAAATGACAATTTTTTTTCAATGATGTTCACTTTTAGTACGTAAAAAAACTTTCTTAGACAATTTTTAATGCCGTTAGTTCCAAACTAAACGAATTAGATAGTTTTGCAAAAAAAAATTATTTTTCACTGTATGAAATGTCTTGGAAAAATTTTTGAAAAATTTTTTTGAAAAGACAATTTTTTTTCAATAATGTTCACTTTTAGTACGTAAAAAAACTTTCTTAGACAATTTTTAATGCCGTTAGTTCCAAACTAAAAGAATTAGATAGTTTCGCAAAAAAAAATTAATTTTCACTGTATGAAATGTCTTATAAAAATTTTTGAAAAATTTTTTTGAAAAGACAATTTTTTTTCAATGATGTTCACTTTTAGTACGTAAAAAAACTTTCTTAGACAATTTTTAATGCCGTTAGTTCCAAACTAAAAGAATTAGATAGTATCCCAAAAAAAAATTATTTTTCACTGTATGAAATGTCTTGGAAAAAATTTTTTAAAAAGCCAATTTTTTTTCAATAATGTTCACTTTTAGTACGTAAAAAAACATTCTTAGACAATTTTTAATGACGTTAGTTCCAAACTAAAAGAATTAGATAGTTTCCCAAAAAAAAATTATTTTTCACTGTATGAAATGTCTTGGAAAAAATTTTTTGAAAAGCCAATTTTTTTTCAATAATGTTCATTTTTAGTACGTAAAAAAACTTTCTTAGACAATTTTTAATGACGTTAGTTCCAAACTAAAAGAATTAGATAGTTTCGCAAAAAAAAATTATTTTTCACTGTATGAAATGTCTTGGAATAATTTTTTTGAAAAGACAATTTTTTTCAATAATGTTCACTTTTAGTACGTAAAAAAACTTTCTTAGACAATTTTTAATGACGTTAGTTCCAAACTAAAAGAATTAGATAGTTTCGCAAAAAAAAAGTATTTTTCACAGTATGAAATGTCTTAGAAAAATTTTTGAAAATTTTTTTAAAACGACAATTTTTTTTCAATAATATTCATTTTTAGTACGTAAAAAAACTTTTTTAGACAACTTTTAATGACGTTAGTTCCAAACTAAAAGAATTAGATAGTTTCGCAAAAAAAAATTATTTTTTACTGTATGATATGTCTTGGAAAAATTTTTTTGAAAAGACAATTTTTTTTCAATAATGTTCATTTTTAGTACGTAAAAAAACTTTCTTAGACAATTTTTAATGACGTTAGTTCCAAACTAAAAGAATTAGATAGTTTCGCAAAAAAAAATTATTTTTCACTGTATGAAATGTCTTAGAAAAATTTTTGAACAATTTTTTTGAAAAGACAATTTTTTTTCTATAATATTCATTTTTAGTACGTAAAAAAACTTTCTTAGACAATTTTTAATGACGTTAGTTCCAAACTAAAAGAAATAGATAGTTTCGCAAAAAAAAATTAATTTTCACTGTATGAAATGTCTTGGAAAAAATTTTTTAAAAAGCCAATTTTTTTTCAATAATGTTCATTTTTAGTACGTAAAAAAACTTTCTTAGACAATTTTTAATGACGTTAGTTCCAAACTAAAAGAATTAGATAGTTTCGCAAAAAAATTTTTTTTTTCACTGTCTGAAATGTCTTAGAAAAATTTTTTTGAATAGACAATTTTTTTTCAATAATGTTCACTTTTAGTACGTAAAAAAACTTTCTTAGACAATTTTTAATGACGTTAGTTCCAAACTAAAAGAATTAGATAGTTTCGCAAAAAAAAATTATTTTTTACTGTATGATATGTCTTGGAAAAATTTTTTTAAAAAGACAATTTTTTTTCAATAATGTTCATTTTTAGTACGTAAAAAAACTTTCTTAGACAATTTTTAATGACGTTAGTTCCAAACTAAAAGAATTAGATAGTATCGCAAAAAAAAATTATTTTTCACTGTATGAAATGTCTTGGAAAAATTTTTGAAAAATTTTTTTGAAAAGACAATTTTTTTTCTATAATATTCATTTTTAGTACGTAAAAAAACTTTTTTAGACAATTTTTAATGACGTTAGTTCCAAACTAAAAGAAATAGATAGTTTCGCAAAAAAAAATTAATTTTCACTGTATGAAATGTCTTAGAAAGATTTTTGAAAAATGACAATTTTTTTTCAATGATGTTCACTTTTAGTACGTAAAAAAACTTTCTTAGACAATTTTTAATGCCGTTAGTTCCAAACTAAACGAATTAGATAGTTTTGCAAAAAAAAATTATTTTTCACTGTATGAAATGTCTTGGAAAAATTTTTGAAAAATTTTTTTGAAAAGACAATTTTTTTTCAATAATGTTCACTTTTAGTACGTAAAAAAACTTTCTTAGACAATTTTTAATGCCGTTAGTTCCAAACTAAAAGAATTAGATAGTTTCGCAAAAAAAAATTAATTTTCACTGTATGAAATGTCTTATAAAAATTTTTGAAAAATTTTTTTGAAAAGACAATTTTTTTTCAATGATGTTCACTTTTAGTACGTAAAAAAACTTTCTTAGACAATTTTTAATGCCGTTAGTTCCAAACTAAAAGAATTAGATAGTATCCCAAAAAAAAATTATTTTTCACTGTATGAAATGTCTTGGAAAAAATTTTTTAAAAAGCCAATTTTTTTTCAATAATGTTCATTTTTAGTACGTAAAAAAACTTTCTTAGACAATTTTTAATGACGTTAGTTCCAAACTAAAAGAATTAGAGAGTTTGGCAAAAAAAAATTATTTTTCACTGTATGGAAATGTCTTAGAAAGATTTTTGAAAAGTTTTTTTGAAAAGACAATTTTTTTCAATAATGTTCACTTTTAGTACGTAAAAAAACATTCTTAGACAATTTTTAATGACGTTAGTTCCAAACTAAAAGAATTAGATAGTTTCCCAAAAAAAAATTATTTTTCACTGTATGAAATGTCTTGGAAAAAATTTTTTGAAAAGCCAATTTTTTTTCAATAATGTTCATTTTTAGTACGTAAAAAAACTTTCTTAGACAATTTTTAATGACGTTAGTTCCAAACTAAAAGAATTAGATAGTTTCGCAAAAAAAAATTATTTTTCACTGTATGAAATGTCTTGGAATAATTTTTTTGAAAAGACAATTTTTTTCAATAATGTTCACTTTTAGTACGTAAAAAAACTTTCTTTGACAATTTTTAATGACGTTAGTTCCAAACTAAAAGAATTAGATAGTTTCGCAAAAAAAAAGTATTTTTCACAGTATGAAATGTCTTAGAAAAATTTTTGAAAATTTTTTTAAAACGACAATTTTTTTTCAATAATATTCATTTTTAGTACGTAAAAAAACTTTTTTAGACAACTTTTAATGACGTTAGTTCCAAACTAAAAGAATTAGATAGTTTCGCAAAAAAAAATTATTTTTTACTGTATGATATGTCTTGGAAAAATTTTTTTGAAAAGACAATTTTTTTTCAATAATGTTCATTTTTAGTACGTAAAAAAACTTTCTTAGACAATTTTTAATGACGTTAGTTCCAAACTAAAAGAATTAGATAGTTTCGCAAAAAAAAATTATTTTTCACTGTATGAAATGTCTTGGAAAAAATTTTTTGAAAAGCCAATTTATTTTCAATAATGTTCATTTTTAGTACGTAAAAAAACTTTCTTAGACAATTTTTAATGACGTTAGTTCCAAACTAAAAGAATTAGATAGTTTCGCAAAAAAAAATTATTTTTCACTGTATGAAATGTCTTAGAAAAATTTTTGAAAAATTTTTTTGAAAAGACAATTTTTTTTCTATAATATTCATTTTTAGTACGTAAAAAAACTTTCTTAGACAATTTTTAATGACGTTAGTTCCAAACTAAAAGAATTAGATAGTTTTGCAAAAAAAAATTATTTTTCACTGTATGAAATGTCTTAGAAAAACTTTTGAAAAATTTTTTTGAAAAGACAATTTTTTTTCAATAATGTTCACTTTTAGTACGTAAAAAAACTTTCTTAGACAATTTTTAATGCCGTTAGTTCCAAACTAAAAGAATTAGATAGTTTCCCAAAAAAAAATTATTTTTCACTGTATGAAATGTCTTGGAAAAAATTTTTTGAAAAGCCAATTTTTTTCAATAATGTTCCTTTTTAGTACGTAAAAAAACTTTCTTAGACAATTTTTAATGTCGTTAGTTCCAAACTAAAAGAATTAGATAGTTTCGCAAAAAAAAATTATTTTTCACTGTATGAAATGTCTTAGAAAAATTTTTTTGAATAGACAATTTTTTTTCAATAATGTTCACTTTTAGTACGTAAAAAAACTTTCTTAGACAATTTTTAATGACGTTAGTTCCAAACTAAAAGAATTAGATAGTTTCGCAAAAAAAAATTATTTTTTACTGTATGATATGTCTTGGAAAAATTTTTTTGAAAAGACAATTTTTTTTCAATAATGTTCATTTTTAGTACGTAAAAAAACTTTCTTAGACAATTTTTAATGACGTTAGTTCCAAACTAAAAGAATTAGATAGTATCGCAAAAAAAAATTATTTTTCACTGTATGAAATGTCTTAGAAAAATTTTTGAAAAATTTTTTTGAAAAGACAATTTTTTTTCTATAATATTCATTTTTAGTACGTAAAAAAACTTTCTTAGACAATTTTTAATGACGTTAGTTCCAAACTAAAGGAAATAGATAGTTTCGCAAAAAAAAATTAATTTTCACTGTATGAAATGTCTTAGAAAGATTTTTGAAAAATGACAATTTTTTTTCAATGATGTTCACTTTTAGTACGTAAAAAAACTTTCTTAGACAATTTTTAATGCCGTTAGTTCCAAACTAAAAGAATTAGATAGTTTTGCAAAAAAAAATTATTTTTCACTGTATGAAATGTCTTGGAAAAATTTTTGAAAAATTTTTTTGAAAAGACAATTTTTTTTCAATAATGTTCATTTTTAGTACGTAAAAAAACTTTCTTAGACAATTTTTAATGACGTTAGTTCCAAACTAAAAGAATTAGATAGTTTCGCAAAAAAAAATTATTTTTCACTGTATGAAATGTCTTAGAAAAATTTTTGAAAAATTTTTTTGAAAAGACAATTTTTTTTCTATAATATTCATTTTTAGTACGTAAAAAAACTTTCTTAGACAATTTTTAATGACGTTAGTTCCAAACTAAAAGAAATAGATAGTTTCGCAAAAAAAAATTAATTTTCACTTAATGAAATGTCTTGGAAAAAATTTTTTAAAAAGCCAATTTTTTTTCAATAATGTTCATTTTTAGTACGTAAAAAAACTTTCTTAGACAATTTTTAATGTCGTTAGTTCCAAACTAAAAGAATTAGATAGTTTCGCAAAAAAAAAAATAATTTTCACTGTATGAAATGTCTTAGAAGGATTTTTGAACAAATTTTTTTAAAAGACAATTTTTTTTCAATAATGTTCACTTTTAGTACGTAAAAAAACTTTCTTAGACAATTTTTAATGACGTTAATTCCAAACTAAAAGAATTAGATAGTTTCGCAAAAAAAAATTATTTTTCACTGTATGAAATGTCTTGGAAAAATTTTTTGAAAAGACAATTTTTTTTCAATAATGTTCATTTTTAGTACGTAAAAAAACTTTCTTAGACAATTTTTAATGACGATAGTTCCAAACTAAAAGAATTAGACAGTTTCTCAAAAAATAATTATTTTTCACTATATGAAATGTCTTGGAATACTTTTTTTGAAAAGCCAATTTTTTTTCAATAATGTTCACTTTTAGTACGTAAAAAAACTTTCTTAGACAATTTTTAATGACGTTAGTTCCAAACTAAAAGAATTAGATAGTTTGGCAAAAAAAAATTTCTTTTACACTGTATGAAATGTCTTAGAAAAATTTTTGAAAAATTTTTTTGAAAAGACAATTTTTTTTCAATAATGTTCACTTTTAGTACGTAAAAAAACTTTCTTAGACAATTTTTAATGCCGTTAGTTCCAAACTAAAAGAATTAGATAGTTTCGCAAAAAAAAATTATTTTTCACTGTATGAAATGTCTTGGAAAAAATTTTTTAAAAAGACAATTTTTTTTCAATAATGTTCATTTTTAGTACGTAAAAAAACTTTCTTAGACAATTTTTAATGACGTTAGTTCCAAACTAAAAGAATTAGATAGTTTCGCAAAAAAAAATTATTTTTCACTGTATGAAATGTCTTGGAAAAATTTTTTTGAAAAGCCAATTTATTTTCAATAATGTTCATTTTTAGTACGTAAAAAAACTTTCTTAGACAATTTTTAATGACGTTAGTTCCAAACTAAAAGAATTAGATAGTTTCGCAAAAAAAAATTATTTTTCACTGTATGAAATGTCTTAGAAAAATTTTTGAAAAATTTTTTTGAAAAGACAATTTTTTTTCTATAATATTCATTTTTAGTACGTAAAAAAACTTTCTTAGACAATTTTTAATGACGTTAGTTCCAAACTAAAAGAATTAGATAGTTTTGCAAAAAAAAATTATTTTTCACTGTATGAAATGTCTTAGAAAAATTTTTGAAAAATTTTTTTGAAAAGACAATTTTTTTTCAATAATGTTCACTTTTAGTACGTAAAAAAACTTTCTTAGACAATTTTTAATGCCGTTAGTTCCAAACTAAAAGAATTAGATAGTTTCCCAAAAAAAAATTATTTTTCACTGTATGAAATGTCTTGGAAAAAATTTTTTGAAAAGCCAATTTTTTTCAATAATGTTCCTTTTTAGTACGTAAAAAAACTTTCTTAGACAATTTTTAATGTCGTTAGTTCCAAACTAAAAGAATTAGATAGTTTCGCAAAAAAAAAATTAATTTTCACTGTATGAAATGTCTTAGAAAAATTTTTTTGAATAGACAATTTTTTTTCAATAATGTTCACTTTTAGTACGTAAAAAAACTTTCTTAGACAATTTTTAATGACGTTAGTTCCAAACTAAAAGAATTAGATAGTTTCGCAAAAAAAAATTATTTTTTATTGTATGATATGTCTTGGAAAAATTTTTTTAAAAAGACAATTTTTTTTCAATAATGTTCATTTTTAGTACGTAAAAAAACTTTCTTAGACAATTTTTAATGACGTTAGTTCCAAACTAAAAGAATTAGATAGTATCGCAAAAAAAAATTATTTTTCACTGTATGAAATGTCTTAGAAAAATTTTTGAAAAATTTTTTTGAAAAGACAATTTTTTTTCTATAATATTCATTTTTAGTACGTAAAAAAACTTTCTTAGACAATTTTTAATGACGTTAGTTCCAAACTAAAAGAAATAGATAGTTTCGCAAAAAAAAATTAATTTTCACTGTATGAAATGTCTTAGAAAGATTTTTGAAAAATGACAATTTTTTTTCAATGATGTTCACTTTTAGTACGTAAAAAAACTTTCTTAGACAATTTTTAATGCCGTTAGTTCCAAACTAAACGAATTAGATAGTTTTGCAAAAAAAAATTATTTTTCACTGTATGAAATGTCTTGGAAAAATTTTTGAAAAATTTTTTTGAAAAGACAATTTTTTTTCAATAATGTTCACTTTTAGTACGTAAAAAAACTTTCTTAGACAATTTTTAATGCCGTTAGTTCCAAACTAAAAGAATTAGATAGTTTCGCAAAAAAAAATTAATTTTCACTGTATGAAATGTCTTATAAAAATTTTTGAAAAATTTTTTTGAAAGGACAATTTTTTTTCAATGATGTTCACTTTTAGTACGTAAAAAAACTTTCTTAGACAATTTTTAATGCCGTTAGTTCCAAACTAAAAGAATTAGATAGTATCCCAAAAAAAAATTATTTTTCACTGTATGAAATGTCTTGGAAAAAATTTTTTAAAAAGCCAATTTTTTTTCAATAATGTTCACTTTTAGTACGTAAAAAAACATTCTTAGACAATTTTTAATGACGTTAGTTCCAAACTAAAAGAATTAGATAGTTTCCCAAAAAAAAATTATTTTTCACTGTATGAAATGTCTTGGAAAAAATTTTTTGAAAAGCCAATTTTTTTTCAATAATGTTCATTTTTAGTACGTAAAAAAACTTTCTTAGACAATTTTTAATGACGTTAGTTCCAAACTAAAAGAATTAGATAGTTTCGCAAAAAAAAATTATTTTTCACTGTATGAAATGTCTTGGAATAATTTTTTTGAAAAGACAATTTTTTTCAATAATGTTCACTTTTAGTACGTAAAAAAACTTTCTTAGACAATTTTTAATGACGTTAGTTCCAAACTAAAAGAATTAGATAGTTTCGCAAAAAAAAAGTATTTTTCACAGTATGAAATGTCTTAGAAAAATTTTTGAAAATTTTTTAAAACGACAATTTTTTTTCAATAATATTCATTTTTAGTACGTAAAAAAACTTTTTTAGACAACTTTTAATGACGTTAGTTCCAAACTAAAAGAATTAGATAGTTTCGCAAAAAAAAATTATTTTTTACTGTATGATATGTCTTGGAAAAATTTTTTTGAAAAGACAATTTTTTTTCAATAATGTTCATTTTTAGTACGTAAAAAAACTTTCTTAGACAATTTTTAATGACGTTAGTTCCAAACTAAAAGAATTAGATAGTTTCGCAAAAAAAAATTATTTTTCACTGTATGAAATGTCTTAGAAAAATTTTTGAACAATTTTTTTGAAAAGACAATTTTTTTTCTATAATATTCATTTTTAGTACGTAAAAAAACTTTCTTAGACAATTTTTAATGACGTTAGTTCCAAACTAAAAGAAATAGATAGTTTCGCAAAAAAAAATTAATTTTCACTGTATGAAATGTCTTGGAAAAAATTTTTTAAAAAGCCAATTTTTTTTCAATAATGTTCATTTTTAGTACGTAAAAAAACTTTCTTAGACAATTTTTAATGACGTTAGTTCCAAACTAAAAGAATTAGATAGTTTCGCAAAAAAATTTTTTTTTTCACTGTATGAAATGTCTTAGAAAAATTTTTTTGAATAGACAATTTTTTTTCAATAATGTTCACTTTTAGTACGTAAAAAAACTTTCTTAGACAATTTTTAATGACGTTAGTTCCAAACTAAAAGAATTAGATAGTTTCGCAAAAAAAAATTATTTTTTACTGTATGATATGTCTTGGAAAAATTTTTTTAAAAAGACAATTTTTTTTCAATAATGTTCATTTTTAGTACGTAAAAAAACTTTCTTAGACAATTTTTAATGACGTTAGTTCCAAACTAAAAGAATTAGATAGTATCGCAAAAAAAAATTATTTTTCACTGTATGAAATGTCTTGGAAAAATTTTTGAAAAATTTTTTTGAAAAGACAATTTTTTTTCTATAATATTCATTTTTAGTACGTAAAAAAACTTTTTTAGACAATTTTTAATGACGTTAGTTCCAAACTAAAAGAAATAGATAGTTTCGCAAAAAAAAATTAATTTTCACTGTATGAAATGTCTTAGAAAGATTTTTGAAAAATGACAATTTTTTTTCAATGATGTTCACTTTTAGTACGTAAAAAAACTTTCTTAGACAATTTTTAATGCCGTTAGTTCCAAACTAAACGAATTAGATAGTTTTGCAAAAAAAAATTATTTTTCACTGTATGAAATGTCTTGGAAAAATTTTTGAAAAATTTTTTTGAAAAGACAATTTTTTTTCAATAATGTTCACTTTTAGTACGTAAAAAAACTTTCTTAGACAATTTTTAATGCCGTTAGTTCCAAACTAAAAGAATTAGATAGTTTCGCAAAAAAAAATTAATTTTCACTGTATGAAATGTCTTATAAAAATTTTTGAAAAATTTTTTTGAAAAGACAATTTTTTTTCAATGATGTTCACTTTTAGTACGTAAAAAAACTTTCTTAGACAATTTTTAATGCCGTTAGTTCCAAACTAAAAGAATTAGATAGTATCCCAAAAAAAAATTATTTTTCACTGTATGAAATGTCTTGGAAAAAATTTTTTAAAAAGCCAATTTTTTTTCAATAATGTTCATTTTTAGTACGTAAAAAAACTTTCTTAGACAATTTTTAATGACGTTAGTTCCAAACTAAAAGAATTAGAGAGTTTGGCAAAAAAAAATTATTTTTCACTGTATGGAAATGTCTTAGAAAGATTTTTGAAAAGTTTTTTTGAAAAGACAATTTTTTTCAATAATGTTCACTTTTAGTACGTAAAAAAACATTCTTAGACAATTTTTAATGACGTTAGTTCCAAACTAAAAGAATTAGATAGTTTCCCAAAAAAAAATTATTTTTCACTGTATGAAATGTCTTGGAAAAAATTTTTTGAAAAGCCAATTTTTTTTCAATAATGTTCATTTTTAGTACGTAAAAAAACTTTCTTAGACAATTTTTAATGACGTTAGTTCCAAACTAAAAGAATTAGATAGTTTCGCAAAAAAAAATTATTTTTCACTGTATGAAATGTCTTGGAATAATTTTTTTGAAAAGACAATTTTTTTCAATAATGTTCACTTTTAGTACGTAAAAAAACTTTCTTTGACAATTTTTAATGACGTTAGTTCCAAACTAAAAGAATTAGATAGTTTCGCAAAAAAAAAGTATTTTTCACAGTATGAAATGTCTTAGAAAAATTTTTGAAAATTTTTTTAAAACGACAATTTTTTTTCAATAATATTCATTTTTAGTACGTAAAAAAACTTTTTTAGACAACTTTTAATGACGTTAGTTCCAAACTAAAAGAATTAGATAGTTTCGCAAAAAAAAATTATTTTTTACTGTATGATATGTCTTGGAAAAATTTTTTTGAAAAGACAATTTTTTTTCAATAATGTTCATTTTTAGTACGTAAAAAAACTTTCTTAGACAATTTTTAATGACGTTAGTTCCAAACTAAAAGAATTAGATAGTTTCGCAAAAAAAAATTATTTTTCACTGTATGAAATGTCTTAGAAAAATTTTTGAACAATTTTTTTGAAAAGACAATTTTTTTTCTATAATATTCATTTTTAGTACGTAAAAAAACTTTCTTAGACAATTTTTAATGACGTTAGTTCCAAACTAAAAGAAATAGATAGTTTCGCAAAAAAAAATTAATTTTCACTGTATGAAATGTCTTGGAAAAAATTTTTTAAAAAGCCAATTTTTTTTCAATAATGTTCATTTTTAGTACGTAAAAAAACTTTCTTAGACAATTTTTAATGTCGTTAGTTCCAAACTAAAAGAATTAGATAGTTTCGCAAAAAAAAAAATAATTTTTACTGTATGAAATGTCTTAGAAGGATTTTTGAACAAATTTTTTTAAAAGACAATTTTTTTTCAATAATGTTCACTTTTAGTACGTAAAAAAACTTTCTTAGACAATTTTTAATGACGTTAGTTCCAAACTAAAAGAATTAGATAGTTTCGCAAAAAAAAATTATTTTTCACTGTATGAAATGTCTTGGAAAAATTTTTTGAAAAGACAATTTTTTTTCAATAATGTTCATTTTTAGTACGTAAAAAAACTTTCTTAGACAATTTTTAATGACGATAGTTCCAAACTAAAAGAATTAGACAGTTTCTCAAAAAATAATTATTTTTCACTATATGAAATGTCTTGGAATACTTTTTTTGAAAAGCCAATTTTTTTTCAATAATGTTCACTTTTAGTACGTAAAAAAACTTTCTTAGACAATTTTTAATGACGTTAGTTCCAAACTAAAAGAATTAGATAGTTTCGCTAAAAAAAATTTTTTTTCACTGTATGAAATGTCTTAGAAAAATCTTTGAAACATTTTTTTGAAAAGACAATTTTTTTTCAATAATGTTCACTTTTAGTACGTAAAAAAACTTTCTTAGACAATTTTTAATGACGTTAGTTCCAAACTAAAAGAATTAGATAGTTTCCCAAAAAAAATTATTTTTCACTGTATGAAATGTCTTGGAAAAATTTTTTAAAAAGCCAATTTTTTTTCAATAATGTTCATTTTTAGTACGTAAAAAAACTTTCTTAGACAATTTTTAATGACGTTAGTTCCAAACTAAAAGAATTAGAGAGTTTGGCAAAAAAAAATTATTTTTCACAGTATGGAAATGTCTTAGAAAGATTTTTGAAAAGTTTTTTTGAAAAGACAATTTTTTTTCAATAATGTTCACTTTTAGTACGTAAAAAAACATTCTTAGACAATTTTTAATGACGTTAGTTCCAAACTAAAAGAATTAGATAGTTTCCCAAAAAAAATTATTTTTCACTGTATGAAATGTCTTGGAAAAAATTTTTTGAAAAGCCAATTTTTTTTCAAAAATGTTCATTTTTAGTATGTAAAAATACTTTCTTAGACAATTTTTAATGACGTTAGTTCCAAACTAAAAGAATTAGATAGTTTCCCAAAAAAAAATTATTTTTCACTGTATGAAATGTCTTAGAAAAATTTTTGAAAATTTTTTTGAAACGACAATTTTTTTTCAATAATATTCATTTTTAGTACGTAAAAAAGCTTTTTTAGACAACTTTTAATGACGTTAGTTCCAAACTAAAAGAATTAGATAGTTTCGCAAAAAAAAATTATTTTTTACTGTATGATATGTCTTGGAAAAATTTTTTTGAAAAGACAATTTTTTTTCAATAATGTTCATTTTTAGTACGTAAAAAAACTTTCTTAGACAATTTTTAATGACGTTAGTTCCAAACTAAAAGAATTAGATAGTTTCCCAAAAAAAAATTATTTTTCACTGTATGAAATGTCTTGGAAAAAATTTTTTAAAAAGCCAATTTTTTTTCAATAATGTTCATTTTTAGTACGTAAAAAAACTTTCTTAGACAATTTTTAATGACGTTAGTTCCAAACTAAAAGAATTAGATAGTTTGGCAAAAAAAAATTATTTTACACTCTATGAAATGTCTTAGAAAAATTTTTGAAAAATTTTTTTGAAAAGACAATTTTTTTTCAATAATGTTCACTTTTAGTACGTAAAAAAACTTTCTTAGACAATTTTTAATGCCGTTAGTTCCAAACTAAAAGAATTAGATAGTTTCGCAAAAAAAAAATTATTTTTCACTGTATGAAATGTCTTGGAAAAAATTTTTTAAAAAGACAATTTTTTTTCAATAATGTTCATTTTTAGTACGTAAAAAAACTTTCTTAGACAATTTTTAATGCCGATAGTTCCAAACTAAAAGAATTAGATAGTTTCGCAAAAAAAAATTATTTTTCACTGTATGAAATGTCTTGGAATAATTTTTTTGAAAAGCCAATTTATTTTCAATAATGTTCATTTTTAGTACGTAAAAAAACTTTCTTAGACAATTTTTAATGCCGTTAGTTCCAAACTAAAAGAATTAGATAGTTTCGCAAAAAAAAATTATTTTTCACTGTATGAAATGTCTTGGAATAATTTTTTTGAAAAGCCAATTTATTTTCAATAATGTTCATTTTTAGTACGTAAAAAAACTTTCTTAGACAATTTTTAATGACGTTAGTTCCAAACTAAAAGAATTAGATAGTTTCGCAAAAAAAAATTATTTTTCACTGTATGAAATGTCTTAGAAACATTTTTGAAAAATTTTTTTGAATAGACAATTTTTTTTCAATAATGTTCACTTTTAGTACGTAAAAAAACATTCTTAGACAATTTTTAATGACGTTAGTTCCAAACTAAAAGAATTAGATAGTTTCGCAAAAAAAAATTATTTTTTACTGTATGATATGTCTTGGAAAAATTTTTTTAAAAAGACAATTTTTTTTCAATAATGTTCATTTTTAGTACGTAAAAAAACTTTCTTAGACAATTTTTAATGACGTTAGTTCCAAACTAAAAGAATTAGATAGTTTCGCAAAAAAAAATTATTTTTCACTGTATGAAATGTCTTGGAAAATATTTTTTGAAAAGCCAATTTTTTTTCAATAATGTTCATTTTTAGTACGTAAAAAAACTTTCTTAGACAATTTTTAATGACGTTAGTTCCAAACTAAAAGAATTAGATAGTTTCGCAAAAAAAAATTATTTTTCACTGTATGAAATGTCTTGGAAAAATTTTTTTGAAAATCCAATTTATTTTCAATAATGTTCATTTTTAGTACGTAAAAAAACTTTCTTAGACAATTTTTAATGACGTTAGTTCCAAACTAAAAGAATTAGATAGTTTCGCAAAAAAAAATTATTTTTCACTGTATGAAATGTCTTAGAAAAATTTTTGAAAAATTTTTTTGAAAAGACAATTTTTTTTCTATAATATTCATTTTTAGTACGTAAAAAAACTTTCTTAGACAATTTTTAATGACGTTAGTTCCAAACTAAAAGAATTAGATAGTTTCCCAAAAAAAAATTTTTTTTCACTGTATGAAATGTCTTAGAAAAATTTTTGAAAATTTTTTTGAAACGACAATTTTTTTTCAATAATATTCATTTTTAGTACGTAAAAAAGCTTTTTTAGACAACTTTTAATGACGTTAGTTCCAAACTAAAAGAATTAGATAGTTTCGCAAAAAAAAATTATTTTTTACTGTATGATATGTCTTGGAAAAATTTTTTTGAAAAGACAATTTTTTTTTCAATAATGTTCATTTTTAGTACGTAAAAAAACTTTCTTAGACAATTTTTAATGACGTTAGTTCCAAACTAAAAGAATTAGATAGTTTCCCAAAAAAAAATTATTTTTCACTGTATGAAATGTCTTGGAAAAAATTTTTTAAAAAGCCAATTTTTTTTCAATAATGTTCATTTTTAGTACGTAAAAAAACTTTCTTAGACAATTTTTAATGACGTTAGTTCCAAACTAAAAGAATTAGATAGTTTGGCAAAAAAAAATTATTTTACACTCTATGAAATGTCTTAGAAAAATTTTTGAAAAATTTTTTTGAAAAGACAATTTTTTTTCAATAATGTTCACTTTTAGTACGTAAAAAAACTTTCTTAGACAATTTTTAATGCCGTTAGTTCCAAACTAAAAGAATTAGATAGTTTCGCAAAAAAAAAATTTTTTTTCACTGTATGAAATGTCTTGGAAAAAATTTTTTAAAAAGACAATTTTTTTTCAATAATGTTCATTTTTAGTACGTAAAAAAACTTTCTTAGACAATTTTTAATGACGTTAGTTCCAAACTAAAAGAATTAGATAGTTTCGCAAAAAAAAATTATTTTTCACTGTATGAAATGTCTTGGAATAATTTTTTTGAAAAGCCAATTTATTTTCAATAATGTTCATTTTTAGTACGTAAAAAAACTTTCTTAGACAATTTTTAATGACGTTAGTTCCAAACTAAAAGAATTAGATAGTTTCGCAAAAAAAAATTATTTTTCACTGTATGAAATGTCTTAGAAACATTTTTGAAAAACTTTTTTGAATAGACAATTTTTTTTCAATAATGTTCACTTTTAGTACGTAAAAAAACATTCTTAGACAATTTTTAATGACGTTAGTTCCAAACTAAAAGAATTAGATAGTTTCGCAAAAAAAAATTATTTTTTACTGTATGATATGTCTTGGAAAAATTTTTTTAAAAAGACAATTTTTTTTCAATAATGTTCATTTTTAGTACGTAAAAAAACTTTCTTAGACAATTTTTAATGACGTTAGTTCCAAACTAAAAGAATTAGATAGTTTCGCAAAAAAAAATTATTTTTCACTGTATGAAATGTCTTGGAAAATATTTTTTGAAAAGCCAATTTTTTTTCAATAATGTTCATTTTTAGTACGTAAAAAAACTTTCTTAGACAATTTTTAATGACGTTAGTTCCAAACTAAAAGAATTAGATAGTTTCGCAAAAAAAAATTATTTTTCACTGTATGAAATGTCTTAGAAAATATTTTTTGAAAAGCCAATTTTTTTTCAATAATGTTCATTTTTAGTACGTAAAAAAACTTTCTTAGACAATTTTTAATGACGTTAGTTCCAAACTAAAAGAATTAGATAGTTTCGCAAAAAAAAATTATTTTTCACTGTATGAAATGTCTTAGAAAAATTTTTGAAAAATTTTTTTGAAAAGACAATTTTTTTTCTATAATATTCATTTTTAGTACGTAAAAAAACTTTCTTAGACAATTTTTAATGACGTTAGTTCCAAACTAAAAGAATTAGATAGTTTCGCAAAAAAAAATTATTTTTCACTGTATGAAATGTCTTAGAAAAATTTTTGAAAAATTTTTTTGAAAAGACAATTTTTTTTCTATAATATTCATTTTTAGTACGTAAAAAAACTTTCTTAGACAATTTTTAATGACGTTAGTTCCAAACTAAAAGAATTAGATAGTTTCGCAAAAAAAAATTTTTTTTCACTGTATGAAATGTCTTAGAAAAATTTTTTTGAATAGACAATTTTTTTTCAATAATGTTCACTTTTAGTACGTAAAAAAACTTTCTTAGACAATTTTTAATGACGTTAGTTCCAAACTAAAAGAATTAGATAGTTTCGCAAAAAAAAAAATTATTTTTTACTGTATGATATGTCTTGGAAAAATTTTTTTAAAAAGACAATTTTTTTTCAATAATGTTCATTTTTAGTACGTAAAAAAACTTTCTTAGACAATTTTTAATGACGTTAGTTCCAAACTAAAAGAATTAGATAGTATCGCAAAAAAAAATTATTTTTCACTGTATGAAATGTCTTAGAAAAATTTTTGAAAAATTTTTTTGAAAAGACAATTTTTTTTCTATAATATTCATTTTTAGTACGTAAAAAAACTTTCTTAGACAATTTTTAATGACGTTAGTTCCAAACTAAAAGAAATAGATAGTTTCGCAAAAAAAATTAATTTTCACTGTATGAAATGTCTTAAAAAGATTTTTGAAAAATGACAATTTTTTTTCAATGATGTTCACTTTTAGTACGTAAAAAAACTTTCTTAGACAATTTTTAATGCCGTTAGTTCCAAACTAAAAGAATTAGATAGTTTTGCAAAAAAAAATTATTTTTCACTGTATGAAATGTCTTGGAAAAATTTTTGAAAAATTTTTTTGAAAAGACAATTTTTTTTCAATAATGTTCACTTTTAGTACGTAAAAAAACTTTCTTAGACAATTTTTAATGCCGTTAGTTCCAAACTAAAAGAATTAGATAGTTTCGCAAAAAAAAATTAATTTTCACTGTATGAAATGTCTTATAAAAATTTTTGAAAAATTTTTTTGAAAAGACAATTTTTTTTCAATGATGTTCACTTTTAGTACGTAAAAAAACATTCTTAGACAATTTTTAATGACGTTAGTTCCAAACTAAAAGAATTAGATAGTTTCCCAAAAAAAAATTTTTTTTCACTGTATGAAATGTCTTGGAAAAAATTTTTTGAAAAGCCAATTTTTTTTCAATAATGTTCATTTTTAGTACGTAAAAAAACTTTCTTAGACAATTTTTAATGACGTTAGTTCCAAACTAAAAGAATTAGATAGTTTCGCAAAAACAAATTATTTTTCACTGTATGAAATGTCTTGGAATAATTTTTTTGAAAAGACAATTTTTTTCAATAATGTTCACTTTTAGTACGTAAAAAAACTTTCTTAGACAATTTTTAATGACGTTAGTTCCAAACTAAAAGAATTAGATAGTTTCGCAAAAAAAAATTATTTTTCACAGTATGAAATGTCTTAGAAAAATTTTTCAAAATTTTTTTGAAACGACAATTTTTTTTCAATAATATTCATTTTTAGTACGTAAAAAAACTTTTTTAGACAACTTTTAATGACGTTAGTTCCAAACTAAAAGAATTAGATGGTTTCGCAAAAAAAAATTATTTTTTACTGTATGATATGTCTTGGAAAAATTTTTTTGAAAAGACAATTTTTTTTCAATAATGTTCATTTTTAGTACGTAAAAAAACTTTCTTAGACAATTTTTAATGACGTTAGTTCCAAACTAAAAGAATTAGATAGTTTCGCAAAAAAAAATTATTTTTCACTGTATGAAATGTCTTAGAAAAATTTTTGAAAAATTTTTTTGAAAAGACAATTTTTTTTCTATAATATTCATTTTTAGTACGTAAAAAAACTTTCTTAGACAATTTTTAATGACGTTAGTTCCAAACTAAAAGAAATAGATAGTTTCGCAAAAAAAAATTAATTTTCACTGTATGAAATGTCTTGGAAAAAATTTTTTAAAAAGCCAATTTTTTTTCAATAATGTTCATTTTTAGTACGTAAAAAAACTTTCTTAGACAATTTTTAATGTCGTTAGTTCCAAACTAAAAGAATTAGATAGTTTCGCAAAAAAAAAAATAATTTTCACTGTATGAAATGTCTTAGAAGGATTTTTGAACAAATTTTTTTAAAAGACAATTTTTTTTCAATAATGTTCACTTTTAGTACGTAAAAAAACTTTCTTAGACAATTTTTAATGACGTTAGTTCCAAACTAAAAGAATTAGATAGTTTCGCAAAAAAAAATTATTTTTCACTGTATGAAATGTCTTGGAAAAATTTTTTGAAAAGACAATTTTTTTTCAATAATGTTCATTTTTAGTACGTAAAAAAACTTTCTTAGACAATTTTTAATGACGATAGTTCCAAACTAAAAGAATTAGACAGTTTCTCAAAAAATAATTATTTTTCACTATATGAAATGTCTTGGAATACTTTTTTTGAAAAGCCAATTTTTTTTCAATAATGTTCACTTTTAGTACGTAAAAAAACTTTCTTAGACAATTTTTAATGACGTTAGTTCCAAACTAAAAGAATTAGATAGTTTGGCAAAAAAAAATTTCTTTTACACTGTATGAAATGTCTTAGAAAAATTTTTGAAAAATTTTTTTGAAAAGACAATTTTTTTTCAATAATGTTCACTTTTAGTACGTAAAAAAACTTTCTTAGACAATTTTTAATGCCGTTAGTTCCAAACTAAAAGAATTAGATAGTTTCGCAAAAAAAAATTATTTTTCACTGTATGAAATGTCTTGGAAAAAATTTTTTAAAAAGACAATTTTTTTTCAATAATGTTCATTTTTAGTACGTAAAAAAACTTTCTTAGACAATTTTTAATGACGTTAGTTCCAAACTAAAAGAATTAGATAGTTTCGCAAAAAAAAATTATTTTTCACTGTATGAAATGTCTTGGAAAAAATTTTTTGAAAAGCCAATTTATTTTCAATAATGTTCATTTTTAGTACGTAAAAAAACTTTCTTAGACAATTTTTAATGACGTTAGTTCCAAACTAAAAGAATTAGATAGTTTCGCAAAAAAAAATTATTTTTCACTGTATGAAATGTCTTAGAAAAATTTTTGAAAAATTTTTTTGAAAAGACAATTTTTTTTCTATAATATTCATTTTTAGTACGTAAAAAAACTTTCTTAGACAATTTTTAATGACGTTAGTTCCAAACTAAAAGAATTAGATAGTTTTGCAAAAAAAAATTATTTTTCACCGTATGAAATGTCTTAGAAAAATTTTTGAAAAATTTTTTTGAAAAGACAATTTTTTTTCAATAATGTTCACTTTTAGTACGTAAAAAAACTTTCTTAGACAATTTTTAATGCCGTTAGTTCCAAACTAAAAGAATTAGATAGTTTCCCAAAAAAAAATTATTTTTCACTGTATGAAATGTCTTGGAAAAAATTTTTTGAAAAGCCAATTTTTTTCAATAATGTTCCTTTTTAGTACGTAAAAAAACTTTCTTAGACAATTTTTAATGTCGTTAGTTCCAAACTAAAAGAATTAGATAGTTTCGCAAAAAAAATTTTTTTTTCACTGTATGAAATGTCTTAGAAAAATTTTTTTGAAACGACAATTTTTTTTCAATAATGTTCACTTTTAGTACGTAAAAAAACTTTCTTAGACAATTTTTAATGACGTTAGTTCCAAACTAAAAGAATTAGATAGTTTCGCAAAAAAAAATTATTTTTTACTGTATGATATGTCTTGGAAAAATTTTTTTGAAAAGACAATTTTTTTTCAATAATGTTCATTTTTAGTACGTAAAAAAACTTTCTTAGACAATTTTTAATGACGTTAGTTCCAAACTAAAAGAATTAGATAGTATCGCAAAAAAAAATTATTTTTCACTGTATGAAATGTCTTAGAAAAATTTTTGAAAAATTTTTTTGAAAAGACAATTTTTTTTCTATAATATTCATTTTTAGTACGTAAAAAAACTTTCTTAGACAATTTTTAATGACGTTAGTTCCAAACTAAAAGAAATAGATAGTTTCGCAAAAAAAAATTAATTTTCACTGTATGAAATGTCTTAGAAAGATTTTTGAAAAATGACAATTTTTTTTCAATGATGTTCACTTTTAGTACGTAAAAAAACTTTCTTAGACAATTTTTAATGCCGTTAGTTCCAAACTAAAAGAATTAGATAGTTTTGCAAAAAAAAATTATTTTTCACTGTATGAAATGTCTTGGAAAAATTTTTGAAAAATTTTTTTGAAAAGACAATTTTTTTTCAATAATGTTCACTTTTAGTACGTAAAAAAACTTTCTTAGACAATTTTTAATGCCGTTAGTTCCAAACTAAAAGAATTAGATAGTTTCGCAAAAAAAAATTAATTTTCACTGTATGAAATGTCTTATAAAAATTTTTGAAAAATTTTTTTGAAAAGACAATTATTTTTCAATGATGTTCACTTTTAGTACGTAAAAAAACTTTCTTAGACAATTTTTAATGCCGTTAGTTCCAAACTAAAAGAATTAGATAGTATCCCAAAAAAAAATTATTTTTCACTGTATGAAATGTCTTGGAAAAAATTTTTTAAAAAGCCAATTTTTTTTCAATAATGTTCATTTTTAGTACGTAAAAAAACTTTCTTAGACAATTTTTAATGACGTTAGTTCCAAACTAAAAGAATTAGAGAGTTTGGCAAAAAAAAATTATTTTTCACTGTATGGAAATGTCTTAGAAAGATTTTTGAAAAGTTTTTTTGAAAAGACAATTTTTTTCAATAATGTTCACTTTTAGTACGTAAAAAAACATTCTTAGACAATTTTTAATGACGTTAGTTCCAAACTAAAAGAATTAGATAGTTTCCCAAAAAAAAATTATTTTTCACTGTATGAAATGTCTTGGAAAAAATTTTTTGAAAAGCCAATTTTTTTTCAATAATGTTCATTTTTAGTACGTAAAAAAACTTTCTTAGACTATTTTTAATGACGTTAGTTCCAAACTAAAAGAATTAGATAGTTTCGCAAAAAAAAATTATTTTTCACTGTATGAAATGTCTTGGAATAATTTTTTTGAAAAGACAATTTTTTTCAATAATGTTCACTTTTAGTACGTAAAAAAACTTTCTTAGACAATTTTTAATGACGTTAGTTCCAAACTAAAAGAATTAGATAGTTTCGCAAAAAAAAAGTATTTTTCACAGTATGAAATGTCTTAGAAAAATTTTTGAAAATTTTTTTAAAACGACAATTTTTTTTCAATAATATTCATTTTTAGTACGTAAAAAAACTTTTTTAGACAACTTTTAATGACGTTAGTTCCAAACTAAAAGAATTAGATAGTTTCGCAAAAAAAAATTATTTTTTACTGTATGATATGTCTTGGAAAAATTTTTTTGAAAAGACAATTTTTTTTCAATAATGTTCATTTTTAGTACGTAAAAAAACTTTCTTAGACAATTTTTAATGACGTTAGTTCCAAACTAAAAGAATTAGATAGTTTCGCAAAAAAAAATTATTTTTCACTGTATGAAATGTCTTAGAAAAATTTTTGAACAATTTTTTTGAAAAGACAATTTTTTTTCTATAATATTCATTTTTAGTACGTAAAAAAACTTTCTTAGACAATTTTTAATGACGTTAGTTCCAAACTAAAAGAATTAGATAGTTTCGCAAAAAAAAAATAATTTTCACTGTATGAAATGTCTTAGAAGGATTTTTGAACAAATTTTTTTTAAAGACAATTTTTTTTCAATAATGTTCACTTTTAGTACGTAAAAAAACTTTCTTAGACAATTTTTAATGACGTTAGTTCCAAACTAAAAGAATTAGATAGTTTCGCAAAAAAAAATTATTTTTCACTGTATGAAATGTCTTGGAAAAATTTTTTGAAAAGACAATTTTTTTTCAATAATGTTCATTTTTAGTACGTAAAAAAACTTTCTTAGACAATTTTTAATGACGATAGTTCCAAACTAAAAGAATTAGACAGTTTCTCAAAAAATAATTATTTTTCACTATATGAAATGTCTTGGAATACTTTTTTTGAAAAGCCAATTTTTTTTCAATAATGTTCACTTTTAGTACGTAAAAAAACTTTCTTAGACAATTTTTAATGACGTTAGTTCCAAACTAAAAGAATTAGATAGTTTCGCAAAAAAAAATTTTTTTTCACTGTATGAAATGTCTTAGAAAAATCTTTGAAACATTTTTTTGAAAAGACAATTTTTTTTCAATAATGTTCACTTTTAGTACGTAAAAAAACTTTCTTAGACAATTTTTAATGACGTTAGTTCCAAACTAAAAGAATTAGATAGTTTCGCAAAAAAAAATTATTTTTCACTGTATGAAATGTCTTAGAATAATTTTTGAAAAATTTTTTTTAAAGGACAATTTTTTTTCAATAATGTTCACTTTTAGTACGTAAAAAAACTTTCTTAGACAATTTTTAATGACGTTAGTTCCAAACTAAAAGAATTAGATAGTTTCGCTAAAAAAAATCATTTTTCACTGTATGAAATGTCTTGAAAAAATTTTTTTGAAAAGACAATTTTTTTTCAATAATGTTCACTTTTAGTACGTAAAAAAACTTTCTTAGACAATTTTTAATGACGTTAATTCCAAACTAAAAGAATTAGATAGTTTCGCAAAAAAAAATTATTTTTCACTGTATGAAATGTCTTAGAAAAATTTTTGAATAAATTTTTTGAAAAGACAATTTATTTTCAATAATGTTCACTTTTAGTACGTAAAAAAACTTTCTTAGACAATTTTTAATGACGTTAGTTCCAAACTAAAAGAATTAAATAGTTTCGCAAAAAAAAATTATTTTTCACTGTATGAAATGTCTTGGAAAAATTTTTTGAAAAAACAATTGTTTTTCAATAATGTTCATTTTTAGTACGTAAAAAAACTTTTTTAGACAATTTTTAACGACGTTAGTTCCAAACTAAGAGAATTAGATAGTTTCGCAAAAAAAAATTATTTTTCACTGTATGAAATGTCTTGGAATAATTTTTTTGATAAGACAATTTTTTTCAATAATGTTCACTTTTAGTACGTAAAAAAACTTTCTTAGACAATTTTTAATGACGTTAGTTCCAAACTAAAAGAATTAGATAGTTTCGCAAAAAAAAATTATTTTTCACTGTATGAAATGTCTTAGAAAAATTTTTGAAATATTTTTTTTAAAGGACAATTTTTTCCAATAATGTTCATTTTTAGTACGTAAAAAAACTTTCTTAGACAATTTTTAATGACGTTAGTTCCAAACTAAAAGAATTAAATAGTTTCCCAAAAAAAAATTATTTTTCACTGTATGAAATGTCTTGGAAAAATTTTTTTGAAAAGCCAATTTATTTTCAATAATGTTCATTTTTAGTACGTAAAAAAACTTTCTTAGACAATTTTTAATGACGTTAGTTCCAAACTAAAAGAATTAGATAGTTTCGCAAAAAAAAATTATTTTTCACTGTATAAAATGTCTTAGAAAAATTTTTGAAAAATTTTTTTGAAAAGACAACTTTTTTTCTATAATATTCATTTTTAGTACGTAAAAAAACTTTTTTAGACAATTTTTAATGACGTTAGTTCCAAACTAAAAGAATTAGATAGTTTCGCAAAAAAAAATTATTTTTCACTGTATGAAATGTCTTAGAAAAATTTTTGAAATATTTTTTTTAAAGGACAATTTTTTCCAATAATGTTCACTTTTAGTACGTAAAAAAACTTTCTTAGACAATTTTTAATGACGTTAGTTCCAAACTAAAAGAATTAGATAGTTTCGCAAAAAAAAATTATTTTTTACTGTATGATATGTCTTGGAAAAATTTTTTTAAAAAGACAATTTTTTTTCAATAATGTTCATTTTTAGTACGTAAAAAAACTTTCTTAGACAATTTTTAATGACGTTAGTTCCAAACTAAAAGAATTAGATAGTTTCTCAAAAAATAATTATTTTTCACTGTATGAAACGTCTTGGAATACTTTTTTTGAAAAGCCAATTTTTTTTCAATAATGTTCACTTTTAGTACGTAAAAAAACTTTGTTAGACAATTTTTAATGACGTTAGTTCCAAACTAAAAGAATTAGATAGTTTCGCAAAAAAAAATTATTTTTCACTGTATGAAATGTCTTAGAAAAATCTTTGAAACATTTTTTTGAAAAGACAATTTTTTTTCAATAATGTTCACTTTTAGTACGTAAAAAAACTTTCTTAGACAATTTTTAATGACGTTAGTTCCAAACTAAAAGAATTAGATAGTTTCGCAAAAAAAAATTAATTTTCACTGTATGAAATGTCTTAGAAAGATTTTTGAAAAATGACAATTTTTTTTCAATGATGTTCACTTTTAGTACGTAAAAAAACTTTCTTAGACAATTTTTAATGCCGTTAGTTCCAAACTAAAAGAATTAGATAGTTTTGCAAAAAAAAATTATTTTTCACTGTATGAAATGTCTTAGAAAAATTTTTGAAAAATTTTTTTGAAAAGACAATTTTTTTTCAATAATGTTCACTTTTAGTACGTAAAAAAACTTTCTTAGACAATTTTTAATGCCGTTAGTTCCAAACTAAAAGAATTAGATAGTTTCGCAAAAAAAAATTAATTTTCACTGTATGAAATGTCTTATAAAAATTTTTGAAAATTTTTTTTGAAAAGACAATTTTTTTTCAATGATGTTCACTTTTAGTACGTAAAAAAACTTTCTTAGACAATTTTTAATGCCGTTAGTTCCAAACTAAAAGAATTAGATAGTTTCCCAAAAAAAAATTTTTTTTCACTGTATGAAATGTCTTGGAAAAAATTTTTTAAAAAGCCAATTTTTTTTCAATAATGTTCATTTTTAGTACGTAAAAAAACTTTCTTAGACAATTTTTAATGACGTTAGTTCCAAACTAAAAGAATTAGAGAGTTTGGCAAAAAAAAATTATTTTTCACTGTATGGAAATGTCTTAGAAAGATTTTTGAAAAGTTTTTTTGAAAAGACAATTTTTTTCAATAATGTTCACTTTTAGTACGTAAAAAAACATTCTTAGACAATTTTTAATGACGTTAGTTCCAAACTAAAAGAATTAGATAGTTTCCCAAAAAAAAATTATTTTTCACTGTATGAAATGTCTTGGAAAAAATTTTTTGAAAAGCCAATTTTTTTTCAATAATGTTCATTTTTAGTACGTAAAAAAACTTTCTTAGACAATTTTTAATGACGTTAGTTCCAAACTAAAAGAATTAGATAGTTTCGCAAAAAAAAATTATTTTTCACTGTATGAAATGTCTTGGAATAATTTTTTTGAAAAGACAATTTTTTTCAATAATGTTCACTTTTAGTACGTAAAAAAACTTTCTTAGACAATTTTTAATGACGTTAGTTCCAAACTAAAAGAATTAGATAGTTTCGCAAAAAAAAATTATTTTTCACAGTATGAAATGTCTTAGAAAAATTTTTGAAAATTTTTTTGAAACGACAATTTTTTTTCAATAATATTCATTTTTAGTACGTAAAAAAACTTTTTTAGACAACTTTTAATGACGTTAGTTCCAAACTAAAAGAATTAGATAGTTTCGCAAAAAAAAATTATTTTTTACTGTTTGATATGTCTTGGAAAAATTTTTTTGAAAAGACAATTTTTTTTCAGTAATGTTCATTTTTAGTACGTAAAAAAACTTTCTTAGACAATTTTTAATGACGTTAGTTCCAAACTAAAAGAATTAGATAGTTTCGCAAAAAAAAATTATTTTTCACTGTATGAAATGTCTTAGAAAAATTTTTGAAAAATTTTTTTGAAAAGACAATTTTTTTTCTATAATATTCATTTTTAGTACGTAAAAAAACTTTCTTAGACAATTTTTAATGACGTTAGTTCCAAACTAAAAGAAATAGATAGTTTCGCAAAAAAAAATTAATTTTCACTGTATGAAATGTCTTGGAAAAAATTTTTTAAAAAGCCAATTTTTTTTCAATAATGTTCATTTTTAGTACGTAAAAAAACTTTCTTAGACAATTTTTAATGTCGTTAGTTCCAAACTAAAAGAATTAGATAGTTTCGCAAAAAAAAAAATAATTTTCACTGTATGAAATGTCTTAGAAGGATTTTTGAACAAATTTTTTTAAAAGACAATTTTTTTTCAATAATGTTCACTTTTAGTACGTAAAAAAACTTTCTTAGACAATTTTTAATGACGTTAGTTCCAAACTAAAAGAATTAGATAGTTTCGCAAAAAAAAATTATTTTTCACTGTATGAAATGTCTTGGAAAAATTTTTTGAAAAGACAATTTTTTTTCAATAATGTTCATTTTTAGTACGTAAAAAAACTTTCTTAGACAATTTTTAATGACGATAGTTCCAAACTAAAAGAATTAGACAGTTTCTCAAAAAATAATTATTTTTCACTATATGAAATGTCTTGGAATACTTTTTTTGAAAAGCCAATTTTTTTTCAATAATGTTCACTTTTAGTACGTAAAAAAACTTTCTTAGACAATTTTTAATGACGTTAGTTCCAAACTAAAAGAATTAGATAGTTTCGCAAAAAAAAATTTTTTTTCACTGTATGAAATGTCTTAGAAAAATCTTTGAAACATTTTTTTGAAAAGACAATTTTTTTTCAATAATGTTCACTTTTAGTACGTAAAAAAACTTTCTTAGACAATTTTTAATGACGTTAGTTCCAAACTAAAAGAATTAGATAGTTTCGCAAAAAAAAATTGTTTTTCACTGTATGAAATGTCTTAGAAAAATTTTTGAAAAATTTTTTTGAAAAGACAATTTTTTTTCAATAATGTTCACTTTTAGTACGTAAAAAAACTTTCTTAGACAATTTTTAATGACGTTAGTTCCAAACTAAAAAAATTAGATAGTTTCGCTAAAAAAAATCATTTTTCACTGTATGAAATGTCTTGAAAAAATTTTTTTGAAAAGACAATTTTTTTTCAATAATGTTCACTTTTAGTACGTAAAAAAACTTTCTTAGACAATTTTTAATGACGTTAATTCCAAACTAAAAAAATTAGAGAGTTTCGCAAAAAAAAATTATTTTTCACTGTATGAAATGTCTTAGAAAAATTTTTGAATAAATTTTTTGAAAAGACAATTTATTTTCAATAATGTTCACTTTTAGTACGTAAAAAAGCATTCTTAGACAATTTTTAATGACGTTAGTTCCAAACTAAACGAATTAGATAGTTTTGCAAAAAAAAAATTATTTTTCATTGTATGAAATGTCTTAGAAAAATTTTTGAATTAATTTTTTGAAAAGACAATTTTTTTTCAATAATGTTCATTTTTAGTACGTAAAAAAACTTTCTTAGACAATTTTTAATGACATTAGTTCCAAACTAAAAGAATTAGATAGTTTCGCAAAAAAAAATTATTTTTCACTGTATGAAATGTCTTGGAAAAATTTTTTGAAAAAACAATTGTTTTTCAATAATGTTCATTTTTAGTACGTAAAAAAACTTTTTTAGACAATTTTTAACGACGTTAGTTCCAAACTAAGAGAATTAGATAGTTTCGCAAAAAAAAATTATTTTTCACTGTATGAAATGTCTTGGAATAATTTTTTTGATAAGACAATTTTTTTCAATAATGTTCACTTTTAGTACGTAAAAAAACTTTCTTAGACAATTTTTAATGACGTTAGTTCCAAACTAAAAGAATTAGATAGTTTCGCAAAAAAAAATTATTTTTCACTGTATGAAATGTCTTAGAAAAATTTTTGAAATATTTTTTTTAAAGGACAATTTTTTCCAATAATGTTCACTTTTAGTACGTAAAAAAACTTTCTTAGACAATTTTTAATGACGTTAGTTCCAAACTAAAAGAATTAGATAGTTTCGCAAAAAAAAATTATTTTTTACTGTATGAAATGTCTTGGAAAACTTTTTTGAAAAAACAATTTTTTTTCAATAATGTTCATTTTTAGTACGTAAAAAAACTTTTTTAGACAATTTTTAACGACGTTAGTTCCAAACTAAAAGAATTAGATAGTTTCGCAAAAAAAAATTATTTTTCACTGTATGAAATGTCTTGGAATAATTTTTTTGAAAAGACAATTTTTTACAATAATGTTCACTTTTAGTACGTAAAAAAACTTTCTTAGACAATTTTTAATGACGTTAGTTCCAAACTAAAAGAATTAGATAGTTTGGCAAAAAAAAATTATTTTACACTGTATGAAATGTCTTATAAAAATTTTTGAAAAATTTTTTTGAAAAGACAATTTTTTTTCAATAATGTTCACTTTTAGTACGTAAAAAAACTTTCTTAGACAATTTTTAATGCCGTTAGTTCCAAACTAAAAGAATTAGATAGTTTCGCAAAAAAAAATTATTTTTCACTGTATGAAATGTCTTGGAAAAAATTTTTTAAAAAGACAATTTTTTTTCAATAATGTTCATTTTTAGTACGTAAAAAAACTTTCTTAGACAATTTTTAATGACGTTAGTTCCAAACTAAAAGAATTAGATAGTTTCGCAAAAAAAAATTAATTTTCACTGTATGAAATGTCTTGGAAAAATTTTTTTGAAAAGCCAATTTATTTTCAATAATGTTCATTTTTAGTACGTAAAAAAACTTTCTTAGACAATTTTTAATGACGTTAGTTCCAAACTAAAAGAATTAGATAGTTTCGCAAAAAAAAATTATTTTTCACTGTATGAAATGTCTTAGAAAAATTTTTGAAAAATTTTTTTGAAAAGACAACTTTTTTTCTATAATATTCATTTTTAGTACGTAAAAAAACTTTTTTAGACAATTTTTAATGACGTTAGTTCCAAACTAAAAGAATTAGATAGTTTCGCAAAAAAAAATTATTTTTCACTGTATGAAATGTCTTAGAAAAATTTTTGAAATATTTTTTTTAAAGGACAATTTTTTCCAATAATGTTCACTTTTAGTACGTAAAAAAACTTTCTTAGACAATTTTTAATGACGTTAGTTCCAAACTAAAAGAATTAGATAGTTTCGCAAAAAAAAATTATTTTTTACTGTATGATATGTCTTGGAAAAATTTTTTTAAAAAGACAATTTTTTTTCAATAATGTTCATTTTTAGTACGTAAAAAAACTTTCTTAGACAATTTTTAATGACGTTAGTTCCAAACTAAAAGAATTAGATAGTTTCTCAAAAAATAATTATTTTTCACTGTATGAAACGTCTTGGAATACTTTTTTTGAAAAGCCAATTTTTTTTCAATAATGTTCACTTTTAGTACGTAAAAAAACTTTCTTAGACAATTTTTAATGACGTTAGTTCCAAACTAAAAGAATTAGATAGTTTCGCAAAAAAAAATTATTTTTCACTGTATGAAATGTCTTAGAAAAATCTTTGAAACATTTTTTTGAAAAGACAATTTTTTTTCAATAATGTTCACTTTTAGTACGTAAAAAAACTTTCTTAGACAATTTTTAATGACGTTAGTTCCAAACTAAAAGAATTAGATAGTTTCGCAAAAAAAAATTAATTTTCACTGTATGAAATGTCTTAGAAAGATTTTTGAAAAATGACAATTTTTTTTCAATGATGTTCACTTTTAGTACGTAAAAAAACTTTCTTAGACAATTTTTAATGCCGTTAGTTCCAAACTAAAAGAATTAGATAGTTTTGCAAAAAAAAATTATTTTTCACTGTATGAAATGTCTTAGAAAAATTTTTGAAAAATTTTTTTGAAAAGACAATTTTTTTTCAATAATGTTCACTTTTAGTACGTAAAAAAACTTTCTTAGACAATTTTTAATGCCGTTAGTTCCAAACTAAAAGAATTAGATAGTTTCGCAAAAAAAAATTAATTTTCACTGTATGAAATGTCTTATAAAAATTTTTGAAAAATTTTTTTGTAAAGACAATTTTTTTTCAATGATGTTCATTTTTAGTACGTAAAAAAACTTTCTTAGACAATTTTTAATGCCGTTAGTTCCAAACTAAAAGAATTAGATAGTTTCCCAAAAAAAAATTATTTTTCACTGTATGAAATGTCTTGGAAAAAATTTTTTAAAAAGCCAATTTTTTTTCAATAATGTTCATTTTTAGTACGTAAAAAAACTTTCTTAGACAATTTTTTATGACGTTAGTTCCAAACTAAAAGAATTAGATAGTTTGGCAAAAAAAAATTATTTTTCACTGTATGGAAATGTCTTAGAAAGATTTTTGAAAAGTTTTTTTGAAAAGACAATTTTTTTCAATAATGTTCACTTTTAGTACGTAAAAAAACATTCTTAGACAATTTTTAATGACGTTAGTTCCAAACTAAAAGAATTAGATAGTTTCCCAAAAAAAAATTATTTTTCACTGTATGAAATGTCTTGGAAAAAATTTTTTGAAAAGACAATTTTTTTTCAATAATGTTCATTTTTAGTACGTAAAAAAACTTTCTTAGACAATTTTTAATGACGTTAGTTCCAAACTAAAAGAATTAGATAGTTTCGCAAAAAAATATATTTTTCACTGTATGAAATGTCTTGGAATAATTTTTTTGAAAAGACAATTTTTTTCAATAATGTTCACTTTTAGTACGTAAAAAAACTTTCTTAGACAATTTTTAATGACGTTAGTTCCAAACTAAAAGAATTAGATAGTTTCGCAAAAAAAAATTATTTTTCACAGTATGAAATGTCTTAGAAAAATTTTTGAAAATTTTTTTGAAACGACAATTTTTTTTCAATAATATTCATTTTTAGTACGTAAAAAAACTTTTTTAGACAACTTTTAATGACGTTAGTTCCAAACTAAAAGAATTAGATAGTTTCGCAAAAAAAAATTATTTTTTACTGTATGATATGTCTTGGAAAAATTTTTTTAAAAAGACAATTTTTTTTCAATAATGTTCATTTTTAGTACGTAAAAAAACTTTCTTAGACAATTTTTAATGTCGTTAGTTCCAAACTAAAAGAATTAGATAGTTTCGCAAAAAAAAAAATAATTTTCACTGTATGAAATGTCTTAGAAGGATTTTTGAACAAATTTTTTTAAAAGACAATTTTTTTTCAATAATGTTCACTTTTAGTACGTAAAAAAACTTTCTTAGACAATTTTTAATGACGTTAGTTCCAAACTAAAAGAATTAGATAGTTTCGCAAAAAAAAATTATTTTTCACTGTATGAAATGTCTTGGAAAAATTTTTTGAAAAGACAATTTTTTTTCAATAATGTTCATTTTTAGTACCTCAAAAAACTTTCTTAGACAATTTTTAATGACGATAGTTCCAAACTAAAAGAATTAGACAGTTTCTCAAAAAATAATTATTTTTCACTATATGAAATGTCTTGGAATACTTTTTTTGAAAAGCCAATTTTTTTTCAATAATGTTCACTTTTAGTACGTAAAAAAACTTTCTTAGACAATTTTTAATGACGTTAGTTCCAAACTAAAAGAATTAGATAGTTTCGCAAAAAAAAATTTTTTTTCACTGTATGAAATGTCTTAGAAAAATCTTTGAAACATTTTTTTGAAAAGACAATTTTTTTTCAATAATGTTCACTTTTAGTACGTAAAAAAACTTTCTTAGACAATTTTTAATGACGTTAGTTCCAAACTAAAAGAATTAGATAGTTTCGCAAAAAAAAATTATTTTTCACTGTATGAAATGTCTTAGAAAAATTTTTTAAAAATTTTTTTTAAAGGACAATTTTTTTTCAATAATGTTCACTTTTAGTACGTAAAAAAACTTTCTTAGACAATTTTTAATGACGTTAGTTCCAAACTAAAAGAATTAGATAGTTTCGCTAAAAAAAATTATTTTTCACTGTATGAAATGTCTTGAAAAAATTTTTTTGAAAAGACAATTTTTTTTCAATAATGTTCACTTTTAGTACGTAAAAAAACTTTCTTAGACAATTTTTAATGACGTTAATTCCAAACTAAAAGAATTAGATAGTTTCGCAAAAAAAAATTATTTTTCACTGTATGAAATGTCTTAGAAAAGTTTTTGAATAAATTTTTTGAAAAGACAATTTATTTTCAATAATGTTCACTTTTAGTACGTAAAAAAGCATTCTTAGACAATTTTTAATGACGTTAGTTCCAAACTAAACGAATTAGATAGTTTTGCAAAAAAAAAATTATTTTTCATTGTATGAAATGTCTTAGAAAAATTTTTGAATTAATTTTTTGAAAAGACAATTTTTTTTCAATAATGTTCATTTTTAGTACGTAAAAAAACTTTCTTAGACAATTTTTAATGACATTAGTTCCAAACTAAAAGAATTAGATAGTTTCGCAAAAAAAAATTATTTTTCACTGTATGAAATGTCTTGGAAAAATTTTTTGAAAAAACAATTGTTTTTCAATAATGTTCATTTTTAGTACGTAAAAAAACTTTTTTAGACAATTTCTAATGACGTTAGTTCCAAACTAAAAGAATTAGATAGTTTCGCAAAAAAAAATTATTTTTCACTGTATGAAATGTCTTAGAAAAATTTTTGAAATATTTTTTTTAAAGGACAATTTTTTTCAATAATGTTCACTTTTAGTACGTAAAAAAGCTTTCTTAGACAATTTTTAATGACGTTAGTTCCAAACTAAAAGAATTAGATAGTTTCGCAAAAAAAAATTATTTTTTACTGTATGAAATGTCTTGGAAAACTTTTTTGAAAAAACAATTTTTTTTCAATAATGTTCATTTTTAGTACGTAAAAAAAATTTTTTAGACAATTTTTAACGACGTTAGTTCCAAACTAAAAGAATTAGATAGTTTGGCAAAAAAAAATTATTTTACACTGTATGAAATGTCTTAGAAAAATTTTTGAAAAATTTTTTTGAAAAGACAATTTTTTTTCAATAATGTTCACTTTTAGTACGTAAAAAAAAACTTTCTTAGACAATTTTTAATGCCGTTAGTTCCAAACTAAAAGAATTAGATAGTTTCGCAAAAAAAAATTATTTTTCACTGTATGAAATGTCTTGGAAAAAATTTTTTAAAAAGACAATTTTTTTTCAATAATGTTCATTTTTAGTACGTAAAAAAACTTTCTTAGACAATTTTTAATGACGATAGTTCCAAACTAAAAGAATTAGACAGTTTCTCAAAAAATAATTATTTTTCACTATGTGAAATGTCTTGGAATACTTTTTTTGAAAAGCCAATTTTTTTTCAATAATGTTCACTTTTAGTACGTAAAAAAACTTTCTTAGACAATTTTTAATGACGTTAGTTCCAAACTAAAAGAATTAGATAGTTTCGCTAAAAAAAATTATTTTTCACTGTATGAAATGTCTTGAAAAAATTTTTTTGAAAAGACAATTTTTTTTCAATAATGTTCACTTTTAGTACGTAAAAAAACTTTCTTAGACAATTTTTAATGACGTTAGTTCCAAACTAAAAGAATTAGATAGTTTCGCTAAAAAAAATTATTTTTCACTGTATGAAATGTCTTGAAAAAATTTTTTTGAAAAGACAATTTTTTTTCAATAATGTTCACTTTTAGTACGTAAAAAAACTTTCTTAGACAATTTTTAATGACGTTAATTCCAAACTAAAAGAATTAGATAGTTTCGCAAAAAAAAATTATTTTTCACTGTATGAAATGTCTTAGAAAAGTTTTTGAATAAATTTTTTGAAAAGACAATTTATTTTCAATAATGTTCACTTTTAGTACGTAAAAAAGCATTCTTAGACAATTTTTAATGACGTTAGTTCCAAACTAAACGAATTAGATAGTTTTGCAAAAAAAAAATTATTTTTCATTGTATGAAATGTCTTAGAAAAATTTTTGAATTAATTTTTTGAAAAGACAATTTTTTTTCAATAATGTTCATTTTTAGTACGTAAAAAAACTTTCTTAGACAATTTTTAATGACATTAGTTCCAAACTAAAAGAATTAGATAGTTTCGCAAAAAAAAATTATTTTTCACTGTATGAAATGTCTTGGAAAAATTTTTTGAAAAAACAATTGTTTTTCAATAATGTTCATTTTTAGTACGTAAAAAAACTTTTTTAGACAATTTCTAATGACGTTAGTTCCAAACTAAAAGAATTAGATAGTTTCGCAAAAAAAAATTATTTTTCACTGTATGAAATGTCTTAGAAAAATTTTTGAAATATTTTTTTTAAAGGACAATTTTTTTCAATAATGTTCACTTTTAGTACGTAAAAAAGCTTTCTTAGACAATTTTTAATGACGTTAGTTCCAAACTAAAAGAATTAGATAGTTTCGCAAAAAAAAATTATTTTTTACTGTATGAAATGTCTTGGAAAACTTTTTTGAAAAAACAATTTTTTTTCAATAATGTTCATTTTTAGTACGTAAAAAAAATTTTTTAGACAATTTTTAACGACGTTAGTTCCAAACTAAAAGAATTAGATAGTTTGGCAAAAAAAAATTATTTTACACTGTATGAAATGTCTTAGAAAAATTTTTGAAAAATTTTTTTGAAAAGACAATTTTTTTTCAATAATGTTCACTTTTAGTACGTAAAAAAAAACTTTCTTAGACAATTTTTAATGCCGTTAGTTCCAAACTAAAAGAATTAGATAGTTTCGCAAAAAAAAATTATTTTTCACTGTATGAAATGTCTTGGAAAAAATTTTTTAAAAAGACAATTTTTTTTCAATAATGTTCATTTTTAGTACGTAAAAAAACTTTCTTAGACAATTTTTAATGACGATAGTTCCAAACTAAAAGAATTAGACAGTTTCTCAAAAAATAATTATTTTTCACTATGTGAAATGTCTTGGAATACTTTTTTTGAAAAGCCAATTTTTTTTCAATAATGTTCACTTTTAGTACGTAAAAAAACTTTCTTAGACAATTTTTAATGACGTTAGTTCCAAACTAAAAGAATTAGATAGTTTCGCAAAAAAAAAATTTTTTTCACTGTATGAAATGTCTTAGAAAAATCTTTGAAACATTTTTTTGAAAAGACAATTTTTTTTCAATAATGTTCACTTTTAGTACGTAAAAAAACTTTCTTAGACAATTTTTAATGACGTTAGTTCCAAACTAAAAGAATTAGATAGTTTCGCAAAAAAAAATTGTTTTTCACTGTATGAAATGTCTTAGAAAAATTTTTGAAAAATTTTTTTGAAAAGACAATTTTTTTTCAATAATGTTCACTTTTAGTACGTAAAAAAACTTTCTTAGACAATTTTTAATGCCGTTAGTTCCAAACTAAAAGAATTAGATAGTTTCGCTAAAAAAAATCATTTTTCACTGTATGAAATGTCTTGAAAAAATTTTTTTGAAAAGACAATTTTTTTTCAATAATGTTCACTTTTAGTACGTAAAAAAACTTTCTTAGACAATTTTTAATGACGTTAATTCCAAACTAAAAGAATTAGATAGTTTCGCAAAAAAAAATTATTTTTCACTGTATGAAATGTCTTAGAAAAATTTTTGAATAAATTTTTTGAAAAGACAATTTATTTTCAATAATGTTCACTTTTAGTACGTAAAAAAGCATTCTTAGACAATTTTTAATGACGTTAGTTCCAAACTAAACGAATTAGATAGTTTTGCAAAAAAAAAATTATTTTTCATTGTATGAAATGTCTTAGAAAAATTTTTGAATTAATTTTTTGAAAAGACAATTTTTTTTCAATAATGTTCATTTTTAGTACGTAAAAAAACTTTCTTAGACAATTTTTAATGACATTAGTTCCAAACTAAAAGAATTAGATAGTTTCGCAAAAAAAAATTATTTTTCACTGTATGAAATGTCTTGGAAAAATTTTTTGAAAAAACAATTGTTTTTCAATAATGTTCATTTTTAGTACGTAAAAAAACTTTTTTAGACAATTTTTAACGACGTTAGTTCCAAACTAAGAGAATTAGATAGTTTCGCAAAAAAAAATTATTTTTCACTGTATGAAATGTCTTGGAATAATTTTTTTGATAAGACAATTTTTTTCAATAATGTTCACTTTTAGTACGTAAAAAAACTTTCTTAGACAATTTTTAATGACGTTAGTTCCAAACTAAAAGAATTAGATAGTTTCGCAAAAAAAAATTATTTTTCACTGTATGAAATGTCTTAGAAAAATTTTTGAAATATTTTTTTTAAAGGACAATTTTTTCCAATAATGTTCACTTTTAGTACGTAAAAAAACTTTCTTAGACAATTTTTAATGACGTTAGTTCCAAACTAAAAGAATTAGATAATTTCGCTAAAAAAAATCATTTTTCACTGTATGAAATGTCTTGAAAAAATTTTTTTGAAAAGACAATTTTTTTTCAATAATGTTCACTTTTAGTACGTAAAAAAACTTTCTTAGACAATTTTTAATGACGTTAATTCCAAACTAAAAGAATTAGATAGTTTCTCAAAAAATAATTATTTTTCACTGTATGAAATGTCTTAGAAAAATTTTTGAATAAATTTTTTGAAAAGACAATTTATTTTCAATAATGTTCACTTTTAGTACGTAAAAAAGCATTCTTAGACAATTTTTAATGACGTTAGTTCCAAACTAAACGAATTAGATAGTTTTGCAAAAAAAAAATTATTTTTCACTGTATGAAATGTCTTAGAAAAATTTTTGAATTAATTTTTTGAAAAGACAATTTTTTTTCAATAATGTTTATTTTTAGTACGTAAAAAAACTTTCTTAGACAATTTTTAATGACATTAGTTCCAAACTAAAAGAATTAGATAGTTTCGCAAAAAAAAATTATTTTTCACTGTATGAAATGTCTTGGAAAAATTTTTTGAAAAAACAATTGTTTTTCAATAATGTTCATTTTTAGTACGTAAAAAAACTTTTTTAGACAATTTTTAACGACGTTAGTTCCAAACTAAGAGAATTAGATAGTTTCGCAAAAAAAAATTATTTTTCACTGTATGAAATGTCTTGGAATAATTTTTTTGATAAGACAATTTTTTTCAATAATGTTCACTTTTAGTACGTAAAAAAACTTTCTTAGACAATTTTTAATGACGTTAGTTCCAAACTAAAAGAATTAGATAGTTTCGCAAAAAAAAATTATTTTTCACTGTATGAAATGTCTTAGAAAAATTTTTGAAATATTTTTTTTAAAGGACAATTTTTTCCAATAATGTTCACTTTTAGTACGTAAAAAAACTTTCTTAGACAATTTTTAATGACGTTAGTTCCAAACTAAAAGAATTAGATAGTTTCGCAAAAAAAAATTATTTTTTACTGTATGAAATGTCTTGGAAAACTTTTTTAAAAAAACAATTTTTTTTCAATAATGTTCATTTTTAGTACGTAAAAAAACTTTTTTAGACAATTTTTAACGACGTTAGTTCCAAACTAAACGACTTAGATAGTTTCGCAAAAAAAAATTATTTTTCACTGTATGAAATGTCTTGGAATAATTTTTTTGAAAAGACAATTTTTTACAATAATGTTCACTTTTAGTACGTAAAAAAACTTTCTTAGACAATTTTTAATGACGTTAGTTCCAAACTAAAAGAATTAGATAGTTTGGCAAAAAAAAATTATTTTACACTGTATGAAATGTCTTAGAAAAATTTTTGAAAAATTTTTTTGAAAAGACAATTTTTTTTCAATAATGTTCACTTTTAGTACGTAAAAAAACTTTCTTAGACAATTTTTAATGCCGTTAGTTCCAAACTAAAAGAATTAGATAGTTTCGCAAAAAAAAATTATTTTTCACTGTATGAAATGTCTTGGAAAAATTTTTTAAAAAGACAATTTTTTTTCAATAATGTTCATTTTTAGTACGTAAAAAAACTTTCTTAGACAATTTTTAATGACGTTAGTTCCAAACTAAAAGAATTAGATAGTTTCGCAAAAAAAAATTATTTTTCACTGTATGAAATGTCTTGGAAAAATTTTTTTGAAAAGCCAATTTATTTTCAATAATGTTCATTTTTAGTACGTAAAAAAACTTTCTTAGACAATTTTTAATGACGTTAGTTCCAAACTAAAAAAATTAGATAGTTTCGCAAAAAAAAATTATTTTTCACTGTATGAAATGTCTTAGAAAAATTTTTGAAAAATTTTTTTGAAAAGACAACTTTTTTTCTATAATATTCATTTTTAGTACGTAAAAAAACTTTTTTAGACAATTTTTAATGACGTTAGTTCCAAACTAAAAGAATTAGATAGTTTCGCAAAAAAAAATTATTTTTCACTGTATGAAATGTCTTAGAAAAATTTTTGAAATATTTTTTTTAAAGGACAATTTTTTCCAATAATGTTCACTTTTAGTACGTAAAAAAACTTTCTTAGACAATTTTTAATGACGTTAGTTCCAAACTAAAAGAATTAGATAGTTTCGCAAAAAAAAATTATTTTTTACTGTATGATATGTCTTGGAAAAATTTTTTTAAAAAGACAATTTTTTTTCAATAATGTTCATTTTTAGTACGTAAAAAAACTTTCTTAGACAATTTTTAATGACGTTAGTTCCAAACTAAAAGAATTAGATAGTTTCTCAAAAAATAATTATTTTTCACTGTATGAAACGTCTTTGAATACTTTTTTTGAAAAGCCAATTTTTTTTCAATAATGTTCACTTTTAGTACGTAAAAAAACTTTCTTAGACAATTTTTAATGACGTTAGTTCCAAACTAAAAGAATTAGATAGTTTCGCAAAAAAAAATTATTTTTCACTGTATGAAATGTCTTAGAAAAATCTTTGAAACATTTTTTTGAAAAGACAATTTTTTTTCAATAATGTTCACTTTTAGTACGTAAAAAAACTTTCTTAGACAATTTTTAATGACGTTAGTTCCAAACTAAAAGAATTAGATAGTTTCGCAAAAAAAAATTATTTTTCACTGTATGAAATGTCTTAGAAAGATTTTTGAAAAATGACAATTTTTTTTCAATGATGTTCACTTTTAGTACGTAAAAAAACTTTCTTAGACAATTTTTAATGCCGTTAGTTCCAAACTAAAAGAATTAGATAGTTTTGCAAAAAAAAATTATTTTTCACTGTATGAAATGTCTTAGAAAAATTTTTGAAAAATTTTTTTGAAAAGACAATTTTTTTTCAATAATGTTCACTTTTAGTACGTAAAAAAACTTTCTTAGACAATTTTTAATGCCGTTAGTTCCAAACTAAAAGAATTAGATAGTTTCGCAAAAAAAAATTATTTTTCACTGTATGAAATGTCTTATAAAAATTTTTGAAAAATTTTTTTGAAAAGACAATTTTTTTTCAATGATGTTCACTTTTAGTACGTAAAAAAACTTTCTTAGACAATTTTTAATGCCGTTAGTTCCAAACTAAAAGAATTAGATAGTTTCCCAAAAAAAAATTATTTTTCACTGTATGAAATGTCTTGGAAAAAATTTTTTAAAAAGCCAATTTTTTTTCAATAATGTTCATTTTTAGTACGTAAAAAAACTTTCTTAGACAATTTTTAATGACGTTAGTTCCAAACTAAAAGAATTAGAGAGTTTGGCAAAAAAAAATTATTTTTCACTGTATGGAAATGTCTTAGAAAGATTTTTGAAAAGTTTTTTTGAAAAGACAATTTTTTTCAATAATGTTCACTTTTAGTACGTAAAAAAACATTCTTAGACAATTTTTAATGACGTTAGTTCCAAACTAAAAGAATTAGATAGTTTCCCAAAAAAAAATTATTTTTCACTGTATGAAATGTCTTGGAAAAAATTTTTTGAAAAGACAATTTTTTTTCAATAATGTTCATTTTTAGTACGTAAAAAAACTTTCTTAGACAATTTTTAATGACGTTAGTTCCAAACTAAAAGAATTAGATAGTTTCGCAAAAAAAAATATTTTTCACTGTATGAAATGTCTTGGAATAATTTTTTTGAAAAGACAATTTTTTTCAATAATGTTCACTTTTAGTACGTAAAAAAACTTTCTTAGACAATTTTTATTGACGTTAGTTCCAAACTAAAAGAATTAGATAGTTTCGCAAAAAAAAATTATTTTTCACAGTATGAAATGTCTTAGAAAAATTTTTGAAAATTTTTTTGAAACGACAATTTTTTTCAATAATATTCATTTTTAGTACGTAAAAAAACTTTTTTAGACAACTTTTAATGACGTTAGTTCCAAACTAAAAGAATTAGATAGTTTCGCAAAAAAAAATTACTTTTTACTGTATGATATGTCTTGGAAAAATTTTTTTGAAAAGACAATTTTTTTCAATAATGTTCACTTTTAGTACGTAAAAAAACTTTCTTAGACAATTTTTAATGTCGTTAGTTCCAAACTAAAAGAATTAGATAGTTTCGCAAAAAAAAAAATAATTTTCACTGTATGAAATGTCTTAGAAGGATTTTTGAACAAATTTTTTTAAAAGACAATTTTTTTTCAATAATGTTCACTTTTAGTACGTAAAAAAACTTTCTTAGACAATTTTTAATGACGTTAGTTCCAAACTAAAAGAATTAGATAGTTTCGCAAAAAAAAATTATTTTTCACTATATGAAATGTCTTGGAAAAATTTTTTGAAAAGACAATTTTTTTTCAATAATGTTCATTTTTAGTACGTAAAAAAACTTTCTTAGACAATTTTTAATGACGATAGTTCCAAACTAAAAGAATTAGACAGTTTCTCAAAAAATAATTATTTTTCACTATATGAAATGTCTTGGAATACTTTTTTTGAAAAGCCAATTTTTTTTCAATAATGTTCACTTTTAGTACGTAAAAAAACTTTCTTAGACAATTTTTAATGACGTTAGTTCCAAACTAAAAGAATTAGATAGTTTCGCAAAAAAAAATTTTTTTTCACTGTATGAAATGTCTTAGAAAAATCCTTGAAACATTTTTTTGAAAAGACAATTTTTTTTCAATAATGTTCACTTTTAGTACGTAAAAAACCTTTCTTAGACAATTTTTAATGACGTTAGTTCCAAACTAAAAGAATTAGATAGTTTCGCAAAAAAAAATTATTTTTCACTGTATGAAATGTCTTAGAAAAATTTTTGAAAAATTTTTTTTAAAGGACAATTTTTTTTCAATAATGTTCACTTTTAGTACGTAAAAAAACTTTCTTAGACAATTTTTAATGACGTTAGTTCCAAACTAAAAGAATTAGATAGTTTCGCTAAAAAAAATTATTTTTCACTGTATGAAATGTCTTGAAAAAATTTTTTTGAAAAGACAATTTTTTTTCAATAATGTTCACTTTTAGTACGTAAAAAAACTTTCTTAGACAATTTTTAATGACGTTAATTCCAAACTAAAAGAATTAGATAGTTTCGCAAAAAAAAATTATTTTTCACTGTATGAAATGTCTTAGAAAAATTTTTGACTAAATTTTTTGAAAAGACAATTTATTTTCAATAATGTTCACTTAGACAATTTTTAATGACGTTAGTTCCAAACTAAACGAATTAGATAGTTTTGCAAAAAAAAAATTATTTTTCATTGTATGAAATGTCTTAGAAAAATTTTTGAATTAATTTTTTGAAAAGACAATTTTTTTTCAATAATGTTCATTTTTAGTACGTAAAAAAACTTTCTTAGACAATTTTTAATGACATTAGTTCCAAACTAAAAGAATTAGATAGTTTCGCAAAAAAAAATTATTTTTCACTGTATGAAATGTCTTGGAAAAATTTTTTGAAAAAACAATTGTTTTTCAATAATGTTCATTTTTAGTACGTAAAAAAACTTTTTTAGACAATTTTTAATGACGTTAGTTCCAAACTAAGAGAATTAGATAGTTTCGCAAAAAAAAATTATTTTTCACTGTATGAAATGTCTTGGAATAATTTTATTGATAAGACAATTTTTTTCAATAATGTTCACTTTTAGTACGTAAAAAAACTTTTTTAGACAATTTTTAATGACGTTAGTTCCAAACTAAAAGAATTAGATAGTTTCGCAAAAAAAAATTATTTTTCACTGTATGAAATGTCTTAGAAAAATTTTTGAAATATTTTTTTTAAAGGACAATTTTTTTCAATAATGTTCACTTTTAGTACGTAAAAAAACTTTCTTAGACAATTTTTAATGACGTTAGTTCCAAACTAAAAGAATTAGATAGTTTCGCAAAAAAAAATTATTTTTTACTGTATGAAATGTCTTGGAAAACTTTTTTGAAAAAACAATTTTTTTTCAATAATGTTCATTTTTAGTACGTAAAAAAACTTTTTTAGACAATTTTTAACGACGTTAGTTCCAAACTAAAAGAATTAGATAGTTTCGCAAAAAAAAATTATTTTTCACTGTATGAAATGTCTTGGAATAATTATTTTGAAAAGACAATTTTTTACAATAAAGTTCACTTTTAGTACGTAAAAAAACTTTCTTAGACAATTTTTAATGACGTTAGTTCCAAACTAAAAGAATTAGATAGTTTGGCAAAAAAAAATTATTTTACACTGTATGAAATGTCTTAGAAAAATTTTTGAAAAATTTTTTTGAAAAGACAATTTTTTTTCAATAATGTTCACTTTTAGTACGTAAAAAAAAACTTTCTTAGACAATTTTTAATGCCGTTAGTTCCAAACTAAAAGAATTAGATAGTTTCGCAAAAAAAAATTATTTTTCACTGTATGAAATGTCTTGGAAAAAAATTTTAAAAAGACAATTTTTTTTCAATAATGTTCATTTTTAGTACGTAAAAAAACTTTCTTAGACAATTTTTAATGACGTTAGTTCCAAACTAAAAGAATTAGATAGTTTCGCAAAAAAAAATTATTTTTCTCTGTATGAAATGTCTTGGAAAAATTTTTTTGAAAAGCCAATTTATTTTCAATAATGTTCATTTTTAGTACGTAAAAAAACTTTCCTAGACAATTTTTAATGACGTTAGTTCCAAACTAAAAGAATTAGATAGTTTCGCAAAAAAAAATTATTTTTCACTGTATGAAATGTCTTAGAAAAATTTTTGAAAAATTTTTTTGAAAAGACAATTTTTTTTCTATAATGTTCATTTTTAGTACGTAAAAAAACTTTCTTAGACAATTTTTAATGACGTTAGTTCCAAACTAAAAGAATTAGATAGTTTCGCTAAAAAAAATCATTTTTCACTGTATGAAATGTCTTGAAAAAATTTTTTTGAAAAGACAATTTTTTTTCAATAATGTTCACTTTTAGTACGTAAAAAAACTTTCTTAGACAATTTTTAATGACGTTAATTCCAAACTAAAAGAATTAGATAGTTTCGCAAAAAAAAATTATTTTTCACTGTATGAAATGTCTTAGAAAAATTTTTGAATAAATTTTTTGAAAAGACAATTTATTTTCAATAATGTTCACTTTTAGTACGTAAAAAAGCATTCTTAGACAATTTTTAATGACGTTAGTTCCAAACTAAACGAATTAGATAGTTTTGCAAAAAAAAAATTATTTTTCATTGTATGAAATGTCTTGGAAAAATTTTTGAATTAATTTTTTGAAAAGACAATTTTTTTTCAATAATGTTCATTTTTAGTACGTAAAAAAACTTTCTTAGACAATTTTTAATGACATTAGTTCCAAACTAAAAGAATTAGATAGTTTCGCAAAAAAAAATTATTTTTCACTGTATGAAATGTCTTGGAAAAATTTTTTGAAAAAACAATTGTTTTTCAATAATGTTCATTTTTAGTACGTAAAAAAACTTTTTTAGACAATTTTTAACGACGTTAGTTCCAAACTAAGAGAATTAGATAGTTTCGCAAAAAAAAATTATTTTTCACTGTATGAAATGTCTTGGAATAATTTTTTTGATAAGACAATTTTTTTCAATAATGTTCACTTTTAGTACGTAAAAAAACTTTCTTAGACAATTTTTAATGACGTTAGTTCCAAACTAAAAGAATTAGATAGTTTCGCAAAAAAAAATTATTTTTCACTGTATGAAATGTCTTAGAAAAATTTTTGAAATATTTTTTTTAAAGGACAATTTTTTTCAATAATGTTCACTTTTAGTACGTAAAAAAACTTTCTTAGACAATTTTTAATGACGTTAGTTCCAAACTAAAAGAATTAGATAGTTTCGCAAAAAAAAATTATTTTTCACTGTATGAAATGTCTTGGAAAAAATTTTTTAAAAAGACAATTTTTTTTCAATAATGTTCATTTTTAGTACGTAAAAAAACTTTCTTAGACAATTTTTAATGACGTTAGTTCCAAACTAAAAGAATTAGATAGTTTCGCAAAAAAAAATTATTTTTCACTGTATGAAATGTCTTGGAAAACTTTTTTGAAAAAACAATTTTTTTTCAATAATGTTCATTTTTAGTACGTAAAAAAACTTTTTTAGACAATTTTTAACGACGTTAGTTTCAAACTAAAAGAATTAGATAGTTTCGCAAAAAAAAATTATTTTTCACTGTATGAAATGTCTTGGAATAATTTTTTTGAAAAGACAATTTTTTACAATAATGTTCACTTTTAGTACGTAAAAAAACTTTCTTAGACAATTTTTAATGACGTTAGTTCCAAACTAAAAGAATTAGATAGTTTGGCAAAAAAAAATTATTTTACACTGTATGAAATGTCTTAGAAAAATTTTTGAAAAATTTTTTTGAAAAGACAATTTTTTTTCAATAATGTTCACTTTTAGTACGTAAAAAAACTTTCTTAGACAATTTTTAATGCCGTTAGTTCCAAACTAAAAGAATTAGATAGTTTCGCAAAAAAAAATTATTTTTCACTGTATGAAATGTCTTGGAAAAAATTTTTTAAAAAGACAATTTTTTTTCAATAATGTTCATTTTTAGTACGTAAAAAAACTTTCTTAGACAATTTTTAATGACGTTAGTTCCAAACTAAAAGAATTAGATAGTTTCGCAAAAAAAAATTATTTTTCACTGTATGAAATGTCTTGGAAAAATTTTTTTGAAAAGCCAATTTATTTTCAATAATGTTCATTTTTAGTACGTAAAAAAACTTTCTTAGACAATTTTTAATGACGTTAGTTCCAAACTAAAAGAATTAGATAGTTTCGCAAAAAAAAATTATTTTTCACTGTATGAAATGTCTTAGAAAAATTTTTGAAAAATTTTTTTGAAAAGACAACTTTTTTCCTATAATATTAATTTTTAGTACGTAAAAAAACTTTTTTAGACAATTTTTAATGACGTTAGTTCCAAACTAAAAGATATAGATAGTTTCGCAAAAAAAAATTATTTTTCACTGTATGAAATGTCTTAGAAAAATTTTTGAAATGTTTTTTTTAAAGGACAACTTTTTCCAATAATGTTCACTTTTAGTACGTAAAAAAACTTTCTTAGACAATTTTTAATGACGTTAGTTCCAAACTAAAAGAATTAGATAGTTTCGCAAAAAAAAATTATTTTTCATTGTATGATATGTCTTGGAAAAGTTTTTTTAAAAAGACAATTTTTTTTCAATAATGTTCATTTTTAGTACGTAAAAAAACTTTCTTAGACAATTTTTAATGACGTTAGTTCCAAACTAAAAGAATTAGATAGTTTCTCAAAAAATAATTATTTTTCACTGTATGAAACGTCTTGGAATACTTTTTTTGAAAAGCCAATTTTTTTTCAATAATGTTCACTTTTAGTACGTAAAAATACTTTCTTAGACAATTTTTAATGACGTTAGTTCCAAACTAAAAGAATTGGATAGTTTCGCAAAAAAAAATTATTTTTCACTGTATGAAATGTCTTAGAAAAATCTTTGAAACATTTTTTTGAAAAGACAATTTTTTTTCAATATTGTTCACTTTTAGTACGTAAAAAAACTTTCTTAGACAATTTTTAATGACGTTAGTTCCAAACTAAAAGAATTAGATAGTTTCGCAAAAAAAAATTAATTTTCACTGTATGAAATGTCTTAGAAAGATTTTTGAAAAATGACAATTTTTTTTCAATGATGTTCACTTTTAGTACGTAAAAAAACTTTCTTAGACAATTTTTAATGCCGTTAGTTCCAAACTAAAAGAATTAGATAGTTTTGCAAAAAAAAATTATTTTTCACTGTATGAAATGTCTTAGAAAAATTTTTGAAAATTTTTTTGAAAAGACAATTTTTTTTCAATAATGTTCACTTTTAGTACGTAAAAAAACTTTCTTAGACAATTTTTAATGCCGTTAGTTCCAAACTAAAAGAATTAGATAGTTTCCCAAAAAAAAATTATTTTTCACTGTATGAAATGTCTTGGAATAGGTTTTTTGAAAAAACAATTTTTTTCAATAATGTTCACTTTTAGTACGTAAAAAAACTTTCTTAAGACAATTTTTAATGACGTTAGTTCCAAACTAAAAGAATTAGATAGTTTCGCAAAAAAAAAATTTTTTTCACAGTATGAAATGTCTTAGAAAAATTTTTGAAAATTTTTTTGAAACGACAATTTTTTTTCAATAATATTCATTTTTAGTACGTAAAAAAACTTTTTTAGACAACTTTTAATGACGTTAGTTCCAAACTAAAAGAATTAGATAGTTTCGCAAAAAAAAATTATTTTTTACTGTATGATATGTCTTGGAAAAATATTTTTGAAAAGACAATTTTTTTTCAATAATGTTCATTTTTAGTACGTAAAAATACTTTCTTAGACAATTTTTAATGACGTTAGTTCCAAACTAAAAGAATTAGATAGTTTCGCAAAAAAAAATTATTTTTCACTGTATGAAATGTCTTAGAAAAATTTTTGAAAAATTTTTTTGAAAAGACAATTTTTTTTCTATAATATTCTTTTTTAGTACGTAAAAAAACTTTCTTAGACAATTTTTAATGACGTTAGTTCCAAACTAAAAGAAATAGATAGTTTCGCAAAAAAAAATTAATTTTCACTGTATGAAATGTCTTGGAAAAATTTTTTAAAAAGCCAATTTTTTTTCAATAATGTTCATTTTTAGTACGTAAAAAAACTTTCTTAGACAATTTTTAATGTCGTTAGTTCCAAACTAAAAGAATTAGATAGTTTCGCAAAAAAAAAAATAATTTTCACTGTATGAAATGTCTTAGAAGGATTTTTGAACAAATTTTTTTAAAAGACAATTTTTTTTCAATAATGTTCACTTTTAGTACGTAAAAAAACTTTCTTAGACAATTTTTAATGACGTTAGTTCCAAACTAAAAGAATTAGATAGTTTCGCAAAAAAAAATTATTTTTCACTGTATGAAATGTCTTGGAAAAATTTTTTGAAAAGACAATTTTTTTTCAATAATGTTCATTTTTAGTACGTAAAAAAACTTTCTTAGACAATTTTTAATGACGATAGTTCCAAACTAAAAGAATTAGACAGTTTCTCAAAAAATAATTATTTTTCACTATATGAAATGTCTTGGAATACTTTTTTTGAAAAGCCAATTTTTTTTCAATAATGTTCACTTTTAGTACGTAAAAAAACTTTCTTAGACAATTTTTAATGACGTTAGTTCCAAACTAAAAGAATTAGATAGTTTCGCAAAAAAAAATTATTTTTCACTGTATGAAATGTCTTAGAAAAATCTTTGAAACATTTTTTTGAAAAGACAATTTTTTTTCAATAATGTTCACTTTTAGTACGTAAGAAAACTTTCTTAGACAATTTTTAATGACGTTAGTTCCAAACTAAAAGAATTAGATAGTTTCGCAAAAAAAAATTATTTTTCACTGTATGAAATGTCTTAGAAAAATTTTTGAAAAATTTTTTTTAAAGGACAATTTTTTTTCAATAATGTTCACTTTTAGTACGTAAAAAAACTTTCTTAGACAATTTTTAATGACGTTAGTTCCAAACTAAAAGAATTAGATAGTTTCGCAAAAAAAAATTATTTTTCACTGTATGAAATGTCTTGAAAAAATTTTTTTGAAAAGACAATTTTTTTTCAATAATGTTCACTTTTAGTACGTAAAAAAACTTTCTTAGACAATTTTTAATGACGTTAATTCCAAACTAAAAGAATTAGATAGTTTCGCAAAAAAAAATTATTTTTCACTGTATGAAATGTCTTAGAAAAATTTTTGAATAAATTTTTTGAAAAGACAATTTATTTTCAATAATGTTCACTTTTAGTACGTAAAAAAGCATTCTTAGACAATTTTTAATGACGTTAGTTCCAAACTAAACGAATTAGATAGTTTTGCAAAAAAAAAAATTATTTTTCATTGTATGAAATGTCTTAGAAAAATTTTTGAATTAATTTTTTGAAAAGACAATTTTTTTTCAATAATGTTCATTTTTAGTACGTAAAAAAACTTTTTTAGACAATTTTTAACGACGTTAGTTCCAAACTAAGAGAATTAGATAGTTTCGCAAAAAAAAATTATTTTTCACTGTATGAAATGTCTTGGAAAAATTTTTGAAATATTTTTTTTAAAGGACAATTTTTTTCAATAATGTTCACTTTTAGTACGTAAAAAACTTTCTTAGACAATTTTTAATGACGTTAGTTCCAAACTAAAAGAATTAGATAGTTTCGCAAAAAAAAATTTTTTTTCACTGTATGAAATGTCTTGGAAAAATTTTTGAAATTTTTTTTTTTAAAGGACAATTTTTTTCAATAATGTTCACTTTTAGTACGTAAAAAAACTTTCTTAGACAATTTTTAATGACGTTAGTTCCAAACTAAAAGAATTAGATAGTTTCGCAAAAAAAAATTATTTTTTACTGTATGAAATGTCTTGGAAAACTTTTTTGAAAAAACAATTTTTTTTCAATAATGTTCATTTTTAGTACGTAAAAAAACTTTTTTAGACAATTTTTAACGACGTTAGTTCCAAACTAAAAGAATTAGATAGTTTCGCAAAAAAAAATTATTTTTCACTGTATGAAATGTCTTGGAATAATTTTTTTGAAAAGAAAATTTTTTACAATAATGTTCACTTTTAGTACGTAAAAAAACTTTCTTAGACAATTTTTAATGACGTTAGTTCCAAACTAAAAGAATTAGATAGTTTCGCAAAAAAAAATTATTTTTCACTGTATGAAATGTCTTAGAAAAATTTTTGAATAAATTTTTTTTAAAGGACAATTTTTTTTCAATAATGTTCACTTTTAGTACGTAAAAAAACTTTCTTAGACAATTTTTAATGACGTTAGTTCCAAACTAAAAGAATTAGATAGTTTCGCAAAAAAAAATTATTTTTCACTGTATGAAATGTCTTGGAAAAAATTTTTTAAAAAGACAATTTTTTTTCAATAATGTTCATTTTTAGTACGTAAAAAAACTTTCTTAGACAATTTTTAATGACGTTAGTTCCAAACTAAAAGAATTAGATAGTTTCGCAAAAAAAAATTATTTTTCACTGTATGAAATGTCTTGGAATAATTTTTTTGAAAAGACAATTTTTTACAATAATGTTCACTTTTAGTACGTAAAAAAACTTTCTTAGACAATTTTTAATGACGTTAGTTCCAAACTAAAAGAATTAGATAGTTTCGCAAAAAAAAATTATTTTTCACTGTATGAAATGTCTTAGAAAAATTTTTGAATAAATTTTTTTTAAAGGACAATTTTTTTTCAATAATGTTCACTTTTAGTACGTAAAAAAACTTTCTTAGACAATTTTTAATGACGTTAGTTCCAAACTAAAAGAATTAGATAGTTTCGCAAAAAAAAATTATTTTTCACTGTATGAAATGTCTTGGAAAAAATTTTTTAAAAAGACAATTTTTTTTCAATAATGTTCATTTTTAGTACGTAAAAAAACTTTCTTAGACAATTTTTAATGACGTTAGTTCCAAACTAAAAGAATTAGATAGTTTCGCATAAAAAAATTATTTTTCACTGTATGAAATGTCTTGGAAAAATTTTTTTGAAAAGCCAATTTATTTTCAATAATGTTCATTTTTAGTACGTAAAAAAACTTTCTTAGACAATTTTTAATGACGTTAGTTCCAAACTAAAAGAATTAGATAGTTTCGCAAAAAAAAATTATTTTTTACTGTATGATATGTCTTGGAAAAATTTTTTTAAAAAGACAATTTTTTTTCAATAATGTTCATTTTTAGTACGTAAAAAAACTTTCTTAGACAATTTTTAATGACGTTAGTTCCAAACTAAAAGAATTAGATAGTTTCTCAAAAAATAATTATTTTTCACTGTATGAAACGTCTTGGAATACTTTTTTTGAAAAGCCAATTTTTTTTCAATAATGTTCACTTTTAGTACGTAAAAAAACTTTCTTAGACAATTTTTAATGACGTTAGTTCCAAACTAAAAGAATTGGATAGTTTCGCAAAAAAAAATTATTTTTCACTGTATGAAATGTCTTAGAAAAATCTTTGAAACATTTTTTTGAAAAGACAATTTTTTTTCAATAATGTTCACTTTTAGTACGTAAAAAAACTTTCTTAGACAATTTTTAATGACGTTGATTCCAAACTAAAAGAATTAGATAGTTTCGCAAAAAAAAATTAATGTTCACTGTATGAAATGTCTTAGAAAGATTTTTGAAAAATGACAATTTTTTTTCAATGATGTTCACTTTTAGTACGTAAAAAAACTTTCTTAGACAATTTTTAATGCCGTTAGTTCCAAACTAAAAGAATTAGATAGTTTTGCAAAAAAAAATTATTTTTCACTGTATGAAATGTCTTAGAAAAATTTTTGAAAAATTTTTTTGAAAAGACAATTTTTTTTCAATAATGTTCACTTTTAGTACGTAAAAAAACTTTCTTAGACAATTTTTAATGCCGTTAGTTCCAAACTAAAAGAATTAGATAGTTTCCCAAAAAAAAATTATTTTTCACTGTATGAAATGTCTTGGAATAGGTTTTTTGAAAAGACAATTTTTTTCAATAATGTTCACTTTTAGTACGTAAAAAAACTTTCTTAAGACAATTTTTAATGACGTTAGTTCCAAACTAAAAGAATTAGATGGTTTCGCAAAAAAAAATTATTTTTCACAGTATGAAATGTCTTAGAAAAATTTTTGAAAATTTTTTTGAAACGACAATTTTTTTTCAATAATATTCATTTTTAGTACGTAAAAAAACTTTTTTAGACAACTTTTAATGACGTTAGTTCCAAACTAAAAGAATTAGATAGTTTCGCAAAAAAAAATTATTTTTTACTGTATGATATGTCTTGGAAAAATATTTTTGAAAAGACAATTTTTTTTCAATAATGTTCATTTTTAGTACGTAAAAATACTTTCTTAGACAATTTTTAATGACGTTAGTTCCAAACTAAAAGAATTAGATAGTTTCGCAAAAAAAAATTATTTTTCACTGTATGAAATGTCTTAGAAAAATTTTTGAAAAATTTTTTTGAAAAGACAATTTTTTTTCTATAATATTCATTTTTAGTACGTAAAAAAACTTTCTTAGACAATTTTTAATGACGTTAGTTCCAAACTAAAAGAAATAGATAGTCTCGCAAAAAAAAATTAATTTTCACTGTATGAAATGTCTTGGAAAAATTTTTTAAAAAGCCAATTTTTTTTCAATAATGTTCATTTTTAGTACGTAAAAAAACTTTCTTAGACAATTTTTAATGTCGTTAGTTCCAAACTAAAAGAATTAGATAGTTTCGCAAAAAAAAAAATAATTTTCACTGTATGAAATGTCTTAGAAGGATTTTTGAACAAATTTTTTTAAAAGACAATTTTTTTTCAATAATGTTCACTTTTAGTACGTAAAAAAACTTTCTTAGACAATTTTTAATGACGTTAGTTCCAAACTAAAAGAATTAGATAGTTTCGCAAAAAAAAATTATTTTTCACTGTATGAAATGTCTTGGAAAAATTTTTTGAAAAGACAATTTTTTTTCAATAATGTTCATTTTTAGTACGTAAAAAAACTTTCTTAGACAATTTTTAATGACGATAGTTCCAAACTAAAAGAATTAGACAGTTTCTCAAAAAATTATTATTTTTCACTATATGAAATGTCTTGGAATACTTTTTTTGAAAAGCCAATTTTTTTTCAATAATGTTCACTTTTAGTACGTAAAAAAACTTTCTTAGACAATTTTTTAATGACGTTAGTTCCAAACTAAAAGAATTAGATAGTTTCGCAAAAAAAAATTATTTTTCACTGTATGAAATGTCTTAGAAAAATCTTTGAAACATTTTTTTGAAAAGACAATTTTTTTTCAATAATGTTCACTTTTAGTACGTAAGAAAACTTTCTTAGACAATTTTTAATGACGTTAGTTCCAAACTAAAAGAATTAGATAGTTTCGCAAAAAAAAATTATTTTTCACTGTATGAAATGTCTTAGAAAAATTTTTGAAAAATTTTTTTTAAAGGACAATTTTTTTTCAATAATGTTCACTTTTAGTACGTAAAAAAACTTTCTTAGACAATTTTTAATGACGTTAATTCCAAACTAAAAGAATTAGATAGTTTCGCAAAAAAAAATTATTTTTCACTGTATGAAATGTCTTAGAAAAATTTTTGAATAAATTTTTTGAAAAGACAATTTATTTTCAATAATGTTCACTTTTAGTACGTAAAAAAGCATTCTTAGACAATTTTTAATAACGTTAGTTCCAAACTAAACGAATTAGATAGTTTTGCAAAAAAAAAATTATTTTTCATTGTATGAAATGTCTTAGAAAAATTTTTGAATTAATTTTTTGAAAAGACAATTTTTTTTCAATAATGTTCATTTTTAGTACGTAAAAAAACTTTTTTAGACAATTTTTAACGACGTTAGTTCCAAACTAAGAGAATTAGATAGTTTCGCAAAAAAAAATTATTTTTCACTGTATGAAATGTCTTGGAAAAATTTTTGAAATATTTTTTTTAAAGGACAATTTTTTTCAATAATGTTCACTTTTAGTACGTAAAAAACTTTCTTAGACAATTTTTAATGACGTTAGTTCCAAACTAAAAGAATTAGATAGTTTCGCAAAAAAAAATTATTTTTCACTGTATGAAATGTCTTGGAAAAATTTTTGAAATATTTTTTTTAAAGGACAATTTTTTTCAATAATGTTCACTTTTAGTACGTAAAAAAACTTTCTTAGACAATTTTTAATGACGTTAGTTCCAAACTAAAAGAATTAGATAGTTTCGCAAAAAAAAATTATTTTTTACTGTATGAAATGTCTTGGAAAACTTTTTTGAAAAAACAATTTTTTTTCAATAATGTTCATTTTTAGTACGTAAAAAAACTTTTTTAGACAATTTTTAACGACGTTAGTTCCAAACTAAAAGAATTAGATAGTTTCGCAAAAAAAAATTATTTTTCACTGTATGAAATGTCTTGGAATAATTTTTTTGAAAAGACAATTTTTTACAATAATGTTCACTTTTAGTACGTAAAAAAACTTTCTTAGACAATTTTTAATGCCGTTAGTTCCAAACTAAAAGAATTAGATAGTTTCGCAAAAAAAAATTATTTTTCACTGTATGAAATGTCTTAGAAAAATTTTTGAATAAATTTTTTTTAAAGGACAATTTTTTTTCAATAATGTTCACTTTTAGTACGTAAAAAAACTTTCTTAGACAAATTTTAATGACGTTAGTTCCAAACTAAAAGAATTAGATAGTTTCGCAAAAAAAAATTATTTTTCACTGTATGAAATGTCTTGGAAAAAATTTTTTAAAAAGACAATTTTTTTTCAATAATGTTCATTTTTAGTACGTAAAAAAACTTTCTTAGACAATTTTTAATGACGTTAGTTCCAAACTAAAAGAATTAGATAGTTTCGCAAAAAAAAATTATTTTTCACTGTATGAAATGTCTTGGAAAAATTTTTTTGAAAAGCCAATTTATTTTCAATAATGTTCATTTTTAGTACGTAAATAAACTTTCTTAGACAATTTTTAATGACGTTAGTTCCAAACTAAAAGAATTAGATAGTTTCGCAAAAAAAAATTATTTTTCACTGTATGAAATGTCTTAGAAAAATTTTTGAAAAATTTTTTTGAAAAGACAATTTTTTTTCTATAATATTCATTTTTAGTACGTAAAAAAACTTTTTTAGACAATTTTTAATGACGTTAGTTCCAAACTAAAAGAATTAGATAGTTTCGCAAAAAAAAATTATTTTTCACTGTATGAAATGTCTTAGAAAAATTTTTGAAAAATTTTTTTGAATAGACAATTTTTTTTCAATAATGTTCACTTTTAGTACGTAAAAAAATATTCTTAGACAATTTTTAATGACGTTAGTTCCAAACTAAAAGAATTAGATAGTTTCGCTAAAAAAAATTATTTTTTACTGTATGATATGTCTTGGAAAAATTTTTTTAAAAAGACAATTTTTTTTCAATAATGTTCATTTTTAGTACGTAAAAAAACTTTCTTAGACAATTTTTAATGACGTTAGTTCCAAACTAAAAGAAATAGATAGTTTCGCAAAAAATAATTATTTTTCACTGTATGAAACGTCTTGGAACACTTTTTTTGAAAAGCCAATTTTTTTTCAATAATGTTCACTTTTAGTACGTAAAAAAACTTTCTTAGACAATTTTTAATGACGTTAGTTCCAAACTAAAAGAATTAGATAGTTTCGCAAAAAAAAATTATTTTTCACTGTATGAAATGTCTTAGAAAAATTTTTGAATAAATTTTTTTTAAAGGACAATTTTTTTTCAATAATGTTCACTTTTAGTACGTAAAAAAACTTTCTTAGACAATTTTTAATGACGTTAGTTCCAAACTAAAAGAATTAGATAGTTTCGCAAAAAAAAATTATTTTTCACTGTATGAAATGTCTTGAAAGAATTTTTTTGAAAAGACAATTTTTTTTCAATAATGTTCACTTTTAGTACGTAAAAAAACTTTCTTAGACAATTTTTAATGACGTTAATTCCAAACTAAAAGAATTAGATAGTTTCGCAAAAAAAAATTATTTTTCACTGTATGAAATGTCTTAGAAAAATTTTTGAATAAATTTTTTGAAAAGCCAATTTTTTTTCAATAATGTTCACTTTTAGTACGTAAAAAAACTTTCTTAGACAATTTTTAATGACGTTAGTTCCAAACTAAACGAATTAGATAGTTTTGCAAAAAAAAAATTATTTTTCATTGTATGAAATGTCTTAGAAAAATTTTTGAATAAATGTTTTGAAAAGACAATTTTTTTCCAATAATGTTCATTTTTAGTACGTAAAAAAACTTTCTTAGACAATTTTTAATGACATTAGTTCCAAACTAAAAGAATTAGATAGTTTCGCAAAAAAAAATTATTTTTCACTGTATGAAAGGTCTTAGAAAAATTTTTGAAATGTTTTTTTTAAAGGACAACTTTTTCCAATAATGTTCACTTTTAGTACGTAAAAAAACTTTCTTAGACAATTTTTAATGACGTTAGTTCCAAACTAAAAGAATTAGATAGTTTCGCAAAAAAAAATTATTTTTTACTGTATGATATGTCTTGGAAAAATTTTTTTAAAAAGACAATTTTTTTTCAATAATGTTCATTTTTAGTACGTAAAAAAACTTTCTTAGACAATTTTTAATGACGTTAGTTCCAAACTAAAAGAATTAGATAGTTTCTCAAAAAATAATTATTTTTCACTGTATGAAACGTCTTGGAATACTTTTTTTGAAAAGCCAATTTTTTTTCAATAATGTTCACTTTTAGTACGTAAAAAAACTTTCTTAGACAATTTTTAATGACGTTAGTTCCAAACTAAAAGAATTGGATAGTTTCGCAAAAAAAAATTATTTTTCACTGTATGAAATGTCTTAGAAAAATCTTTGAAACATTTTTTTGAAAAGACAATTTTTTTTCAATAATGTTCACTTTTAGTACGTAAAAAAACTTTCTTAGACAATTTTTAATGACGTTAGTTCCAAACTAAAAGAATTAGATAGTTTCGCAAAAAAAAATTAATTTTCACTGTATGAAATGTCTTAGAAAGATTTTTGAAAAATGACAATTTTTTTTCAATGATGTTCACTTTTAGTACGTAAAAAAACTTTCTTAGACAATTTTTAATGCCGTTAGTTCCAAACTAAAAGAATTAGATAGTTTTGCAAAAAAAAATTATTTTTCACTGTATGAAATGTCTTAGAAAAATTTTTGAAAAATTTTTTTGAAAAGACAATTTTTTTTCAATAATGTTCACGTTTAGTACGTAAAAAAACTTTCTTAGACAATTTTTAATGCCGTTAGTTCCAAACTAAAAGAATTAGATAGTTTCCCAAAAAAAAATTATTTTTCACTGTATGAAATGTCTTGGAATAGGTTTTTTGAAAAAACAATTTTTTTCAATAATGTTCACTTTTAGTACGTAAAAAAACTTTCTTAAGACAATTTTTAATGACGTTAGTTCCAAACTAAAAGAATTAGATAGTTTCGCAAAAAAAAATTATTTTTCACAGTATGAAATGTCTTAGAAAAATTTTTGAAATTTTTTTTGAAACGACAATTTTTTTTCAATAATATTCATTTTTAGTACGTAAAAAAACTTTTTTAGACAACTTTTAATGACGTTAGTTCCAAACTAAAAGAATTAGATAGTTTCGCAAAAAAAAATTATTTTTTACTGTATGATATGTCTTGGAAAAATATTTTTGAAAAGACAATTTTTTTTCAATAATGTTCATTTTTAGTACGTAAAAATACTTTCTTAGACAATTTTTAATGACGTTAGTTCCAAACTAAAAGAATTAGATAGTTTCGCAAAAAAAAATTATTTTTCACTGTATGAAATGTCTTAGAAAAATTTTTGAAAAATTTTTTTAAAAAGACAATTTTTTTTCTATAATATTCATTTTTAGTACGTAAAAAAACTTTCTTAGACAATTTTTAATGTCGTTAGTTCCAAACTAAAAGAATTAGATAGTTTCGCAAAAAAAAAAATAATTTTCACTGTATGAAATGTCTTAGAAGGATTTTTGAACAAATTTTTTTAAAAGACAATTTTTTTTCAATAATGTTCACTTTTAGTACGTAAAAAAACTTTCTTAGACAATTTTTAATGACGTTAGTTCCAAACTAAAAGAATTAGATAGTTTCGCAAAAAAAAATTATTTTTCACTGTATGAAATGTCTTGGAAAAATATTTTTGAAAAGACAATTTTTTTTCAATAATGTTCATTTTTAGTACGTAAAAAAACTTTCTTAGACAATTTTTAATGACGATAGTTCCAAACTAAAAGAATTAGACAGTTTCTCAAAAAATAATTATTTTTCACTATATGAAATGTCTTGGAATACTTTTTTTGAAAAGCCAATTTTTTTTCAATAATGTTCACTTTTAGTACGTAAAAAAACTTTCTTAGACAATTTTTAATGACGTTAGTTCCAAACTAAAAGAATTAGATAGTTTCGCAAAAAAAAAAATTATTTTTTACTGTATGAAATGTCTTAGAAAAATCTTTGAAACATTTTTTTGAAAAGACAATTTTTTTTCAATAATGTTCACTTTTAGTACGTAAGAAAACTTTCTTAGACAATTTTTAATGACGTTAGTTCCAAACTAAAAGAATTAGATAGTTTCGCAAAAAATAATTATTTTTCACTGTATGAAATGTCTTAGAAAAATTTTTGAAAAATTTTTTTTAAAGGACAATTTTTTTTCAATAATGTTCACTTTTAGTACGTAAAAAAACTTTCTTAGACAATTTTTAATGACGTTAGTTCCAAACTAAAAGAATTAGATAGTTTCGCAAAAAAAAATTATTTTTCACTATATGAAATGTCTTGAAAAAATTTTTTTGAAAAGACAATTTTTTTTCAATAATGTTCACTTTTAGTACGTAAAAAAACTTTCTTAGACAATTTTTAATGACGTTAATTCCAAACTAAAAGAATTAGATAGTTTCGCAAAAAAAAATTATTTTTCACTGTATGAAATGTCTCAGAAAAATTTTTGAATAAATTTTTTGAAAAGACAATTTATTTTCAATAATGTTCACTTTTAGTACGTAAAAAAGCATTCTTAGACAATTTTTAATGACGTTAGTTCCAAACTAAACGAATTAGATAGTTTTGGAAAAAAAAATTTATTTTTCATTGTATGAAATGTCTTAGAAAAATTTTTGAATTAATTTTTTGAAAAGACAATTCTTTTTCAATAATGTTCATTTTTAGTACGTAAAAAAACTTTTTTAGACAATTTTTAACGACGTTAGTTCCAAACTAAGAGAATTAGATAGTTTCGCAAAAAAAAATTATTTTTCACTGTATGAAATGTCTTGGAAAAATTTTTGAAATATTTTTTTTAAAGGACAATTTTTTTCAATAATGTTCACTTTTAGTACGTAAAAAACTTTCTTAGACAATTTTTAATGACGTTAGTTCCAAACTAAAAGAATTAGATAGTTTCGCAAAAAAAAATTTTTTTTCACTGTATGAAATGTCTTGGAAAAATTTTTGAAATATTTTTTTTAAAGGACAATTTTTTTCAATAATGTTCACTTTTAGTACGTAAAAAAACTTTCTTAGACAATTTTTAATGACGTTAGTTCCAAACTAAAAGAATTAGATAGTTTCGCAAAAAAAAATTATTTTTCACAGTATGAAATGTCTTGGAAAACTTTTTTGAAAAAACAATTTTTTTTCAATAATGTTCATTTTTAGTACGTAAAAAAACTTTTTTAGACAATTTTTAACGACGTTAGTTCCAAACTAAAAGAATTAGATAGTTTCGCAAAAAAAAATTATTTTTCACTGTATGAAATGTCTTGGAATAATTTTTTTGAAAAGACAATTTTTTACAATAATGTTCACTTTTAGTACGTAAAAAAACTTTCTTAGACAATTTTTAATGACGTTAGTTCCAAACTAAAAGAATTAGATAGTTTCGCAAAAAAAAATTATTTTTCACTGTATGAAATGTCATAGAAAAATTTTTGAATAAATTTTTTTTAAAGGACAATTTTTTTTCAATAATGTTCACTTTTAGTACGTAAAAAAACTTTCTTAGACAATTTTTAATGACGTTAGTTCCAAACTAAAAGAATTAGATAGTTTCGCAAAAAAAAATTATTTTTCACTGTATGAAATGTCTTGGAAAAAATTTTTTAAAAAGACAATTTTTTTTCAATAATGTTCATTTTTAGTACGTAAAAAAACTTTCTTAGACAATTTTTAATGACGTTAGTTCCAAACTAAAAGAATTAGATAGTTTCGCAAAAAAAAATTATTTTTCACTGTATGAAATGTCTTGGAATAATTTTTTTGAAAAGACAATTTTTTACAATAATGTTCACTTTTAGTACGTAAAAAAACTTTCTTAGACAATTTTTAATGACGTTAGTTCCAAACTAAAAGAATTAGATAGTTTCGCAAAAAAAAATTATTTTTCACTGTATGAAATGTCTTAGAAAAATTTTTGAATAAATTTTTTTTAAAGGACAATTTTTTTTCAATAATGTTCACTTTTAGTACGTAAAAAAACTTTCTTAGACAATTTTTAATGACGTTAGTTCCAAACTAAAAGAATTAGATAGTTTCGCAAAAAAAAATTATTTTTCACTGTATGAAATGTCTTGGAAAAATTTTTTTAAAAAGACAATTTTTTTTCAATAATGTTCATTTTTAGTACGTAAAAAAACTTTCTTAGACAATTTTTAATGACGTTAGTTCCAAACTAAAAGAATTAGATAGTTTCGCAAAAAAAAATTAATTTTCACTGTATGAAATGTCTTGGAAAAATTTTTTTGAAAAGCCAATTTATTTTCAATAATGTTCATTTTTAGTACGTAAAAAAACTTTCTTAGACAATTTTTAATGACGTTAGTTCCAAACTAAAAGAATTAGATAGTTTCGCAAAAAAAAATTATTTTTTACTGTATGATATGTCTTGGAAAAACTTTTTTAAAAAGACAATTTTTTTTCAATAATGTTCATTTTTAGTACGTAAAAAAACTTTCTTAGACAATTTTTAATGACGTTAGTTCCAAACTAAAAGAATTAGATAGTTTCTCAAAAAATAATTATTTTTCACTGTATGAAACGTCTTGGAATACTTTTTTTGAAAAGCCAATTTTTTTTCAATAATGTTCACTTTTAGTACGTAAAAAAACTTTCTTAGACAATTTTTAATGACGTTAGTTCCAAACTAAAAGAATTGGATAGTTTCGCAAAAAAAAATTATTTTTCACTGTATGAAATGTCTTAGAAAAATCTTTGAAACATTTTTTTGAAAAGACAATTTTTTTTCAATAATGTTCACTTTTAGTACGTAAAAAAACTTTCTTAGACAATTTTTAATGACGTTAGTTCCAAACTAAAAGAATTAGATAGTTTCGCAAAAAAAAATTAATTTTCACTGTATGAAATGTCTTAGAAAGATTTTTGAAAAATGACAATTTTTTTTCAATGATGTTCACTTTTAGTACGTAAAAAAACTTTCTTAGACAATTTTTAATGCCGTTAGTTCCAAACTAAAAGAATTAGATAGTTTTGCAAAAAAAAATTATTTTTCACTGTATGAAATGTCTTAGAAAAATTTTTGAAAAATTTTTTTGAAAAGACAATTTTTTTTCAATAATGTTCACTTTTAGTACGTAAAAAAACTTTCTTAGACAATTTTTAATGCCGTTAGTTCCAAACTAAAAGAATTAGATAGTTTCGCAAAAAAAAATTAATTTTCACTGTATGAAATGTCTTATAAAACTTTTTGAAAAATTTTTTTGAAAAGACAATTTTTTTTCAATGATGTTCACTTTTAGTACGTAAAAAAACTTTCTTAGACAATTTTTAATGCCGTTAGTTCCAAACTAAAAGAATTAGATAGTTTCCCAAAAAAAAATTATTTTTCATTGTATGAAATGTCTTGGAAAAAATTTTTTAAAAAGCCAATTTTTTTTCAATAATGTTCATTTTTAGTACGTAAAAAAACTTTCTTAGACAATTTTTAATGACGTTAGTCCCAAACTAAAAGAATTAGAGAGTTTGGCAAAAAAAAATTATTTTTCACAGTATGAAATGTCTTAGAAAAATTTTTGAAAATTTTTTTGAAACGACAATTTTTTTTCAATAATATTCATTTTTAGTACGTAAAAAAACTTTTTTAGACAACTTTTAATGACGTTAGTTCCAAACTAAAAGAATTAGATAGTTTCGCAAAAAAAAATTATTTTTTACTGTATGATATGTCTTGGAAAAATTTTTTTGAAAAGACAATTTTTTTTCAATAATGTTCATTTTTAGTACGTAAAAAAACTTTCTTAGACAATTTTTAATGACGTTAGTTCCAAACTAAAAGAATTAGATAGTTTCGCAAAAAAGAATTATTTTTCACTGTATGAAATGTCTTAGAAAAATTTTTGAAAAATTTTTTTGAAAAGACAATTTTTTTTCTATAATATTCATTTTTAGTACGTAAAAAAACTTTCTTAGACAATTTTTAATGACGTTAGTTCCAAACTAAAAGAAATAGATAGTTTCGCAAAAAAAAATTAATTTTCACTGTATGAAATGTCTTGGAAAAAATTTTTTAAAAAGCCAATTTTTTTTCAATAATGTTCATTTTTAGTACGTAAAAAAACTTTCTTAGACATTTTTTAATGTCGTTAGTTCCAAACTAAAAGAATTAGATAGTTTCGCAAAAAAAAAAATAATTTTCACTGTATGAAATGTCTTAGAAGGATTTTTGAACAAATTTTTTTAAAAGACAATTTTTTTTCAATAATGTTCACTTTTAGTACGTAAAAAAACTTTCTTAGACAATTTTTAATGACGTTAGTTCCAAACTAAAAGAATTAGATAGTTTCGCAAAAAAAAATTATTTTTCACTGCATGAAATGTCTTGGAAAAAATTTTTGAAAAGACAATTTTTTTTCAATAATGTTCATTTTTAGTACGTAAAAAAACTTTCTTAGACAATTTTTAATGACGATAGTTCCAAACTAAAAGAATTAGACAGTTTCTCAAAAAATAATTATTTTTCACTATATGAAATGTTTTGGAATACTTTTTTTGAAAAGCCAATTTTTTTTCAATAATGTTCACTTTTAGTACGTAAAAAAACTTTCTTAGACAATTTTTAATGACGTTAGTTCCAAACTAAAAGAATTAGATAGTTTCGCAAAAAAAAATTTTTTTTCACTGTATGAAATGTCTTAGAAAAATCTTTGAAACATTTTTTTGAAAAGACAATTTTTTTTCAATAATGTTCACTTTTAGTACGTAAAAAAACTTTCTTAGACAATTTTTAATGACGTTAGTTCCAAACTAAAAGAATTAGATAGTTTCGCAAAAAAAAATTATTTTTCACTGTATGAAATGTCTTAGAAAAATTTTTGAAAAATTTTTTTTAAAGGACAATTTTTTTTCAATAATGTTCACTTTTAGTACGTAAAAAAACTTTCTTAGACAATTTTTAATGACGTTAGTTCCAAACTAAAAGAATTAGATAGTTTCGCTAAAAAAAATCATTTTTCACTGTATGAAATGTCTTGAAAAAATTTTTTTGAAAAGACAATTTTTTTTCAATAATGTTCACTTTTAGTACGTAAAAAAACTTTCTTAGACAATTTTTAATGACGTTAATTCCAAACTAAAAGAATTAGATAGTTTCGCAAAAAAAAATTATTTTTCACTGTATGAAATGTCTTAGAAAAATTTTTGAATAAATTTTTTGAAAAGACAATTTATTTTCAATAATGTTCACTTTTAGTACGTAAAAAAACTTTCTTAGACAATTTTTAATGACGTTAGTTCCAAACTAAAAGAATTAGATAGTTTCGCAAAAAAAAATTATTTTTCACTGTATGAAATGTCTTAGAAAAATTTTTGAAAAATTTTTTTGAAAAGACAATTTTTTTTCTATAATATTCATTTTTAGTACGTAAAAAAACTTTCTTAGACAATTTTTAATGACGTTAGTTCCAAACTAAAAGAAATAGATAGTTTCGCAAAAAAAAATTAATTTTTACTGTATGAAATGTCTTGGAAAAAATTTTTTAAAAAGCCAATTTTTTTTCAATAATGTTCATTTTTAGTACGTAAAAAAACTTTCTTAGACAATTTTTAATGTCGTTAGTTCCAAACTAAAAGAATTAGATAGTTTCGCAAAAAAAAAAATAATTTTCACTGTATGAAATGTCTTAGAAGGATTTTTGAACAAATTTTTTTAAAAGACAATTTTTTTTCAATAATGTTCACTTTTAGTACGTAAAAAAACTTTCTTAGACAATTTTTAATGACGTTAGTTCCAAACTAAAAGAATTAGATAGTTTCGCAAAAAAAAATTATTTTTCACTGCATGAAATGTCTTGGAAAAAATTTTTGAAAAGACAATTTTTTTTCAATAATGTTCATTTTTAGTACGTAAAAAAACTTTCTTAGACAATTTTTAATGACGATAGTTCCAAACTAAAAGAATTAGACAGTTTCTCAAAAAATAATTATTTTTCACTATATGAAATGTCTTGGAATACTTTTTTTGAAAAGACAATTTTTCTTCAATAATGTTCACTTTTAGTACGTAAAAAAACTTTCTTAGACAATTTTTAATGACGTTAGTTCCAAACTAAAAGAATTAGATAGTTTCGCAAAAAAAAATTTTTTTTCACTGTATGAAATGTCTTGGAATAGGTTTTTTGAAAAAACAATTTTTTTCAATAATGTTCACTTTTAGTACGTAAAAAAACTTTCTTAAGACAATTTTTAATGACGTTAGTTCCAAACTAAAAGAATTAGATAGTTTCGCAAAAAAAAATTATTTTTCACAGTATGAAATGTCTTAGAAAAATTTTTGAAATTTTTTTTGAAACGACAATTTTTTTTCAATAATATTCATTTTTAGTACGTAAAAAAACTTTTTTAGACAACTTTTAATGACGTTAGTTCCAAACTAAAAGAATTAGATAGTTTCGCAAAAAAAAATTATTTTTTACTGTATGATATGTCTTGGAAAAATATTTTTGAAAAGACAATTTTTTTTCAATAATGTTCATTTTTAGTACGTAAAAATACTTTCTTAGACAATTTTTAATGACGTTAGTTCCAAACTAAAAGAATTAGATAGTTTCGCAAAAAAAAATTATTTTTCACTGTATGAAATGTCTTAGAAAAATTTTTGAAAAATTTTTTTAAAAAGACAATTTTTTTTCTATAATATTCATTTTTAGTACGTAAAAAAACTTTCTTAGACAATTTTTAATGTCGTTAGTTCCAAACTAAAAGAATTAGATAGTTTCGCAAAAAAAAAAATAATTTTCACTGTATGAAATGTCTTAGAAGGATTTTTGAACAAATTTTTTTAAAAGACAATTTTTTTTCAATAATGTTCACTTTTAGTACGTAAAAAAACTTTCTTAGACAATTTTTAATGACGTTAGTTCCAAACTAAAAGAATTAGATAGTTTCGCAAAAAAAAATTATTTTTCACTGTATGAAATGTCTTGGAAAAATATTTTTGAAAAGACAATTTTTTTTCAATAATGTTCATTTTTAGTACGTAAAAAAACTTTCTTAGACAATTTTTAATGACGATAGTTCCAAACTAAAAGAATTAGACAGTTTCTCAAAAAATAATTATTTTTCACTATATGAAATGTCTTGGAATACTTTTTTTGAAAAGCCAATTTTTTTTCAATAATGTTCACTTTTAGTACGTAAAAAAACTTTCTTAGACAATTTTTAATGACGTTAGTTCCAAACTAAAAGAATTAGATAGTTTCGCAAAAAAAAAAATTATTTTTTACTGTATGAAATGTCTTAGAAAAATCTTTGAAACATTTTTTTGAAAAGACAATTTTTTTTCAATAATGTTCACTTTTAGTACGTAAGAAAACTTTCTTAGACAATTTTTAATGACGTTAGTTCCAAACTAAAAGAATTAGATAGTTTCGCAAAAAATAATTATTTTTCACTGTATGAAATGTCTTAGAAAAATTTTTGAAAAATTTTTTTTAAAGGACAATTTTTTTTCAATAATGTTCACTTTTAGTACGTAAAAAAACTTTCTTAGACAATTTTTAATGACGTTAGTTCCAAACTAAAAGAATTAGATAGTTTCGCAAAAAAAAATTATTTTTCACTATATGAAATGTCTTGAAAAAATTTTTTTGAAAAGACAATTTTTTTTCAATAATGTTCACTTTTAGTACGTAAAAAAACTTTCTTAGACAATTTTTAATGACGTTAATTCCAAACTAAAAGAATTAGATAGTTTCGCAAAAAAAAATTATTTTTCACTGTATGAAATGTCTCAGAAAAATTTTTGAATAAATTTTTTGAAAAGACAATTTATTTTCAATAATGTTCACTTTTAGTACGTAAAAAAGCATTCTTAGACAATTTTTAATGACGTTAGTTCCAAACTAAACGAATTAGATAGTTTTGGAAAAAAAAATTTATTTTTCATTGTATGAAATGTCTTAGAAAAATTTTTGAATTAATTTTTTGAAAAGACAATTCTTTTTCAATAATGTTCATTTTTAGTACGTAAAAAAACTTTTTTAGACAATTTTTAACGACGTTAGTTCCAAACTAAGAGAATTAGATAGTTTCGCAAAAAAAAATTATTTTTCACTGTATGAAATGTCTTGGAAAAATTTTTGAAATATTTTTTTTAAAGGACAATTTTTTTCAATAATGTTCACTTTTAGTACGTAAAAAACTTTCTTAGACAATTTTTAATGACGTTAGTTCCAAACTAAAAGAATTAGATAGTTTCGCAAAAAAAAATTTTTTTTCACTGTATGAAATGTCTTGGAAAAATTTTTGAAATATTTTTTTTAAAGGACAATTTTTTTCAATAATGTTCACTTTTAGTACGTAAAAAAACTTTCTTAGACAATTTTTAATGACGTTAGTTCCAAACTAAAAGAATTAGATAGTTTCGCAAAAAAAAATTATTTTTCACAGTATGAAATGTCTTGGAAAACTTTTTTGAAAAAACAATTTTTTTTCAATAATGTTCATTTTTAGTACGTAAAAAAACTTTTTTAGACAATTTTTAACGACGTTAGTTCCAAACTAAAAGAATTAGATAGTTTCGCAAAAAAAAATTATTTTTCACTGTATGAAATGTCTTGGAATAATTTTTTTGAAAAGACAATTTTTTACAATAATGTTCACTTTTAGTACGTAAAAAAACTTTCTTAGACAATTTTTAATGACGTTAGTTCCAAACTAAAAGAATTAGATAGTTTCGCAAAAAAAAATTATTTTTCACTGTATGAAATGTCTTGGAATAATTTTTTTGAAAAGACAATTTTTTACAATAATGTTCACTTTTAGTACGTAAAAAAACTTTCTTAGACAATTTTTAATGACGTTAGTTCCAAACTAAAAGAATTAGATAGTTTCGCAAAAAAAAATTATTTTTCACTGTATGAAATGTCATAGAAAAATTTTTGAATAAATTTTTTTTAAAGGACAATTTTTTTTCAATAATGTTCACTTTTAGTACGTAAAAAAACTTTCTTAGACAATTTTTAATGACGTTAGTTCCAAACTAAAAGAATTAGATAGTTTCGCAAAAAAAAATTATTTTTCACTGTATGAAATGTCTTGGAAAAAATTTTTTAAAAAGACAATTTTTTTTCAATAATGTTCATTTTTAGTACGTAAAAAAACTTTCTTAGACAATTTTTAATGACGTTAGTTCCAAACTAAAAGAATTAGATAGTTTCGCAAAAAAAAATTATTTTTCACTGTATGAAATGTCTTGGAATAATTTTTTTGAAAAGACAATTTTTTACAATAATGTTCACTTTTAGTACGTAAAAAAACTTTCTTAGACAATTTTTAATGACGTTAGTTCCAAACTAAAAGAATTAGATAGTTTCGCAAAAAAAAATTATTTTTCACTGTATGAAATGTCTTAGAAAAATTTTTGAATAAATTTTTTTTAAAGGACAATTTTTTTTCAATAATGTTCACTTTTAGTACGTAAAAAAACTTTCTTAGACAATTTTTAATGACGTTAGTTCCAAACTAAAAGAATTAGATAGTTTCGCAAAAAAAAATTATTTTTCACTGTATGAAATGTCTTGGAAAAAATTTTTTAAAAAGACAATTTTTTTTCAATAATGTTCATTTTTAGTACGTAAAAAAACTTTCTTAGACAATTTTTAATGACGTTAGTTCCAAACTAAAAGAATTAGATAGTTTCGCAAAAAAAAATTAATTTTCACTGTATGAAATGTCTTGGAAAAATTTTTTTGAAAAGACAATTTATTTTCAATAATGTTCATTTTTAGTACGTAAAAAAACTTTCTTAGACAATTTTTAATGACGTTAGTTCCAAACTAAAAGAATTAGATAGTTTCGCAAAAAAAAATTATTTTTTACTGTATGATATGTCTTGGAAAAACTTTTTTAAAAAGACAATTTTTTTTCAATAATGTTCATTTTTAGTACGTAAAAAAACTTTCTTAGACAATTTTTAATGACGTTAGTTCCAAACTAAAAGAATTAGATAGTTTCTCAAAAAATAATTATTTTTCACTGTATGAAACGTCTTGGAATACTTTTTTTGAAAAGCCAATTTTTTTTCAATAATGTTCACTTTTAGTACGTAAAAAAACTTTCTTAGACAATTTTTAATGACGTTAGTTCCAAACTAAAAGAATTGGATAGTTTCGCAAAAAAAAATTATTTTTCACTGTATGAAATGTCTTAGAAAAATCTTTGAAACATTTTTTTGAAAAGACAATTTTTTTTCAATAATGTTCACTTTTAGTACGTAAAAAAACTTTCTTAGACAATTTTTAATGACGTTAGTTCCAAACTAAAAGAATTAGATAGTTTCGCAAAAAAAAATTAATTTTCACTGTATGAAATGTCTTAGAAAGATTTTTGAAAAATGACAATTTTTTTTCAATGATGTTCACTTTTAGTACGTAAAAAAACTTTCTTAGACAATTTTTAATGCCGTTAGTTCCAAACTAAAAGAATTAGATAGTTTTGCAAAAAAAAATTATTTTTCACTGTATGAAATGTCTTAGAAAAATTTTTGAAAAATTTTTTTGAAAAGACAATTTTTTTTCAATAATGTTCACTTTTAGTACGTAAAAAAACTTTCTTAGACAATTTTTAATGCCGTTAGTTCCAAACTAAAAGAATTAGATAGTTTCGCAAAAAAAAATTAATTTTCACTGTATGAAATGTCTTATAAAACTTTTTGAAAAATTTTTTTGAAAAGACAATTTTTTTTCAATGATGTTCACTTTTAGTACGTAAAAAAACTTTCTTAGACAATTTTTAATGCCGTTAGTTCCAAACTAAAAGAATTAGATAGTTTCCCAAAAAAAAATTATTTTTCATTGTATGAAATGTCTTGGAAAAAATTTTTTAAAAAGCCAATTTTTTTTCAATAATGTTCATTTTTAGTACGTAAAAAAACTTTCTTAGACAATTTTTAATGACGTTAGTCCCAAACTAAAAGAATTAGAGAGTTTGGCAAAAAAAAATTATTTTTCACAGTATGAAATGTCTTAGAAAAATTTTTGAAAATTTTTTTGAAACGACAATTTTTTTTCAATAATATTCATTTTTAGTACGTAAAAAAACTTTTTTAGACAACTTTTAATGACGTTAGTTCCAAACTAAAAGAATTAGATAGTTTCGCAAAAAAAAATTATTTTTTACTGTATGATATGTCTTGGAAAAATTTTTTTGAAAAGACAATTTTTTTTCAATAATGTTCATTTTTAGTACGTAAAAAAACTTTCTTAGACAATTTTTAATGACGTTAGTTCCAAACTAAAAGAATTAGATAGTTTCGCAAAAAAGAATTATTTTTCACTGTATGAAATGTCTTAGAAAAATTTTTGAAAAATTTTTTTGAAAAGACAATTTTTTTTCTATAATATTCATTTTTAGTACGTAAAAAAACTTTCTTAGACAATTTTTAATGACGTTAGTTCCAAACTAAAAGAAATAGATAGTTTCGCAAAAAAAAATTAATTTTCACTGTATGAAATGTCTTGGAAAAAATTTTTTAAAAAGCCAATTTTTTTTCAATAATGTTCATTTTTAGTACGTAAAAAAACTTTCTTAGACATTTTTTAATGTCGTTAGTTCCAAACTAAAAGAATTAGATAGTTTCGCAAAAAAAAAAATAATTTTCACTGTATGAAATGTCTTAGAAGGATTTTTGAACAAATTTTTTTAAAAGACAATTTTTTTTCAATAATGTTCACTTTTAGTACGTAAAAAAACTTTCTTAGACAATTTTTAATGACGTTAGTTCCAAACTAAAAGAATTAGATAGTTTCGCAAAAAAAAATTATTTTTCACTGCATGAAATGTCTTGGAAAAAATTTTTGAAAAGACAATTTTTTTTCAATAATGTTCATTTTTAGTACGTAAAAAAACTTTCTTAGACAATTTTTAATGACGATAGTTCCAAACTAAAAGAATTAGACAGTTTCTCAAAAAATAATTATTTTTCACTATATGAAATGTTTTGGAATACTTTTTTTGAAAAGCCAATTTTTTTTCAATAATGTTCACTTTTAGTACGTAAAAAAACTTTCTTAGACAATTTTTAATGACGTTAGTTCCAAACTAAAAGAATTAGATAGTTTCGCAAAAAAAAATTTTTTTTCACTGTATGAAATGTCTTAGAAAAATCTTTGAAACATTTTTTTGAAAAGACAATTTTTTTTCAATAATGTTCACTTTTAGTACGTAAAAAAACTTTCTTAGACAATTTTTAATGACGTTAGTTCCAAACTAAAAGAATTAGATAGTTTCGCAAAAAAAAATTATTTTTCACTGTATGAAATGTCTTAGAAAAATTTTTGAAAAATTTTTTTTAAAGGACAATTTTTTTTCAATAATGTTCACTTTTAGTACGTAAAAAAACTTTCTTAGACAATTTTTAATGACGTTAGTTCCAAACTAAAAGAATTAGATAGTTTCGCTAAAAAAAATCATTTTTCACTGTATGAAATGTCTTGAAAAAATTTTTTTGAAAAGACAATTTTTTTTCAATAATGTTCACTTTTAGTACGTAAAAAAACTTTCTTAGACAATTTTTAATGACGTTAATTCCAAACTAAAAGAATTAGATAGTTTCGCAAAAAAAAATTATTTTTCACTGTATGAAATGTCTTAGAAAAATTTTTGAATAAATTTTTTGAAAAGACAATTTATTTTCAATAATGTTCACTTTTAGTACGTAAAAAAACTTTCTTAGACAATTTTTAATGACGTTAGTTCCAAACTAAAAGAATTAGATAGTTTCGCAAAAAAAAATTATTTTTCACTGTATGAAATGTCTTAGAAAAATTTTTGAAAAATTTTTTTGAAAAGACAATTTTTTTTCTATAATATTCATTTTTAGTACGTAAAAAAACTTTCTTAGACAATTTTTAATGACGTTAGTTCCAAACTAAAAGAAATAGATAGTTTCGCAAAAAAAAATTAATTTTTACTGTATGAAATGTCTTGGAAAAAATTTTTTAAAAAGCCAATTTTTTTTCAATAATGTTCATTTTTAGTACGTAAAAAAACTTTCTTAGACAATTTTTAATGTCGTTAGTTCCAAACTAAAAGAATTAGATAGTTTCGCAAAAAAAAAAATAATTTTCACTGTATGAAATGTCTTAGAAGGATTTTTGAACAAATTTTTTTAAAAGACAATTTTTTTTCAATAATGTTCACTTTTAGTACGTAAAAAAACTTTCTTAGACAATTTTTAATGACGTTAGTTCCAAACTAAAAGAATTAGATAGTTTCGCAAAAAAAAATTATTTTTCACTGCATGAAATGTCTTGGAAAAAATTTTTGAAAAGACAATTTTTTTTCAATAATGTTCATTTTTAGTACGTAAAAAAACTTTCTTAGACAATTTTTAATGACGATAGTTCCAAACTAAAAGAATTAGACAGTTTCTCAAAAAATAATTATTTTTCACTATATGAAATGTCTTGGAATACTTTTTTTGAAAAGACAATTTTTCTTCAATAATGTTCACTTTTAGTACGTAAAAAAACTTTCTTAGACAATTTTTAATGACGTTAGTTCCAAACTAAAAGAATTAGATAGTTTGGCAAAAAAAAATTTTTTTTCACTGTATGAAATGTCTTAGAAAAATCTTTGAAACATTTTTTTGAAAAGAATATTTTTTTTCAATAATGTTCACTTTTAGTACGTAAAAAAACTTTCTTAGACAATTTTTAATGACGTTAGTTCCAAACTAAAAGAATTAGATAGTTTCGCAAAAAAAAATTATTTTTCACTGTATGAAATGTCTTAGAAAAATTTTTGAATAAATTTTTTGAAAAGACAATTTATTTTCAATAATGTTCACTTTTAGTACGTAAAAAAACTTTCTTAGACAATTTTTAATGACGTTAGTTCCAAACTAAAAGAATTAGATAGTTTCGCAAAAAAAAATTATTTTTCACTGTATGAAATGTCTTAGAAAAATTTTTGAAAAATTTTTTTGAAAAGACAATTTTTTTTCTATAATATTCATTTTTAGTACGTAAAAAAACTTTCTTAGACAATTTTTAATGACGTTAGTTCCAAACTAAAAGAAATAGATAGTTTCGCAAAAAAAAATTAATTTTTACTGTATGAAATGTCTTGGAAAAAATTTTTTAAAAAGCCAATTTTTTTTCAATAATGTTCATTTTTAGTACGTAAAAAAACTTTCTTAGACAATTTTTAATGTCGTTAGTTCCAAACTAAAAGAATTAGATAGTTTTGCAAAAAAAAAAATAATTTTCACTGTATGAAATGTCTTAGAAGGATTTTTGAACAAATTTTTTTAAAAGACAATTTTTTTTCAATAATGTTCACTTTTAGTACGTAAAAAAACTTTCTTAGACAATTTTTAATGACGTTAGTTCCAAACTAAAAGAATTAGATAGTTTCGCAAAAAAAAATTATTTTTCACTGCATGAAATGTCTTGGAAAAATTTTTTGAAAAGACAATTTTTTTTCAATAATGTTCATTTTTAGTACGTAAAAAAACTTTCTTAGACAATTTTTAATGACGATAGTTCCAAACTAAAAGAATTAGACAGTTTCTCAAAAAATAATTATTTTTCACTATATGAAATGTCTTGGAATACTTTTTTTGAAAAGCCAATTTTTTTTCAATAATGTTCACTTTTAGTACGTAAAAAAACTTTCTTAGACAATTTTTAATGACGTTAGTTCCAAACTAAAAGAATTAGATAGTTTCGCAAAAAAAAATTTTTTTTCACTGTATGAAATGTCTTAGAAAAATCTTTGAAACATTTTTTTGAAAAGACAATTTTTTTTCAATAATGTTCACTTTTAGTACGTAAAATAACTTTCTTAGACAATTTTTAATGACGTTAGTTTCAAACTAAAAGAATTAGATAGTTTCGCAAAAAAAAATTATTTTTCACTGTATGAAATGTCTTAGAAAAATTTTTGAAAAATTTTTTTTAAAGGACAATTTTTTTTCAATAATGTTCACTTTTAGTACGTAAAAAAACTTTCTTAGACAATTTTTAATGACGTTAGTTCCAAACTAAAAGAATTAGATAGTTTCGCTAAAAAAAATCATTTTTCACTGTATGAAATGTCTTGAAAAAATTTTTTTGAAAAGACAATTTTTTTTCAATAATGTTCACTTTTAGTACGTAAAAAAACTTTCTTAGACAATTTTTAATGACGTTAATTCCAAACTAAAAGAATTAGATAGTTTCGCAAAAAAAAATTATTTTTCACTGTATGAAATGTCTTAGAAAAATTTTTGAATAAATTTTTTGAAAAGACAATTTATTTTCAATAATGTTCACTTTTAGTACGTAAAAAAGCATTCTTAGACAATTTTTAATGACGTTAGTTCCAAACTAAACGAATTAGATAGTTTTGCAAAAAAAAAATTATTTTTCATTGTATGAAATGTCTTAGAAAAATTTTTGAATTAATTTTTTGAAAAGACAATTTTTTTTCAATAATGTTCATTTTTAGTACGTAAAAAAACTTTCTTAGACAATTTTTAATGACATTAGTTCCAAACTAAAAGAATTAGATAGTTTCGCAAAAAAAAATTATTTTTCACTGTATGAAATGTCTTGGAAAAATTTTTTGAAAAAACAATTGTTTTTCAATAATGTTCATTTTTAGTACGTAAAAAAACTTTTTTAGACAATCTTTAACGACGTTAGTTCCAAACTAAGAGAATTAGATAGTTTCGCTAAAAAAAATTATTTTTCACTGTATGAAATGTCTTGGAATAATTTTTTTGATAAGACAATTTTTTTCAATAATGTTCACTTTTAGTACGTAAAAAAACTTTCTTAGACAATTTTTAATGACGTTAGTTCCAAACTAAAAGAATTAGATAGTTTCGCAAAAAAAAATTATTTTTTACTGTATGAAATGTCTTGGAAAACTTTTTTGAAAAAACAATTTTTTTTCAATAATGTTCATTTTTAGTACGTAAAAAAACTTTTTTAAACAATTTTTAACGACGTTAGTTCCAAACTAAAAGAATTAGATAGTTTCGCAAAAAAAAATTATTTTTCACTGTATGAAATGTCTTGGAATAATTTTTTTGAAAAGACAATTTTTTACAATAATGTTCACTTTTAGTACGTAAAAAAACTTTCTTAGACAATTTTTAATGACGTTAGTTCCAAACTAAAAGAATTAGATAGTTTCGCTAAAAAAAATCATTTTTCACTGTATGAAATGTCTTGAAAAAATTTTTTTGAAAAGACAATTTTTTTTCAATAATGTTCACTTTTAGTACGTAAAAAAACTTTCTTAGACAATTTTTAATGACGTTAATTCCAAACTAAAAGAATTAGATAGTTTCGCAAAAAAAAATTATTTTTCACTGTATGAAATGTCTTAGAAAAATTTTTGAATAAATTTTTTGAAAAGACAATTTATTTTCAATAATGTTCACTTTTAGTACGTAAAAAAGCATTCTTAGACAATTTTTAATGACGTTAGTTCCAAACTAAAAGAATTAGATAGTTTTGCAAAAAAAAAATTATTTTTCATTGTATGAAATGTCTTAGAAAAATTTTTGAATTAATTTTTTGAAAAGACAATTTTTTTTCAATAATGTTCATTTTTAGTACGTAAAAAAACTTTCTTAGACAATTTTTAATGACATTAGTTCCAAACTAAAAGAATTAGATAGTTTCGCAAAAAAAAATTATTTTTCACTGTATGAAATGTCTTGGAAAAATTTTTTGAAAAAACAATTGTTTTTCAATAATGTTCATTTTTAGTACGTAAAAAAACTTTTTTAGACAATTTTTAACGACGTTAGTTCCAAACTAAGAGAATTAGATAGTTTCGCTAAAAAAAATTATTTTTCACTGTATGAAATGTCTTGGAATAATTTTTTTGATAAGACAATTTTTTTCAATAATGTTCACTTTTAGTACGTAAAAAAACTTTCTTAGACAATTTTTAATGACGTTAGTTCCAAACTAAAAGAATTAGATAGTTTCGCAAAAAAAAATTATTTTTCACTGTATGAAATGTCTTAGAAAACTTTTTGAAATATTTTTTTTAAAGGACAATTTTTTCCAATAATGTTCACTTTTAGTACGTAAAAAAACTTTCTTAGACAATTTTTAATGACGTTAGTTCCAAACTAAAAGAATTAGATAGTTTCGCAAAAAAAAATTATTTTTTACTGTATGAAATGTCTTGGAAAACTTTTTTGAAAAAACAATTTTTTTTCAATAATGTTCATTTTTAGTACGTAAAAAAACTTTTTTAAACAATTTTTAACGACGTTAGTTCCAAACTAAAAGAATTAGATAGTTTCGCAAAAAAAAATTATTTTTCACTGTATGAAATGTCTTGGAATAATTTTTTTGAAAAGACAATTTTTTACAATAATGTTCACTTTTAGTACGTAAAAAAACTTTCTTAGACAATTTTTAATGACGTTAGTTCCAAACTAAAAGAATTAGATAGTTTGGCAAAAAAAAATTATTTTACACTGTATGAAATGTCTTAGAAAAATTTTTGAAAAATTTTTTTGAAAAGACAATTTTTTTTCAATAATGTTCACTTTTAGTACGTAAAAAAACTTTCTTAGACAATTTTTAATGCTGTTAGTTCCAAACTAAAAGAATTAGATAGTTTCGCAAAAAAAAATTATTTTTCACTGTATGAAATGTCTTGGAAAAAATTTTTTAAAAAGACAATTTTTTTTCAATAATGTTCATTTTTAGTACGTAAAAAAACTTTCTTAGACAATTTTTAATGACATTAGTTCCAAACTAAAAGAATTAGATAGTTTCGCAAAAAAAAATTATTTTTCACTGTATGAAAGGTCTTGGAAAAATTTTTTTGAAAAGCCAATTTATTTTCAATAATGTTCATTTTTAGTACGTAAAAAAACTTTCTTAGACAATTTTTAATGACGTTAGTTCCAAACTAAAAGAATTAGATAGTTTCGCAAAAAACAATTATTTTTCACTGTATGAAATGTCTTAGAAAAATTTTTGAAAAATTTTTTTGAAAAGACAACTTTTTTTCTATAATATTCATTTTTAGTACGTAAAAAAACTTTTTTAGACAATTTTTAATGACGTTAGTTCCAAACTAAAAGAATTAGATAGTTTCGCAAAAAAAAATTATTTTTCACTGTATGAAATGTCTTAGAAAAATTTTTGAAATATTTTTTTTAAAGGACAATTTTTTCCAATAATGTTCACTTTTAGTACGTAAAAAAACTTTCTTAGACAATTTTTAATGACGTTAGTTCCAAACTAAAAGAATTAGATAGTTTCGCAAAAAAAAATTATTTTTTACTGTATGATATGTCTTGGAAAAATTTTTTTAAAAAGACAATTTTTTTTCAATAATGTTCATTTTTAGTACGTAAAAAAACTTTCTTAGACAATTTTTAATGACGTTAGTTCCAAACTAAAAGAATTAGATAGTTTCGCAAAAAATAATTATTTTTCACTGTATGAAACGTCTTGGAATACTTTTTTTGAAAAGCCAATTTTTTTTCAATAATGTTCACTTTTAGTACGTAAAAAAACTTTCTTAGACAATTTTTAATGACGTTAGTTCCAAACTAAAAGAATTAGATAGTTTCGCAAAAAAAAATTATTTTTCACTGTATGAAATGTCTTAGAAAAATCTTTGAAACATTTTTTTTAAAAGACAATTTTTTTTCAATAATGTTCACTTTAAGTACGTAAAAAAACTTTCTTAGACAATTTTTAATGACGTTAGTTCCAAACTAAAAGAATTAGATAGTTTCGCAAAAAAAAATTAATTTTCACTGTATGAAATGTCTTAGAAAGATTTTTGAAAAATGACAATTTTTTTTCAATGATGTTCACTTTTAGTACGTAAAAAAACTTTTTTAGACAATTTTTAATGCCGTTAGTTCCAAACTAAAAGAATTAGATAGTTTTGCAAAAAAAAATTATTTTTCACTGTATGAAATGTCTTAGAAAAATTTTTGAAAAATTTTTTTGAAAAGACAATTTTTTTTCAATAATGTTCACTTTTAGTACGTAAAAAAACTTTCTTAGACAATTTTTAATGCCGTTAGTTCAAAACTAAAAGAATTAGATAGTTTCGCAAAAAAAAATTAATTTTCACTGTATGAAATGTCTTATAAAAATTTTTGAAAAATTTTTTTGAAAAGACAATTTTTTTTCAATGATGTTCACTTTTAGTACGTAAAAAAACTTTCTTAGACAATTTTTAATGCCGTTAGTTCCAAACTAAAAGAATTAGATAGTTTCCCAAAAAAAAATTATTTTTCACTGTATGAAATGTCTTGGAAAAATTTTTTAAAAAGCCAATTTTTTTTCAATACTGTTCATTTTTAGTACGTAAAAAAACTTTCTTAGACAATTTTTAATGACGTTAGTTCCAAACTAAAAGAATTAGAGAGTTTGGCAAAAAAAAATTATTTTTCACTGTATGGAAATGTCTTAGAAAGATTTTTGAAAAGTTTTTTTGAAAAGACAATTTTTTTCAATAATGTTCACTTTTAGTACGTAAAAAAACATTCTTAGACAATTTTTAATGACGTTAGTTCCAAACTAAAAGAATTAGATAGTTTGCAAAAAAAAATTATTTTTCACTGTATGAAATGTCTTAGAAAAATTTTTGAAAATTTTTTTGAAACGACAATTTTTTTTCAATAATATTCATTTTTAGTACGTAAAAAAACTTTTTTAGACAACTTTTAATGACGTTAGTTCCAAACTAAAAGAATTAGATAGTTTCGCAAAAAAAAATCATTTTTTACTGTATGATATGTCTTGGAAAAATTTTTTTGAAAAGACAATTTTTTTTCAATAATGTTCATTTTTAGTACGTAAAAAAACTTTCTTAGACAATTTTTAATGACGTTAGTTCCAAACTAAAAGAATTAGATAGTTTCGCAAAAAAAAATTATTTTTCACTGTATGAAATGTCTTAGAAAAATTTTTGAAAAATTTTTTTGAAAAGACAATTTTTTTTCTATAATATTCATTTTTAGTACGTAAAAAAACTTTCTTAGACAATTTTTAATGACGTTAGTTCCAAACTAAAAGAAATAGATAGTTTCGCAAAAAAAAATTAATTTTCACTGTATGAAATGTCTTAGAAAAATTTTTGAAAATTTTTTTTTAAAGGACAATTTTTTTTCAATAATGTTCACTTTTAGTACGTAAAAAAACTTTCTTAGACAATTTTTAATGACGTTAGTTCCAAACTAAAAGAATTAGATAGTTTCGCTAAAAAAAATCATTTTTCACTGTATGAAATGTCTTGAAAAAATTTTTTTGAAAAGACAATTTTTTTTCAATAATGTTCACTTTTAGTACGTAAAAAAACTTTCTTAGACAATTTTTAATGACGTTAATTCCAAACTAAAAGAATTAGATAGTTTCGCAAAAAAAAATTATTTTTCACTGTATGAAATGTCTTAGAAAAATTTTTGAATAAATTTTTTGAAAAGACAATTTATTTTCAATAATGTTCACTTTTAGTACGTAAAAAAGCATTCTTAGACAATTTTTAATGACGTTAGTTCCAAACTAAACGAATTAGATAGTTTTGCAAAAAAAAAATTATTTTTCATTGTATGAAATGTCTTAGAAAAATTTTTGAATTAATTTTTTGAAAAGACAATTTTTTTTCAATAATGTTCATTTTTAGTACGTAAAAAAACTTTCTTAGACAATTTTTAATGACATTAGTTCCAAACTAAAAGAATTAGATAGTTTCGCAAAAAAAAATTATTTTTCACTGTATGAAATGTCTTGGAAAAATTTTTTGAAAAAACAATTGTTTTTCAATAATGTTCATTTTTAGTACGTAAAAAAACTTTTTTAGACAATTTTTAACGACGTTAGTTCCAAACTAAGAGAATTAGATAGTTTCGCAAAAAAAAATTATTTTTCACTGTATGAAATGTCTTGGAATAATTTTTTTGATAAGACAATTTTTTTCAATAATGTTCACTTTTAGTACGTAAAAAAACTTTCTTAGACAATTTTTAATGACGTTAGTTCCAAACTAAAAGAATTAGATAGTTTCGCAAAAAAAAATTATTTTTCACTGTATGAAATGTCTTAGAAAAATTTTTGAAATATTTTTTTTAAAGGACAATTTTTTCCAATAATGTTCACTTTTAGTACGTAAAAAAACTTTCTTAGACAATTTTTAATGACGTTAGTTCCAAACTAAAAGAATTAGATAGTTTCGCAAAAAAAAATTATTTTTTACTGTATGAAATGTCTTGGAAAACTTTTTTGAAAAAACAATTTTTTTTCAATAATGTTCATTTTTAGTACGTAAAAAAACTTTTTTAGACAATTTTTAACGACGTTAGTTCCAAACTAAAAGAATTAGATAGTTTCGCAAAAAAAAATTATTTTTCACTGTATGAAATGTCTTGGAATAATTTTTTTGAAAAGACAATTTTTTACAATAATGTTCACTTTTAGTACGTAAAAAAACTTTCTTAGACAATTTTTAATGACGTTAGTTCCAAACTAAAAGAATTAGATAGTTTCGCAAAAAACAATTATTTTTCACTGTATGAAATGTCTTAGAAAAATTTTTGAAAAATTTTTTTGAAAAGACAACTTTCTTTCTATAATATTCATTTTTAGTACGTAAAAAAACTTTTTTAGACAATTTTTAATGACGTTAGTTCCAAACTAAAAGAATTAGATAGTTTCGCAAAAAAAAATTATTTTTCACTGTATGAAATGTCTTAGAAAAATTTTTGAAATATTTTTTTTAAAGGACAATTTTTTCCAATAATGTTCACTTTTAGTACGTAAAAAAACTTTCTTAGACAATTTTTAATGACGTTAGTTCCAAACTAAAAGAATTAGATAGTTTCGCAAAAATAAATTATTTTTTACTGTATGATATGTCTTGGAAAAATTTTTTTAAAAAGACAATTTTTTTTCAATAATGTTCATTTTTAGTACGTAAAAAAACTTTCTTAGACAATTTTTAATGACGTTAGTTCCAAACTAAAAGAATTAGATAGTTTCTCAAAAAATAATTATTTTTCACTGTATGAAACGTCTTGGAATACTTTTTTTGAAAAGCCAATTTTTTTTCAATAATGTTCACTTTTAGTACGTAAAAAAACTTTCTTAGACAATTTTTAATGACGTTAGTTCCAAACTAAAAGAATTAGATAGTTTCGCAAAAAAAAATTATTTTTCACTGTATGAAATGTCTTAGAAAAATCTTTGAAACATTTTTTTGAAAAGACAATTTTTTTTCAATAATGTTCACTTTTAGTACGTAAAAAAACTTTCTTAGACAATTTTTAATGACGTTAGTTCCAAACTAAAAGAATTAGATAGTTTCGCAAAAAAAAATTATTTTTCACTGTATGAAATGTCTTAGAAAGATTTTTGAAAAATGACAATTTTTTTTCAATGATGTTCACTTTTAGTACGTAAAAAAACTTTCTTAGACAATTTTTAATGCCGTTAGTTCCAAACTAAAAGAATTAGATAGTTTTGCAAAAAAAAATTATTTTTCACTGTATGAAATGTCTTAGAAAAATTTTTGAAAAATTTTTTTGAAAAGACAATTTTTTTTCAATAATGTTCACTTTTAGTACGTAAAAAAACTTTCTTAGACAATTTTTAATGCCGTTAGTTCCAAACTAAAAGAATTAGATAGTTTCGCAAAAAAAAATTAATTTTCACTGTATGAAATGTCTTATAAAAATTTTTGAAAAATTTTTTTGAAAAGACAATTTTTTTTCAATGATGTTCACTTTTAGTACGTAAAAAAACTTTCTTAGACAATTTTTAATGCCGTTAGTTCCAAACTAAAAGAATTAGATAGTTTCCCAAAAAAAAATTATTTTTCACTGTATGAAATGTCTTGGAAAAAATTTTTTAAAAAGCCAATTTTTTTTCAATACTGTTCATTTTTAGTACGTAAAAAAACTTTCTTAGACAATTTTTAATGACGTTAGTTCCAAACTAAAAGAATTAGAGAGTTTCGCAAAAAAAAATTATTTTTCACTGTATGGAAATGTCTTAGAAAGATTTTTGAAAAGTTTTTTTGAAAAGACAATTTTTTTCAATAATGTTCACTTTTAGTACGTAAAAAAACATTCTTAGACAATTTTTAATGACGTTAGTTCCAAACTAAAAGAATTAGATAGTTTTCCAAAAAAAAATTATTTTTCACTGTATGAAATGTCTTGGAAAAAATTTTTTAAAAAGCCAATTTTTTTTCAATAATGTTCATTTTTAGTACGTAAAAAAACTTTCTTAGACAATTTTTAATGACGTTAGTTCCAAACTAAAAGAATTAGATAGTTTCGCAAAAAAAATTATTTTTCACTGTATGAAATGTCTTGGAATAATTTTTTTGAAAAGACAATTTTTTTCAATAATGTTCACTTTTAGTACGTAAAAAAACTTTCTTAGACAATTTTTAATGACGTTAGTTCCAAACTAAAAGAATTAGATAGTTTGGCAAAAAAAAATTATTTTACACTGTATGAAATGTCTTAGAAAAATTTTTGAAAAATTTTTTTGAAAAGACAATTTTTTTTCAATAATGTTCACTTTTAGTACGTAAAAAAACTTTCTTAGACAATTTTTAATGCTGTTAGTTCCAAACTAAAAGAATTAGATAGTTTCGCAAAAAAAAATTATTTTTCACTGTATGAAATGTCTTGGAAAAAATTTTTTAAAAAGACAATTTTATTTCAATAATGTTCATTTTTAGTACGTAAAAAAACTTTCTTAGACAATTTTTAATGACGTTAGTTCCAAACTAAAAGAATTAGATAGTTTCGCAAAAAAAAATTATTTTTCACTGTATGAAATGTCTTGGAAAAATTTTTTTGAAAAGCCAATTTATTTTCAATAATGTTCATTTTTAGTACGTAAAAAAACTTTCTTAGACAATTTTTAATGACGTTAGTTCCAAACTAAAAGAATTAGATAGTTTCGCAAAAAACAATTATTTTTCACTGTATGAAATGTCTTAGAAAAATTTTTGAAAAATTTTTTTGAAAAGACAACTTTTTTTCTATAATATTCATTTTTAGTACGTAAAAAAACTTTTTTAGACAATTTTTAATGACGTTAGTTCCAAACTAAAAGAATTAGATAGTTTCGCAAAAAAAAATTATTTTTCACTGTATGAAATGTCTTAGAAAAATTTTTGAAATATTTTTTTTAAAGGACAATTTTTTCCAATAATGTTCACTTTTAGTACGTAAAAAAACTTTCTTAGACAATTTTTAATGACGTTAGTTCCAAACTAAAAGAATTAGATAGTTTCGCAAAAAAAAATTATTTTTTACTGTATGATATGTCTTGGAAAAATTTTTTTAAAAAGACAATTTTTTTTCAATAATGTTCATTTTTAGTACGTAAAAAAACTTTCTTAGACAATTTTTAATGACGTTAGTTCCAAACTAAAAGAATTAGATAGTTTCTCAAAAAATAATTATTTTTCACTGTATGAAACGTCTTGGAATACTTTTTTTGAAAAGCCAATTTTTTTTCAATAATGTTCACTTTTAGTACGTAAAAAAACTTTCTTAGACAATTTTTAATGACGTTAGTTCCAAACTAAAAGAATTAGATAGTTTCGCAAAAAAAAATTATTTTTCACTGTATGAAATGTCTTAGAAAAATCTTTGAAACATTTTTTTGAAAAGACAATTTTTTTTCAATAATGTTCACTTTAAGTACGTAAAAAAACTTTCTTAGACAATTTTTAATGACGTTAGTTCCAAACTAAAAGAATTAGATAGTTTCGCAAAAAAAAATTAATTTTCACTGTATGAAATGTCTTAGAAAGATTTTTGAAAAATGACAATTTTTTTTCAATGATGTTCACTTTTAGTACGTAAAAAAACTTTCTTAGACAATTTTTAATGCCGTTAGTTCCAAACTAAAAGAATTAGATAGTTTTGCAAAAAAAAATTATTTTTCACTGTATGAAATGTCTTAGAAAAATTTTTGAAAAATTTTTTTGAAAAGACAATTTTTTTTCAATAATGTTCACTTTTAGTACGTAAAAAAACTTTCTTAGACAATTTTTAATGCCGTTAGTTCCAAACTAAAAGAATTAGATAGTTTCCCAAAAAAAAATTATTTTTCACTGTATGAAATGTCTTGGAAAAAATTTTTTAAAAAGCCAATTTTTTTTCAATACTGTTCATTTTTAGTACGTAAAAAAACTTTCTTAGACAATTTTTAATGACGTTAGTTCCAAACTAAAAGAATTAGAGAGTTTCGCAAAAAAAAATTATTTTTCACTGTATGGAAATGTCTTAGAAAGATTTTTGAAAAGTTTTTTTGAAAAGACAATTTTTTTCAATAATGTTCACTTTTAGTACGTAAAAAAACATTCTTAGACAATTTTTAATGACGTTAGTTCCAAACTAAAAGAATTAGATAGTTTTCCAAAAAAAAATTATTTTTCACTGTATGAAATGTCTTGGAAAAAATTTTTTGAAAAGCCAATTTTTTTTCAATAATGTTCATTTTTAGTACGTAAAAAAACTTTCTTAGACAATTTTTAATGACGTTAGTTCCAAACTAAAAGAATTAGATAGTTTCGCAAAAAAAATTATTTTTCACTGTATGAAATGTCTTGGAATAATTTTTTTGAAAAGACAATTTTTTTCAATAATGTTCACTTTTAGTACGTAAAAAAACTTTCTTAGACAATTTTTAATGACGTTAGTTCCAAACTAAAAGAATTAGATAGTTTGGCAAAAAAAAATTATTTTACACTGTATGAAATGTCTTAGAAAAATTTTTGAAAAGTTTTTTTGAAAAGACAATTTTTTTTCAATAATGTTCACTTTTAGTACGTAAAAAAACTTTCTTAGACAATTTTTAATGCTGTTAGTTCCAAACTAAAAGAATTAGATAGTTTCGCAAAAAAAAATTATTTTTCACTGTATGAAATGTCTTGGAAAAAATTTTTTAAAAAGACAATTTTATTTCAATAATGTTCATTTTTAGTACGTAAAAAAACTTTCTTAGACAATTTTTAATGACGTTAGTTCCAAACTAAAAGAATTAGATAGTTTCGCAAAAAAAAATTATTTTTCACTGTATGAAATGTCTTGGAAAAATTTTTTTGAAAAGCCAATTTATTTTCAATAATGTTCATTTTTAGTACGTAAAAAAACTTTCTTAGACAATTTTTAATGACGTTAGTTCCAAACTAAAAGAATTAGATAGTTTCGCAAAAAACAATTATTTTTCACTGTATGAAATGTCTTAGAAAAATTTTTGAAAAATTTTTTTGAAAAGACAACTTTTTTTCTATAATATTCATTTTTAGTACGTAAAAAAACTTTTTTAGACAATTTTTAATGACGTTAGTTCCAAACTAAAAGAATTAGATAGTTTCGCAAAAAAAAATTATTTTTCACTGTATGAAATGTCTTAGAAAAATTTTTGAAATATTTTTTTTAAAGGACAATTTTTTCCAATAATGTTCACTTTTAGTACGTAAAAAAACTTTCTTAGACAATTTTTAATGACGTTAGTTCCAAACTAAAAGAATTAGATAGTTTCGCAAAAAAAAATTATTTTTTACTGTATGATATGTCTTGGAAAAATTTTTTTAAAAAGACAATTTTTTTTCAATAATGTTCATTTTTAGTACGTAAAAAAACTTTCTTAGACAATTTTTAATGACGTTAGTTCCAAACTAAAAGAATTAGATAGTTTCTCAAAAAATAATTATTTTTCACTGTATGAAACGTCTTGGAATACTTTTTTTGAAAAGCCAATTTTTTTTCAATAATGTTCACTTTTAGTACGTAAAAAAACTTTCTTAGACAATTTTTAATGACGTTAGTTCCAAACTAAAAGAATTAGATAGTTTCGCAAAAAAAAATTATTTTTCACTGTATGAAATGTCTTAGAAAAATCTTTGAAACATTTTTTTGAAAAGACAATTTTTTTTCAATAATGTTCACTTTAAGTACGTAAAAAAACTTTCTTAGACAATTTTTAATGACGTTAGTTCCAAACTAAAAGAATTAGATAGTTTCGCAAAAAAAAATTAATTTTCACTGTATGAAATGTCTTAGAAAGATTTTTGAAAAATGACAATTTTTTTTCAATGATGTTCACTTTTAGTACGTAAAAAAACTTTCTTAGACAATTTTTAATGCCGTTAGTTCCAAACTAAAAGAATTAGATAGTTTTGCAAAAAAAAATTATTTTTCACTGTATGAAATGTCTTAGAAAAATTTTTGAAAAATTTTTTTGAAAAGACAATTTTTTTTCAATAATGTTCACTTTTAGTACGTAAAAAAACTTTCTTAGACAATTTTTAATGCCGTTAGTTCCAAACTAAAAGAATTAGATAGTTTCGCAAAAAAAAATTAATTTTCACTGTATGAAATGTCTTATAAAAATTTTTGAAAAATTTTTTTGAAAAGACAATTTTTTTTCAATGATGTTCACTTTTAGTACGTAAAAAAACTTTCTTAGACAATTTTTAATGCCGTTAGTTCCAAACTAAAAGAATTAGATAGTTTCCCAAAAAAAAATTATTTTTCACTGTATGAAATGTCTTGGAAAAAATTTTTTAAAAAGCCAATTTTTTTTCAATACTGTTCATTTTTAGTACGTAAAAAAACTTTCTTAGACAATTTTTAATGACGTTAGTTCCAAACTAAAAGAATTAGAGAGTTTGGCAAAAAAAAATTATTTTTCACTGTATGGAAATGTCTTAGAAAGATTTTTGAAAAGTTTTTTTGAAAAGACAATTTTTTTCAATAATGTTCACTTTTAGTACGTAAAAAAACATTCTTAGACAATTTTTAATGACGTTAGTTCCAAACTAAAAGAATTAGATAGTTTTCCAAAAAAAAATTATTTTTCACTGTATGAAATGTCTTGGAAAAATTTTTTTGAAAAGCCAATTTTTTTTCAATAATGTTCATTTTTAGTACGTAAAAAAACTTTCTTAGACAATTTTTAATGACGTTAGTTCCAAACTAAAAGAATTAGATAGTTTCGTAAAAAAAAATTATTTTTCACTGTATGAAATGTCTTGGAATAATTTTTTTGAAAAGACAATTTTTTTCAATAATGTTCACTTTTAGTACGTAAAAAAACTTTCTTAGACAATTTTTAATGACGTTAGTTCCAAACTAAAAGAATTAAATAGTTTCGCAAAAAAAAATTATTTTTCACAGTATGAAATGTCTTAGAAAAATTTTTGAAAATTTTTTTGAAACGACAATTTTTTTTCAATAATATTCATTTTTAGTACGTAAAAAAACTTTTTTAGACAACTTTTAATGACGTTAGTTCCAAACTAAAAGAATTAGATAGTTTCGCAAAAAAAAATCATTTTTTACTGTATGATATGTCTTGGAAAAATTTTTTTGAAAAGACAATTTTTTTTCAATAATGTTCATTTTTAGTACGTAAAAAAACTTTCTTAGACAATTTTTAATGACGTTAGTTCCAAACTAAAAGAATTAGATAGTTTCGCAAAAAAAAATTATTTTTCACTGTATGAAATGTCTTAGAAAAATTTTTGAAAAATTTTTTTGAAAAGACAATTTTTTTTCTATAATATTCATTTTTAGTACGTAAAAAAACTTTCTTAGACAATTTTTAATGACGTTAGTTCCAAACTAAAAGAAATAGATAGTTTCGCAAAAAAAAATTAATTTTCACTGTATGAAATGTCTTAGAAAAATTTTTGAAAATTTTTTTTTAAAGGACAATTTTTTTTCAATAATGTTCACTTTTAGTACGTAAAAAAACTTTCTTAGACAATTTTTAATGACGTTAGTTCCAAACTAAAAGAATTAGATAGTTTCGCTAAAAAAAATCATTTTTCACTGTATGAAATGTCTTGAAAAAATTTTTTTGAAAAGACAATTTTTTTTCAATAATGTTCACTTTTAGTACGTAAAAAAACTTTCTTAGACAATTTTTAATGACGTTAATTCCAAACTAAAAGAATTAGATAGTTTCGCAAAAAAAAATTATTTTTTACTGTATGAAATGTCTTAGAAAAATTTTTGAATAAATTTTTTGAAAAGACAATTTATTTTCAATAATGTTCACTTTTAGTACGTAAAAAAGCATTCTGAGACAATTTTTAATGACGTTAGTTCCAAACTAAACGAATTAGATAGTTTTGCAGAAAAAAAATTATTTTTCATTGTATGAAATGTCTTAGAAAAATTTTTGAATTAATTTTTTGAAAAGACAATTTTTTTTCAATAATGTTCATTTTTAGTACGTAAAAAAACTTTCTTAGACAATTTTTAATGACATTAGTTCCAAACTAAAAGAATTAGATAGTTTCGCAAAAAAAAATTATTTTTCACTGTATGAAATGTCTTGGAAAAATTTTTTGAAAAAACAATTGTTTTTCAATAATGTTCATTTTTAGTACGTAAAAAAACTTTTTTAGACAATTTTTAACGACGTTAGTTCCAAACTAAGAGAATTAGATAGTTTCGCAAAAAAAAATTATTTTTCACTGTATGAAATGTCTTGGAATAATTTTTTTGATAAGACAATTTTTTTCAATAATGTTCACTTTTAGTACGTAAAAAAACTTTCTTAGACAATTTTTAATGACGTTAGTTCCAAACTAAAAGAATTAGATAGTTTCGCAAAAAAAAATTATTTTTCACTGTATGAAATGTCTTAGAAAAATTTTTGAAATATTTTTTTTAAAGGACAATTTTTTCCAATAATGTTCACTTTTAGTACGTAAAAAAACTTTCTTAGACAATTTTTAATGACGTTAGTTCCAAACTAAAAGAATTAGATAGTTTCGCAAAAAAAAATTATTTTTTACTGTATGAAATGTCTTGGAAAACTTTTTTGAAAAAACAATTTTTTTTCAATAATGTTCATTTTTAGTACGTAAAAAAACTTTTTTAGACAATTTTTAATGACGTTAGTTCCAAACTAAAAGAAATAGATAGTTTCGCAAAAAAAAATTAATTTTCACTGTATGAAATGTCTTAGAAAAATTTTTGAAAATTTTTTTTTAAAGGACAATTTTTTTTCAATAATGTTCACTTTTAGTACGTAAAAAAACTTTCTTAGACAATTTTTAATGACGTTAGTTCCAAACTAAAAGAATTAGATAGTTTCGCTAAAAAAAATCATTTTTCACTGTATGAAATGTCTTGAAAAAATTTTTTTGAAAAGACAATTTTTTTTCAATAATGTTCACTTTTAGTACGTAAAAAAACTTTCTTAGACAATTTTTAATGACGTTAATTCCAAACTAAAAGAATTAGATAGTTTCGCAAAAAAAAATTATTTTTCACTGTATGAAATGTCTTAGAAAAATTTTTGAATAAATTTTTTGAAAAGACAATTTATTTTCAATAATGTTCACTTTTAGTACGTAAAAAAGCATTCTGAGACAATTTTTAATGACGTTAGTTCCAAACTAAACGAATTAGATAGTTTTGCAAAAAAAAAATTATTTTTCATTGTATGAAATGTCTTAGAAAAATTTTTGAATTAATTTTTTGAAAAGACAATTTTTTTTCAATAATGTTCATTTTTAGTACGTAAAAAAACTTTCTTAGACAATTTTTAATGACATTAGTTCCAAACTAAAAGAATTAGATAGTTTCGCAAAAAAAAATTATTTTTCACTGTATGAAATGTCTTGGAAAAATTTTTTGAAAAAACAATTGTTTTTCAATAATGTTCATTTTTAGTACGTAAAAAAACTTTTTTAGACAATTTTTAACGACGTTAGTTCCAAACTAAGAGAATTAGATAGTTTCGCAAAAAAAAATTATTTTTCACTGTATGAAATGTCTTGGAATAATTTTTTTGATAAGACAATTTTTTTCAATAATGTTCACTTTTAGTACGTAAAAAAACTTTCTTAGACAATTTTTAATGACGTTAGTTCCAAACTAAAAGAATTAGATAGTTTCGCAAAAAAAAATTATTTTTCACTGTATGAAATGTCTTAGAAAAATTTTTGAAATATTTTTTTTAAAGGACAATTTTTTCCAATAATGTTCACTTTTAGTACGTAAAAAAACTTTCTTAGACAATTTTTAATGACGTTAGTTCCAAACTAAAAGAATTAGATAGTTTCGCAAAAAAAAATTATTTTTTACTGTATGAAATGTCTTGGAAAACTTTTTTGAAAAAACAATTTTTTTTCAATAATGTTCATTTTTAGTACGTAAAAAAACTTTTTTAGACAATTTTTAACGACGTTAGTTCCAAACTAAAAGAATTAGATAGTTTCGCAAAAAAAAATTATTTTTCACTGTATGAAATGTCTTGGAATAATTTTTTTGAAAAGACAATTTTTTACAATAATGTTCACTTTTAGTACGTAAAAAAACTTTCTTAGACAATTTTTAATGACGTTAGTTCCAAACTAAAAGAATTAGATAGTTTCGCAAAAAACAATTATTTTTCACTGTATGAAATGTCTTAGAAAAATTTTTGAAAAATTTTTTTGAAAAGACAACTTTTTTTCTATAATATTCGATTTTAGTACGTAAAAAAACTTTTTTAGACAATTTTTAATGACGTTAGTTCCAAACTAAAAGAATTAGATAGTTTCGCAAAAAAAAATTATTTTTCACTGTATGAAATGTCTTAGAAAAATTTTTGAAATATTTTTTTTAAAGGACAATTTTTTCCAATAATGTTCACTTTTAGTACGTAAAAAAACTTTCTTAGACAATTTTTAATGACGTTAGTTCCAAACTAAAAGAATTAGATAGTTTCGCAAAAAAAAATTATTTTTTACTGTATGATATGTCTTGGAAAAATTTTTTTAAAAAGCCAATTTTTTTTCAATAATGTTCATTTTTAGTACGTAAAAAAACTTTCTTAGACAATTTTTAATGACGTTAGTTCCAAACTAAAAGAATTAGATAGTTTCTCAAAAAATAATTATTTTTCACTGTATGAAACGTCTTGGAATACTTTTTTTGAAAAGCCAATTTTTTTTCAATAATGTTCACTTTTAGTACGTAAAAAAACTTTCTTAGACAATTTTTAATGACGTTAGTTCCAAACTAAAAGAATTAGATAGTTTCGCAAAAAAAAATTATTTTTCACTGTATGAAATGTCTTAGAAAAATTTTTGAAACATTTTTTTGAAAAGACAATTTTTTTTCAATAATATTCACTTTAAGTACGTAAAAAAACTTTCTTAGACAATTTTTAATGACGTTAGTTCCAAACTAAAAGAATTAGATAGTTTCGCAAAAAAAAATTAATTTTCACTGTATGAAATGTCTTAGAAAGATTTTTGAAAAATGACAATTTTTTTTCAATGATGTTCACTTTTAGTACGTAAAAAAACTTTCTTAGACAATTTTTAATGCCGTTAGTTCCAAACTAAAAGAATTAGATAGTTTTGCAAAAAAAAATTATTTTTCACTGTATGAAATGTCTTAGAAAAATTTTTGAAAAATTTTTTTGAAAAGACAATTTTTTTTCAATAATGTTCACTTTTAGTACGTAAAAAAACTTTCTTAGACAATTTTTAATGCCGTTAGTTCCAAACTAAAAGAATTAGATAGTTTCGCAAAAAAAAATTAATTTTCACTGTATGAAATGTCTTATAAAAATTTTTGAAAAATTTTTTTGAAAAGACAATTTTTTTTCAATGATGTTCACTTTTAGTACGTAAAAAAACTTTCTTAGACAATTTTTAATGCCGTTAGTTCCAAACTAAAAGAATTAGATAGTTTCCCAAAAAAAAATTATTTTTCACTGTATGAAATGTCTTGGAAAAAATTTTTTAAAAAGCCAATTTTTTTTCAATACTGTTCATTTTTAGTACGTAAAAAAACTTTCTTAGACAATTTTTAATGACGTTAGTTCCAAACTAAAAGAATTAGAGAGTTTGGCAAAAAAAAATTATTTTTCACTGTATGGAAATGTCTTAGAAAGACTTTTGAAAAGTTTTTTTGAAAAGACAATTTTTTTCAATAATGTTCACTTTTAGTACGTAAAAAAACATTCTTAGACAATTTTTAATGACGTTAGTTCCAAACTAAAAGAATTAGATAGTTTTCCAAAAAAAAATTATTTTTCACTGTATGAAATGTCTTGGAAAAAATTTTTTGAAAAGCCAATTTTTTTTCAATAATGTTCATTTTTAGTACGTAAAAAAACTTTCTTAGACAATTTTTAATGACGTTAGTTCCAAACTAAAAGAATTAGATAGTTTCGTAAAAAAAAATTATTTTTTACTGTATGAAATGTCTTGGAATAATTTTTTTGAAAAGACAATTTTTTTCAATAATGTTCACTTTTAGTACGTAAAAAAACTTTCTTAGACAATTTTTAATGACGTTAGTTCCAAACTAAAAGAATTAAATAGTTTCGCAAAAAAAAATTATTTTTCACAGTATGAAATGTCTTAGAAAAATTTTTGAAAATTTTTTTGAAACGACAATTTTTTTTCAATAATATTCATTTTTAGTACGTAAAAAAACTTTTTTAGACAACTTTTAATGACGTTAGTTCCAAACTAAAAGAATTAGATAGTTTCGCAAAAAAAAATCATTTTTTACTGTATGATATGTCTTGGAAAAATTTTTTTGAAAAGACAATTTTTTTTCAATAATGTTCATTTTTAGTACGTAAAAAAACTTTCTTAGACAATTTTTAATGACGTTAGTTCCAAACTAAAAGAATTAGATAGTTTCGCAAAAAAAAATTATTTTTCACTGTATGAAATGTCTTAGAAAAATTTTTGAAAAATTTTTTTGAAAAGACAATTTTTTTTCTATAATATTCATTTTTAGTACGTAAAAAAACTTTCTTAGACAATTTTTAATGACGTTAGTTCCAAACTAAAAGAAATAGATAGTTTCGCAAAAAAAAATTAATTTTCACTGTATGAAATGTCTTAGAAAAATTTTTGAAAATTTTTTTTTAAAGGACAATTTTTTTTCAATAATGTTCACTTTTAGTACGTAAAAAAGCATTCTTAGACAATTTTTAATGACGTTAGTTCCAAACTAAACGAATTAGATAGTTTTGCAAAAAAAAAATTATTTTTCATTGTATGAAATGTCTTAGAAAAATTTTTGAATTAATTTTTTGAAAAGACAATTTTTTTTCAATAATGTTCATTTTTAGTACGTAAAAAAACTTTCTTAGACAATTTTTAATGACATTAGTTCCAAACTAAAAGAATTAGATAGTTTCGCAAAAAAAAATTATTTTTCACTGTATGAAATGTCTTGGAAAAATTTTTTGAAAAAACAATTGTTTTTCAATAATGTTCATTTTTAGTACGTAAAAAAACTTTTTTAGACAATTTTTAACGACGTTAGTTCCAAACTAAGAGAATTAGATAGTTTCGCAAAAAAAAATTATTTTTCACTGTATGAAATGTCTTGGAATAATTTTTTTGATAAGACAATTTTTTTCAATAATGTTCACTTTTAGTACGTAAAAAAACTTTCTTAGACAATTTTTAATGACGTTAGTTCCAAACTAAAAGAATTAGATAGTTTTGCAAAAAAAAATTATTTTTCACTGTATGAAATGTCTTAGAAAAATTTTTGAAATATTTTTTTTAAAGGACAATTTTTTCCAATAATGTTCACTTTTAGTACGTAAAAAAACTTTCTTAGACAATTTTTAATGACGTTAGTTCCAAACTAAAAGAATTAGATAGTTTCGCAAAAAAAAATTATTTTTTACTGTATGAAATGTCTTGGAAAACTTTTTTGAAAAAACAATTTTTTTTCAATAATGTTCATTTTTAGTACGTAAAAAAACTTTTTTAGACAATTTTTAACGACGTTAGTTCCAAACTAAAAGAATTAGATAGTTTCGCAAAAAAAAATTATTTTTCACTGTATGAAATGTCTTGGAATAATTTTTTTGAAAAGACAATTTTTTACAATAATGTTCACTTTTAGTACGTAAAAAAACTTTCTTAGACAATTTTTAATGACGTTAGTTCCAAACTAAAAGAATTAGATAGTTTCGCAAAAAACAATTATTTTTCACTGTATGAAATGTCTTAGAAAAATTTTTGAAAAATTTTTTTGAAAAGACAACTTTTTTTCTATAATATTCATTTTTAGTACGTAAAAAAACTTTTTTAGACAATTTTTAATGACGTTAGTTCCAAACTAAAAGAATTAGATAGTTTCGCAAAAAAAAATTATTTTTCACTGTATGAAATGTCTTAGAAAAATTTTTGAAATATTTTTTTTAAAGGACAATTTTTTCCAATAATGTTCACTTTTAGTACGTAAAAAAACTTTCTTAGACAATTTTTAATGACGTTAGTTCCAAACTAAAAGAATTAGATAGTTTCGCAAAAAAAAATTATTTTTTACTGTATGATATGTCTTGGAAAAATTTTTTTAAAAAGACAATTTTTTTTCAATAATGTTCATTTTTAGTACGTAAAAAAACTTTCTTAGACAATTTTTAATGACGTTAGTTCCAAACTAAAAGAATTAGATAGTTTCTCAAAAAATAATTATTTTTCACTGTATGAAACGTCTTGGAATACTTTTTTTGAAAAGCCAATTTTTTTTCAATAATGTTCACTTTTAGTACGTAAAAAAACTTTCTTAGACAATTTTTAATGACGTTAGTTCCAAACTAAAAGAATTAGATAGTTTCGCAAAAAAAAATTATTTTTCACTGTATGAAATGTCTTAGAAAAATCTTTGAAACATTTTTTTGAAAAGACAATTTTTTTTCAATAATGTTCACTTTAAGTACGTAAAAAAACTTTCTTAGACAATTTTTAATGACGTTAGTTCCAAACTAAAAGAATTAGATAGTTTCGCAAAAAAAAATTAATTTTCACTGTATGAAATGTCTTAGAAAGATTTTTGAAAAATGACAATTTTTTTTCAATGATGTTCACTTTTAGTACGTAAAAAAACTTTCTTAGACAATTTTTAATGCCGTTAGTTCCAAACTAAAAGAATTAGATAGTTTTGCAAAAAAAAATTATTTTTCACTGTATGAAATGTCTTAGAAAAATTTTTGAAAAATTTTTTTGAAAAGACAATTTTTTTTCAATAATGTTCACTTTTAGTACGTAAAAAAACTTTCTTAGACAATTTTTAATGCCGTTAGTTCCAAACTAAAAGAATTAGATAGTTTCGCAAAAAAAAATTAATTTTCACTGTATGAAATGTCTTATAAAAATTTTTGAAAAATTTTTTTGAAAAGACAATTTTTTTTCAATGATGTTCACTTTTAGTACGTAAAAAAACTTTCTTAGACAATTTTTAATGCCGTTAGTTCCAAACTAAAAGAATTAGATAGTTTCCCAAAAAAAAATTATTTTTCACTGTATGAAATGTCTTGGAAAAATTTTTTTAAAAAGCCAATTTTTTTTCAATACTGTTCATTTTTAGTACGTAAAAAAACTTTCTTAGACAATTTTTAATGACGTTAGTTCCAAACTAAAAGAATTAGAGAGTTTGGCAAAAAAAAATTATTTTTCACTGTATGGAAATGTCTTAGAAAGATTTTTGAAAAGTTTTTTTGAAAAGACAATTTTTTTCAATAATGTTCACTTTTAGTACGTAAAAAAACATTCTTAGACAATTTTTAATGACGTTAGTTCCAAACTAAAAGAATTAGATAGTTTTCCAAAAAAAAATTATTTTTCACTGTATGAAATGTCTTGGAAAAAATTTTTTGAAAAGCCAATTTTTTTTCAATAATGTTCATTTTTAGTACGTAAAAAAACTTTCTTAGACAATTTTTAATGACGTTAGTTCCAAACTAAAAGAATTAGATAGTTTCGCAAAAAAAAATTATTTTTCACTGTATGAAATGTCTTGGAATAATTTTTTTGAAAAGACAATTTTTTTCAATAATGTTCACTTTTAGTACGTAAAAAAACTTTCTTAGACAATTTTTAATGACGTTAGTTCCAAACTAAAAGAATTAGATAGTTTCGCAAAAAAAAATTATTTTTCACAGTATGAAATGTCTTAGAAAAATTTTTGAAAATTTTTTTGAAACGACAATTTTTTTTCAATAATATTCATTTTTAGTACGTAAAAAAACTTTTTTAGACAACTTTTAATGACGTTAGTTCCAAACTAAAAGATTTAGATAGTTTCGCAAAAAAAAATCATTTTTTACTGTATGATATGTCTTGGAAAAATTTTTTTGAAAAGACAATTTTTTTTCAATAATGTTCATTTTTAGTACGTAAAAAAACTTTCTTAGACAATTTTTAATGACGTTAGTTCCAAACTAAAAGAATTAGATAGTTTCTCAAAAAATAATTATTTTTCACTGTATGAAACGTCTTGGAATACTTTTTTTGAAAAGCCAATTTTTTTTCAATAATGTTCACTTTTAGTACGTAAAAAAACTTTCTTAGACAATTTTTAATGACGTTAGTTCCAAACTAAAAGAATTAGATAGTTTCGCAAAAAAAAATTATTTTTCACTGTATGAAATGTCTTAGAAAAATCTTTGAAACATTTTTTTGAAAAGACAATTTTTTTTCAATAATGTTCACTTTAAGTACGTAAAAAAACTTTCTTAGACAATTTTTAATGACGTTAGTTCCAAACTAAAAGAATTAGATAGTTTCGCAAAAAAAAATTAATTTTCACTGTATGAAATGTCTTAGAAAGATTTTTGAAAAATGACAATTTTTTTTCAATGATGTTCACTTTTAGTACGTAAAAAAACTTTCTTAGACAATTTTTAATGCCGTTAGTTCCAAACTAAAAGAATTAGATAGTTTTGCAAAAAAAAATTATTTTTCACTGTATGAAATGTCTTAGAAAAATTTTTGAAAAATTTTTTTGAAAAGACAATTTTTTTTCAATAATGTTCACTTTTAGTACGTAAAAAAACTTTCTTAGACAATTTTTAATGCCGTTAGTTCCAAACTAAAAGAATTAGATAGTTTCGCAAAAAAAAATTAATTTTCACTGTATGAAATGTCTTATAAAAATTTTTGAAAAATTTTTTTGAAAAGACAATTTTTTTTCAATGATGTTCACTTTTAGTACGTAAAAAAACTTTCTTAGACAATTTTTAATGCCGTTAGTTCCAAACTAAAAGAATTAGATAGTTTCCCAAAAAAAAATTATTTTTCACTGTATGAAATGTCTTGGAAAAAGTTTTTTAAAAAGCCAATTTTTTTTCAATACTGTTCATTTTTAGTACGTAAAAAAACTTTCTTAGACAATTTTTAATGACGTTAGTTCCAAACTAAAAGAATTAGAGAGTTTGGCAAAAAAAAATTATTTTTCACTGTATGGAAATGTCTTAGAAAGATTTTTGAAAAGTTTTTTTGAAAAGACAATTTTTTTCAATAATGTTCACTTTTAGTACGTAAAAAAACATTCTTAGACAATTTTTAATGACGTTAGTTCCAAACTAAAAGAATTAGATAGTTTTCCAAAAAAAAATTATTTTTCACTGTATGAAATGTCTTGGAAAAAATTTTTTGAAAAGCCAATTTTTTTTCAATAATGTTCATTTTTAGTACGTAAAAAAACTTTCTTAGACAATTTTTAATGACGTTAGTTCCAAACTAAAAGAATTAGATAGTTTCGCAAAAAAAAATTATTTTTCACTGTATGAAATGTCTTGGAATAATTTTTTTGAAAAGACAATTTTTTTCAATAATGTTCACTTTTAGTACGTAAAAAAACTTTCTTAGACAATTTTTAATGACGTTAGTTCCAAACTAAAAGAATTAGATAGTTTCGCAAAAAAAAATTATTTTTCACTGTATGAAATGTCTTGGAAAAAATTTTTTAAAAAGACAATTTTTTTTCAATAATGTTCATTTTTAGTACGTAAAAAAACTTTCTTAGACAATTTTTAATGACGTTAGTTCCAAACTAAAAGAATTAGATAGTTTCGCAAAAAAAAATTATTTTTCACTGTATGAAATGTCTTGGAAAAATTTTTTTGAAAAGCCAATTTATTTTCAATAATGTTCATTTTTAGTACGTAAAAAAACTTTCTTAGACAATTTTTAATGACGTTAGTTCCAAACTAAAAGAATTAGATAGTTTCGCAAAAAAAAATTATTTTTCACTGTATGAAATGTCTTAGAAAAATTTTTGAAAAATTTTTTTAAAAAGACAACTTTTTTTCTATAATATTCATTTTTAGTACGTAAAAAAACTTTTTTAGACAATTTTTAATGACGTTAGTTCCAAACTAAAAGAATTAGATAGTTTCGCAAAAAAAAATTATTTTTCACTGTATGAAATGTCTTAGAAAAATTTTTGAAATATTTTTTTTAAAGGACAATTTTTTCCAATAATGTTCACTTTTAGTACGTAAAAAAACTTTCTTAGACAATTTTTAATGACGTTAGTTCCAAACTAAAAGAATTAGATAGTTTCGCAAAAAAAAATTATTTTTTACTGTATGATATGTCTTGGAAAAATTTTTTTAAAAAGACAATTTTTTTTCAATAATGTTCATTTTTAGTACGTAAAAAAACTTTCTTAGACAATTTTTAATGACGTTAGTTCCAAACTAAAAGAATTAGATAGTTTCTCAAAAAATAATTATTTTTCACTGTATGAAACGTCTTGGAATGCTTTTTTTGAAAAGCCAATTTTTTTTCAATAATGTTCACTTTTAGTACGTAAAAAAACTTTCTTAGACAATTTTTAATGACGTTAGTTCCAAACTAAAAGAATTAGATAGTTTCGCAAAAAAAAATTATTTTTCACCGTATGAAATGTCTTAGAAAAATCTTTGAAACATTTTTTTGAAAAGACAATTTTTTTTCAATAATGTTCACTTTTAGTACGTAAAAAAACTTTCTTAGACAATTTTTAATGACGTTAGTTCCAAACTAAAAGAATTAGATAGTTTCGCAAAAAAAAATTAATTTTCACTGTATGAAATGTCTTAGAAAGATTTTTGAAAAATGACAATTTTTTTTCAATGATGTTCACTTTTAGTACGTAAAAAAACTTTCTTAGACAATTTTTAATGCCGTTAGTTCCAAACTAAAAGAATTAGATAGTTTTGCAAAAAAAAATTATTTTTCACTGTATGAAATGTCTTAGAAAAATTTTTGAAAAATTTTTTTGAAAAGACAATTTTTTTCAATAATGTTCACTTTTAGTACGTAAAAAAACTTTCTTAGACAATTTTTAATGCCGTTAGTTCCAAACTAAAAGAATTAGATAGTTTCGCAAAAAAAAATTAATTTTCACTGTATGAAATGTCTTATAAAAATTTTTGAAAAATTTTTTTGAAAAGACAATTTTTTTTCAATGATGTTCACTTTTAGTACGTAAAAAAACTTTCTTAGACAATTTTTAATGCCGTTAGTTCCAAACTAAAAGAATTAGATAGTTTCCCAAAAAAAAATTATTTTTCACTGTATGAAATGTCTTGGAAAAAATTTTTTAAAAAGCCAATTTTTTTTCAATACTGTTCATTTTTAGTACGTAAAAAAACTTTCTTAGACAATTTTTAATGACGTTAGTTCCAAACTAAAAGAATTAGAGAGTTTGGCAAAAAAAAATTATTTTTCACTGTATGGAAATGTCTTAGAAAGATTTTTGAAAAGTTTTTTTGAAAAGACAATTTTTTTCAATAATGTTCACTTTTAGTACGTAAAAAAACATTCTTAGACAATTTTTAATGACGTTAGTTCCAAACTAAAAGAATTAGATAGTTTTCCAAAAAAAAATTATTTTTCACTGTATGAAATGTCTTGGAAAAAATTTTTTGAAAAGCCAATTTTTTTTCAATAATGTTCATTTTTAGTACGTAAAAAAACTTTCTTAGACAATTTTTAATGACGTTAGTTCCAAACTAAAAGAATTAGATAGTTTCGCAAAAAAAAATTATTTTTCACTGTATGAAATGTCTTGGAATAATTTTTTTGAAAAGACAATTTTTTTCAATAATGTTCACTTTTAGTACGTAAAAAAACTTTCTTAGACAATTTTTAATGACGTTAGTTCCAAACTAAAAGAATTAGATAGTTTCGCAAAAAAAAATTATTTTTCACGGTATGAAATGTCTTAGAAGAATTTTTGAAAATTTTTTTGAAACGACAATTTTTTTTCAATAATATTCATTTTTAGTACGTAAAAAAACTTTTTTAGACAACTTTTAATGACGTTAGTTCCAAACTAAAAGAATTAGATAGTTTCGCAAAAAAAAATCATTTTTTACTGTATGATATGTCTTGGAAAAATTTTTTTGAAAAGACAATTTTTTTTCAATAATGTTCATTTTTAGTACGTAAAAAAACTTTCTTAGACAATTTTTAATGACGTTAGTTCCAAACTAAAAGAATTAGATAGTTTCGCAAAAAAAAATTATTTTTCACTGTATGAAATGTCTTAGAAAAATTTTTGAAAAATTTTTTTGAAAAGACAATTTTTTTTCTATAATATTCATTTTTAGTACGTAAAAAAACTTTCTTAGACAATTTTTAATGACGTTAGTTCCAAACTAAAAGAAATAGATAGTTTCGCAAAAAAAAATTAATTTTCACTGTATGAAATGTCTTGGAAAAATTTTTTAAAAAGCCAATTTTTTTTCAATAATGTTCATTTTTAGTACGTAAAAAAACTTTCTTATACAATTTTTAATGTCGTTAGTTTCAAACTAAAAGAATTAGATAGTTTCGCAAAAAAAAATAATTTTCTTTGTATGAAATGTCTTAGAAGGATTTTTGAACAAATTTTTTTAAAAGACAATTTTTTTTCAATAATGTTCACTTTTAGTACGTAAAAAAACTTTCTTAGACAATTTTTAATGACGTTAGTTCCAAACTAAAAGAATTAGATAGTTTCGCAAAAAAAAATTATTTTTCACTGTATGAAATGTCTTGGAAAAAATTTTTTAAAAAGACAATTTTTTTTCAATAATGTTCATTTTTAGTACGTAAAAAAACTTTCTTAGACAATTTTTAATGACGTTAGTTCCAAACTAAAAGAATTAGATAGTTTCGCAAAAAAAAATTATTTTTCACTGTATGAAATGTCTTGGAAAAATTTTTTTGAAAAGCCAATTTATTTTCAATAATGTTCATTTTTAGTACGTAAAAAAACTTTCTTAGACAATTTTTAATGACGTTAGTTCCAAACTAAAAGAATTAGATAGTTTCGCAAAAAAAAATTATTTTTCACTGTATGAAATGTCTTAGAAAAATTTTTGAAAAATTTTTTTAAAAAGACAACTTTTTTTCTATAATATTCATTTTTAGTACGTAAAAAAACTTTTTTAGACAATTTTTAATGACGTTAGTTCCAAACTAAAAGAATTAGATAGTTTCGCAAAAAAAAATTATTTTTCACTGTATGAAATGTCTTAGAAAAATTTTTGAAATATTTTTTTTAAAGGACAATTTTTTCCAATAATGTTCACTTTTAGTACGTAAAAAAACTTTCTTAGACAATTTTTAATGACGTTAGTTCCAAACTAAAAGAATTAGATAGTTTCGCAAAAAAAAATTATTTTTTACTGTATGATATGTCTTGGAAAAATTTTTTTAAAAAGACAATTTTTTTTCAATAATGTTCATTTTTAGTACGTAAAAAAACTTTCTTAGACAATTTTTAATGACGTTAGTTCCAAACTAAAAGAATTAGATAGTTTCTCAAAAAATAATTATTTTTCACTGTATGAAACGTCTTGGAATACTTTTTTTGAAAAGCCAATTTTTTTTCAATAATGTTCACTTTTAGTACGTAAAAAAACTTTCTTAGACAATTTTTAATGACGTTAGTTCCAAACTAAAAGAATTAGATAGTTTCGCAAAAAAAAATTATTTTTCACCGTATGAAATGTCTTAGAAAAATCTTTGAAACATTTTTTTGAAAAGACAATTTTTTTTCAATAATGTTCACTTTTAGTACGTAAAAAAACTTTCTTAGACAATTTTTAATGACGTTAGTTCCAAACTAAAAGAATTAGATAGTTTCGCAAAAAAAAATTAATTTTCACTGTATGAAATGTCTTAGAAAGATTTTTGAAAAATGACAATTTTTTTTCAATGATGTTCACTTTTAGTACGTAAAAAAACTTTCTTAGACAATTTTTAATGCCGTTAGTTCCAAACTAAAAGAATTAGATAGTTTTGCAAAAAAAAATTATTTTTCACTGTATGAAATGTCTTAGAAAAATTTTTGAAAAATTTTTTTGAAAAGACAATTTTTTTTCAATAATGTTCACTTTTAGTACGTAAAAAAACTTTCTTAGACAATTTTTAATGCCGTTAGTTCCAAACTAAAAGAATTAGATAGTTTCGCAAAAAAAAATTAATTTTCACTGTATGAAATGTCTTATAAAAATTTTTGAAAAATTTTTTTGAAAAGACAATTTTTTTTCAATGATGTTCACTTTTAGTACGTAAAAAAACTTTCTTAGACAATTTTTAATGCCGTTAGTTCCAAACTAAAAGAATTAGATAGTTTCCCAAAAAAAAATTATTTTTCACTGTATGAAATGTCTTGGAAAAAATTTTTTAAAAAGCCAATTTTTTTTCAATACTGTTCATTTTTAGTACGTAAAAAAACTTTCTTAGACAATTTTTAATGACGTTAGTTCCAAACTAAAAGAATTAGAGAGTTTGGCAAAAAAAAATTATTTTTCACTGTATGGAAATGTCTTAGAAAGATTTTTGAAAAGTTTTTTTGAAAAGACAATTTTTTTCAATAATGTTCACTTTTAGTACGTAAAAAAACATTCTTAGACAAATTTTAATGACGTTAGTTCCAAACTAAAAGAATTAGATAGTTTTCCAAAAAAAAATTATTTTTCACTGTATGAAATGTCTTGGAAAAAATTTTTTGAAAAGCCAATTTTTTTTCAATAATGTTCATTTTTAGTACGTAAAAAAACTTTCTTAGACAATTTTTAATGACGTTAGTTCCAAACTAAAAGAATTAGATAGTTTCGCAAAAAAAAATTATTTTTCACTGTATGAAATGTCTTGGAATAATTTTTTTGAAAAGACAATTTTTTTCAATAATGTTCACTTTTAGTACGTAAAAAAACTTTCTTAGACAATTTTTAATGACGTTAGTTCCAAACTAAAAGAATTAGATAGTTTCGCAAAAAAAAATTATTTTTCACGGTATGAAATGTCTTAGAAGAATTTTTGAAAATTTTTTTGAAACGACAATTTTTTTTCAATAATATTCATTTTTAGTACGTAAAAAAACTTTTTTAGACAACTTTTAATGACGTTAGTTCCAAACTAAAAGAATTAGATAGTTTCGCAAAAAAAAATCATTTTTTACTGTATGATATGTCTTGGAAAAATTTTTTTGAAAAGACAATTTTTTTTCAATAATGTTCATTTTTAGTACGTAAAAAAACTTTCTTAGACAATTTTTAATGACGTTAGTTCCAAACTAAAAGAATTAGATAGTTTCGCAAAAAAAAATTATTTTTCACTGTATGAAATGTCTTAGAAAAATTTTTGAAAAATTTTTTTGAAAAGACAATTTTTTTTCTATAATATTCATTTTTAGTACGTAAAAAAACTTTCTTAGACAATTTTTAATGACGTTAGTTCCAAACTAAAAGAAATAGATAGTTTCGCAAAAAAAAATTAATTTTCACTGTATGAAATGTCTTGGAAAAATTTTTTAAAAAGCCAATTTTTTTTCAATAATGTTCATTTTTAGTACGTAAAAAAACTTTCTTATACAATTTTTAATGTCGTTAGTTTCAAACTAAAAGAATTAGATAGTTTCGCAAAAAAAAATAATTTTCTTTGTATGAAATGTCTTAGAAGGATTTTTGAACAAATTTTTTTAAAAGACAATTTTTTTTCAATAATGTTCACTTTTAGTACGTAAAAAAACTTTCTTAGACAATTTTTAATGACGTTAGTTCCAAACTAAAAGAATTAGATAGTTTTGCAAAAAAAAATTATTTTTCACTGTATGAAATGTCTTGGAAAAATTTTTTGAAAAGACAATTTTTTTTCAATAATGTTCATTTTTAGTACGTAAAAAAACTTTCTTAGACAATTTTTAATGACGATAGTTCCAAACTAAAAGAATTAGACAGTTTCTCAAAAAATAATTATTTTTCACTGTATGAAATGACTTGGAATACTTTTTTTGAAAAGCCAATTTTTTTTCAATAATGTTCACTTTTAGTACGTAAAAAAACTTTCTTAGACAATTTTTAATGACGTTAGTTCCAAACTAAAAGAATTAGATAGTTTCGCAAAAAAAAATTTTTTTTCACTGTATGAAATGTCTTCGAAAAATCTTTGAAACATTTTTTTGAAAAGACAATTTTTTTTCAATAATGTTCACTTTTAGTACGTAAAAAAACTTTCTTAGACAATTTTTAATGACGTTAGTTCCAAACTAAAAGAATTAGATAGTTTCGCAAAAAAAAATTATTTTTCACTGTATGAAATGTCTTAGAAAAATTTTTGAAAAATTTTTTTTAAAGGACAATTTTTTTTCAATAATGTTCACTTTTAGTACGTAAAAAAACTTTCTTAGACAATTTTTAATGACGTTAGTTCCAAACTAAAAGAATTAGATAGTTTTGCAAAAAAAAATTATTTTTCACTGTATGAAATGTCTTGAAAAAATTTTTTTGAAAAGACAATTTTTTTTCAATAATGTTCACTTTTAGTACGTAAAAAAACTTTCTTAGACAATTTTTAATGACGTTAATTCCACACTAAAAGAATTAGATAGTTTCGCAAAAAAAAATTATTTTTCACTGTATGAAATGTCTTAGAAAAATTTTTGAATAAATTTTTTGAAAAGACAATTTATTTTCAATAATGTTCACTTTTAGTACGTAAAAAAGCATTCTTAGACAATTTTTAATGACGTTAGTTCCAAACTAAACGAATTAGATAGTTTTGCAAAAAAAAAATTATTTTTCATTGTATGAAATGTCTTAGAAAAATTTTTGAATTAATTTTTTGAAAAGACAATTTTTTTTCAATAATGTTCATTTTTAGTACGTAAAAAAACTTTCTTAGACAATTTTTAATGACATTAGTTCCAAACTAAAAGAATTAGATAGTTTCGCAAAAAAAAATTATTTTTCACTGTATGAAATGTCTTGGAATAATTTTTTTGATAAGACAATTTTTTTCAATAATGTTCACTTTTAGTACGTAAAAAAACTTTCTTAGACAATTTTTAATGACGTTAGTTCCAAACTAAAAGAATTAGATAGTTTCGCAAAAAAAAATTATTTTTCACTGTATGAAATGTCTTAGAAAAATTTTTGAAATATTTTTTTTAAAGGACAATTTTTTTCAATAATGTTCACTTTTAGTACGTAAAAAAACTTTCTTAGACAATTTTTAATGACGTTAGTTCCAAACTAAAAGAATTAGATAGTTTCGCAAAAAAAAATTATTTTTTACTGTATGAAATGTCTTGGAAAACTTTTTTGAAAAAACAATTTTTTTTCAATAATGTTCATTTTTAGTACGTAAAAAAACTTTTTTAGACAATTTTTAACGACGTTAGTTCCAAACTAAAAGAATTAGATAGTTTCGCAAAAAAAAATATTTTTCACTGTATGAAATGTCTTGGAATAATTTTTTTGAAAAGACAATTTTTTACAATAATGTTCACTTTTAGTACGTAAAAAAACTTTCTTAGACAATTTTTAATGACGTTAGTTCCAAACTAAAAGAATTAGATAGTTTGGCAAAAAAAAATTATTTTACACTGTATGAAATGTCTTAGAAAAATTTTTGAAAAATTTTTTTGAAAAGACAATTTTTTTTCAATAATGTTCACTTTTAGTACGTAAAAAAACTTTCTTAGACAATTTTTAATGACGTTAGTTCCAAACTAAAAGAATTAGATAGTTTCGCAAAAAAAAATTATTTTTCACTGTATGAAATGTCTTGGAAAAAAATTTTTAAAAAGACAATTTTTTTTCAATAATGTTCATTTTTAGTACGTAAAAAAACTTTCTTAGACAATTTTTAATGACGTTAGTTCCAAACTAAAAGAATTAGATGGTTTCGCAAAAAAAAATTATTTTTCACTGTATGAAATGTCTTGGAAAAATTTTTTTGAAAAGCCAATTTATTTTCAATAATGTTCATTTTTAGTACGTAAAAAAACTTTCTTGGACAATTTTTAATGACGTTAGTTCCAAACTAAAAGAATTAGATAGTTTCGCAAAAAAAAATTATTTTTCACTGTATGAAATGTCTTAGAAAAATTTTTGAAAAATTTTTTTGAAAAGACAATTTTTTTTTTTTAATATTCATTTTTAGTACGTAAAAAAACTTTTTTAGACAATTTTTAATGACGTTAGTTCCAAACTAAAAGAATTAGATAGTTTCGCAAAAAAAAATTATTTTTCACTGTATGAAATGTCTTAGAAAAATTTTTGAAAAATTTTTTTGAATAGACAATTTTTTTTCAATAATGTTCACTTTTAGTACGTAAAAAAATATTCTTAGACAATTTTTAATGACGTTAGTTCCAAACTAAAAGAATTAGATAGTTTCGCAAAAAAAAATTATTTTTCACTGTATGAAATGTCTTAGAAAAATTTTTGAAAAATTTTTTTTAAAGGACAATTTTTTTTCAATAATGTTCACTTTTAGTACGTAAAAAAACTTTCTTAGACAATTTTTAATGACGTTAGTTCCAAACTAAAAGAATTAGATAGTTTCGCTAAAAAAATCATTTTTCACTGTATGAAATGTCTTGAAAAAATTTTTTTGAAAAGACAATTTTTTTTCAATAATGTTCACTTTTAGTACGTAAAAAAACTTTCTTAGACAATTTTTAATGACGTTAATTCCAAACTAAAAGAATTAGATAGTTTCGCAAAAAAAAATTATTTTTCACTGTATGAAATGTCTTAGAAAAATTTTTGAATAAATTTTTTGAAAAGACAATTTATTTTCAATAATGTTCACTTTTAGTACGTAAAAAAGCATTCTTAGACAATTTTTAATGACGTTAGTTCCAAACTAAACGAATTAGATAGTTTTGCAAAAAAAAAATTATTTTTCATTGTATGAAATGTCTTAGAAAAATTTTTGAATTAATTTTTTGAAAAGACAATTTTTTTTCAATAATGTTCATTTTTAGTACGTAAAAAAACTTTCTTAGACAATTTTTAATGACATTAGTTCCAAACTAAAAGAATTAGATAGTTTCGCAAAAAAAAATTATTTTTCACTGTATGAAATGTCTTGGAAAAATTTTTTGAAAAAACAATTGTTTTTCAATAATGTTCATTTTTAGTACGTAAAAAAACTTTTTTAGACAATTTTTAGCGACGTTAGTTCCAAACTAAGAGAATTAGATAGTTCCGCAAAAAAAAATTATTTTTCACTGTATGAAATGTCTTGGAATAATTTTTTTGATAAGACAATTTTTTTCAATAATGTTCACTTTTAGTACGTAAAAAAACTTTCTTAGACAATTTTTAATGACGTTAGTTCCAAACTAAAAGAATTAGATAGTTTCGCAAAAAAAAATTATTTTTCACTGTATGAAATGTCTTAGAAAAATTTTTGAAATATTTTTTTTAAAGGACAATTTTTTCCAATAATGTTCACTTTTAGTACGTAAAAAAACTTTCTTAGACAATTTTTAATGACGTTAGTTCCAAACTAAAAGAATTAGATAGTTTCGCAAAAAAAAATTATTTTTTACTGTATGAAATGTCTTGGAAAACTTTTTTGAAAAAACAATTTTTTTTTAATAATGTTCATTTTTAGTACGTAAAAAAACTTTTTTAGACAATTTTTAACGACGTTAGTTCCAAACTAAAAGAATTAGATAGTTTCGCAAAAAAAAAATATGTTTCACTGTATGAAATGTCTTGGAATAATTTTTTTGAAAAGACAATTTTTTACAATAATGTTCACTTTTAGTACGTAAAAAAACTTTCTTAGACAATTTTTAATGACGTTAGTTCCAAACTAAAAGAATTAGATAGTTTGGCAAAAAAAAATTATTTTACACTGTATGAAATGTCTTAGAAAAATTTTTGAAATATTTTTTTTAAAGGACAATTTTTTCCAATAATGTTCACTTTTAGTACGTAAAAAAACTTTCTTAGACAATTTTTAATGACGTTAGTTCCAAACTAAAAGAATTAGATAGTTTCGCAAAAAAAAATTATTTTTTACTGTATGATATGTCTTGGAAAAATTTTTTTAAAAATACAATTTTTTTTCAATAATGTTCATTTTTAGTACGTAAAAAAACTTTCTTAGACAATTTTTAATGACGTTAGTTCCAAACTAAAGGAATTAGATAGTTTCTCAAAAAATAATTATTTTTCACTGTATGAAACGTCTTGGAATACTTTTTTTGAAAAGCCAATTTTTTTTCAATAATGTTCACTTTTAGTACGTAAAAAAACTTTCTTAGACAATTTTTAATGACGTTAGTTCCAAACTAAAAGAATTAGATAGTTTCGCAAAAAAAAATTATTTTTTACTGTATGAAATGTCTTAGAAAAATCTTTGAAACATTTTTTTGAAAAGACAATTTTTTTTCAATAATGTTCACTTTTATTATGTAAAAAAACTTTCTTAGACAATTTTTAATGACGTTAGTTCCAAACTAAAAGAATTAGATAGTTTCGCAAAAAAAAATTATTTTTCACTGTATGAAATGTCTTGGAATAATTTTTTTGAAAAGACAATTTTTTACAATAATGTTCACTTTTAGTACGTAAAAAAACTTTCTTAGACAATTTTTAATGACGTTAGTTCCAAACTAAAAGAATTAGATAGTTTGGCAAAAAAAAATTATTTTACACTGTATGAAATGTCTTAGAAAAATTTTTGAAAAATTTTTTTAAAAAGACAATTTTTTTTCAATAATGTTCACTTTTAGTACGTAAAAAAACTTTCTTAGACAATTTTTAATGCCGTTAGTTCCAAACTAAAAGAATTAGATAGTTTCGCAAAAAAAAATTATTTTTCACTGTATGAAATGTCTTGGAAAAAATTTTTTAAAAAGACAATTTTTTTTCAATAATGTTCATTTTTAGTACGTAAAAAAACTTTCTTAGACAATTTTTAATGACGTTAGTTCCAAACTAAAAGAATTAGATAGTTTCGCAAAAAAAAATTATTTTTCACTGTATGAAATGTCTTGGAAAAATTTTTTTGAAAAGCCAATTTATTTTCAATAATGTTCATTTTTAGTACGTAAAAAAACTTTCTTAGACAATTTTTAATGCCGTTAGTTCCAAACTAAAAGAATTAGATAGTTTCGCAAAAAAAAATTATTTTTCACTGTATGAAATGTCTTAGAAAAATTTTTGAAAAATTTTTTTGAAAAGACAACTTTTTTTCTATAATATTCATTTTTAGTACGTAAAAAAACTTTTTTAGACAATTTTTAATGACGTTAGTTCCAAACTAAAAGAATTAGATAGTTTCGCAAAAAAAAATTATTTTTCACTGTATGAAATGTCTTAGAAAAATTTTTGAAATATTTTTTTTAAAGGACAATTTTTTCCAATAATGTTCACTTTTAGTACGTAAAAAAACTTTCTTAGACAATTTTTAATGACGTTAGTTCCAAACTAAAAGAATTAGATAGTTTCGCAAAAAAAAATTATTTTTTACTGTATGATATGTCTTGGAAAAATTTTTTTAAAAAGACAATTTTTTTTCAATAATGTTCATTTTTAGTACGTAAAAAAACTTTCTTAGACAATTTTTAATGACGTTAGTTCCAAACTAAAAGAATTAGATAGTTTCTCAAAAAATAATTATTTTTCACTGTATGAAACGTCTTGGAATACTTTTTTTGAAAAGCCAATTTTTTTTCAATAATGTTCACTTTTAGTACGTAAAAAAACTTTCTTAGACAATTTTTAATGACGTTAGTTCCAAACTAAAAGAATTAGATAGTTTCGCAAAAAAAAATTATTTTTCACTGTATGAAATGTCTTAGAAAAATCTTTGAAACATTTTTTTGAAAAGACAATTTTTTTTCAATAATGTTCACTTTTATTATGTAAAAAAACTTTCTTAGACAATTTTTAATGACGTTAGTTCCAAACTAAAAGAATTAGATAGTTTCGCAAAAAAAAATTATTTTTCACTGTATGAAATGTCTTAGAAAGATTTTTGAAAAATGACAATTTTTTTTCAATGATGTTCACTTTTAGTACGTAAAAAAACTTTCTTAGACAATTTTTAATGCCGTTAGTTCCAAACTAAAAGAATTAGATAGTTTTGCAAAAAAAAAATTATTTTTCACTGTATGAAATGTCTTAGAAAAATTTTTGAAAAATTTTTTTGAAAAGACAATTTTTTTTCAATAATGTTCACTTTTAGTACGTAAAAAAACTTTCTTAGACAATTTTTAATGCCGTTAGTTCCAAACTAAAAGAATTAGATAGTTTCGCAAAAAAAAATTAATTTTCACTGTATGAAATGTCTTATAAAAATTTTTGAAAAATTTTTTTGAAAAGACAATTTTTTTTCAATGATGTTCACTTTTGGTACGTAAAAAAACTTTCTTAGACAATTTTTAATGCCGTTAGTTCCAAACTAAAAGAATTAGATAGTTTCCCAAAAAAAAATTATTTTTCACTGTATGAAATGTCTTGGAAAAAATTTTTTAAAAAGCCAATTTTTTTTCAATAATGTTCATTTTTAGTACGTAAAAAAACTTTCTTAGACAATTTTTAATGACGTTAGTTCCAAACTAAAAGAATTAGAGAGTTTGGCAAAAAAAAATTATTTTTCACTTTATGGAAATGTCTTAGAAAGATTTTTGAAAAATTTTTTTGAAAAGACAATTTTTTTCAATAATGTTCACTTTTAGTACGTAAAAAAACATTCTTAGACAATTTTTAATGACGTTAGTTCCAAACTAAAAGAATTAGATAGTTTCCCAAAAAAAAATTATTTTTCACTGTATGAAATGTCTTGGAAAAAATTTTTTGAAAAGCCAATTTTTTTTCAATAATGTTCATTTTTAGTACGTAAAAAAACTTTCTTAGACAATTTTTAATGACGTTAGTTCCAAACTAAAAGAATTAGATAGTTTCGCAAAAAAAAATTATTTTTCACTGTATGAAATGTCTTGGAATAATTTTTTTGAAAAGACAATTTTTTTCAATAATGTTCACTTTTAGTACGTAAAAAAACTTTCTTAGATAATTTTTAATGACGTTAGTTCCAAACTAAAAGAATTAGATAGTTTCGCAAAAAAAAATTATTTTTCACTGTATGAAATGTCTTAGAAAAATCTTTGAAACATTTTTTTGAAAAGACAATTTTTTTTCAATAATGTTCACTTTTGGTACGTAAAAAAACTTTCTTAGACAATTTTTAATGCCGTTAGTTCCAAACTAAAAGAATTAGATAGTTTCCCAAAAAAAAATTATTTTTCACTGTATGAAATGTCTTGGAAAAAATTTTTTAAAAAGCCAATTTTTTTTCAATAATGTTCATTTTTAGTACGTAAAAAAACTTTCTTAGACAATTTTTAATGACGTTAGTTCCAAACTAAAAGAATTAGAGAGTTTGGCAAAAAAAAATTATTTTTCACTGTATGGAAATGTCTTAGAAAGATTTTTGAAAAATTTTTTTGAAAAGACAATTTTTTTCAATAATGTTCACTTTTAGTACGTAAAAAAACATTCTTAGACAATTTTTAATGACGTTAGTTCCAAACTAAAAGAATTAGATAGTTTCCCAAAAAAAAATTATTTTTCACTGTATGAAATGTCTTGGAAAAAATTTTTTGAAAAGCCAATTTTTTTTCAATAATGTTCATTTTTAGTACGTAAAAAAACTTTCTTAGACAATTTTTAATGACGTTAGTTCCAAACTAAAAGAATTAGATAGTTTCGCAAAAAAAAATTATTTTTCACTGTATGAAATGTCTTGGAATAATTTTTTTGAAAAGACAATTTTTTTCAATAATGTTCACTTTTAGTACGTAAAAAAACTTTCTTAGATAATTTTTAATGACGTTAGTTCCAAACTAAAAGAATTAGATAGTTTCGCAAAAAAAAATTATTTTTCACTGTATGAAATGTCTTAGAAAAATCTTTGAAACATTTTTTTGAAAAGACAATTTTTTTTCAATAATGTTCACTTTTAGTACGTAAAAAAACTTTCTTAGACAATTTTTAATGACGTTAGTTCCAAACTAAAAGAATTAGATAGTTTCGCAAAAAAAAATTAATTTTCACTGTATGAAATGTCTTAGAAAGATTTTTGAAAAATGACAATTTTTTTTCAATGATGTTCACTTTTAGTACGTAAAAAAACTTTCTTAGACAATTTTTAATGCCGTTAGTTCCAAACTAAAAGAATTAGATAGTTTTGCAAAAAAAAATTATTTTTCACTGTATGAAATGTCTTAGAAAAATTTTTGAAAAATTTTTTTGAAAAGACAATTTTTTTTCAATAATGTTCACTTTTAGTACGTAAAAAAACTTTCTTAGACAATTTTTAATGCCGTTAGTTCCAAACTAAAAGAATTAGATAGTTTCGCAAAAAAAAATTAATTTTCACTGTATGAAATGTCTTATAAAAATTTTTGAAAAATTTTTTTGAAAAGACAATTTTTTTTCAATGATGTTCACTTTTAGTACGTAAAAAAACTTTCTTAGACAATTTTTAATGACGTTAGTTCCAAACTAAAAGAATTAGATAGTTTCCCAAAAAAAAATTATTTTTCACAGTATGAAATGTCTTGGAAAAAATTTTTTAAAAAGCCAATTTTTTTTCAATAATGTTCATTTTTAGTACGTAAAAAAACTTTCTTAGACAATTTTTAATGACGTTAGTTCCAAACTAAAAGAATTAGAGAGTTTGGCAAAAAAAAATTATTTTTCACTGTATGGAAATGTCTTAGAAAGATTTTTGAAAAGTTTTTTTGAAAAGACAATTTTTTTCAATAATGTTCACTTTTAGTACGTAAAAAAGCATTCTTAGACAATTTTTAATGACGTTAGTTCCAAACTAAAAGAATTAGATAGTTTCCCAAAAAAAAATTATTTTTCACTGTATGAAATGTCTTGGAAAAAATTTTTTGAAAAGCCAATTTTTTTTCAATAATGTTCATTTTTAGTACGTAAAAAAACTTTCTTAGACAATTTTTAATGACGTTAGTTCCAAACTAAAAGAATTAGATAGTTTCGCAAAAAAAAATTATTTTTCACTGTATGAAATGTCTTGGAATAATTTTTTTGAAAAGACAATTTTTTTCAATAATGTTCACTTTTAGTACGTAAAAAAACTTTCTTAGATAATTTTTAATGACGTTAGTTCCAAACTAAAAGAATTAGATAGTTTCGCAAAAAAAAATTATTTTTCACTGTATGAAATGTCTTAGAAAAATCTTTGAAACATTTTTTTGAAAAGACAATTTTTTTTCAATAATGTTCACTTTTAGTACGTAAAAAAACTTTCTTAGACAATTTTTAATGACGTTAGTTCCAAACTAAAAGAATTAGATAGTTTCGCAAAAAAAAATTAATTTTCACTGTATGAAATGTCTTAGAAAGATTTTTGAAAAATGACAATTTTTTTTCAATGATGTTCACTTTTAGTACGTAAAAAAACTTTCTTAGACAATTTTTAATGCCGTTAGTTCCAAACTAAAAGAATTAGATAGTTTTGCAAAAAAAAATTATTTTTCACTGTATGAAATGTCTTAGAAAAATTTTTGAAAAATTTTTTTGAAAAGACAATTTTTTTTCAATAATGTTCACTTTTAGTACGTAAAAAAACTTTCTTAGACAATTTTTAATGCCGTTAGTTCCAAACTAAAAGAATTAGATAGTTTCGCAAAAAAAAATTAATTTTCACTGTATGAAATGTCTTATAAAAATTTTTGAAAAATTTTTTTGAAAAGACAATTTTTTTTCAATGATGTTCACTTTTAGTACGTAAAAAAACTTTCTTAGACAATTTTTAATGCCGTTAGTTCCAAACTAAAAGAATTAGATAGTTTCCCAAAAAAAAATTATTTTTCACTGTATGAAATGTCTTGGAAAAAATTTTTTAAAAAGCCAATTTTTTTTCAATAATGTTCATTTTTAGTACGTAAAAAAACTTTCTTAGACAATTTATAATGACGTTAGTTCCAAACTAAAAGAATTAGAGAGTTTGGCAAAAAAAAATTATTTTTCACTGTATGGAAATGTCTTAGAAAGATTTTTGAAAAGTTTTTTTGAAAAGACAATTTTTTTCAATAATGTTCACTTTTAGTACGTAAAAAAGCATTCTTAGACAATTTTTAATGACGTTAGTTCCAAACTAAAAGAATTAGATAGTTTCCCAAAAAAAAATTATTTTTCACTGTATGAAATGTCTTGGAAAAAATTTTTTGAAAAGCCAATTTTTTTTCAATAATGTTCATTTTTAGTACGTAAAAAAACTTTCTTAGACAATTTTTAATGACGTTAGTTCCAAACTAAAAGAATTAGATAGTTTCGCAAAAAAAAATTATTTTTCACTGTATGAAATGTCTTGGAATAATTTTTTTGAAAAGACAATTTTTTTCAATAATGTTCACTTTTAGTACGTAAAAAAACATTCTTAGACAATTTTTAATGACGTTAGTTCCAAACTAAAAGAATTAGATAGTTTCGCAAAAAAAAATTATTTTTTACAGTATGAAATGTCTTAGAAAAATTTTTGAAAATTTTTTGAAACGACAATTTTTTTTCAATAATATTCATTTTTAGTACGTAAAAAAACTTTTTTAGACAACTTTTAATGACGTTAGTTCCAAACTAAAAGAATTAGATAGTTTCGCAAAAAAAAATTATTTTTTACTGTATGATATGTCTTGGAAAAATTTTTTTGAAAAGACAATTTTTTTTCAATAATGTTCATTTTTAGTACGTAAAAAAACTTTCTTAGACAATTTTTAATGCCGTTAGTTCCAAACTAAAAGAATTAGATAGTTTCGCAAAAAAAAATTATTTTTCACTGTATGAAATGTCTTAGAAAAATTTTTGAAAAATGACAATTTTTTTTCAATGATGTTCACTTTTAGTACGTAAAAAAACTTTCTTAGACAATTTTTAATGCCGTTAGTTCCAAACTAAAAGAATTAGATAGTTTCGCAAAAAAAAATTATTTTTCACTGTATGAAATGTCTTAGAAAAATTTTTGAAAAATTTTTTTGAAAAGACAATTTTTTTTCAATAATGTTCACTTTTAGTACGTAAAAAAACTTTCTTAGACAATTTTTAATGCCGTTAGTTCCAAACTAAAAGAATTAGATAGTTTCGCAAAAAAAAATTAATTTTCACTGTATGAAATGTCTTATAAAAATTTTTGAAAAATTTTTTTGAAAAGACAATTTTTTTTCAATGATGTTCACTTTTAGTACGTAAAAAAACTTTCTTAGACAATTTTTAATGCCGTTAGTTCCAAACTAAAAGAATTAGATAGTTTCCCAAAAAAAAATTATTTTTCACTGTATGAAATGTCTTGGAAAAAATTTTTTAAAAAGCCAATTTTTTTTCAATAATGTTCATTTTTAGTACGTAAAAAAACTTTCTTAGACAATTTTTAATGACGTTAGTTCCAAACTAAAAGAATTAGAGAGTTTGGCAAAAAAAAATTATTTTTCACTGTATGGAAATGTCTTAGAAAGATTTTTGAAAAATTTTTTTGAAAAGACAATTTTTTTCAATAATGTTCACTTTTAGTACGTAAAAAAACATTCTTAGACAATTTTTAATGACGTTAGTTCCAAACTAAAAGAATTAGATAGTTTCCCAAAAAAAAATTATTTTTCACTGTATGAAATGTCTTGGAAAAAATTTTTTGAAAAGCCAATTTTTTTTCAATAATGTTCATTTTTAGTACGTAAAAAAACTTTCTTAGACAATTTTTAATGACGTTAGTTCCAAACTAAAAGAATTAGATAGTTTCGCAAAAAAAAATTATTTTTCACTGTATGAAATGTCTTGGAATAATTTTTTTGAAAAGACAATTTTTTTCAATAATGTTCACTTTTAGTACGTAAAAAAACTTTCTTAGACAATTTTTAATGACGTTAGTTCCAAACTAAAAGAATTAGATAGTTTCGCAAAAAAAAATTATTTTTCACTGTATGAAATGTCTTAGAAAAATCTTTGAAACATTTTTTTGAAAAAACAATTTTTTTTCAATAATGTTCACTTTTAGTACGTAAAAAAACTTTCTTAGACAATTTTTAATGACGTTAGTTCCAAACTAAAAGAATTAGATAGTTTCGCAAAAAAAAATTAATTTTCACTGTATGAAATGTCTTAGAAAGATTTTTGAAAAATGACAATTTTTTTTCAATGATGTTCACTTTTAGTACGTAAAAAAACTTTCTTAGACAATTTTTAATGCCGTTAGTTCCAAACTAAAAGAATTAGATAGTTTTGCAAAAAAAAATTATTTTTCACTGTATGAAATGTCTTAGAAAAATTTTTGAAAAATTTTTTTTAAAAGACAATTTTTTTTCAATAATGTTCACTTTTAGTACGTAAAAAAACTTTCTTAGACAATTTTTAATGCCGTTAGTTCCAAACTAAAAGAATTAGATAGTTTCGCAAAAAAAAATTAATTTTCACTGTATGAAATGTCTTATAAAAATTTTTGAAAAATTTTTTTGAAAAGACAATTTTTTTTCAATGATGTTCACTTTTAGTACGTAAAAAAACTTTCTTAGACAATTTTTAATGCCGTTAGTTCCAAACTAAAAGAATTAGATAGTTTCCCAAAAAAAAATTATTTTTCACTGTATGAAATGTCTTGGAAAACTTTTTTGAAAAAACAATTTTTTTTCAATAATGTTCATTTTTAGTACGTAAAAAAACTTTTTTAGACAATTTTTAACGACGTTAGTTCCAAACTAAAAGAATTAGATAGTTTCGCAAAAAAAAATTATTTTTCACTGTATGAAATGTCTTGGAATAATTTTTTTGAAAAGACAATTTTTTACAATAATGTTCACTTTTAGTACGTAAAAAAACTTTCTTAGACAATTTTTAATGACGTTAGTTCCAAACTAAAAGAATTAGATAGTTTGGCAAAAAAAAATTATTTTTCACTGTATGAAATGTCTTGGAAAAAATTTTTTAAAAAGACAATTTTTTTTCAATAATGTTCATTTTTAGTACGTAAAAAAACTTTCTTAGACAATTTTTAATGCCGTTAGTTCCAAACTAAAAGAATTAGATAGTTTCGCAAAAAAAAATTATTTTTCACTGTATGAAATGTCTTGGAAAAAATTTTTTAAAAAGACAATTTTTTTTCAATAATGTTCATTTTTAGTACGTAAAAAAACTTTCTTAGACAATTTTTAATGACGTTAGTTCCAAACTAAAAGAATTAGATAGTTTCGCAAAAAAAAATTATTTTTCACTGTATGAAATGTCTTGGAAAAATTTTTTTGAAAAGCCAATTTATTTTCAATAATGTTCATTTTTAGTACGTAAAAAAACTTTCTTAGACAATTTTTAATGACGTTAGTTCCAAACTAAAAGAATTAGATAGTTTCGCAAAAAAAAAATATTTTTCACTGTATGAAATGTCTTAGAAAAATTTTTGAAAAATTTTTTTGAAAAGACAACTTTTTTTCTATAATATTCATTTTTAGTACGTAAAAAAACTTTTTTAGACAATTTTTAATGACGTTAGTTCCAAACTAAAAGAATTAGATAGTTTCGCAAAAAAAAATTATTTTTCACTGTATGAAATGTCTTAGAAAAATTTTTGAAATATTTTTTTTAAAGGACAATTTTTTCCAATAATGTTCACTTTTAGTACGTAAAAAAACTTTCTTAGACAATTTTTAATGACGTTAGTTCCAAACTAAAAGAATTAGATAGTTTCGCAAAAAAAAATTATTTTTTACTGTATGATATGTCTTGGAAAAATTTTTTTAAAAAGACAATTTTTTTTCAATAATGTTCATTTTTAGTACGTAAAAAAACTTTCTTAGACAATTTTTAATGACGTTAGTTCCAAACTAAAAGAATTAGATAGTTTCTCAAAAAATAATTATTTTTCACTGTATGAAACGTCTTGTAATATTTTTTTTGAAAAGCCAATTTTTTTTCAATAATGTTCACTTTTAGTACGTAAAAAAACTTTCTTAGACAATTTTTAATGACGTTAGTTCCAAACTAAAAGAATTAGATAGTTTCGCAAAAAAAAATTATTTTTCACTGTATGAAATGTCTTAGAAAAATCTTTGAAACATTTTTTTGAAAAGACAATTTTTTTCAATAATGTTCACTTTTATTATGTAAAAAAACTTTCTTAGACAATTTTTAATGACGTTAGTTCCAAACTAAAAGAATTAGATAGTTTCGCAAAAAAAAATTATTTTTCACTGTATGAAATGTCTTAGAAAGATTTTTGAAAAATGACAATTTTTTTTCAATGATGTTCACTTTTAGTACGTAAAAAAACTTTCTTAGACAATTTTTAATGCCGTTAGTTCCAAACTAAAAGAATTAGATAGTTTTGCAAAAAAAAATTATTTTTCACTGTATGAAATGTCTTAGAAAAATTTTTGAAAAATTTTTTTGAAAAGACAATTTTTTTTCAATAATGTTCACTTTTAGTACGTAAAAAAACTTTCTTAGACAATTTTTAATGCCGTTAGTTCCAAACTAAAAGAATTAGATAGTTTCGCAAAAAAAAATTATTTTTCACTGTATGAAATGTCTTATAAAAATTTTTGAAAAATTTTTTTGAAAAGACAATTTTTTTTCAATGATGTTCACTTTTAGTACGTAAAAAAACTTTCTTAGACAATTTTTAATGCCGTTAGTTCCAAACTAAAAGAATTAGATAGTTTCCCAAAAAAAAATTATTTTTCACTGTATGAAATGTCTTGGAAAAAATTTTTTAAAAAGCCAATTTTTTTTCAATAATGTTCATTTTTAGTACGTAAAAAAACTTTCTTAGACAATTTTTAATGACGTTAGTTCCAAACTAAAAGAATTAGAGAGTTTGGCAAAAAAAAATTATTTTTCACTGTATGGAAATGTCTTAGAAAGATTTTTGAAAAATTTTTTTGAAAAGACAATTTTTTTCAATAATGTTCACTTTTAGTACGTAAAAAAGCATTCTTAGACAATTTTTAATGACGTTAGTTCCAAACTAAACGAATTAGATAGTTTTGCAAAAAAAAAATTATTTTTCATTGTATGAAATGTCTTAGAAAAATTTTTGAATTAATTTTTTGAAAAGACAATTTTTTTTCAATAATGTTCATTTTTAGTACGTAAAAAAACTTTCTTAGACAATTTTTAATGACATTAGTTCCAAACTAAAAGAATTAGATAGTTTCGCAAAAAAAAATTATTTTTCACTGTATGAAATGTCTTGGAATAATTTTTTTGATAAGACAATTTTTTTCAATAATGTTCACTTTTAGTACGTAAAAAAACTTTCTTAGACAATTTTTAATGACGTTAGTTCCAAACTAAAAGAATTAGATAGTTTCGCAAAAAAAAATTATTTTTCACTGTATGAAATGTCTTAGAAAAATTTTTGAAATATTTTTTTTAAAGGACAATTTTTTTCAATAATGTTCACTTTTAGTACGTAAAAAAACTTTCTTAGACAATTTTTAATGACGTTAGTTCCAAACTAAAAGAATTAGATAGTTTCGCAAAAAAAAATTATTTTTTACTGTATGAAATGTCTTGGAAAACTTTTTTAAAAAAACAATTTTTTTTCAATAATGTTCATTTTTAGTACGTAAAAAAACTTTTTTAGACAATTTTTAATGACGTTAGTTCCAAACTAAAAGAATTAGATAGTTTCGCAAAAAAAAATTATTTTTCACTGTATGAAATGTCTTGGAATAATTTTTTTGAAAAGACAATTTTTTACAATAATGTTCACTTTTAGTACGTAAAAAAACTTTCTTAGACAATTTTTAATGACGTTAGTTCCAAACTAAAAGAATTAGATAGTTTCGCAAAAAAAAATTATTTTACACTGTATGAAATGTCTTAGAAAAATTTTTGAAAAATTTTTTTGAAAAGACAATTTTTTTTCAATAATGTTCACTTTTAGTACGTAAAAAAACTTTCTTAGACAATTTTTAATGCCGTTAGTTCCAAACTAAAAGAATTAGATAGTTTCGCAAAAAAAAATTATTTTTCACTGTATGAAATGTCTTGGAAAAAATTTTTTAAAAAGACAATTTTTTTTCAATAATGTTCATTTTTAGTACGTAAAAAAACTTTCTTAGACAATTTTTAATGACGTTAGTTCCAAACTAAAAGAATTAGATAGTTTCGCAAAAAAAAATTATTTTTCACTGTATGAAATGTCTTGGAAAAATTTTTTTGAAAAGCCAATTTATTTTCAATAATGTTCATTTTTAGTACGTAAAAAAACTTTCTTGGACAATTTTTAATGACGTTAGTTCCAAACTAAAAGAATTAGATAGTTTCGCAAAAAAAAATTATTTTTCACTGTATGAAATGTCTTGGAATAATTTTTTTGAAAAGACAATTTTTTACAATAATGTTCACTTTTAGTACGTAAAAAAACTTTCTTAGACAATTTTTAATGACGTTAGTTCCAAACTAAAAGAATTAGATAGTTTGGCAAAAAAAAATTATTTTACACTGTATGAAATGTCTTATAAAAATTTTTGAAAAATTTTTTTGAAAAGACAATTTTTTTTCAATGATGTTCACTTTTAGTACGTAAAAAAACTTTCTTAGACAATTTTTAATGCCGTTAGTTCCAAACTAAAAGAATTAGATAGTTTCGCAAAAAAAAATTATTTTTCACTGTATGAAATGTCTTGGAAAAAATTTTTTAAAAAGACAATTTTTTTTCAATAATGTTCATTTTTAGTACGTAAAAAAACTTTCTTAGACAATTTTTAATGACGTTAGTTCCAAACTAAAAGAATTAGATAGTTTCGCAAAAAAAAATTATTTTTCACTGTATGAAATGTCTTGGAAAAATTTTTTTGAAAAGCCAATTTATTTTCAATAATGTTCATTTTTAGTACGTAAAAAAACTTTCTTGGACAATTTTTAATGACGTTAGTTCCAAACTAAAAGAATTAGATAGTTTCGCAAAAAAAAATTATTTTTCACTGTATGAAATGTCTTAGAAAAATTTTTGAAAAATTTTTTTGAAAAGACAATTTTTTTTTTTTAATATTCATTTTTAGTACGTAAAAAAACTTTTTTAGACAATTTTTAATGACGTTAGTTCCAAACTAAAAGAATTAGATAGTTTCGCAAAAAAAAATTATTTTTCACTGTATGAAATGTCTTAGAAAAATTTTTGAAAAATTTTTTTGAATAGACAATTTTTTTTCAATAATGTTCACTTTTAGTACGTAAAAAAATATTCTTAGACAATTTTTAATGACGTTAGTTCCAAACTAAAAGAATTAGATAGTTTCGCAAAAAAAAATTATTTTTCACTGTATGAAATGTCTTAGAAAAATTTTTGAAAAATTTTTTTTAAAGGACAATTTTTTTTCAATAATGTTCACTTTTAGTACGTAAAAAAACTTTCTTAGACAATTTTTAATGACGTTAGTTCCAAACTAAAAGAATTAGATAGTTTCGCTAAAAAAAATCATTTTTCACTGTATGAAATGTCTTGAAAAAATTTTTTTGAAAAGACAATTTTTTTTCAATAATGTTCACTTTTAGTACGTAAAAAAACTTTCTTAGACAATTTTTAATGACGTTAATTCCAAACTAAAAGAATTAGATAGTTTCGCAAAAAAAAATTATTTTTCACTGTATGAAATGTCTTAGAAAAATTTTTGAATAAATTTTTTGAAAAGACAATTTATTTTCAATAATGTTCACTTTTAGTACGTAAAAAAGCATTCTTAGACAATTTTTAATGACGTTAGTTCCAAACTAAACGAATTAGATAGTTTTGCAAAAAAAAAATTATTTTTCATTGTATGAAATGTCTTAGAAAAATTTTTGAATTAATTTTTTGAAAAGACAATTTTTTTTCAATAATGTTCATTTTTAGTACGTAAAAAAACTTTCTTAGACAATTTTTAATGACATTAGTTCCAAACTAAAAGAATTAGATAGTTTCGCAAAAAAAAATTATTTTTCACAGTATGAAATGTCTTGGAAAAATTTTTTGAAAAAACAATTGTTTTTCAATAATGTTCATTTTTAGTACGTAAAAAAACTTTTTTAGACAATTTTTAACGACGTTAGTTCCAAACTAAGAGAATTAGATAGTTTCGCAAAAAAAAATTATTTTTCACTGTATGAAATGTCTTGGAATAATTTTTTTGAAAAGACAATTTTTTTCAATAATGTTCACTTTTAGTACGTAAAAAAACTTTCTTAGATAATTTTTAATGACGTTAGTTCCAAACTAAAAGAATTAGATAGTTTCGCAAAAAAAAATTATTTTTCACTGTATGAAATGTCTTAGAAAAATCTTTGAAACATTTTTTTGAAAAGACAATTTTTTTTCAATAATGTTCACTTTTAGTACGTAAAAAAACTTTCTTAGACAATTTTTAATGACGTTAGTTCCAAACTAAAAGAATTAGATAGTTTCGCAAAAAAAAATTAATTTTCACTGTATGAAATGTCTTAGAAAGATTTTTGAAAAATGACAATTTTTTTTCAATGATGTTCACTTTTAGTACGTAAAAAAACTTTCTTAGACAATTTTTAATGACGTTAGTTCCAAACTAAAGGAATTAGATAGTTTCTCAAAAAATAATTATTTTTCACTGTATGAAACGTCTTGGAATACTTTTTTTGAAAAGCCAATTTTTTTTCAATAATGTTCACTTTTAGTACGTAAAAAAACTTTCTTAGACAATTTTTAATGACGTTAGTTCCAAACTAAAAGAATTAGATAGTTTCGCAAAAAAAAATTATTTTTTACTGTATGAAATGTCTTAGAAAAATCTTTGAAACATTTTTTTGAAAAGACAATTTTTTTTCAATAATGTTCACTTTTATTATGTAAAAAAACTTTCTTAGACAATTTTTAATGACGTTAGTTCCAAACTAAAAGAATTAGATAGTTTCGCAAAAAAAAATTATTTTTCACTGTATGAAATGTCTTGGAATAATTTTTTTGAAAAGACAATTTTTTACAATAATGTTCACTTTTAGTACGTAAAAAAACTTTCTTAGACAATTTTTAATGACGTTAGTTCCAAACTAAAAGAATTAGATAGTTTGGCAAAAAAAAATTATTTTACACTGTATGAAATGTCTTAGAAAAATTTTTGAAAAATTTTTTTAAAAAGACAATTTTTTTTCAATAATGTTCACTTTTAGTACGTAAAAAAACTTTCTTAGACAATTTTTAATGCCGTTAGTTCCAAACTAAAAGAATTAGATAGTTTCGCAAAAAAAAATTATTTTTCACTGTATGAAATGTCTTGGAAAAAATTTTTTAAAAAGACAATTTTTTTTCAATAATGTTCATTTTTAGTACGTAAAAAAACTTTCTTAGACAATTTTTAATGACGTTAGTTCCAAACTAAAAGAATTAGATAGTTTCGCAAAAAAAAATTATTTTTCACTGTATGAAATGTCTTGGAAAAATTTTTTTGAAAAGCCAATTTATTTTCAATAATGTTCATTTTTAGTACGTAAAAAAACTTTCTTAGACAATTTTTAATGCCGTTAGTTCCAAACTAAAAGAATTAGATAGTTTCGCAAAAAAAAATTATTTTTCACTGTATGAAATGTCTTAGAAAAATTTTTGAAAAATTTTTTTGAAAAGACAACTTTTTTTCTATAATATTCATTTTTAGTACGTAAAAAAACTTTTTTAGACAATTTTTAATGACGTTAGTTCCAAACTAAAAGAATTAGATAGTTTCGCAAAAAAAAATTATTTTTCACTGTATGAAATGTCTTAGAAAAATTTTTGAAATATTTTTTTTAAAGGACAATTTTTTCCAATAATGTTCACTTTTAGTACGTAAAAAAACTTTCTTAGACAATTTTTAATGACGTTAGTTCCAAACTAAAAGAATTAGATAGTTTCGCAAAAAAAAATTATTTTTTACTGTATGATATGTCTTGGAAAAATTTTTTTAAAAAGACAATTTTTTTTCAATAATGTTCATTTTTAGTACGTAAAAAAACTTTCTTAGACAATTTTTAATGACGTTAGTTCCAAACTAAAAGAATTAGATAGTTTCTCAAAAAATAATTATTTTTCACTGTATGAAACGTCTTGGAATACTTTTTTTGAAAAGCCAATTTTTTTTCAATAATGTTCACTTTTAGTACGTAAAAAAACTTTCTTAGACAATTTTTAATGACGTTAGTTCCAAACTAAAAGAATTAGATAGTTTCGCAAAAAAAAATTGTTTTTCACTGTATGAAATGTCTTAGAAAAATCTTTGAAACATTTTTTTGAAAAGACAATTTTTTTTCAATAATGTTCACTTTTATTATGTAAAAAAACTTTCTTAGACAATTTTTAATGACGTTAGTTCCAAACTAAAAGAATTAGATAGTTTCGCAAAAAAAAATTATTTTTCACTGTATGAAATGTCTTAGAAAGATTTTTGAAAAATGACAATTTTTTTTCAATGATGTTCACTTTTAGTACGTAAAAAAACTTTCTTAGACAATTTTTAATGCCGTTAGTTCCAAACTAAAAGAATTAGATAGTTTTGCAAAAAAAAATTATTTTTCACTGTATGAAATGTCTTAGAAAAATTTTTGAAAAATTTTTTTGAAAAGACAATTTTTTTTCAATAATGTTCACTTTTAGTACGTAAAAAAACTTTCTTAGACAATTTTTAATGCCGTTAGTTCCAAACTAAAAGAATTAGATAGTTTCGCAAAAAAAAATTATTTTTCACTGTATGAAATGTCTTATAAAAATTTTTGAAAAATTTTTTTGAAAAGACAATTTTTTTTCAATGATGTTCACTTTTGGTACGTAAAAAAACTTTCTTAGACAATTTTTAATGCCGTTAGTTCCAAACTAAAAGAATTAGATAGTTTCCCAAAAAAAAATTATTTTTCACTGTATGAAATGTCTTGGAAAAAATTTTTTAAAAAGCCAATTTTTTTTCAATAATGTTCATTTTTAGTACGTAAAAAAACTTTCTTAGACAATTTTTAATGACGTTAGTTCCAAACTAAAAGAATTAGAGAGTTTGGCAAAAAAAAATTATTTTTCACTTTATGGAAATGTCTTAGAAAGATTTTTGAAAAATTTTTTTGAAAAGACAATTTTTTTCAATAATGTTCACTTTTAGTACGTAAAAAAACATTCTTAGACAATTTTTAATGACGTTAGTTCCAAACTAAAAGAATTAGATAGTTTCCCAAAAAAAAATTATTTTTCACTGTATGAAATGTCTTGGAAAAAATTTTTTAAAAAGACAATTTTTTTTCAATAATGTTCATTTTTAGTACGTAAAAAAACTTTCTTAGACAATTTTTAATGACGTTAGTTCCAAACTAAAAGAATTAGATAGTTTCGCAAAAAAAAATTATTTTTCACTGTATGAAATGTCTTGGAAAAATTTTTTTGAAAAGCCAATTTATTTTCAATAATGTTCATTTTTAGTACGTAAAAAAACTTTCTTAGACAATTTTTAATGACGTTAGTTCCAAACTAAAAGAATTAGATAGTTTCGCAAAAAAAAAATATTTTTCACTGTATGAAATGTCTTAGAAAAATTTTTGAAAAATTTTTTTGAAAAGACAACTTTTTTTCTATAATATTCATTTTTAGTACGTAAAAAAACTTTTTTAGACAATTTTTAATGACGTTAGTTCCAAACTAAAAGAATTAGATAGTTTCGCAAAAAAAAATTATTTTTCACTGTATGAAATGTCTTAGAAAAATTTTTGAAATATTTTTTTTAAAGGACAATTTTTTCCAATAATGTTCACTTTTAGTACGTAAAAAAACTTTCTTAGACAATTTTTAATGACGTTAGTTCCAAACTAAAAGAATTAGATAGTTTCGCAAAAAAAAATTATTTTTTACTGTATGATATGTCTTGGAAAAATTTTTTTAAAAAGACAATTTTTTTTCAATAATGTTCATTTTTAGTACGTAAAAAAACTTTCTTAGACAATTTTTAATGACGTTAGTTCCAAACTAAAAGAATTAGATAGTTTCTCAAAAAATAATTATTTTTCACTGTATGAAACGTCTTGTAATATTTTTTTTGAAAAGCCAATTTTTTTTCAATAATGTTCACTTTTAGTACGTAAAAAAACTTTCTTAGACAATTTTTAATGACGTTAGTTCCAAACTAAAAGAATTAGATAGTTTCGCAAAAAAAAATTATTTTTCACTGTATGAAATGTCTTAGAAAAATCTTTGAAACATTTTTTTGAAAAGACAATTTTTTTTCAATAATGTTCACTTTTATTATGTAAAAAAACTTTCTTAGACAATTTTTAATGACGTTAGTTCCAAACTAAAAGAATTAGATAGTTTCGCAAAAAAAAATTATTTTTCACTGTATGAAATGTCTTAGAAAGATTTTTGAAAAATGACAATTTTTTTTCAATGATGTTCACTTTTAGTACGTAAAAAAACTTTCTTAGACAATTTTTAATGCCGTTAGTTCCAAACTAAAAGAATTAGATAGTTTTGCAAAAAAAAATTATTTTTCACTGTATGAAATGTCTTAGAAAAATTTTTGAAAAATTTTTTTGAAAAGACAATTTTTTTTCAATAATGTTCACTTTTAGTACGTAAAAAAACTTTCTTAGACAATTTTTAATGCCGTTAGTTCCAAACTAAAAGAATTAGATAGTTTCGCAAAAAAAAATTATTTTTCACTGTATGAAATGTCTTATAAAAATTTTTGAAAAATTTTTTTGAAAAGACAATTTTTTTTCAATGATGTTCACTTTTAGTACGTAAAAAAACTTTCTTAGACAATTTTTAATGCCGTTAGTTCCAAACTAAAAGAATTAGATAGTTTCCCAAAAAAAAATTATTTTTCACTGTATGAAATGTCTTGGAAAAAATTTTTTAAAAAGCCAATTTTTTTTCAATAATGTTCATTTTTAGTACGTAAAAAAACTTTCTTAGACAATTTTTAATGACGTTAGTTCCAAACTAAAAGAATTAGAGAGTTTGGCAAAAAAAAATTATTTTTCACTGTATGGAAATGTCTTAGAAAGATTTTTGAAAAATTTTTTTGAAAAGACAATTTTTTTCAATAATGTTCACTTTTAGTACGTAAAAAAGCATTCTTAGACAATTTTTAATGACGTTAGTTCCAAACTAAACGAATTAGATAGTTTTGCAAAAAAAAAATTATTTTTCATTGTATGAAATGTCTTAGAAAAATTTTTGAATTAATTTTTTGAAAAGACAATTTTTTTTCAATAATGTTCATTTTTAGTACGTAAAAAAACTTTCTTAGACAATTTTTAATGACATTAGTTCCAAACTAAAAGAATTAGATAGTTTCGCAAAAAAAAATTATTTTTCACTGTATGAAATGTCTTGGAATAATTTTTTTGATAAGACAATTTTTTTCAATAATGTTCACTTTTAGTACGTAAAAAAACTTTCTTAGACAATTTTTAATGACGTTAGTTCCAAACTAAAAGAATTAGATAGTTTCGCAAAAAAAAATTATTTTTCACTGTATGAAATGTCTTAGAAAAATTTTTGAAATATTTTTTTTAAAGGACAATTTTTTTCAATAATGTTCACTTTTAGTACGTAAAAAAACTTTCTTAGACAATTTTTAATGACGTTAGTTCCAAACTAAAAGAATTAGATAGTTTCGCAAAAAAAAATTATTTTTTACTGTATGAAATGTCTTGGAAAACTTTTTTAAAAAAACAATTTTTTTTCAATAATGTTCATTTTTAGTACGTAAAAAAACTTTTTTAGACAATTTTTAATGACGTTAGTTCCAAACTAAAAGAATTAGATAGTTTCGCAAAAAAAAATTATTTTTCACTGTATGAAATGTCTTGGAATAATTTTTTTGAAAAGACAATTTTTTACAATAATGTTCACTTTTAGTACGTAAAAAAACTTTCTTAGACAATTTTTAATGACGTTAGTTCCAAACTAAAAGAATTAGATAGTTTGGCAAAAAAAAATTATTTTACACTGTATGAAATGTCTTAGAAAAATTTTTGAAAAATTTTTTTGAAAAGACAATTTTTTTTCAATAATGTTCACTTTTAGTACGTAAAAAAACTTTCTTAGACAATTTTTAATGCCGTTAGTTCCAAACTAAAAGAATTAGATAGTTTCGCAAAAAAAAATTATTTTTCACTGTATGAAATGTCTTGGAAAAAATTTTTTAAAAAGACAATTTTTTTTCAATAATGTTCATTTTTAGTACGTAAAAAAACTTTCTTAGACAATTTTTAATGACGTTAGTTCCAAACTAAAAGAATTAGATAGTTTCGCAAAAAAAAATTATTTTTCACTGTATGAAATGTCTTGGAAAAATTTTTTTGAAAAGCCAATTTATTTTCAATAATGTTCATTTTTAGTACGTAAAAAAACTTTCTTGGACAATTTTTAATGACGTTAGTTCCAAACTAAAAGAATTAGATAGTTTCGCAAAAAAAAATTATTTTTCACTGTATGAAATGTCTTGGAATAATTTTTTTGAAAAGACAATTTTTTACAATAATGTTCACTTTTAGTACGTAAAAAAACTTTCTTAGACAATTTTTAATGACGTTAGTTCCAAACTAAAAGAATTAGATAGTTTGGCAAAAAAAAATTATTTTACACTGTATGAAATGTCTTAGAAAAATTTTTGAAAAATTTTTTTGAAAAGACAATTTTTTTTCAATGATGTTCACTTTTAGTACGTAAAAAAACTTTCTTAGACAATTTTTAATGCCGTTAGTTCCAAACTAAAAGAATTAGATAGTTTCGCAAAAAAAAATTATTTTTCACTGTATGAAATGTCTTGGAAAAAATTTTTTAAAAAGACAATTTTTTTTCAATAATGTTCATTTTTAGTACGTAAAAAAACTTTCTTAGACAATTTTTAATGACGTTAGTTCCAAACTAAAAGAATTAGATAGTTTCGCAAAAAAAAATTATTTTTCACTGTATGAAATGTCTTGGAAAAATTTTTTTGAAAAGCCAATTTATTTTCAATAATGTTCATTTTTAGTACGTAAAAAAACTTTCTTGGACAATTTTTAATGACGTTAGTTCCAAACTAAAAGAATTAGATAGTTTCGCAAAAAAAAATTATTTTTCACTGTATGAAATGTCTTAGAAAAATTTTTGAAAAATTTTTTTGAAAAGACAATTTTTTTTTTTTAATATTCATTTTTAGTACGTAAAAAAACTTTTTTAGACAATTTTTAATGACGTTAGTTCCAAACTAAAAGAATTAGATAGTTTCGCAAAAAAAAATTATTTTTCACTGTATGAAATGTCTTAGAAAAATTTTTGAAAAATTTTTTTGAATAGACAATTTTTTTTCAATAATGTTCACTTTTAGTACGTAAAAAAATATTCTTAGACAATTTTTAATGACGTTAGTTCCAAACTAAAAGAATTAGATAGTTTCGCAAAAAAAAATTATTTTTCACTGTATGAAATGTCTTAGAAAAATTTTTGAAAAATTTTTTTTAAAGGACAATTTTTTTTCAATAATGTTCACTTTTAGTACGTAAAAAAACTTTCTTAGACAATTTTTAATGACGTTAGTTCCAAACTAAAAGAATTAGATAGTTTCGCTAAAAAAAATCATTTTTCACTGTATGAAATGTCTTGAAAAAATTTTTTTGAAAAGACAATTTTTTTTCAATAATGTTCACTTTTAGTACGTAAAAAAACTTTCTTAGACAATTTTTAATGACGTTAATTCCAAACTAAAAGAATTAGATAGTTTCGCAAAAAAAAATTATTTTTCACTGTATGAAATGTCTTAGAAAAATTTTTGAATAAATTTTTTGAAAAGACAATTTATTTTCAATAATGTTCACTTTTAGTACGTAAAAAAGCATTCTTAGACAATTTTTAATGACGTTAGTTCCAAACTAAACGAATTAGATAGTTTTGCAAAAAAAAAATTATTTTTCATTGTATGAAATGTCTTAGAAAAATTTTTGAATTAATTTTTTGAAAAGACAATTTTTTTTCAATAATGTTCATTTTTAGTACGTAAAAAAACTTTCTTAGACAATTTTTAATGACATTAGTTCCAAACTAAAAGAATTAGATAGTTTCGCAAAAAAAAATTATTTTTCACAGTATGAAATGTCTTGGAAAAATTTTTTGAAAAAACAATTGTTTTTCAATAATGTTCATTTTTAGTACGTAAAAAAACTTTTTTAGACAATTTTTAACGACGTTAGTTCCAAACTAAGAGAATTAGATAGTTTCGCAAAAAAAAATTATTTTTCACTGTATGAAATGTCTTGGAATAATTTTTTTGAAAAGACAATTTTTTTCAATAATGTTCACTTTTAGTACGTAAAAAAACTTTCTTAGATAATTTTTAATGACGTTAGTTCCAAACTAAAAGAATTAGATAGTTTCGCAAAAAAAAATTATTTTTCACTGTATGAAATGTCTTAGAAAAATCTTTGAAACATTTTTTTGAAAAGACAATTTTTTTTCAATAATGTTCACTTTTAGTACGTAAAAAAACTTTCTTAGACAATTTTTAATGACGTTAGTTCCAAACTAAAAGAATTAGATAGTTTCGCAAAAAAAAATTAATTTTCACTGTATGAAATGTCTTAGAAAGATTTTTGAAAAATGACAATTTTTTTTCAATGATGTTCACTTTTAGTACGTAAAAAAACTTTCTTAGACAATTTTTAATGACGTTAGTTCCAAACTAAAGGAATTAGATAGTTTCTCAAAAAATAATTATTTTTCACTGTATGAAACGTCTTGGAATACTTTTTTTGAAAAGCCAATTTTTTTTCAATAATGTTCACTTTTAGTACGTAAAAAAACTTTCTTAGACAATTTTTAATGCCGTTAGTTCCAAACTAAAAGAATTAGATAGTTTCGCAAAAAAAAATTATTTTTCACTGTATGAAATGTCTTGGAAAAAATTTTTTAAAAAGACAATTTTTTTTCAATAATGTTCATTTTTAGTACGTAAAAAAACTTTCTTAGACAATTTTTAATGACGTTAGTTCCAAACTAAAAGAATTAGATAGTTTCGCAAAAAAAAATTATTTTTCACTGTATGAAATGTCTTGGAAAAATTTTTTTGAAAAGCCAATTTATTTTCAATAATGTTCATTTTTAGTACGTAAAAAAACTTTCTTAGACAATTTTTAATGCCGTTAGTTCCAAACTAAAAGAATTAGATAGTTTCGCAAAAAAAAATTATTTTTCACTGTATGAAATGTCTTAGAAAAATTTTTGAAAAATTTTTTTGAAAAGACAACTTTTTTTCTATAATATTCATTTTTAGTACGTAAAAAAACTTTTTTAGACAATTTTTAATGACGTTAGTTCCAAACTAAAAGAATTAGATAGTTTCGCAAAAAAAAATTATTTTTCACTGTATGAAATGTCTTAGAAAAATTTTTGAAATATTTTTTTTAAAGGACAATTTTTTCCAATAATGTTCACTTTTAGTACGTAAAAAAACTTTCTTAGACAATTTTTAATGACGTTAGTTCCAAACTAAAAGAATTAGATAGTTTCGCAAAAAAAAATTATTTTTTACTGTATGATATGTCTTGGAAAAATTTTTTTAAAAAGACAATTTTTTTTCAATAATGTTCATTTTTAGTACGTAAAAAAACTTTCTTAGACAATTTTTAATGACGTTAGTTCCAAACTAAAAGAATTAGATAGTTTCTCAAAAAATAATTATTTTTCACTGTATGAAACGTCTTGGAATACTTTTTTTGAAAAGCCAATTTTTTTTCAATAATGTTCACTTTTAGTACGTAAAAAAACTTTCTTAGACAATTTTTAATGACGTTAGTTCCAAACTAAAAGAATTAGATAGTTTCGCAAAAAAAAATTGTTTTTCACTGTATGAAATGTCTTAGAAAAATCTTTGAAACATTTTTTTGAAAAGACAATTTTTTTTCAATAATGTTCACTTTTATTATGTAAAAAAACTTTCTTAGACAATTTTTAATGACGTTAGTTCCAAACTAAAAGAATTAGATAGTTTCGCAAAAAAAAATTATTTTTCACTGTATGAAATGTCTTAGAAAGATTTTTGAAAAATGACAATTTTTTTTCAATGATGTTCACTTTTAGTACGTAAAAAAACTTTCTTAGACAATTTTTAATGCCGTTAGTTCCAAACTAAAAGAATTAGATAGTTTTGCAAAAAAAAATTATTTTTCACTGTATGAAATGTCTTAGAAAAATTTTTGAAAAATTTTTTTGAAAAGACAATTTTTTTTCAATAATGTTCACTTTTAGTACGTAAAAAAACTTTCTTAGACAATTTTTAATGCCGTTAGTTCCAAACTAAAAGAATTAGATAGTTTCGCAAAAAAAAATTATTTTTCACTGTATGAAATGTCTTATAAAAATTTTTTTGAAAAGACAATTTTTTTTCAATGATGTTCACTTTTGGTACGTAAAAAAACTTTCTTAGACAATTTTTAATGCCGTTAGTTCCAAACTAAAAGAATTAGATAGTTTCCCAAAAAAAAATTATTTTTCACTGTATGAAATGTCTTGGAAAAAATTTTTTAAAAAGCCAATTTTTTTTCAATAATGTTCATTTTTAGTACGTAAAAAAACTTTCTTAGACAATTTTTAATGACGTTAGTTCCAAACTAAAAGAATTAGAGAGTTTGGCAAAAAAAAATTATTTTTCACTTTATGGAAATGTCTTAGAAAGATTTTTGAAAAATTTTTTTGAAAAGACAATTTTTTTCAATAATGTTCACTTTTAGTACGTAAAAAAACATTCTTAGACAATTTTTAATGACGTTAGTTCCAAACTAAAAGAATTAGATAGTTTCCCAAAAAAAAATTATTTTTCACTGTATGAAATGTCTTGGAAAAAATTTTTTGAAAAGCCAATTTTTTTTCAATAATGTTCATTTTTAGTACGTAAAAAAACTTTCTTAGACAATTTTTAATGACGTTAGTTCCAAACTAAAAGAATTATATATTTTCGCAAAAAAAAATTATTTTTCACTGTATGAAATGTCTTGGAATAATTTTTTTGAAAAGACAATTTTTTTCAATAATGTTCACTTTTAGTACGTAAAAAAACTTTCTTAGATAATTTTTAATGACGTTAGTTCCAAACTAAAAGAATTAGATAGTTTCGCAAAAAAAAATTATTTTTCACTGTATGAAATGTCTTAGAAAAATCTTTGAAACATTTTTTTGAAAAGACAATTTTTTTTCAATAATGTTCACTTTTAGTACGTAAAAAAACTTTCTTAGACAATTTTTAATGACGTTAGTTCCAAACTAAAAGAATTAGATAGTTTCGCAAAAAAAAATTAATTTTCACTGTATGAAATGTCTTAGAAAGATTTTTGAAAAATGACAATTTTTTTTCAATGATGTTCACTTTTAGTACGTAAAAAAACTTTCTTAGACAATTTTTAATGCCGTTAGTTCCAAACTAAAAGAATTAGATAGTTTTGCAAAAAAAAATTATTTTTCACTGTATGAAATGTCTTAGAAAAATTTTTGAAAAATTTTTTTGAAAAGACAATTTTTTTTCAATAATGTTCACTTTTAGTACGTAAAAAAACTTTCTTAGACAATTTTTAATGCCGTTAGTTCCAAACTAAAAGAATTAGATAGTTTCGCAAAAAAAAATTAATTTTCACTGTATGAAATGTCTTATAAAAATTTTTGAAAAATTTTTTTGAAAAGACAATTTTTTTTCAATGATGTTCACTTTTAGTACGTAAAAAAACTTTCTTAGACAATTTTTAATGACGTTAGTTCCAAACTAAAAGAATTAGATAGTTTCCCAAAAAAAAATTATTTTTCACAGTATGAAATGTCTTGGAAAAAATTTTTTAAAAAGCCAATTTTTTTTCAATAATGTTCATTTTTAGTACGTAAAAAAACTTTCTTAGACAATTTTTAATGACGTTAGTTCCAAACTAAAAGAATTAGAGAGTTTGGCAAAAAAAAATTATTTTTCACTGTATGGAAATGTCTTAGAAAGATTTTTGAAAAGTTTTTTTGAAAAGACAATTTTTTTCAATAATGTTCACTTTTAGTACGTAAAAAAGCATTCTTAGACAATTTTTAATGACGTTAGTTCCAAACTAAAAGAATTAGATAGTTTCCCAAAAAAAAATTATTTTTCACTGTATGAAATGTCTTGGAAAAAATTTTTTGAAAAGCCAATTTTTTTTCAATAATGTTCATTTTTAGTACGTAAAAAAACTTTCTTAGACAATTTTTAATGACGTTAGTTCCAAACTAAAAGAATTAGATAGTTTCGCAAAAAAAAATTATTTTTCACTGTATGAAATGTCTTGGAATAATTTTTTTGAAAAGACAATTTTTTTCAATAATGTTCACTTTTAGTACGTAAAAAAACTTTCTTAGATAATTTTTAATGACGTTAGTTCCAAACTAAAAGAATTAGATAGTTTCGCAAAAAAAAATTATTTTTCACTGTATGAAATGTCTTAGAAAAATCTTTGAAACATTTTTTTGAAAAGACAATTTTTTTTCAATAATGTTCACTTTTAGTACGTAAAAAAACTTTCTTAGACAATTTTTAATGACGTTAGTTCCAAACTAAAAGAATTAGATAGTTTCGCAAAAAAAAATTAATTTTCACTGTATGAAATGTCTTAGAAAGATTTTTGAAAAATGACAATTTTTTTTCAATGATGTTCACTTTTAGTACGTAAAAAAACTTTCTTAGACAATTTTTAATGCCGTTAGTTCCAAACTAAAAGAATTAGATAGTTTTGCAAAAAAAAATTATTTTTCACTGTATGAAATGTCTTAGAAAAATTTTTGAAAAATTTTTTTGAAAAGACAATTTTTTTTCAATAATGTTCACTTTTAGTACGTAAAAAAACTTTCTTAGACAATTTTTAATGCCGTTAGTTCCAAACTAAAAGAATTAGATAGTTTCGCAAAAAAAAATTAATTTTCACTGTATGAAATGTCTTATAAAAATTTTTGAAAAATTTTTTTGAAAAGACAATTTTTTTTCAATGATGTTCACTTTTAGTACGTAAAAAAACTTTCTTAGACAATTTTTAATGCCGTTAGTTCCAAACTAAAAGAATTAGATAGTTTCCCAAAAAAAAATTATTTTTCACTGTATGAAATGTCTTGGAAAAAATTTTTTAAAAAGCCAATTTTTTTTCAATAATGTTCATTTTTAGTACGTAAAAAAACTTTCTTAGACAATTTTTAATGACGTTAGTTCCAAACTAAAAGAATTAGAGAGTTTGGCAAAAAAAAATTATTTTTCACTGTATGGAAATGTCTTAGAAAGATTTTTGAAAAGTTTTTTTGAAAAGACAATTTTTTTCAATAATGTTCACTTTTAGTACGTAAAAAAGCATTCTTAGACAATTTTTAATGACGTTAGTTCCAAACTAAAAGAATTAGATAGTTTCCCAAAAAAAAATTATTTTTCACTGTATGAAATGTCTTGGAAAAAATTTTTTGAAAAGCCAATTTTTTTTCAATAATGTTCATTTTTAGTACGTAAAAAAACTTTCTTAGACAATTTTTAATGACGTTAGTTCCAAACTAAAAGAATTAGATAGTTTCGCAAAAAAAAATTATTTTTCACTGTATGAAATGTCTTGGAATAATTTTTTTGAAAAGACAATTTTTTTCAATAATGTTCACTTTTAGTACGTAAAAAAACTTTCTTAGACAATTTTTAATGACGTTAGTTCCAAACTAAAAGAATTAGATAGTTTCGCAAAAAAAAATTATTTTTTACAGTATGAAATGTCTTAGAAAAATTTTTGAAAATTTTTTGAAACGACAATTTTTTTTCAATAATATTCATTTTTAGTACGTAAAAAAACTTTTTTAGACAACTTTTAATGACGTTAGTTCCAAACTAAAAGAATTAGATAGTTTCGCAAAAAAAAATTATTTTTTACTGTATGATATGTCTTGGAAAAATTTTTTTGAAAAGACAATTTTTTTTCAATAATGTTCATTTTTAGTACGTAAAAAAACTTTCTTAGACAATTTTTAATGACGTTAGTTCCAAACTAAAAGAATTAGATAGTTTCGCAAAAAAAAATTATTTTTCACTGTATGAAATGTCTTAGAAAAATTTTTGAAAAATGACAATTTTTTTTCAATGATGTTCACTTTTAGTACGTAAAAAAACTTTCTTAGACAATTTTTAATGCCGTTAGTTCCAAACTAAAAGAATTAGATAGTTTTGCAAAAAAAAATTATTTTTCACTGTATGAAATGTCTTAGAAAAATTTTTGAAAAATTTTTTTGAAAAGACAATTTTTTTTCAATAATGTTCACTTTTAGTACGTAAAAAAACTTTCTTAGACAATTTTTAATGCCGTTAGTTCCAAACTAAAAGAATTAGATAGTTTCGCAAAAAAAAATTAATTTTCACTGTATGAAATGTCTTATAAAAATTTTTGAAAAATTTTTTTGAAAAGACAATTTTTTTTCAATGATGTTCACTTTTAGTACGTAAAAAAACTTTCTTAGACAATTTTTAATGCCGTTAGTTCCAAACTAAAAGAATTAGATAGTTTCCCAAAAAAAAATTATTTTTCACTGTATGAAATGTCTTGGAAAAAATTTTTTAAAAAGCCAATTTTTTTTCAATAATGTTCATTTTTAGTACGTAAAAAAACTTTCTTAGACAATTTTTAATGACGTTAGTTCCAAACTAAAAGAATTAGAGAGTTTGGCAAAAAAAAATTATTTTTCACTGTATGGAAATGTCTTAGAAAGATTTTTGAAAAATTTTTTTGAAAAGACAATTTTTTTCAATAATGTTCACTTTTAGTACGTAAAAAAACATTCTTAGACAATTTTTAATGACGTTAGTTCCAAACTAAAAGAATTAGATAGTTTCCCAAAAAAAAATTATTTTTCACTGTATGAAATGTCTTGGAAAAAATTTTTTGAAAAGCCAATTTTTTTTCAATAATGTTCATTTTTAGTACGTAAAAAAACTTTCTTAGACAATTTTTAATGACGTTAGTTCCAAACTAAAAGAATTAGATAGTTTCGCAAAAAAAAATTATTTTTCACTGTATGAAATGTCTTGGAATAATTTTTTTGAAAAGACAATTTTTTTCAATAATGTTCACTTTTAGTACGTAAAAAAACTTTCTTAGACAATTTTTAATGACGTTAGTTCCAAACTAAAAGAATTAGATAGTTTCGCAAAAAAAAATTATTTTTCACTGTATGAAATGTCTTAGAAAAATCTTTGAAACATTTTTTTGAAAAAACAATTTTTTTTCAATAATGTTCACTTTTAGTACGTAAAAAAACTTTCTTAGACAATTTTTAATGACGTTAGTTCCAAACTAAAAGAATTAGATAGTTTCGCAAAAAAAAATTAATTTTCACTGTATGAAATGTCTTAGAAAGATTTTTGAAAAATGACAATTTTTTTTCAATGATGTTCACTTTTAGTACGTAAAAAAACTTTCTTAGACAATTTTTAATGCCGTTAGTTCCAAACTAAAAGAATTAGATAGTTTTGCAAAAAAAAATTATTTTTCACTGTATGAAATGTCTTAGAAAAATTTTTGAAAAATTTTTTTGAAAAGACAATTTTTTTTCAATAATGTTCACTTTTAGTACGTAAAAAAACTTTCTTAGACAATTTTTAATGCCGTTAGTTCCAAACTAAAAGAATTAGATAGTTTCGCAAAAAAAAATTAATTTTCACTGTATGAAATGTCTTATAAAAATTTTTGAAAAATTTTTTTGAAAAGACAATTTTTTTTCAATGATGTTCACTTTTAGTACGTAAAAAAACTTTCTTAGACAATTTTTAATGCCGTTAGTTCCAAACTAAAAGAATTAGATAGTTTCCCAAAAAAAAATTATTTTTCACTGTATGAAATGTCTTGGAAAACTTTTTTGAAAAAACAATTTTTTTTCAATAATGTTCATTTTTAGTACGTAAAAAAACTTTTTTAGACAATTTTTAACGACGTTAGTTCCAAACTAAAAGAATTAGATAGTTTCGCAAAAAAAAATTATTTTTCACTGTATGAAATGTCTTGGAATAATTTTTTTGAAAAGACAATTTTTTACAATAATGTTCACTTTTAGTACGTAAAAAAACTTTCTTAGACAATTTTTAATGACGTTAGTTCCAAACTAAAAGAATTAGATAGTTTGGCAAAAAAAAATTATTTTTCACTGTATGAAATGTCTTGGAAAAAATTTTTTAAAAAGACAATTTTTTTTCAATAATGTTCATTTTTAGTACGTAAAAAAACTTTCTTAGACAATTTTTAATGCCGTTAGTTCCAAACTAAAAGAATTAGATAGTTTCGCAAAAAAAAATTATTTTTCACTGTATGAAATGTCTTGGAAAAAATTTTTTAAAAAGACAATTTTTTTTCAATAATGTTCATTTTTAGTACGTAAAAAAACTTTCTTAGACAATTTTTAATGACGTTAGTTCCAAACTAAAAGAATTAGATAGTTTCGCAAAAAAAAATTATTTTTCACTGTATGAAATGTCTTGGAAAAATTTTTTTGAAAAGCCAATTTATTTTCAATAATGTTCATTTTTAGTACGTAAAAAAACTTTCTTAGACAATTTTTAATGACGTTAGTTCCAAACTAAAAGAATTAGATAGTTTCGCAAAAAAAAAATATTTTTCACTGTATGAAATGTCTTAGAAAAATTTTTGAAAAATTTTTTTGAAAAGACAACTTTTTTTCTATAATATTCATTTTTAGTACGTAAAAAAACTTTTTTAGACAATTTTTAATGACGTTAGTTCCAAACTAAAAGAATTAGATAGTTTCGCAAAAAAAAATTATTTTTCACTGTATGAAATGTCTTAGAAAAATTTTTGAAATATTTTTTTTAAAGGACAATTTTTTCCAATAATGTTCACTTTTAGTACGTAAAAAAACTTTCTTAGACAATTTTTAATGACGTTAGTTCCAAACTAAAAGAATTAGATAGTTTCGCAAAAAAAAATTATTTTTTACTGTATGATATGTCTTGGAAAAATTTTTTTAAAAAGACAATTTTTTTTCAATAATGTTCATTTTTAGTACGTAAAAAAACTTTCTTAGACAATTTTTAATGACGTTAGTTCCAAACTAAAAGAATTAGATAGTTTCTCAAAAAATAATTATTTTTCACTGTATGAAACGTCTTGTAATATTTTTTTTGAAAAGCCAATTTTTTTTCAATAATGTTCACTTTTAGTACGTAAAAAAACTTTCTTAGACAATTTTTAATGACGTTAGTTCCAAACTAAAAGAATTAGATAGTTTCGCAAAAAAAAATTATTTTTCACTGTATGAAATGTCTTAGAAAAATCTTTGAAACATTTTTTTGAAAAGACAATTTTTTTTCAATAATGTTCACTTTTATTATGTAAAAAAACTTTCTTAGACAATTTTTAATGACGTTAGTTCCAAACTAAAAGAATTAGATAGTTTCGCAAAAAAAAATTATTTTTCACTGTATGAAATGTCTTAGAAAGATTTTTGAAAAATGACAATTTTTTTTCAATGATGTTCACTTTTAGTACGTAAAAAAACTTTCTTAGACAATTTTTAATGCCGTTAGTTCCAAACTAAAAGAATTAGATAGTTTTGCAAAAAAAAATTATTTTTCACTGTATGAAATGTCTTAGAAAAATTTTTGAAAAATTTTTTTGAAAAGACAATTTTTTTTCAATAATGTTCACTTTTAGTACGTAAAAAAACTTTCTTAGACAATTTTTAATGCCGTTAGTTCCAAACTAAAAGAATTAGATAGTTTCGCAAAAAAAAATTATTTTTCACTGTATGAAATGTCTTATAAAAATTTTTGAAAAATTTTTTTGAAAAGACAATTTTTTTTCAATGATGTTCACTTTTAGTACGTAAAAAAACTTTCTTAGACAATTTTTAATGCCGTTAGTTCCAAACTAAAAGAATTAGATAGTTTCCCAAAAAAAAATTATTTTTCACTGTATGAAATGTCTTGGAAAAAATTTTTTAAAAAGCCAATTTTTTTTCAATAATGTTCATTTTTAGTACGTAAAAAAACTTTCTTAGACAATTTTTAATGACGTTAGTTCCAAACTAAAAGAATTAGAGAGTTTGGCAAAAAAAAATTATTTTTCACTGTATGGAAATGTCTTAGAAAGATTTTTGAAAAATTTTTTTGAAAAGACAATTTTTTTCAATAATGTTCACTTTTAGTACGTAAAAAAGCATTCTTAGACAATTTTTAATGACGTTAGTTCCAAACTAAACGAATTAGATAGTTTTGCAAAAAAAAAATTATTTTTCATTGTATGAAATGTCTTAGAAAAATTTTTGAATTAATTTTTTGAAAAGACAATTTTTTTTCAATAATGTTCATTTTTAGTACGTAAAAAAACTTTCTTAGACAATTTTTAATGACATTAGTTCCAAACTAAAAGAATTAGATAGTTTCGCAAAAAAAAATTATTTTTCACTGTATGAAATGTCTTGGAATAATTTTTTTGATAAGACAATTTTTTTCAATAATGTTCACTTTTAGTACGTAAAAAAACTTTTTTAGACAATTTTTAATGACGTTAGTTCCAAACTAAAAGAATTAGATAGTTTCGCAAAAAAAAATTATTTTTCACTGTATGAAATGTCTTAGAAAAATTTTTGAAATATTTTTTTTAAAGGACAATTTTTTTCAATAATGTTCACTTTTAGTACGTAAAAAAACTTTCTTAGACAATTTTTAATGACGTTAGTTCCAAACTAAAAGAATTAGATAGTTTCGCAAAAAAAAATTATTTTTTACTGTATGAAATGTCTTGGAAAACTTTTTTAAAAAAACAATTTTTTTTCAATAATGTTCATTTTTAGTACGTAAAAAAACTTTTTTAGACAATTTTTAATGACGTTAGTTCCAAACTAAAAGAATTAGATAGTTTCGCAAAAAAAAATTATTTTTCACTGTATGAAATGTCTTGGAATAATTTTTTTGAAAAGACAATTTTTTACAATAATGTTCACTTTTAGTACGTAAAAAAACTTTCTTAGACAATTTTTAATGACGTTAGTTCCAAACTAAAAGAATTAGATAGTTTGGCAAAAAAAAATTATTTTACACTGTATGAAATGTCTTAGAAAAATTTTTGAAAAATTTTTTTGAAAAGACAATTTTTTTTCAATAATGTTCACTTTTAGTACGTAAAAAAACTTTCTTAGACAATTTTTAATGCCGTTAGTTCCAAACTAAAAGAATTAGATAGTTTCGCAAAAAAAAATTATTTTTCACTGTATGAAATGTCTTGGAAAAAATTTTTTAAAAAGACAATTTTTTTTCAATAATGTTCATTTTTAGTACGTAAAAAAACTTTCTTAGACAATTTTTAATGACGTTAGTTCCAAACTAAAAGAATTAGATAGTTTCGCAAAAAAAAATTATTTTTCACTGTATGAAATGTCTTGGAAAAATTTTTTTGAAAAGCCAATTTATTTTCAATAATGTTCATTTTTAGTACGTAAAAAAACTTTCTTGGACAATTTTTAATGACGTTAGTTCCAAACTAAAAGAATTAGATAGTTTCGCAAAAAAAAATTATTTTTCACTGTATGAAATGTCTTGGAATAATTTTTTTGAAAAGACAATTTTTTACAATAATGTTCACTTTTAGTACGTAAAAAAACTTTCTTAGACAATTTTTAATGACGTTAGTTCCAAACTAAAAGAATTAGATAGTTTGGCAAAAAAAAATTATTTTACACTGTATGAAATGTCTTAGAAAAATTTTTGAAAAATTTTTTTGAAAAGACAATTTTTTTTCAATGATGTTCACTTTTAGTACGTAAAAAAACTTTCTTAGACAATTTTTAATGCCGTTAGTTCCAAACTAAAAGAATTAGATAGTTTCGCAAAAAAAAATTATTTTTCACTGTATGAAATGTCTTGGAAAAAATTTTTTAAAAAGACAATTTTTTTTCAATAATGTTCATTTTTAGTACGTAAAAAAACTTTCTTAGACAATTTTTAATGACGTTAGTTCCAAACTAAAAGAATTAGATAGTTTCGCAAAAAAAAATTATTTTTCACTGTATGAAATGTCTTGGAAAAATTTTTGAATAAATTTTTTGAAAAGACAATTTATTTTCAATAATGTTCACTTTTAGTACGTAAAAAAACTTTCTTAGACAATTTTTAATGACGTTAGTTCCAAACTAAACGAATTAGATAGTTTTGCAAAAAAAAAATTATTTTTCATTGTATGAAATGTCTTAGAAAAATTTTTGAATTAATTTTTTGAAAAGACAATTTTTTTTCAATAATGTTCATTTTTAGTACGTAAAAAAACTTTCTTAGACAATTTTTAATGACATTAGTTCCAAACTAAAAGAATTAGATAGTTTCGCAAAAAAAAATTATTTTTCACAGTATGAAATGTCTTGGAAAAATTTTTTGAAAAAACAATTGTTTTTCAATAATGTTCATTTTTAGTACGTAAAAAAACTTTTTTAGACAATTTTTAACGACGTTAGTTCCAAACTAAGAGAATTAGATAGTTTCGCAAAAAAAAATTATTTTTCACTGTATGAAATGTCTTGGAATAATTTTTTTGAAAAGACAATTTTTTTCAATAATGTTCACTTTTAGTACGTAAAAAAACTTTCTTAGATAATTTTTAATGACGTTAGTTCCAAACTAAAAGAATTAGATAGTTTCGCAAAAAAAAATTATTTTTCACTGTATGAAATGTCTTAGAAAAATCTTTGAAACATTTTTTTGAAAAGACAATTTTTTTTCAATAATGTTCACTTTTAGTACGTAAAAAAACTTTCTTAGACAATTTTTAATGACGTTAGTTCCAAACTAAAAGAATTAGATAGTTTCGCAAAAAAAAATTAATTTTCACTGTATGAAATGTCTTAGAAAGATTTTTGAAAAATGACAATTTTTTTTCAATGATGTTCACTTTTAGTACGTAAAAAAACTTTCTTAGACAATTTTTAATGCCGTTAGTTCCAAACTAAAAGAATTAGATAGTTTTGCAAAAAAAAATTATTTTTCACTGTATGAAATGTCTTAGAAAAATTTTTGAAAAATTTTTTTGAAAAGACAATTTTTTTTCAATAATGTTCACTTTTAGTACGTAAAAAAACTTTCTTAGACAATTTTTAATGCCGTTAGTTCCAAACTAAAAGAATTAGATAGTTTCGCAAAAAAAAATTAATTTTCACTGTATGAAATGTCTTATAAAAATTTTTGAAAAATTTTTTTGAAAAGACAATTTTTTTTCAATGATGTTCACTTTTAGTACGTAAAAAAACTTTCTTAGACAATTTTTAATGCCGTTAGTTCCAAACTAAAAGAATTAGATAGTTTCCCAAAAAAAAATTATTTTTCACTGTATGAAATGTCTTGGAAAAAATTTTTTAAAAAGCCAATTTTTTTTCAATAATGTTCATTTTTAGTACGTAAAAAAACTTTCTTAGACAATTTTTAATGACGTTAGTTCCAAACTAAAAGAATTAGATAGTTTGGCAAAAAAAAATTATTTTTCACTGTATGGAAATGTCTTAGAAAGATTTTTGAAAAGTTTTTTTGAAAAGACAATTTTTTTCAATAATGTTCACTTTTAGTACGTAAAAAAGCATTCTTAGACAATTTTTAATGACGTTAGTTCCAAACTAAAAGAATTAGATAGTTTCCCAAAAAAAAATTATTTTTCACTGTATGAAATGTCTTGGAAAAAATTTTTTGAAAAGCCAATTTTTTTTCAATAATGTTCATTTTTAGTACGTAAAAAAACTTTCTTAGACAATTTTTAATGACGTTAGTTCCAAACTAAAAGAATTAGATAGTTTCGCAAAAAAAAATTATTTTTCACTGTATGAAATGTCTTGGAATAATTTTTTTGAAAAGACAATTTTTTTCAATAATGTTCACTTTTAGTACGTAAAAAAACTTTCTTAGACAATTTTTAATGACGTTAGTTCCAAACTAAAAGAATTAGATAGTTTCGCAAAAAAAAATATTTTTTACAGTATGAAATGTCTTAGAAAAATTTTTGAAAATTTTTTTGAAACGACAATTTTTTTTCAATAATATTCATTTTTAGTACGTAAAAAAACTTTTTTAGACAACTTTTAATGACGTTAGTTCCAAACTAAAAGAATTAGATAGTTTCGCAAAAAAAATTATTTTTTACTGTATGATATGTCTTGGAAAAATTTTTTTGAAAAGACAATTTTTTTTCAATAATGTTCATTTTTAGTACGTAAAAAAACTTTCTTAGACAATTTTTAATGACGTTAGTTCCAAACTAAAAGAATTAGATAGTTTCGCAAAAAAAAATTAATTTTCACTGTATGAAATGTCTTATAAAAATTTTTGAAAAATTTTTTTGAAAAGACAATTTTTTTTCAATGATGTTCACTTTTAGTACGTAAAAAAACTTTCTTAGACAATTTTTAATGCCGTTAGTTCCAAACTAAAAGAATTAGATAGTTTCCCAAAAAAAAATTATTTTTCACTGTATGAAATGTCTTGGAAAGAATTTTTTAAAAAGCCAATTTTTTTTCAATAATGTTCATTTTTAGTACGTAAAAAAACTTTCTTAGACAATTTTTAATGACGTTAGTTCCAAACTAAAAGAATTAGAGAGTTTGGCAAAAAAAAATTATTTTTCACTGTATGGAAATGTCTTAGAAAGATTTTTGAAAAATTTTTTTGAAAAGACAATTTTTTTCAATAATGTTCACTTTTAGTACGTAAAAAAACATTCTTAGACAATTTTTAATGACGTTAGTTCCAAACTAAAAGAATTAGATAGTTTCCCAAAAAAAAATTATTTTTCACTGTATGAAATGTCTTGGAAAAAATTTTTTGAAAAGCCAATTTTTTTTCAATAATGTTCATTTTTAGTACGTAAAAAAACTTTCTTAGACAATTTTTAATGACGTTAGTTCCAAACTAAAAGAATTAGATAGTTTCGCAAAAAAGAATTATTTTTCACTGTATGAAATGTCTTGGAATAATTTTTTTGAAAAGACAATTTTTTTCAATAATGTTCACTTTTAGTACGTAAAAAAACTTTCTTAGACAATTTTTAATGACGTTAGTTCCAAACTAAAAGAATTAGATAGTTTCGCAAAAAAAAATTATTTTTCACTGTATGAAATGTCTTAGAAAAATCTTTGAAACATTTTTTTGAAAAAACAATTTTTTTTCAATAATGTTCACTTTTAGTACGTAAAAAAACTTTCTTAGACAATTTTTAATGACGTTAGTTCCAAACTAAAAGAATTAGATAGTTTCGCAAAAAAAAATTAATTTTCACTGTATGAAATGTCTTATAAAAATTTTTGAAAAATTTCTTTGAAAAGACAATTTTTTTTCAATGATGTTCACTTTTAGTACGTAAAAAAACTTTCTTAGACAATTTTTAATGCCGTTAGTTCCAAACTAAAAGAATTAGATAGTTTCCCAAAAAAAAATTATTTTTCACTGTATGAAATGTCTTGGAAAAAATTTTTTAAAAAGCCAATTTTTTTTCAATAATGTTCATTTTTAGTACGTAAAAAAACTTTCTTAGACAATTTTTAATGACGTTAGTTCCAAACTAAAAGAATTAGAGAGTTTGGCAAAAAAAAATTATTTTTCACTGTATGGAAATGTCTTGGAAAAAATTTTTTGAAAAGCCAATTTTTTTTCAATAATGTTCATTTTTAGTACGTAAAAAAACTTTCTTAGACAATTTTTAATGACGTTAGTTCCAAACTAAAAGAATTAGATAGTTTCGCAAAAAAAAATTATTTTTCACTGTATGAAATGTCTTGGAATAATTTTTTTGAAAAGACAATTTTTTTCAATAATGTTCACTTTTAGTACGTAAAAAAATTTTCTTAGACAATTTTTAATGACGTTAGTTCCAAACTAAAAGAATTAGATAGTTTCGCAAAAAAAAATTATTTTTCACTGTATGAAATGTCTTAGAAAAATCTTTGAAACATTTTTTTGAAAAAACAATTTTTTTTCAATAATGTTCACTTTTAGTACGTAAAAAAACTTTCTTAGACAATTTTTAATGACGTTAGTTCCAAACTAAAAGAATTAGATAGTTTCGCAAAAAAAAATTAATTTTCACTGTATGAAATGTCTTAGAAAGATTTTTGAAAAATGACAATTTTTTTTCAATGATGTTCACTTTTAGTACGTAAAAAAACTTTCTTAGACAATTTTTAATGCCGTTAGTTCCAAACTAAAAGAATTAGATAGTTTTGCAAAAAAAAATTATTTTTCACTGTATGAAATGTCTTAGAAAAATTTTTGAAAAATTTTTTTGAAAAGACAATTTTTTTTCAATAATGTTCACTTTTAGTACGTAAAAAAACTTTCTTAGACAATTTTTAATGCCGTTAGTTCCAAACTAAAAGAATTAGATAGTTTCGCAAAAAAAAATTAATTTTCACTGTATGAAATGTCTTATAAAAATTTTTGAAAAATTTTTTTGAAAAGACAATTTTTTTTCAATGATGTTCACTTTTAGTACGTAAAAAAACTTTCTTAGACAATTTTTAATGCCGTTAGTTCCAAACTAAAAGAATTAGATAGTTTCCCAAAAAAAAATTATTTTTCACTGTATGAAATGTCTTGGAAAACTTTTTTGAAAAAACAATTTTTTTTCAATAATGTTCATTTTTAGTACGTAAAAAAACTTTTTTAGACAATTTTTAACGACGTTAGTTCCAAACTAAAAGAATTAGATAGTTTCGCAAAAAAAAATTATTTTTCACTGTATGAAATGTCTTGGAATAATTTTTTTGAAAAGACAATTTTTTACAATAATGTTCACTTTTAGTACGTAAAAAAACTTTCTTAGACAATTTTTAATGACGTTAGTTCCAAACTAAAAGAATTAGATAGTTTGGCAAAAAAAAATTATTTTACACTGTATGAAATGTCTTAGAAAAATTTTTGAAAAATTTTTTTGAAAAGACAATTTTTTTTCAATAATGTTCACTTTTAGTACGTAAAAAAACTTTCTTAGACAATTTTTAATGCCGTTAGTTCCAAACTAAAAGAATTAGATAGTTTCGCAAAAAAAAATTATTTTTCACTGTATGAAATGTCTTGGAAAAAATTTTTTAAAAAGACAATTTTTTTTCAATAATGTTCATTTTTAGTACGTAAAAAAACTTTCTTAGACAATTTTTAATGACGTTAGTTCCAAACTAAAAGAATTAGATAGTTTCGCAAAAAAAAATTATTTTTCACTGTATGAAATGTCTTGGAAAAATTTTTTTGAAAAGCCAATTTATTTTCAATAATGTTCATTTTTAGTACGTAAAAAAACTTTCTTAGACAATTTTTAATGACGTTAGTTCCAAACTAAAAGAATTAGATAGTTTCGCAAAAAAAAAATATTTTTCACTGTATGAAATGTCTTAGAAAAATTTTTGAAAAATTTTTTTGAAAAGACAATTTTTTTTCTATAATATTCATTTTTAGTACGTAAAAAAACTTTTTTAGACAATTTTTAATGACGTTAGTTCCAAACTAAAAGAATTAGATAGTTTCGCAAAAAAAAATTATTTTTCACTGTATGAAATGTCTTAGAAAAATTTTTGAAATATTTTTTTTAAAGGACAATTTTTTCCAATAATGTTCACTTTTAGTACGTAAAAAAACTTTCTTAGACAATTTTTAATGACGTTAGTTCCAAACTAAAAGAATTAGATAGTTTCGCAAAAAAAAATTATTTTTTACTGTATGATATGTCTTGGAAAAATTTTTTTAAAAAGACAATTTTTTTTCAATAATGTTCATTTTTAGTACGTAAAAAAACTTTCTTAGACAATTTTTAATGACGTTAGTTCCAAACTAAAAGAATTAGATAGTTTCTCAAAAAATAATTATTTTTCACTGTATGAAACGTCTTGTAATACTTTTTTTGAAAAGCCAATTTTTTTTCAATAATGTTCACTTTTAGTACGTAAAAAAACTTTCTTAGACAATTTTTAATGACGTTAGTTCCAAACTAAAAGAATTAGATAGTTTCGCAAAAAAAAATTATTTTTCACTGTATGAAATGTCTTAGAAAAATCTTTGAAACATTTTTTTGAAAAGACAATTTTTTTTCAATAATGTTCACTTTTATTATGTAAAAAAACTTTCTTAGACAATTTTTAATGACGTTAGTTCCAAACTAAAAGAATTAGATAGTTTCGCAAAAAAAAATTATTTTTCACTGTATGAAATGTCTTAGAAAGATTTTTGAAAAATGACAATTTTTTTTCAATGATGTTCACTTTTAGTACGTAAAAAAACTTTCTTAGACAATTTTTAATGCCGTTAGTTCCAAACTAAAAGAATTAGATAGTTTTGCAAAAAAAAATTATTTTTCACTGTATGAAATGTCTTAGAAAAATTTTTGAAAAATTTTTTTGAAAAGACAATTTTTTTTCAATAATGTTCACTTTTAGTACGTAAAAAAACTTTCTTAGACAATTTTTAATGCCGTTAGTTCCAAACTAAAAGAATTAGATAGTTTCGCAAAAAAAAATTATTTTTCACTGTATGAAATGTCTTATAAAAATTTTTGAAAAATTTTTTTGAAAAGACAATTTTTTTTCAATGATGTTCACTTTTAGTACGTAAAAAAACTTTCTTAGACAATTTTTAATGCCGTTAGTTCCAAACTAAAAGAATTAGATAGTTTCCCAAAAAAAAATTATTTTTCACTGTATGAAATGTCTTGGAAAAAATTTTTTAAAAAGCCAATTTTTTTTCAATAATGTTCATTTTTAGTACGTAAAAAAACTTTCTTAGACAATTTTTAATGACGTTAGTTCCAAACTAAAAGAATTAGAGAGTTTGGCAAAAAAAAATTATTTTTCACTGTATGGAAATGTCTTAGAAAGATTTTTGAAAAATTTTTTTGAAAAGACAATTTTTTTCAATAATGTTCACTTTTAGTACGTAAAAAAGCATTCTTAGACAATTTTTAATGACGTTAGTTCCAAACTAAACGAATTAGATAGTTTTGCAAAAAAAAAATTATTTTTCATTGTATGAAATGTCTTAGAAAAATTTTTGAATTAATTTTTTGAAAAGACAATTTTTTTTCAATAATGTTCATTTTTAGTACGTAAAAAAACTTTCTTAGACAATTTTTAATGACATTAGTTCCAAACTAAAAGAATTAGATAGTTTCGCAAAAAAAAATTATTTTTCACTGTATGAAATGTCTTGGAATAATTTTTTTGATAAGACAATTTTTTTCAATAATGTTCACTTTTAGTACGTAAAAAAACTTTCTTAGACAATTTTTAATGACGTTAGTTCCAAACTAAAAGAATTAGATAGTTTCGCAAAAAAAAATTATTTTTCACTGTATGAAATGTCTTAGAAAAATTTTTGAAATATTTTTTTTAAAGGACAATTTTTTTCAATAATGTTCACTTTTAGTACGTAAAAAAACTTTCTTAGACAATTTTTAATGACGTTAGTTCCAAACTAAAAGAATTAGATAGTTTCGCAAAAAAAAATTATTTTTTACTGTATGAAATGTCTTGGAAAACTTTTTTAAAAAAACAATTTTTTTTCAATAATGTTCATTTTTAGTACGTAAAAAAACTTTTTTAGACAATTTTTAACGACGTTAGTTCCAAACTAAAAGAATTAGATAGTTTCGCAAAAAAAAATTATTTTTCACTGTATGAAATGTCTTGGAATAATTTTTTTGAAAAGACAATTTTTTACAATAATGTTCACTTTTAGTACGTAAAAAAACTTTCTTAGACAATTTTTAATGACGTTAGTTCCAAACTAAAAGAATTAGATAGTTTGGCAAAAAAAAATTATTTTACACTGTATGAAATGTCTTAGAAAAATTTTTGAAAAATTTTTTTGAAAAGACAATTTTTTTTCAATAATGTTCACTTTTAGTACGTAAAAAAACTTTCTTAGACAATTTTTAATGCCGTTAGTTCCAAACTAAAAGAATTAGATAGTTTCGCAAAAAAAAATTATTTTTCACTGTATGAAATGTCTTGGAAAAAAATTTTTAAAAAGACAATTTTTTTTCAATAATGTTCATTTTTAGTACGTAAAAAAACTTTCTTAGACAATTTTTAATGACGTTAGTTCCAAACTAAAAGAATTAGATAGTTTCGCAAAAAAAAATTATTTTTCACTGTATGAAATGTCTTGGAAAAATTTTTTTGAAAAGCCAATTTATTTTCAATAATGTTCATTTTTAGTACGTAAAAAAACTTTCTTGGACAATTTTTAATGACGTTAGTTCCAAACTAAAAGAATTAGATAGTTTCGCAAAAAAAAATTATTTTTCACTGTATGAAATGTCTTGGAATAATTTTTTTGAAAAGACAATTTTTTACAATAATGTTCACTTTTAGTACGTAAAAAAACTTTCTTAGACAATTTTTAATGACGTTAGTTCCAAACTAAAAGAATTAGATAGTTTGGCAAAAAAAAATTATTTTACACTGTATGAAATGTCTTAGAAAAATTTTTGAAAAATTTTTTTGAAAAGACAATTTTTTTTCAATAATGTTCACTTTTAGTACGTAAAAAAACTTTCTTAGACAATTTTTAATGCCGTTAGTTCCAAACTAAAAGAATTAGATAGTTTCGCAAAAAAAAATTATTTTTCACTGTATGAAATGTCTTGGAAAAAATTTTTTAAAAAGACAATTTTTTTTCAATAATGTTCATTTTTAGTACGTAAAAAAACTTTCTTAGACAATTTTTAATGACGTTAGTTCCAAACTAAAAGAATTAGATAGTTTCGCAAAAAAAAATTATTTTTCACTGTATGAAATGTCTTGGAAAAATTTTTTTGAAAAGCCAATTTATTTTCAATAATGTTCATTTTTAGTACGTAAAAAAACTTTCTTGGACAATTTTTAATGACGTTAGTTCCAAACTAAACGAATTAGATAGTTTTGCAAAAAAAAAATTATTTTTCATTGTATGAAATGTCTTAGAAAAATTTTTGAATTAATTTTTTGAAAAGACAATTTTTTTTCAATAATGTTCATTTTTAGTACGTAAAAAAACTTTCTTAGACAATTTTTAATGACATTAGTTCCAAACTAAAAGAATTAGATAGTTTCGCAAAAAAAAATTATTTTTCACAGTATGAAATGTCTTGGAAAAATTTTTTGAAAAAACAATTGTTTTTCAATAATGTTCATTTTTAGTACGTAAAAAAACTTTTTTAGACAATTTTTAACGACGTTAGTTCCAAACTAAGAGAATTAGATAGTTTCGCAAAAAAAAATTATTTTTCACTGTATGAAATGTCTTGGAATAATTTTTTTGAAAAGACAATTTTTTTCAATAATGTTCACTTTTAGTACGTAAAAAAACTTTCTTAGATAATTTTTAATGACGTTAGTTCCAAACTAAAAGAATTAGATAGTTTCGCAAAAAAAAATTATTTTTCACTGTATGAAATGTCTTAGAAAAATCTTTGAAACATTTTTTTGAAAAGACAATTTTTTTTCAATAATGTTCACTTTTAGTACGTAAAAAAACTTTCTTAGACAATTTTTAATGACGTTAGTTCCAAACTAAAAGAATTAGATAGTTTCGCAAAAAAAAATTAATTTTCACTGTATGAAATGTCTTAGAAAGATTTTTGAAAAATGACAATTTTTTTTCAATGATGTTCACTTTTAGTACGTAAAAAAACTTTCTTAGACAATTTTTAATGCCGTTAGTTCCAAACTAAAAGAATTAGATAGTTTTGCAAAAAAAAATTATTTTTCACTGTATGAAATGTCTTAGAAAAATTTTTGAAAAATTTTTTTGAAAAGACAATTTTTTTTCAATAATGTTCACTTTTAGTACGTAAAAAAACTTTCTTAGACAATTTTTAATGCCGTTAGTTCCAAACTAAAAGAATTAGATAGTTTCGCAAAAAAAAATTAATTTTCACTGTATGAAATGTCTTATAAAAATTTTTGAAAAATTTTTTTGAAAAGACAATTTTTTTTCAATGATGTTCACTTTTAGTACGTAAAAAAACTTTCTTAGACAATTTTTAATGCCGTTAGTTCCAAACTAAAAGAATTAGATAGTTTCCCAAAAAAAAATTATTTTTCACTGTATGAAATGTCTTGGAAAAAATTTTTTAAAAAGCCAATTTTTTTTCAATAATGTTCATTTTTAGTACGTAAAAAAACTTTCTTAGACAATTTTTAATGACGTTAGTTCCAAACTAAAAGAATTAGATAGTTTGGCAAAAAAAAATTATTTTTCACTGTATGGAAATGTCTTAGAAAGATTTTTGAAAAGTTTTTTTGAAAAGACAATTTTTTTCAATAATGTTCACTTTTAGTACGTAAAAAAGCATTCTTAGACAATTTTTAATGACGTTAGTTCCAAACTAAAAGAATTAGATAGTTTCCCAAAAAAAAATTATTTTTCACTGTATGAAATGTCTTGGAAAAAATTTTTTGAAAAGCCAATTTTTTTTCAATAATGTTCATTTTTAGTACGTAAAAAAACTTTCTTAGACAATTTTTAATGACGTTAGTTCCAAACTAAAAGAATTAGATAGTTTCGCAAAAAAAAATTATTTTTCACTGTATGAAATGTCTTGGAATAATTTTTTTGAAAAGACAATTTTTTTCAATAATGTTCACTTTTAGTACGTAAAAAAACTTTCTTAGACAATTTTTAATGACGTTAGTTCCAAACTAAAAGAATTAGATAGTTTCGCAAAAAAAAATATTTTTTACAGTATGAAATGTCTTAGAAAAATTTTTGAAAATTTTTTTGAAACGACAATTTTTTTTCAATAATATTCATTTTTAGTACGTAAAAAAACTTTTTTAGACAACTTTTAATGACGTTAGTTCCAAACTAAAAGAATTAGATAGTTTCGCAAAAAAAATTATTTTTTACTGTATGATATGTCTTGGAAAAATTTTTTTGAAAAGACAATTTTTTTTCAATAATGTTCATTTTTAGTACGTAAAAAAACTTTCTTAGACAATTTTTAATGACGTTAGTTCCAAACTAAAAGAATTAGATAGTTTCGCAAAAAAAAATTAATTTTCACTGTATGAAATGTCTTATAAAAATTTTTGAAAAATTTTTTTGAAAAGACAATTGTTTTTCAATGATGTTCACTTTTAGTACGTAAAAAAACTTTCTTAGACAATTTTTAATGCCGTTAGTTCCAAACTAAAAGAATTAGATAGTTTCCCAAAAAAAAATTATTTTTCACTGTATGAAATGTCTTGGAAAAAATTTTTTAAAAAGCCAATTTTTTTTCAATAATGTTCATTTTTAGTACGTAAAAAAACTTTCTTAGACAATTTTTAATGACGTTAGTTCCAAACTAAAAGAATTAGAGAGTTTGGCAAAAAAAAATTATTTTTCACTGTATGGAAATGTCTTAGAAAGATTTTTGAAAAATTTTTTTGAAAAGACAATTTTTTTCAATAATGTTCACTTTTAGTACGTAAAAAAACATTCTTAGACAATTTTTAATGACGTTAGTTCCAAACTAAAAGAATTAGATAGTTTCCCAAAAAAAAATTATTTTTCACTGTATGAAATGTCTTGGAAAAAATTTTTTGAAAAGCCAATTTTTTTTCAATAATGTTCATTTTTAGTACGTAAAAAAACTTTCTTAGACAATTTTTAATGACGTTAGTTCCAAACTAAAAGAATTAGATAGTTTCGCAAAAAAGAATTATTTTTCACTGTATGAAATGTCTTGGAATAATTTTTTTGAAAAGACAATTTTTTTCAATAATGTTCACTTTTAGTACGTAAAAAAACTTTCTTAGACAATTTTTAATGACGTTAGTTCCAAACTAAAAGAATTAGATAGTTTCGCAAAAAAAAATTATTTTTCACTGTATGAAATGTCTTAGAAAAATCTTTGAAACATTTTTTTGAAAAAACAATTTTTTTTCAATAATGTTCACTTTTAGTACGTAAAAAAACTTTCTTAGACAATTTTTAATGACGTTAGTTCCAAACTAAAAGAATTAGATAGTTTCGCAAAAAAAAATTAATTTTCACTGTATGAAATGTCTTATAAAAATTTTTGAAAAATTTCTTTGAAAAGACAATTTTTTTTCAATGATGTTCACTTTTAGTACGTAAAAAAACTTTCTTAGACAATTTTTAATGCCGTTAGTTCCAAACTAAAAGAATTAGATAGTTTCCCAAAAAAAAATTATTTTTCACTGTATGAAATGTCTTGGAAAAAATTTTTTAAAAAGCCAATTTTTTTTCAATAATGTTCATTTTTAGTACGTAAAAAAACTTTCTTAGACAATTTTTAATGACGTTAGTTCCAAACTAAAAGAATTAGAGAGTTTGGCAAAAAAAAATTATTTTTCACTGTATGGAAATGTCTTGGAAAAAATTTTTTGAAAAGCCAATTTTTTTTCAATAATGTTCATTTTTAGTACGTAAAAAAACTTTCTTAGACAATTTTTAATGACGTTAGTTCCAAACTAAAAGAATTAGATAGTTTCGCAAAAAAAAAATATTTTTCACTGTATGAAATGTCTTGGAATAATTTTTTTGAAAAGACAATTTTTTTCAATAATGTTCACTTTTAGTACGTAAAAAAACTTTCTTAGACAATTTTTAATGACGTTAGTTCCAAACTAAAAGAATTAGATAGTTTCGCAAAAAAAAATTATTTTTCACTGTATGAAATGTCTTAGAAAAATCTTTGAAACATTTTTTTGAAAAAACAATTTTTTTTCAATAATGTTCACTTTTAGTACGTAAAAAAACTTTCTTAGACAATTTTTAATGACGTTAGTTCCAAACTAAAAGAATTAGATAGTTTCGCAAAAAAAAATTAATTTTCACTGTATGAAATGTCTTATAAAAATTTTTGAAAAATTTTTTTGAAAAGACAATTTTTTTTCAATGATGTTCACTTTTAGTACGTAAAAAAACTTTCTTAGACAATTTTTAATGCCGTTAGTTCCAAACTAAAAGAATTAGATAGTTTCCCAAAAAAAAATTATTTTTCACTGTATGAAATGTCTTGGAAAACTTTTTTGAAAAAACAATTTTTTTTCAATAATGTTCATTTTTAGTACGTAAAAAAACTTTTTTAGACAATTTTTAACGACGTTAGTTCCAAACTAAAAGAATTAGATAGTTTCGCAAAAAAAAATTATTTTTCACTGTATGAAATGTCTTGGAATAATTTTTTTGAAAAGACAATTTTTTACAATAATGTTCACTTTTAGTACGTAAAAAAACTTTCTTAGACAATTTTTAATGACGTTAGTTCCAAACTAAAAGAATTAGATAGTTTGGCAAAAAAAAATTATTTTACACTGTATGAAATGTCTTAGAAAAATTTTTGAAAAATTTTTTTGAAAAGACAATTTTTTTTCAATAATGTTCACTTTTAGTACGTAAAAAAACTTTCTTAGACAATTTTTAATGCCGTTAGTTCCAAACTAAAAGAATTAGATAGTTTCGCAAAAAAAAATTATTTTTCACTGTATGAAATGTCTTGGAAAAAATTTTTTAAAAAGACAATTTTTTTTCAATAATGTTCATTTTTAGTACGTAAAAAAACTTTCTTAGACAATTTTTAATGACGTTAGTTCCAAACTAAAAGAATTAGATAGTTTCGCAAAAAAAAATTATTTTTCACTGTATGAAATGTCTTGGAAAAATTTTTTTGAAAAGCCAATTTATTTTCAATAATGTTCATTTTTAGTACGTAAAAAAACTTTCTTAGACAATTTTTAATGACGTTAGTTCCAAACTAAAAGAATTAGATAGTTTCGCAAAAAAAAAATATTTTTCACTGTATGAAATGTCTTAGAAAAATTTTTGAAAAATTTTTTTGAAAAGACAATTTTTTTTCTATAATATTCATTTTTAGTACGTAAAAAAACTTTTTTAGACAATTTTTAATGACGTTAGTTCCAAACTAAAAGAATTAGATAGTTTCGCAAAAAAAAATTATTTTTCACTGTATGAAATGTCTTAGAAAAATTTTTGAAATATTTTTTTTAAAGGACAATTTTTTCCAATAATGTTCACTTTTAGTACGTAAAAAAACTTTCTTAGACAATTTTTAATGACGTTAGTTCCAAACTAAAAGAATTAGATAGTTTCGCAAAAAAAAATTATTTTTTACTGTATGATATGTCTTGGAAAAATTTTTTTAAAAAGACAATTTTTTTTCAATAATGTTCATTTTTAGTACGTAAAAAAACTTTCTTAGACAATTTTTAATGACGTTAGTTCCAAACTAAAAGAATTAGATAGTTTCTCAAAAAATAATTATTTTTCACTGTATGAAACGTCTTGTAATACTTTTTTTGAAAAGCCAATTTTTTTTCAATAATGTTCACTTTTAGTACGTAAAAAAACTTTCTTAGACAATTTTTAATGACGTTAGTTCCAAACTAAAAGAATTAGATAGTTTCGCAAAAAAAAATTATTTTTCACTGTATGAAATGTCTTAGAAAAATCTTTGAAACATTTTTTTGAAAAGACAATTTTTTTTCAATAATGTTCACTTTTATTATGTAAAAAAACTTTCTTAGACAATTTTTAATGACGTTAGTTCCAAACTAAAAGAATTAGATAGTTTCGCAAAAAAAAATTATTTTTCACTGTATGAAATGTCTTAGAAAGATTTTTGAAAAATGACAATTTTATTTCAATGATGTTCACTTTTAGTACGTAAAAAAACTTTCTTAGACAATTTTTAATGCCGTTAGTTCCAAACTAAAAGAATTAGATAGTTTTGCAAAAAAAAATTATTTTTCACTGTATGAAATGTCTTAGAAAAATTTTTGAAAAATTTTTTTGAAAAGACAATTTTTTTTCAATAATGTTCACTTTTAGTACGTAAAAAAACTTTCTTAGACAATTTTTAATGCCGTTAGTTCCAAACTAAAAGAATTAGATAGTTTCGCAAAAAAAAATTATTTTTCACTGTATGAAATGTCTTATAAAAATTTTTGAAAAATTTTTTTGAAAAGACAATTTTTTTTCAATGATGTTCACTTTTAGTACGTAAAAAAACTTTCTTAGACAATTTTTAATGCCGTTAGTTCCAAACTAAAAGAATTAGATAGTTTCCCAAAAAAAAATTATTTTTCACTGTATGAAATGTCTTGGAAAAAATTTTTTAAAAAGCCAATTTTTTTTCAATAATGTTCATTTTTAGTACGTAAAAAAACTTTCTTAGACAATTTTTAATGACGTTAGTTCCAAACTAAAAGAATTAGAGAGTTTGGCAAAAAAAAATTATTTTTCACTGTATGGAAATGTCTTAGAAAGATTTTTGAAAAATTTTTTTGAAAAGACAATTTTTTTCAATAATGTTCACTTTTAGTACGTAAAAAAGCATTCTTAGACAATTTTTAATGACGTTAGTTCCAAACTAAACGAATTAGATAGTTTTGCAAAAAAAAAATTATTTTTCATTGTATGAAATGTCTTAGAAAAATTTTTGAATTAATTTTTTGAAAAGACAATTTTTTTTCAATAATGTTCATTTTTAGTACGTAAAAAAACTTTCTTAGACAATTTTTAATGACATTAGTTCCAAACTAAAAGAATTAGATAGTTTCGCAAAAAAAAATTATTTTTCACTGTATGAAATGTCTTGGAGTAATTTTTTTGATAAGACAATTTTTTTCAATAATGTTCACTTTTAGTACGTAAAAAAACTTTCTTAGACAATTTTTAATGACGTTAGTTCCAAACTAAAAGAATTAGATAGTTTCGCAAAAAAAAATTATTTTTCACTGTATGAAATGTCTTAGAAAAATTTTTGAAATATTTTTTTTAAAGGACAATTTTTTTCAATAATGTTCACTTTTAGTACGTAAAAAAACTTTCTTAGACAATTTTTAATGACGTTAGTTCCAAACTAAAAGAATTAGATAGTTTCGCAAAAAAAAATTATTTTTTACTGTATGAAATGTCTTGGAAAACTTTTTTAAAAAAACAATTTTTTTTCAATAATGTTCATTTTTAGTACGTAAAAAAACTTTTTTAGACAATTTTTAACGACGTTAGTTCCAAACTAAAAGAATTAGATAGTTTCGCAAAAAAAAATTATTTTTCACTGTATGAAATGTCTTGGAATAATTTTTTTGAAAAGACAATTTTTTACAATAATGTTCACTTTTAGTACGTAAAAAAACTTTCTTAGACAATTTTTAATGACGTTAGTTCCAAACTAAAAGAATTAGATAGTTTGGCAAAAAAAAATTATTTTACACTGTATGAAATGTCTTAGAAAAATTTTTGAAAAATTTTTTTGAAAAGACAATTTTTTTTCAATAATGTTCACTTTTAGTACGTAAAAAAACTTTCTTAGACAATTTTTAATGCCGTTAGTTCCAAACTAAAAGAATTAGATAGTTTCGCAAAAAAAAATTATTTTTCACTGTATGAAATGTCTTGGAAAAAATTTTTTAAAAAGACAATTTTTTTTCAATAATGTTCATTTTTAGTACGTAAAAAAACTTTCTTAGACAATTTTTAATGACGTTAGTTCCAAACTAAAAGAATTAGATAGTTTCGCAAAAAAAAATTATTTTTCACTGTATGAAATGTCTTGGAAAAATTTTTTTGAAAAGCCAATTTATTTTCAATAATGTTCATTTTTAGTACGTAAAAAAACTTTCTTGGACAATTTTTAATGACGTTAGTTCCAAACTAAAAGAATTAGATAGTTTCGCAAAAAAAAATTATTTTTCACTGTATGAAATGTCTTGGAATAATTTTTTTGAAAAGACAATTTTTTACAATAATGTTCACTTTTAGTACGTAAAAAAACTTTCTTAGACAATTTTTAATGACGTTAGTTCCAAACTAAAAGAATTAGATAGTTTGGCAAAAAAAAATTATTTTACACTGTATGAAATGTCTTAGAAAAATTTTTGAAAAATTTTTTTGAAAAGACAATTTTTTTTCAATAATGTTCACTTTTAGTACGTAAAAAAACTTTCTTAGACAATTTTTAATGCCGTTAGTTCCAAACTAAAAGAATTAGATAGTTTCGCAAAAAAAAATTATTTTTCACTGTATGAAATGTCTTGGAAAAAATTTTTTAAAAAGACAATTTTTTTTCAATAATGTTCATTTTTAGTACGTAAAAAAACTTTCTTAGACAATTTTTAATGACGTTAGTTCCAAACTAAAAGAATTAGATAGTTTCGCAAAAAAAAATTATTTTTCACTGTATGAAATGTCTTGGAAAAATTTTTTTGAAAAGCCAATTTATTTTCAATAATGTTCATTTTTAGTACGTAAAAAAACTTTCTTGGACAATTTTTAATGACGTTAGTTCCAAACTAAAAGAATTAGATAGTTTCGCAAAAAAAAATTATTTTTCACTGTATGAAATGTCTTAGAAAAATTTTTGAAAAATTTTTTTGAAAAGACAATTTTTTTTCAATAATATTCATTTTTAGTACGTAAAAAAACTTTTTTAGACAATTTTTAATGACGTTAGTTCCAAACTAAAAGAATTAGATAGTTTCGCAAAAAAAAATTATTTTTCACTGTATGAAATGTCTTAGAAAAATCTTTGAAACATTTTTTTGAAAAAACAATTTTTTTTCAATAATGTTCACTTTTAGTACGTAAAAAAACTTTCTTAGACAATTTTTAATGACGTTAGTTCCAAACTAAAAGAATTAGATAGTTTCGCAAAAAAAAATTATTTTTCACTGTATGAAATGTCTTAGAAAAATTTTTGAAAAATTTTTTTGAAAAGACAATTTTTTTTTTTTAATATTCATTTTTAGTACGTAAAAAAACTTTTTTAGACAATTTTTAATGACGTTAGTTCCAAACTAAAAGAATTAGATAGTTTCGCAAAAAAAAATTATTTTTCACTGTATGAAATGTCTTAGAAAAATCTTTGAAACATTTTTTTGAAAAAACAATTTTTTTTCAATAATGTTCACTTTTAGTACGTAAAAAAACTTTCTTAGACAATTTTTAATGACGTTAGTTCCAAACTAAAAGAATTAGATAGTTTCGCAAAAAAAAATTAATTTTCACTGTATGAAATGTCTTATAAAAATTTTTGAAAAATTTTTTTGAAAAGACAATTTTTTTTCAATGATGTTCACTTTTAGTACGTAAAAAAACTTTCTTAGACAATTTTTAATGCCGTTAGTTCCAAACTAAAAGAATTAGATAGTTTCCCAAAAAAAAATTATTTTTCACTGTATGAAATGTCTTGGAAAAAATTTTTTAAAAAGCCAATTTTTTTTCAATAATGTTCACTTTTAGTACGTAAAAAAACTTTCTTAGACAATTTTTAATGACGTTAGTTCCAAACTAAAAGAATTAGAGAGTTTGGCAAAAAAAAATTATTTTTCACTGTATGGAAATGTCTTAGAAAGATTTTTGAAAAATTTTTTTGAAAAGACAATTTTTTTTCAATAATGTTCACTTTTAGTACGTAAAAAAACTTTCTTAGACAATTTTTAATGCCGTTAGTTCCAAACTAAAAGAATTAGATAGTTTCGCAAAAAAAAATTATTTTTCACTGTATGAAATGTCTTGGAAAAAATTTTTTAAAAAGACAATTTTTTTTCAATAATGTTCATTTTTAGTACGTAAAAAAACTTTCTTAGACAATTTTTAATGACGTTAGTTCCAAACTAAAAGAATTAGATAGTTTCGCAAAAAAAAATTATTTTTTACTGTATGATATGTCTTGGAAAAATTTTTTTAAAAATACAATTTTTTTTCAATGATGTTCACTTTTAGTACGTAAAAAAACTTTCTTAGACAATTTTTAATGCCGTTAGTTCCAAACTAAAAGAATTAGATAGTTTTGCAAAAAAAAATTATTTTTCACTGTATGAAATGTCTTAGAAAAATTTTTGAAAAATTTTTTTGAAAAGACAATTTTTTTTCAATAATGTTCACTTTTAGTACGTAAAAAAACTTTCTTAGACAATTTTTAATGCCGTTAGTTCCAAACTAAAAGAATTAGATAGTTTCGCAAAAAAAAATTAATTTTCACTGTATGAAATGTATTATAAAAATTTTTGAAAAATTTTTTTGAAAAGACAATTTTTTTTCAATGATGTTCACTTTTAGTACGTAAAAAAGCTTTCTTAGACAATTTTTAATGCCGTTAGTTCCAAACTAAAAGAATTAGATAGTTTCCCAAAAAAAAATTATTTTTCACTGTATGAAATGTCTTGGAAAAAATTTTTTAAAAAGCCAATTTTTTTTCAATAATGTTCATTTTTAGTACGTAAAAAAACTTTCTTAGACAATTTTTAATGACGTTAGTTCCAAACTAAAAGAATTAGAGAGTTTGGCAAAAAAAAATTATTTTTCACTGTATGGAAATGTCTTAGAAAGATTTTTGAAAAATTATTTGAAAAGACAATTTTTTTCAATAATGTTCACTTTTAGTACGTAAAAAAACATTCTTAGACAATTTTTAATGACGTTAGTTCCAAACTAAAAGAATTAGATAGTTTCCCAAAAAAAAATTATTTTTCACTGTATGAAATGTCTTGGAAAAATATTTTTGAAAAGCCAATTTTTTTTCAATAATGTTCATTTTTAGTACGTAAAAAAACTTTCTTAGACAATTTTTAATGACGTTAGTTCCAAACTAAAAGAATTAGATAGTTTCGCAAAAAAAAATTATTTTTCACTGTATGAAATGTCTTGGAATAATTTTTTTGAAAAGACAATTTTTTTCAATAATGTTCACTTTTAGTACGTAAAAAAACTTTCTTAGACAATTTTTAATGACGTTAGTTCCAAACTAAAAGAATTAGATAGTTTCGCAAAAAAAAATTATTTTTCACTGTATGAAATGTCTTAGAAAAATCTTTGAAACATTTTTTTGAAAAAACAATTTTTTTTCAATAATGTTCACTTTTAGTACGTAAAAAAACTTTCTTAGACAATTTTTAATGACGTTAGTTCCAAACTAAAAGAATTAGATAGTTTCGCAAAAAAAAATTAATTTTCACTGTATGAAATGTCTTAGAAAGATTTTTGAAAAATGACAATTTTTTTTCAATGATGTTCACTTTTAGTACGTAAAAAAACTTTCTTAGACAATTTTTAATGCCGTTAGTTCCAAACTAAAAGAATTAGATAGTTTTGCAAAAAAAAATTATTTTTCACTGTATGAAATGTCTTAGAAAAATTTTTGAAAAATTTTTTTGAAAAGACAATTTTTTTTCAATAATGTTCACTTTTAGTACGTAAAAAAACTTTCTTAGACAATTTTTAATGCCGTTAGTTCCAAACTAAAAGAATTAGATAGTTTCGCAAAAAAAAATTAATTTTCACTGTATGAAATGTCTTATAAAAATTTTTGAAAAATTTTTTTGAAAAGACAATTTTTTTTCAATGATGTTCACTTTTAGTACGTAAAAAAACTTTCTTAGACAATTTTTAATGCCGTTAGTTCCAAACTAAAAGAATTAGATAGTTTCCCAAAAAAAAATTATTTTTCACTGTATGAAATGTCTTGGAAAACTTTTTTGAAAAAACAATTTTTTTTCAATAATGTTCATTTTTAGTACGTAAAAAAACTTTTTTAGACAATTTTTAACGACGTTAGTTCCAAACTAAAAGAATTAGATAGTTTCGCAAAAAAAAATTATTCTTCACTGTATGAAATGTCTTGGAATAATTTTTCTGAAAAGACAATTTTTTACAATAATGTTCACTTTTAGTACGTAAAAAAACTTTCTTAGACAATTTTTAATGACGTTAGTTCCAAACTAAAAGAATTAGATAGTTTGGCAAAAAAAAATTATTTTACACTGTATGAAATGTCTTAGAAAAATTTTTGAAAAATTTTTTTGAAAAGACAATTTTTTTTCAATAATGTTCACTTTTAGTACGTAAAAAAACTTTCTTAGACAATTTTTAATGCCGTTAGTTCCAAACTAAAAGAATTAGATAGTTTCGCAAAAAAAAATTATTTTTCACTGTATGAAATGTCTTGGAAAAATTTTTTTAAAAAGACAATTTTTTTTCAATAATGTTCATTTTTAGTACGTAAAAAAACTTTCTTAGACAATTTTTAATGACGTTAGTTCCAAACTAAAAGAATTAGATAGTTTCGCAAAAAAAAATTATTTTTCACTGTATGAAATGTCTTGGAAAAATTTTTTTGAAAAGCCAATTTATTTTCAATAATGTTCATTTTTAGTACGTAAAAAAACTTTCTTAGACAATTTTTAATGACGTTAGTTCCAAACTAAAAGAATTAGATAGTTTCGCAAAAAAAAATTATTTTTCACTGTATGAAATGTCTTGGAAAAATTTTTTTGAAAAGCCAATTTATTTTCAATAATGTTCATTTTTAGTACGTAAAAAAACTTTCTTGGACAATTTTTAATGACGTTAGTTCCAAACTAAAAGAATTAGATAGTTTCGCAAAAAAAAATTATTTTTCACTGTATGAAATGTCTTAGAAAAATTTTTGAAAAATTTTTTTGAAAAGACAATTTTTTTTTTTTAATATTCATTTTTAGTACGTAAAAAAACTTTTTTAGACAATTTTTAATGACGTTAGTTCCAAACTAAAAGAATTAGATAGTTTCGCAAAAAAAAATTATTTTTCACTGTATGAAATGTCTTAGAAAAATCTTTGAAACATTTTTTTGAAAAAACAATTTTTTTTCAATAATGTTCACTTTTAGTACGTAAAAAAACTTTCTTAGACAATTTTTAATGACGTTAGTTCCAAACTAAAAGAATTAGATAGTTTCGCAAAAAAAAATTATTTTTCACTGTATGAAATGTCTTAGAAAAATTTTTGAAAAATTTTTTTGAAAAGACAATTTTTTTTTTTTAATATTCATTTTTAGTACGTAAAAAAACTTTTTTAGACAATTTTTAATGACGTTAGTTCCAAACTAAAAGAATTAGATAGTTTCGCAAAAAAAAATTATTTTTCACTGTATGAAATGTCTTAGAAAAATCTTTGAAACATTTTTTTGAAAAAACAATTTTTTTTTCAATAATGTTCACTTTTAGTACGTAAAAAAACTTTCTTAGACAATTTTTAATGACGTTAGTTCCAAACTAAAAGAATTAGATAGTTTCGCAAAAAAAAATTAATTTTCACTGTATGAAATGTCTTATAAAAATTTTTGAAAAATTTTTTTGAAAAGACAATTTTTTTTCAATGATGTTCACTTTTAGTACGTAAAAAAACTTTCTTAGACAATTTTTAATGCCGTTAGTTCCAAACTAAAAGAATTAGATAGTTTCCCAAAAAAAAATTATTTTTCACTGTATGAAATGTCTTGGAAAAAATTTTTTAAAAAGCCAATTTTTTTTCAATAATGTTCATTTTTAGTACGTAAAAAAACTTTCTTAGACAATTTTTAATGACGTTAGTTCCAAACTAAAAGAATTAGAGAGTTTGGCAAAAAAAAATTATTTTTCACTGTATGGAAATGTCTTAGAAAGATTTTTGAAAAATTTTTTTGAAAAGACAATTTTTTTCAATAATGTTCACTTTTAGTACGTAAAAAAACATTCTTAGACAATTTTTAATGACGTTAGTTCCAAACTAAAAGAATTAGATAGTTTCCCAAAAAAAAATTATTTTTCACTGTATGAAATGTCTTGGAAAAAATTTTTTGAAAAGCCAATTTTTTTTCAATAATGTTCATTTTTAGTACGTAAAAAAACTTTCTTAGACAATTTTTAATGACGTTAGTTCCAAACTAAAAGAATTAGATAGTTTCGCAAAAAAAAATTATTTTTCACTGTATGAAATGTCTTGGAATAATTTTTTTGAAAAGACAATTTTTTTCAATAATGTTCACTTTTAGTACGTAAAAAAACTTTCTTAGACAATTTTTAATGACGTTAGTTCCAAACTAAAAGAATTAGATAGTTTCGCAAAAAAAAATTATTTTTCACTGTATGAAATGTCTTAGAAAAATCTTTGAAACATTTTTTTGAAAAAACAATTTTTTTTCAATAATGTTCACTTTTAGTACGTAAAAAAACTTTCTTAGACAATTTTTAATGACGTTAGTTCCAAACTAAAAGAATTAGATAGTTTCGCAAAAAAAAATTAATTTTCACTGTATGAAATGTCTTAGAAAGATTTTTGAAAAATGACAATTTTTTTTCAATGATGTTCACTTTTAGTACGTAAAAAAACTTTCTTAGACAATTTTTAATGCCGTTAGTTCCAAACTAAAAGAATTAGATAGTTTTGCAAAAAAAAATTATTTTTCACTGTATGAAATGTCTTAGAAAAATTTTTGAAAAATTTTTTTGAAAAGACAATTTTTTTTCAATAATGTTCACTTTTAGTACGTAAAAAAACTTTCTTAGACAATTTTTAATGCCGTTAGTTCCAAACTAAAAGAATTAGATAGTTTCGCAAAAAAAAATTAATTTTCACTGTATGAAATGTCTTATAAAAATTTTTGAAAAATTTTTTTGAAAAGACAATTTTTTTTCAATGATGTTCACTTTTAGTACGTAAAAAAACTTTCTTAGACAATTTTTAATGCCGTTAGTTCCAAACTAAAAAAATTAGATAGTTTCCCAAAAAAAAATTATTTTTCACTGTATGAAATGTCTTGGAAAACTTTTTTGAAAAAACAATTTTTTTTCAATAATGTTCATTTTTAGTACGTAAAAAAACTTTTTTAGACAATTTTTAACGACGTTAGTTCCAAACTAAAAGAATTAGATAGTTTCGCAAAAAAAAATTATTTTTCACTGTATGAAATGTCTTGGAATAATTTTTTTGAAAAGACAATTTTTTACAATAATGTTCACTTTTAGTACGTAAAAAAACTTTCTTAGACAATTTTTAATGACGTTAGTTCCAAACTAAAAGAATTAGATAGTTTGGCAAAAAAAAATTATTTTACACTGTATGGAAATGTCTTAGAAAAATTTTTGAAAAATTTTTTTGAAAAGACAATTTTTTTTCAATAATGTTCACTTTTAGTACGTAAAAAAACTTTCTTAGACAATTTTTAATGCCGTTAGTTCCAAACTAAAAGAATTAGATAGTTTCGCAAAAAAAAATTATTTTTCACTGTATGAAATGTCTTGGAAAAAATTTTTTAAAAAGACAATTTTTTTTTCAATAATGTTCATTTTTAGTACGTAAAAAAACTTTCTTAGACAATTTTTAATGACGTTAGTTCCAAACTAAAAGAATTAGATAGTTTCGCAAAAAAAAATTATTTTTTACTGTATGATATGTCTTGGAAAAATTTTTTTAAAAATACAATTTTTTTTCAATGATGTTCACTTTTAGTACGTAAAAAAACTTTCTTAGACAATTTTTAATGCCGTTAGTTCCAAACTAAAAGAATTAGATAGTTTTGCAAAAAAAAATTATTTTTCACTGTATGAAATGTCTTAGAAAAATTTTTGAAAAATTTTTTTGAAAAGACAATTTTTTTTCAATAATGTTCACTTTTAGTACGTAAAAAAACTTTCTTAGACAATTTTTAATGCCGTTAGTTCCAAACTAAAAGAATTAGATAGTTTCGCAAAAAAAAATTAATTTTCACTGTATGAAATGTATTATAAAAATTTTTGAAAAATTTTTTTGAAAAGACAATTTTTTTTCAATGATGTTCACTTTTAGTACGTAAAAAAACTTTCTTAGACAATTTTTAATGCCGTTAGTTCCAAACTAAAAGAATTAGATAGTTTCCCAAAAAAAAATTATTTTTCACTGTATGAAATGTCTTGGAAAAAATTTTTTAAAAAGCCAATTTTTTTTCAATAATGTTCATTTTTAGTACGTAAAAAAACTTTCTTAGACAATTTTTAATGACGTTAGTTCCAAACTAAAAGAATTAGAGAGTTTGGCAAAAAAAAATTATTTTTCACTGTATGGAAATGTCTTAGAAAGATTTTTGAAAAATTATTTGAAAAGACAATTTTTTTCAATAATGTTCACTTTTAGTACGTAAAAAAACATTCTTAGACAATTTTTAATGACGTTAGTTCCAAACTAAAAGAATTAGATAGTTTCCCAAAAAAAAATTATTTTTCACTGTATGAAATGTCTTGGAAAAATATTTTTGAAAAGCCAATTTTTTTTCAATAATGTTCATTTTTAGTACGTAAAAAAACTTTCTTAGACAATTTTTAATGACGTTAGTTCCAAACTAAAAGAATTAGATAGTTTCGCAAAAAAAAATTATTTTTCACTGTATGAAATGTCTTGGAATAATTTTTTTGAAAAGACAATTTTTTTCAATAATGTTCACTTTTAGTACGTAAAAAAACTTTCTTAGACAATTTTTAATGACGTTAGTTCCAAACTAAAAGAATTAGATAGTTTCGCAAAAAAAAATTATTTTTCACTGTATGAAATGTCTTAGAAAAATCTTTGAAACATTTTTTTGAAAAAACAATTTTTTTTCAATAATGTTCACTTTTAGTACGTAAAAAAAACTTTCTTAGACAATTTTTAATGACGTTAGTTCCAAACTAAAAGAATTAGATAGTTTCGCAAAAAAAAATTAATTTTCACTGTATGAAATGTCTTAGAAAGATTTTTGAAAAATGACAATTTTTTTTCAATGATGTTCACTTTTAGTACGTAAAAAAACTTTCTTAGACAATTTTTAATGCCGTTAGTTCCAAACTAAAAGAATTAGATAGTTTTGCAAAAAAAAATTATTTTTCACTGTATGAAATGTCTTAGAAAAATTTTTGAAAAATTTTTTTAAAAGACAATTTTTTTTCAATAATGTTCACTTTTAGTACGTAAAAAAACTTTCTTAGACAATTTTTAATGCCGTTAGTTCCAAACTAAAAGAATTAGATAGTTTCGCAAAAAAAAATTAATTTTCACTGTATGAAATGTCTTATAAAAATTTTTGAAAAATTTTTTTGAAAAGACAATTTTTTTTCAATGATGTTCACTTTTAGTACGTAAAAAAACTTTCTTAGACAATTTTTAATGCCGTTAGTTCCAAACTAAAAGAATTAGATAGTTTCCCAAAAAAAAATTATTTTTCACTGTATGAAATGTCTTGGAAAACTTTTTTGAAAAAACAATTTTTTTTCAATAATGTTCATTTTTAGTACGTAAAAAAACTTTTTTAGACAATTTTTAACGACGTTAGTTCCAAACTAAAAGAATTAGATAGTTTCGCAAAAAAAAATTATTCTTCACTGTATGAAATGTCTTGGAATAATTTTTCTGAAAAGACAATTTTTTACAATAATGTTCACTTTTAGTACGTAAAAAAACTTTCTTAGACAATTTTTAATGACGTTAGTTCCAAACTAAAAGAATTAGATAGTTTGGCAAAAAAAAATTATTTTACACTGTATGAAATGTCTTAGAAAAATTTTTGAAAAATTTTTTTGAAAAGACAATTTTTTTTCAATAATGTTCACTTTTAGTACGTAAAAAAACTTTCTTAGACAATTTTTAATGCCGTTAGTTCCAAACTAAAAGAATTAGATAGTTTCGCAAAAAAAAATTATTTTTCACTGTATGAAATGTCTTGGAAAAATTTTTTTAAAAAGACAATTTTTTTTCAATAATGTTCATTTTTAGTACGTAAAAAAACTTTCTTAGACAATTTTTAATGACGTTAGTTCCAAACTAAAAGAATTAGATAGTTTCGCAAAAAAAAATTATTTTTCACTGTATGAAATGTCTTGGAAAAATTTTTTTGAAAAGCCAATTTATTTTCAATAATGTTCATTTTTAGTACGTAAAAAAGCTTTCTTAGACAATTTTTAATGACGTTAGTTCCAAACTAAAAGAATTAGATAGTTTCGCAAAAAAAAAATATTTTTCACTGTATGAAATGTCTTAGAAAAATTTTTGAAAAATTTTTTTGAAAAGACAACTTTTTTTCTATAATATTCACTTTTAGTACGTAAAAAAACTTTTTTAGACAATTTTTAATGACGTTAGTTCCAAACTAAAAGAATTAGATAGTTTCGCAAAAAAAAATTATTTTTCACTGTATGAAATGTCTTAGAAAAATTTTTGAAATATTTTTTTTAAAGGACAATTTTTTCCAATAATGTTCACTTTTAGTACGTAAAAAAACTTTCTTAGACAATTTTTAATGACGTTAGTTCCAAACTAAAAGAATTAGATAGTTTCGCAAAAAAAAATTATTTTTCACTGTATGAAATGTCTTGGAATAATTTTTTTGAAAAGACAATTTTTTACAATAATGTTCACTTTTAGTACGTAAAAAAACTTTCTTAGACAATTTTTAATGACGTTAGTTCCAAACTAAAAGAATTAGATAGTTTGGCAAAAAAAAATTATTTTACACTGTATGAAATGTCTTAGAAAAATTTTTGAAAAATTTTTTTGAAAAGACAATTTTTTTTCAATAATGTTCACTTTTAGTACGTAAAAAAACTTTCTTAGACAATTTTTAATGCCGTTAGTTCCAAACTAAAAGAATTAGATAGTTTCGCAAAAAAAAATTATTTTTCACTGTATGAAATGTCTTGGAAAAAATTTTTTAAAAAGACAATTTTTTTTCAATAATGTTCATTTTTAGTACGTAAAAAAACTTTCTTAGACAATTTTTAATGACGTTAGTTCCAAACTAAAAGAATTAGATAGTTTCGCAAAAAAAAATTATTTTTCACTGTATGAAATGTCTTGGAAAAATTTTTTTGAAAAGCCAATTTATTTTCAATAATGTTCATTTTTAGTACGTAAAAAAACTTTCTTGGACAATTTTTAATGACGTTAGTTCCAAACTAAAAGAATTAGATAGTTTCGCAAAAAAAAATTATTTTTCACTGTATGAAATGTCTTAGAAAAATTTTTGAAAAATTTTTTTGAAAAGACAATTTTTTTTTTTTAATATTCATTTTTAGTACGTAAAAAAACTTTTTTAGACAATTTTTAATGACGTTAGTTCCAAACTAAAAGAATTAGATAGTTTCGCAAAAAAAAATTATTTTTCACTGTATGAAATGTCTTAGAAAAATTTTTGAAAAATTTTTTTGAATAGACAATTTTTTTTCAATAATGTTCACTTTTAGTACGTAAAAAAATATTCTTAGACAATTTTTAATGACGTTAGTTCCAAACTAAAAGAATTAGATAGTTTCCCAAAAAAAAATTATTTTTCACTGTATGAAATGTCTTAGAAAAATTTTTGAAAAATTTTTTTTAAAGGACAATTTTTTTTCAATAATGTTCACTTTTAGTACGTAAAAAAACTTTCTTAGACAATTTTTAATGACGTTAGTTCCAAACTAAAAGAATTAGATAGTTTCGCTAAAAAAAATCATTTTTCACTGTATGAAATGTCTTGAAAAAATTTTTTTGAAAAGACAATTTTTTTTCAATAATGTTCACTTTTAGTACGTAAAAAAACTTTCTTAGACAATTTTTAATGACGTTAATTCCAAACTAAAAGAATTAGATAGTTTCGCAAAAAAAAATTATTTTTCACTGTATGAAATGTCTTAGAAAAATTTTTGAATAAATTTTTTGAAAAGACAATTTATTTTCAATAATGTTCACTTTTAGTACGTAAAAAAGCATTCTTAGACAATTTTTAATGACGTTAGTTCCAAACTAAACGAATTAGATAGTTTTGCAAAAAAAAATTATTTTTCATTGTATGAAATGTCTTAGAAAAATTTTTGAATTAATTTTTTGAAAAGACAATTTTTTTTCAATAATGTTCATTTTTAGTACGTAAAAAAACTTTCTTAGACAATTTTTAATGACATTAGTTCCAAACTAAAAGAATTAGATAGTTTCGCAAAAAAAAATTATTTTTCACTGTATGAAATGTCTTGGAAAAATTTTTTGAAAAAACAATTGTTTTTCAATAATGTTCATTTTTAGTACGTAAAAAAACTTTTTTAGACAATTTTTAACGACGTTAGTTCCAAACTAAGAGAATTAGATAGTTTCGCAAAAAAAAATTATTTTTCACTGTATGAAATGTCTTGGAATAATTTTTTTGATAAGACAATTTTTTTCAATAATGTTCACTTTTAGTACGTAAAAAAACTTTCTTAGACAATTTTTAATGACGTTAGTTCCAAACTAAAAGAATTAGATAGTTTCGCAAAAAAAAAATTATTTTTCACTGTATGAAATGTCTTAGAAAAATTTTTGAAATATTTTTTTTAAAGGACAATTTTTTCCAATAATGTTCACTTTTAGTACGTAAAAAAACTTTCTTAGACAATTTTTAATGACGTTAGTTCCAAACTAAAAGAATTAGATAGTTTCGCAAAAAAAAATTATTTTTTACTGTATGAAATGTCTTGGAAAACTTTTTTGAAAAAACAATTTTTTTTCAATAATGTTCATTTTTAGTACGTAAATAAACTTTTTTAGACAATTTTTAACGACGTTAGTTCCAAACTAAAAGAATTAGATAGTTTCGCAAAAAAAAATTATTTTTCACTGTATGAAATGTCTTGGAATAATTTTTTTGAAAAGACAATTTTTTACAATAATGTTCACTTTTAGTACGTAAAAAAACTTTCTTAGACAATTTTTAATGACGTTAGTTCCAAACTAAAAGAATTAGATAGTTTGGCAAAAAAAAATTATTTTACACTGTATGAAATGTCTTAGAAAAAATTTTGAAAAATTGTTTTGAAAAGACAATTTTTTTTCAATAATGTTCACTTTTAGTACGTAAAAAAACTTTCTTAGACAATTTTTAATGCCGTTAGTTCCAAACTAAAAGAATTAGATAGTTTCGCAAAAAAAAATTATTTTTCACTGTATGAAATGTCTTGGAAAAAATTTTTTAAAAAGACAATTTTTTTTCAATAATGTTCATTTTTAGTACGTAAAAAAACTTTCTTAGACAATTTTTAATGACGTTAGTTCCAAACTAAAAGAATTAGATAGTTTCGCAAAAAAAAATTATTTTTCACTGTATGAAATGTCTTGGAAAAATTTTTTTGAAAAGCCAATTTATTTTCAATAATGTTCATTTTTAGTACGTAAAAAAACTTTCTTAGACAATTTTTAATGACGTTAGTTCCAAACTAAAAGAAATAGATAGTTTCGCAAAAAAAAATTATTTTTCACTGTATGAAATGTCTTAGAAAAATTTTTGAAAAATTTTTTTGAAAAGACAACTTTTTTTCTATAATATTCATTTTTAGTACGTAAAAAAACTTTTTTAGACAATTTTTAATGACGTTAGTTCCAAACTAAAAGAATTAGATAGTTTCGCAAAAAAAAATTATTTTTCACTGTATGAAATGTCTTAGAAAAATTTTTGAAATATTTTTTTTAAAGGACAATTTTTTCCAATAATGTTCACTTTTAGTACGTAAAAAAACTTTCTTAGACAATTTTTAATGACGTTAGTTCCAAACTAAAAGAATTAGATAGTTTCGCAAAAAAAAATTATTTTTTACTGTATGATATGTCTTGGAAAAATTTTTTTAAAAATACAATTTTTTTTCAATAATGTTCATTTTTAGTACGTAAAAAAACTTTCTTAGACAATTTTTAATGACGTTAGTTCCAAACTAAAAGAATTAGATAGTTTCGCAAAAAATAATTATTTTTCACTGTATGAAACGTCTTGGAATACTTTTTTTGAAAAGCCAATTTTTTTTCAATAATGTTCACTTTTAGTACGTAAAAAAACTTTCTTAGACAATTTTTAATGACGTTAGTTCCAAACTAAAAGAATTAGATAGTTTCGCAAAAAAAAATTATTTTTCACTGTATGAAATGTCTTAGAAAAATCTTTGAAACATTTTTTTGAAAAGACAATTTTTTTTCAATAATGTTCACTTTTATTATGTAAAAAAACTTTCTTAGACAATTTTTAATGACGTTAGTTCCAAACTAAAAGAATTAGATAGTTTCGCAAAAAAAAATTATTTTTCACTGTATGAAATGTCTTAGAAAGATTTTTGAAAAATGACAATTTTTTTTCAATGATGTTCACTTTTAGTACGTAAAAAAACTTTCTTAGACAATTTTTAATGCCGTTAGTTCCAAACTAAAAGAATTAGATAGTTTTGCAAAAAAAAATTATTTTTCACTGTATGAAATGTCTTAGAAAAATTTTTGAAAAATTTTTTTGAAAAGACAATTTTTTTTCAATAATGTTCACTTTTAGTACGTAAAAAAACTTTCTTAGACAATTTTTAATGCCGTTAGTTCCAAACTAAAAGAATTAGATAGTTTCGCAAAAAAAAATTAATTTTCACTGTATGAAATGTCTTATAAAAATTTTTGAAAAATTTTTTTGAAAAGACAATTTTTTTTCAATGATGTTCACTTTTAGTACGTAAAAAAACTTTCTTAGACAATTTTTAATGCCGTTAGTTCCAAACTAAAAGAATTAGATAATTTCCCAAAAAAAAATTATTTTTCACTGTATGAAATGTCTTGGAAAAAATTTTTTAAAAAGCCAATTTTTTTTCAATAATGTTCATTTTTAGTACGTAAAAAAACTTTCTTAGACAATTTTTAATGACGTTAGTTCCAAACTAAAAGAATTAGAGAGTTTGGCAAAAAAAAATTATTTTTCACTGTATGGAAATGTCTTAGAAAGATTTTTGAAAAATTTTTTGAAAAGACAATTTTTTTCAATAATGTTCACTTTTAGTACGTAAAAAAACATTCTTAGACAATTTTTAATGACGTTAGTTCCAAACTAAAAGAATTAGATAGTTTCCCAAAAAAAAATTATTTTTCACTGTATGAAATGTCTTGGAAAAATATTTTTGAAAAGCCAATTTTTTTTCAATAATGTTCATTTTTAGTACGTAAAAAAACTTTCTTAGACAATTTTTAATGACGTTAGTTCCAAACTAAAAGAATTAGATAGTTTCGCAAAAAAAAATTATTTTTCACTGTATGAAATGTCTTGGAATAATTTTTTTGAAAAGACAATTTTTTTCAATAATGTTCACTTTTAGTACGTAAAAAAACTTTCTTAGACAATTTTTAATGACGTTAGTTCCAAACTAAAAGAATTAGATAGTTTCGCAAAAAAAAATTATTTTTCACTGTATGAAATGTCTTAGAAAAATCTTTGAAACATTTTTTTGAAAAAACAATTTTTTTTCAATAATGTTCACTTTTAGTACGTAAAAAAACTTTCTTAGACAATTTTTAATGACGTTAGTTCCAAACTAAAAGAATTAGATAGTTTCGCAAAAAAAAATTAATTTTCACTGTATGAAATGTCTTAGAAAGATTTTTGAAAAATGACAATTTTTTTTCAATGATGTTCACTTTTAGTACGTAAAAAAACTTTCTTAGACAATTTTTAATGCCGTTAGTTCCAAACTAAAAGAATTAGATAGTTTTGCAAAAAAAAATTATTTTTCACTGTATGAAATGTCTTAGAAAAATTTTTGAAAAATTTTTTTGAAAAGACAATTTTTTTTCAATAATGTTCACTTTTAGTACGTAAAAAAACTTTCTTAGACAATTTTTAATGCCGTTAGTTCCAAACTAAAAGAATTAGATAGTTTCGCAAAAAAAAATTAATTTTCACTGTATGAAATGTCTTATAAAAATTTTTGAAAAATTTTTTTGAAAAGACAATTTTTTTTCAATGATGTTCACTTTTAGTACGTAAAAAAACTTTCTTAGACAATTTTTAATGCCGTTAGTTCCAAACTAAAAGAATTAGATAGTTTCCCAAAAAAAAATTATTTTTCACTGTATGAAATGTCTTGGAAAACTTTTTTGAAAAAACAATTTTTTTCAATAATGTTCATTTTTAGTACGTAAAAAAACTTTTTTAGACAATTTTTAACGACGTTAGTTCCAAACTAAAAGAATTAGATAGTTTCGCAAAAAAAAATTATTCTTCACTGTATGAAATGTCTTGGAATAATTTTTTTGAAAAGACAATTTTTTACAATAATGTTCACTTTTAGTACGTAAAAAAACTTTCTTAGACAATTTTTAATGACGTTAGTTCCAAACTAAAAGAATTAGATAGTTTGGCAAAAAAAAATTATTTTACACTGTATGAAATGTCTTAGAAAAATTTTTGAAAAATTTTTTTGAAAAGACAATTTTTTTTCAATAATGTTCACTTTTAGTACGTAAAAAAACTTTCTTAGACAATTTTTAATGCCGTTAGTTCCAAACTAAAAGAATTAGATAGTTTCGCAAAAAAAAATTATTTTTCACTGTATGAAATGTCTTGGAAAAAATTTTTTAAAAAGACAATTTTTTTTCAATAATGTTCATTTTTAGTACGTAAAAAAACTTTCTTAGACAATTTTTAATGACGTTAGTTCCAAACTAAAAGAATTAGATAGTTTCGCAAAAAAAAATTATTTTTCACTGTATGAAATGTCTTGGAAAAATTTTTTTGAAAAGCCAATTTATTTTCAATAATGTTCATTTTTAGTACGTAAAAAAACTTTCTTAGACAATTTTTAATGACGTTAGTTCCAAACTAAAAGAATTAGATAGTTTCGCAAAAAAAAAATATTTTTCACTGTATGAAATGTCTTAGAAAAATTTTTGAAAAATTTTTTTGAAAAGACAACTTTTTTTCTATAATATTCATTTTTAGTACGTAAAAAAACTTTTTTAGACAATTTTTAATGACGTTAGTTCCAAACTAAAAGAATTAGATAGTTTCGCAAAAAAAAATTATTTTTCACTGTATGAAATGTCTTAGAAAAATTTTTGAAATATTTTTTTTAAAGGACAATTTTTTCCAATAATGTTCACTTTTAGTACGTAAAAAAACTTTCTTAGACAATTTTTAATGACGTTAGTTCCAAACTAAAAGAATTAGATAGTTTCGCAAAAAAAAATTATTTTTTACTGTATGATATGTCTTGGAAAAATTTTTTTAAAAAGACAATTTTTTTTCAATAATGTTCATTTTTAGTACGTAAAAAAACTTTCTTAGACAATTTTTAATGACGTTAGTTCCAAACTAAAAGAATTAGATAGTTTCTCAAAAAATAATTATTTTTCACTGTATGAAACGTCTTGGAATACTTTTTTTAAAAGCCAATTTTTTTTCAATAATGTTCACTTTTAGTACGTAAAAAAACTTTCTTAGACAATTTTTAATGACGTTAGTTCCAAACTAAAAGAATTAGATAGTTTCGCAAAAAAAAATTATTTTTCACTGTATGAAATGTCTTAGAAAAATCTTTGAAACATTTTTTTGAAAAGACAATTTTGTTTCAATAATGTTCACTTTTATTATGTAAAAAAACTTTCTTAGACAATTTTTAATGACGTTAGTTCCAAACTAAAAGAATTAGATAGTTTCGCAAAAAAAAATTATTTTTCACTGTATGAAATGTCTTAGAAAGATTTTTGAAAAATGACAATTTTTTTTCAATGATGTTCACTTTTAGTACGTAAAAAAACTTTCTTAGACAATTTTTAATGCCGTTAGTTCCAAACTAAAAGAATTAGATAGTTTTGCAAAAAAAAATTATTTTTCACTGTATGAAATGTCTTAGAAAAATTTTTGAAAAATTTTTTTGAAAAGACAATTTTTTTTCAATAATGTTCACTTTTAGTACGTAAAAAAACTTTCTTAGACAATTTTTAATGCCGTTAGTTCCAAACTAAAAGAATTAGATAGTTTCGCAAAAAAAAATTATTTTTCACTGTATGAAATGTCTTATAAAAATTTTTGAAAAATTTTTTTGAAAAGACAATTTTTTTTCAATGATGTTCACTTTTGGTACGTAAAAAAACTTTCTTAGACAATTTTTAATGCCGTTAGTTCCAAACTAAAAGAATTAGATAAATTCCCAAAAAAAAATTATTTTTCACTGTATGAAATGTCTTGGAAAAAATTTTTTAAAAAGCCAATTTTTTTTCAATAATGTTCATTTTTAGTACGTAAAAAAACTTTCTTAGACAATTTTTAATGACGTTAGTTCCAAACTAAAAGAATTAGAGAGTTTGGCAAAAAAAAATTATTTTTCACTGTATGGAAATGTCTTAGAAAGATTTTTGAAAAATTTTTTTGAAAAGACAATTTTTTTCAATAATGTTCACTTTTAGTACGTAAAAAAACATTCTTAGACAATTTTTAATGACGTTAGTTCCAAACTAAAAGAATTAGATAGTTTCCCAAAAAAAAATTATTTTTCACTGTATGAAATGTCTTGGAAAAAACTTTTTAAAAAGCCAATTTTTTTTCAATAATGTTCATTTTTAGTACGTAAAAAAACTTTCTTAGACAATTTTTAATGACGTTAGTTCCAAACTAAAAGAATTAGATAGTTTCGCAAAAAAAAATTATTTTTCACTGTATGAAATGTCTTGGAATAATTTTTTTGAAAAGACAATTTTTTTCAATAATGTTCACTTTTAGTACGTAAAAAAACTTTCTTAGATAATTTTTAATGACGTTAGTTCCAAACTAAAAGAATTAGATAGTTTCGCAAAAAAAAATTATTTTTCACTGTATGAAATGTCTTAGAAAAATCTTTGAAACATTTTTTTGAAAAGACAATTTTTTTTCAATAATGTTCACTTTTAGTACGTAAAAAAACTTTCTTAGACAATTTTTAATGACGTTAGTTCCAAACTAAAAGAATTAGATAGTTTCGCAAAAAAAAATTAATTTTCACTGTATGAAATGTCTTAGAAAGATTTTTGAAAAATGACAATTTTTTTTCAATGATGTTCACTTTTAGTACGTAAAAAAACTTTCTTAGACAATTTTTAATGACGTTAGTTCCAAACTAAAAGAATTAGATAGTTTTGCAAAAAAAATTATTTTTCACTGTATGAAATGTCTTAGAAAAATTTTTGAAAAATTTTTTTGAAAAGACAATTTTTTTTCAATAATGTTCACTTTTAGTACGTAAAAAAACTTTCTTAGACAATTTTTAATGCCGTTAGTTCCAAACTAAAAGAATTAGATAGTTTCGCAAAAAAAAATTAATTTTCACTGTATGAAATGTCTTATAAAAATTTTTGAAAAATTTTTTTGAAAAGACAATTTTTTTTCAATGATGTTCACTTTTAGTACGTAAAAAAACTTTCTTAGACAATTTTTAATGCCGTTAGTTCCAAACTAAAAGAATTAGATAGTTTCCCAAAAAAAAATTATTTTTCACTGTATGAAATGTCTTGGAAAAAATTTTTTAAAAAGCCAATTTTTTTTCAATAATGTTCATTTTTAATACGTAAAAAAACTTTCTTAGACAATTTTTAATGACGTTAGTTCCAAACTAAAAGAATTAGAGAGTTTGGCAAAAAAAAATTATTTTTCACTGTATGGAAATGTCTTAGAAAGATTTTTGAAAAGTTTTTTTGAAAAGACAATTTTTTTCAATAATGTTCACTTTTAGTACGTAAAAAAGCATTCTTAGACAATTTTTAATGACGTTAGTTCCAAACTAAAAGAATTAGATAGTTTCCCAAAAAAAAATTATTTTTCACTGTATGAAATGTCTTGGAAAAAATTTTTTGAAAAGCCAATTTTTTTTCAATAATGTTCATTTTTAGTACGTAAAAAAACTTTCTTAGACAATTTTTAATGACGTTAGTTCCAAACTAAAAGAATTAGATAGTTTCGCAAAAAAAAATTATTTTTCACTGTATGAAATGTCTTGGAATAATTTTTTTGAAAAGACAATTTTTTTCAATAATGTTCACTTTTAGTACGTAAAAAAACTTTCTTAGATAATTTTTAATGACGTTAGTTCCAAACTAAAAGAATTAGATAGTTTCGCAAAAAAAAATTATTTTTCACTGTATGAAATGTCTTAGAAAAATCTTTGAAACATTTTTTTGAAAAGACAATTTTTTTTCAATAATGTTCACTTTTAGTACGTAAAAAAACTTTCTTAGACAATTTTTAATGACGTTAGTTCCAAACTAAAAGAATTAGATAGTTTCGCAAAAAAAAATTAATTTTCACTGTATGAAATGTCTTAGAAAGATTTTTGAAAAATGACAATTTTTTTTCAATGATGTTCACTTTTAGTACGTAAAAAAACTTTCTTAGACAATTTTTAATGCCGTTAGTTCCAAACTAAAAGAATTAGATAGTTTTGCAAAAAAAAATTATTTTTCACTGTATGAAATGTCTTAGAAAAATTTTTGAAAAATTTTTTTGAAAAGACAATTTTTTTTCAATAATGTTCACTTTTAGTACGTAAAAAAACTTTCTTAGACAATTTTTAATGCCGTTAGTTCCAAACTAAAAGAATTAGATAGTTTCGCAAAAAAAAATTAATTTTCACTGTATGAAATGTCTTATAAAAATTTTTGAAAAATTTTTTTGAAAAGACAATTTTTTTTCAATGATGTTCACTTTTAGTACGTAAAAAAACTTTCTTAGACAATTTTTAATGCCGTTAGTTCCAAACTAAAAGAATTAGATAGTTTCCCAAAAAAAAATCATTTTTCACTGTATGAAATGTCTTGGAAAAAATTTTTTAAAAAGCCAATTTTTTTTCAATAATGTTCATTTTTAGTACGTAAAAAAACTTTCTTAGACAATTTTTAATGACGTTAGTTCCAAACTAAAAGAATTAGAGAGTTTGGCAAAAAAAAATTATTTTTCACTGTATGGAAATGTCTTAGAAAGATTTTTGAAAAGTTTTTTTGAAAAGACAATTTTTTTCAATAATGTTCACTTTTAGTACGTAAAAAAGCATTTTTAGACAATTTTTAATGACGTTAGTTCCAAACTAAAAGAATTAGATAGTTTCCCAAAAAAAAATTATTTTTCACTGTATGAAATGTCTTGGAAAAAATTTTTTGAAAAGCCAATTTTTTTTCAATAATGTTCATTTTTAGTACGTAAAAAAACTTTCTTAGACAATTTTTAATGACGTTAGTTCCAAACTAAAAGAATTATATAGTTTCGCAAAAAAAAATTATTTTTCACTGTATGAAATGTCTTGGAATAATTTTTTTGAAAAGACAATTTTTTTCAATAATGTTCACTTTTAGTACGTAAAAAAACTTTCTTAGACAATTTTTAATGACGTTAGTTCCAAACTAAAAGAATTAGATAGTTTCGCAAAAAAAAATTATTTTTCACAGTATGAAATGTCTTAGAAAAATTTTTGAAAATTTTTTTGAAACGACAATTTTTTTTCAATAATATTCATTTTTAGTACGTAAAAAAACTTTTTTAGACAACTTTTAATGACGTTAGTTCCAAACTAAAAGAATTAGATAGTTTCGCAAAAAAAAATTATTTTTTACTGTATGATATGTCTTGGAAAAATTTTTTTGAAAAGACAATTTTTTTTCAATAATGTTCATTTTTAGTACGTAAAAAAACTTTCTTAGACAATTTTTAATGACGTTAGTTCCAAACTAAAAGAATTAGATAGTTTCGCAAAAAAAAATTATTTTTCACTGTATGAAATGTCTTAGAAAAATTTTTGAAAAATGACAATTTTTTTTCAATGATGTTCACTTTTAGTACGTAAAAAAACTTTCTTAGACAATTTTTAATGCCGTTAGTTCCAAACTAAAAGAATTAGATAGTTTTGCAAAAAAAAATTATTTTTCACTGTATGAAATGTCTTAGAAAAATTTTTGAAAAATTTTTTTGAATAGACAATTTTTTTTCAATAATGTTCACTTTTAGTACGTAAAAAAACTTTCTTAGACAATTTTTAATGCCGTTAGTTCCAAACTAAAAGAATTAGATAGTTTCCCAAAAAAAAATTATTTTTCACTGTATGAAATGTCTTGGAAAAAATTTTTTAAAAAGCCAATTTTTTTTCAATAATGTTCATTTTTAGTACGTAAAAAAACTTTCTTAGACAATTTTTAATGACGTTAGTTCCAAACTAAAAGAATTAGAGAGTTTGGCAAAAAAAAATTATTTTTCACTGTATGGAAATGTCTTAGAAAGATTTTTGAAAAATTTTTTTGAAAAGACAATTTTTTTCAATAATGTTCACTTTTAGTACGTAAAAAAACATTCTTAGACAATTTTTAATGACGTTAGTTCCAAACTAAAAGAATTAGATAGTTTCCCAAAAAAAAATTATTTTTCACTGTATGAAATGTCTTGGAAAAAATTTTTTGAAAAGCCAATTTTTTTTCAATAATGTTCATTTTTAGTACGTAAAAAAACTTTCTTAGACAATTTTTAATGACGTTAGTTCCAAACTAAAAGAATTAGATAGTTTCGCAAAAAAAAATTATTTTTCACTGTATGAAATGTCTTGGAATAATTTTTTTGAAAAGACAATTTTTTTCAATAATGTTCACTTTTAGTACGTAAAAAAACTTTCTTAGACAATTTTTAATGACGTTAGTTCCAAACTAAAAGAATTAGATAGTTTCGCAAAAAAAAATTATTTTTCACTGTATGAAATGTCTTAGAAAAATCTTTGAAACATTTTTTTAAAAAAACAATTTTTTTTCAATAATGTTCACTTTTAGTACGTAAAAAAACTTTCTTAGACAATTTTTAATGACGTTAGTTCCAAACTAAAAGAATTAGATAGTTTCGCAAAAAAAAATTAATTTTCACTGTATGAAATGTCTTAGAAAGATTTTTGAAAAATGACAATTTTTTTTCAATGATGTTCACTTTTAGTACGTAAAAAAACTTTCTTAGACAATTTTTAATGCCGTTAGTTCCAAACTAAAAGAATTAGATAGTTTTGCAAAAAAAAATTATTTTTCACTGTATGAAATGTCTTAGAAAAATTTTTGAAAAATTTTTTTTAAAAGACAATTTTTTTTCAATAATGTTCACTTTTAGTACGTAAAAAAACTTTCTTAGACAATTTTTAATGCCGTTAGTTCCAAACTAAAAGAATTAGATAGTTTCGCAAAAAAAAATTAATTTTCACTGTATGAAATGTCTTATAAAAATTTTTGAAAAATTTTTTTGAAAAGACAATTTTTTTTCAATGATGTTCACTTTTAGTACGTAAAAAAACTTTCTTAGACAATTTTTAATGCCGTTAGTTCCAAACTAAAAGAATTAGATAGTTTCCCAAAAAAAAATTATTTTTCACTGTATGAAATGTCTTGGAAAACTTTTTTGAAAAAACAATTTTTTTTCAATAATGTTCATTTTTAGTACGTAAAAAAACTTTTTTAGACAATTTTTAACGACGTTAGTTCCAAACTAAAAGAATTAGATAGTTTCGCAAAAAAAAATTATTTTTCACTGTATGAAATGTCTTGGAATAATTTTTTTGAAAAGACAATTTTTTACAATAATGTTCACTTTTAGTACGTAAAAAAACTTTCTTAGACAATTTTTAATGACGTTAGTTCCAAACTAAAAGAATTAGATAGTTTGGCAAAAAAAAATTATTTTACACTGTATGAAATGTCTTAGAAAAATTTTTGAAAAATTTTTTTGAAAAGACAATTTTTTTTCAATAATGTTCACTTTTAGTACGTAAAAAAACTTTCTTAGACAATTTTTAATGCCGTTAGTTCCAAACTAAAAGAATTAGATAGTTTCGCAAAAAAAAATTATTTTTCACTGTATGAAATGTCTTGGAAAAAATTTTTTAAAAAGACAATTTTTTTTCAATAATGTTCATTTTTAGTACGTAAAAAAACTTTCTTAGACAATTTTTAATGACGTTAGTTCCAAACTAAAAGAATTAGATAGTTTCGCAAAAAAAAATTATTTTTCACTGTATGAAATGTCTTGGAAAAATTTTTTTGAAAAGCCAATTTATTTTCAATAATGTTCATTTTTAGTACGTAAAAAAACTTTCTTAGACAATTTTTAATGACGTTAGTTCCAAACTAAAAGAATTAGATAGTTTCGCAAAAAAAAAATATTTTTCACTGTATGAAATGTCTTAGAAAAATTTTTGAAAAATTTTTTTAAAAAGACAACTTTTTTTCTATAATATTCATTTTTAGTACGTAAAAAAACTTTTTTAGACAATTTTTAATGACGTTAGTTCCAAACTAAAAGAATTAGATAGTTTCGCAAAAAAAAATTATTTTTCACTGTATGAAATGTCTTAGAAAAATTTTTGAAATATTTTTTTTAAAGGACAATTTTTTCCAATAATGTTCACTTTTAGTACGTAAAAAAACTTTCTTAGACAATTTTTAATGACGTTAGTTCCAAACTAAAAGAATTAGATAGTTTCGCAAAAAAAAATTATTTTTTACTGTATGATATGTCTTGGAAAAATTTTTTTAAAAAGACAATTTTTTTTCAATAATGTTCATTTTTAGTACGTAAAAAAACTTTCTTAGACAATTTTTAATGACGTTAGTTCCAAACTAAAAGAATTAGATAGTTTCTCAAAAAATAATTATTTTTCACTGTATGAAACGTCTTGGAATACTTTTTTTGAAAAGCCAATTTTTTTTCAATAATGTTCACTTTTAGTACGTAAAAAAACTTTCTTAGACAATTTTTAATGACGTTAGTTCCAAACTAAAAGAATTAGATAGTTTCGCAAAAAAAAATTATTTTTCACTGTATGAAATGTCTTAGAAAAATCTTTGAAACATTTTTTTGAAAAGACAATTTTTTTTCAATAATGTTCACTTTTATTATGTAAAAAAACTTTCTTAGACAATTTTTAATGACGTTAGTTCCAAACTAAAAGAATTAGATAGTTTCGCAAAAAAAAATTATTTTTCACTGTATGAAATGTCTTAGAAAGATTTTTGAAAAATGACAATTTTTTTTCAATGATGTTCACTTTTAGTACGTAAAAAAACTTTCTTAGACAATTTTTAATGCCGTTAGTTCCAAACTAAAAGAATTAGATAGTTTTGCAAAAAAAAATTATTTTTCACTGTATGAAATGTCTTAGAAAAATTTTTGAAAAATTTTTTTGAAAAGACAATTTTTTTTCAATAATGTTCACTTTTAGTACGTAAAAAAACTTTCTTAGACAATTTTTAATGCCGTTAGTTCCAAACTAAAAGAATTAGATAGTTTCGCAAAAAAAAATTAATTTTCACTGTATGAAATGTCTTATAAAAATTTTTGAAAAATTTTTTTGAAAAGACAATTTTTTTTCAATGATGTTCACTTTTAGTACGTAAAAAAACTTTCTTAGACAATTTTTAATGCCGTTAGTTCCAAACTAAAAGAATTAGATAGTTTCCCAAAAAAAAATTATTTTTCACTGTATGAAATGTCTTGGAAAACTTTTTTGAAAAAACAATTTTTTTTCAATAATGTTCATTTTTAGTACGTAAAAAAACTTTTTTAGACAATTTTTAACGACGTTAGTTCCAAACTAAAAGAATTAGATAGTTTCGCAAAAAAAAATTATTTTTCACTGTATGAAATGTCTTGGAATAATTTTTTTGAAAAGACAATTTTTTACAATAATGTTCACTTTTAGTACGTAAAAAAACTTTCTTAGACAATTTTTAATGACGTTAGTTCCAAACTAAAAGAATTAGATAGTTTGGCAAAAAAAAATTATTTTACACTGTATGAAATGTCTTAGAAAAATTTTTGAAAAATTTTTTTGAAAAGACAATTTTTTTTCAATAATGTTCACTTTTAGTACGTAAAAAAACTTTCTTAGACAATTTTTAATGCCGTTAGTTCCAAACTAAAAGAATTAGATAGTTTCGCAAAAAAAAATTATTTTTCACTGTATGAAATGTCTTGGAAAAAATTTTTTAAAAAGACAATTTTTTTTCAATAATGTTCATTTTTAGTACGTAAAAAAACTTTCTTAGACAATTTTTAATGACGTTAGTTCCAAACTAAAAGAATTAGATAGTTTCGCAAAAAAAAATTATTTTTCACTGTATGAAATGTCTTGGAAAAATTTTTTTGAAAAGCCAATTTATTTTCAATAATGTTCATTTTTAGTACGTAAAAAAACTTTCTTAGACAATTTTTAATGACGTTAGTTCCAAACTAAAAGAATTAGATAGTTTCGCAAAAAAAAAATATTTTTCACTGTATGAAATGTCTTAGAAAAATTTTTGAAAAATTTTTTTGAAAAGACAACTTTTTTTCTATAATATTCATTTTTAGTACGTAAAAAAACTTTTTTAGACAATTTTTAATGACGTTAGTTCCAAACTAAAAGAATTAGATAGTTTCGCAAAAAAAAATTATTTTTCACTGTATGAAACAGCTTAGAAAAATTTTTGAAATATTTTTTTTAAAGGACAATTTTTTCCAATAATGTTCACTTTTAGTACGTAAAAAAACTTTCTTAGACAATTTTTAATGACGTTAGTTCCAAACTAAAAGAATTAGATAGTTTCGCAAAAAAAAATTATTTTTTACTGTATGATATGTCTTGGAAAAATTTTTTTAAAAAGACAATTTTTTTTCAATAATGTTCATTTTTAGTACGTAAAAAAACTTTCTTAGACAATTTTTAATGACGTTAGTTCCAAACTAAAAGAATTAGATAGTTTCTCAAAAAATAATTATTTTTCACTGTATGAAACGTCTTGGAATACTTTTTTTGAAAAGCCAATTTTTTTTCAATAATGTTCACTTTTAGTACGTAAAAAAACTTTCTTAGACAATTTTTAATGACGTTAGTTCCAAACTAAAAGAATTAGATAGTTTCGCAAAAAAAAATTATTTTTCACTGTATGAAATGTCTTAGAAAAATCTTTGAAACATTTTTTTGAAAAGACAATTTTTTTTCAATAATGTTCACTTTTATTATGTAAAAAAACTTTCTTAGACAATTTTTAATGACGTTAGTTCCAAACTAAAAGAATTAGATAGTTTCGCAAAAAAAAATTATTTTTCACTGTATGAAATGTCTTAGAAAGATTTTTGAAAAATGACAATTTTTTTTCAATGATGTTCACTTTTAGTACGTAAAAAAACTTTCTTAGACAATTTTTAATGCCGTTAGTTCCAAACTAAAAGAATTAGATAGTTTTGCAAAAAAAAATTATTTTTCACTGTATGAAATGTCTTAGAAAAATTTTTGAAAAATTTTTTTGAAAAGACAATTTTTTTTCAATAATGTTCACTTTTAGTACGTAAAAAAACTTTCTTAGACAATTTTTAATGCCGTTAGTTCCAAACTAAAAGAATTAGATAGTTTCGCAAAAAAAAATTATTTTTCACTGTATGAAATGTCATAAAAATTTTTGAAAAATTTTTTTGAAAAGACAATTTTTTTTCAATGATGTTCACTTTTAGTACGTAAAAAAACTTTCTTAGACAATTTTTAATGCCGTTGGTTCCAAACTAAAAGAATTAGATAGTTTCCCAAAAAAAAATTATTTTTCACTGTATGAAATGTCTTGGAAAAAATTTTTTAAAAAGCCAATTTTTTTTTAATAATGTTCATTTTTAGTACGTAAAAAAACTTTCTTAGACAATTTTTAATGACGTTAGTTCCAAACTAAAAGAATTAGAGAGTTTTGCAAAAAAAAATTATTTTTCACTGTATGGAAATGTCTTAGAAAGATTTTTGAAAAATTTTTTTGAAAAGACAATTTTTTTCAATAATGTTCACTTTTAGTACGTAAAAAAACATTCTTAGACAATTTTTAATGACGTTAGTTCCAAACTAAAAGAATTAGATAGTTTCCCAAAAAAAAATTATTTTTCACTGTATGAAATGTCTTGGAAAAAATTTTTTAAAAAGCCAATTTTTTTTCAATAATGTTCATTTTTAGTACGTAAAAAAACTTTCTTAGACAATTTTTAATGACGTTAGTTCCAAACTAAAAGAATTAGAGAGTTTGGCAAAAAAAAATTATTTTTCACTGTATGGAAATGTCTTAGAAAGATTTTTGAAAAATTTTTTTGAAAAGACAATTTTTTTCAATAATGTTCACTTTTAGTACGTAAAAAAACATTCTTAGACAATTTTTAATGACGTTAGTTCCAAACTAAAAGAATTAGATAGTTTCCCAAAAAAAAATTATTTTTCACTGTATGAAATGTCTTGGAAAAAACTTTTTAAAAAGCCAATTTTTTTTCAATAATGTTCATTTTTAGTACGTAAAAAAACTTTCTTAGACAATTTTTAATGACGTTAGTTCCAAACTAAAAGAATTAGATAGTTTCGCAAAAAAAAATTATTTTTCACTGTATGAAATGTCTTGGAATAATTTTTTTGAAAAGACAATTTTTTTCAATAATGTTCACTTTTAGTACGTAAAAAAACTTTCTTAGATAATTTTTAATGACGTTAGTTCCAAACTAAAAGAATTAGATAGTTTCGCAAAAAAAAAATTATTTTTCACTGTATGAAATGTCTTAGAAAAATCTTTGAAACATTTTTTTGAAAAGACAATTTTTTTTCAATAATGTTCACTTTTAGTACGTAAAAAAACTTTCTTAGACAATTTTTAATGACGTTAGTTCCAAACTAAAAGAATTAGATAGTTTCGCAAAAAAAAATTAATTTTCACTGTATGAAATGTCTTAGAAAGATTTTTGAAAAATGACAATTTTTTTTCAATGATGTTCACTTTTAGTACGTAAAAAAACTTTCTTAGACAATTTTTAATGACGTTAGTTCCAAACTAAAAGAATTAGATAGTTTTGCAAAAAAAATTATTTTTCACTGTATGAAATGTCTTAGAAAAATTTTTGAAAAATTTTTTTGAAAAGACAATTTTTTTTCAATAATGTTCACTTTTAGTACGTAAAAAAACTTTCTTAGACAATTTTTAATGCCGTTAGTTCCAAACTAAAAGAATTAGATAGTTTCGCAAAAAAAAATTAATTTTCACTGTATGAAATGTCTTATAAAAATTTTTGAAAAATTTTTTTGAAAAGACAATTTTTTTTCAATGATGTTCACTTTTAGTACGTAAAAAAACTTTCTTAGACAATTTTTAATGCCGTTAGTTCCAAACTAAAAGAATTAGATAGTTTCCCAAAAAAAAATTATTTTTCACTGTATGAAATGTCTTGGAAAAAATTTTTTAAAAAGCCAATTTTTTTTCAATAATGTTCATTTTTAATACGTAAAAAAACTTTCTTAGACAATTTTTAATGACGTTAGTTCCAAACTAAAAGAATTAGAGAGTTTGGCAAAAAAAAATTATTTTTCACTGTATGGAAATGTCTTAGAAAGATTTTTGAAAAGTTTTTTTGAAAAGACAATTTTTTTCAATAATGTTCACTTTTAGTACGTAAAAAAGCATTCTTAGACAATTTTTAATGACGTTAGTTCCAAACTAAAAGAATTAGATAGTTTCCCAAAAAAAAATTATTTTTCACTGTATGAAATGTCTTGGAAAAAATTTTTTGAAAAGCCAATTTTTTTTCAATAATGTTCATTTTTAGTACGTAAAAAAACTTTCTTAGACAATTTTTAATGACGTTAGTTCCAAACTAAAAGAATTAGATAGTTTCGCAAAAAAAAATTATTTTTCACTGTATGAAATGTCTTGGAATAATTTTTTTGAAAAGACAATTTTTTTCAATAATGTTCACTTTTAGTACGTAAAAAAACTTTCTTAGATAATTTTTAATGACGTTAGTTCCAAACTAAAAGAATTAGATAGTTTCGCAAAAAAAAATTATTTTTCACTGTATGAAATGTCTTAGAAAAATCTTTGAAACATTTTTTTGAAAAGACAATTTTTTTTCAATAATGTTCACTTTTAGTACGTAAAAAAACTTTCTTAGACAATTTTTAATGACGTTAGTTCCAAACTAAAAGAATTAGATAGTTTCGCAAAAAAAAATTAATTTTCACTGTATGAAATGTCTTAGAAAGATTTTTGAAAAATGACAATTTTTTTTCAATGATGTTCACTTTTAGTACGTAAAAAAACTTTCTTAGACAATTTTTAATGCCGTTAGTTCCAAACTAAAAGAATTAGATAGTTTTGCAAAAAAAAATTATTTTTCACTGTATGAAATGTCTTAGAAAAATTTTTGAAAAATTTTTTTGAAAAGACAATTTTTTTTCAATAATGTTCACTTTTAGTACGTAAAAAAACTTTCTTAGACAATTTTTAATGCCGTTAGTTCCAAACTAAAAGAATTAGATAGTTTCGCAAAAAAAAATTAATTTTCACTGTATGAAATGTCTTATAAAAATTTTTGAAAAATTTTTTTGAAAAGACAATTTTTTTTCAATGATGTTCACTTTTAGTACGTAAAAAAACTTTCTTAGACAATTTTTAATGCCGTTAGTTCCAAACTAAAAGAATTAGATAGTTTCCCAAAAAAAAATCATTTTTCACTGTATGAAATGTCTTGGAAAAAATTTTTTAAAAAGCCAATTTTTTTTCAATAATGTTCATTTTTAGTACGTAAAAAAACTTTCTTAGACAATTTTTAATGACGTTAGTTCCAAACTAAAAGAATTAGAGAGTTTGGCAAAAAAAAATTATTTTTCACTGTATGGAAATGTCTTAGAAAGATTTTTGAAAAGTTTTTTTGAAAAGACAATTTTTTTCAATAATGTTCACTTTTAGTACGTAAAAAAGCATTTTTAGACAATTTTTAATGACGTTAGTTCCAAACTAAAAGAATTAGATAGTTTCCCAAAAAAAAATTATTTTTCACTGTATGAAATGTCTTGGAAAAAATTTTTTGAAAAGCCAATTTTTTTTCAATAATGTTCATTTTTAGTACGTAAAAAAACTTTCTTAGACAATTTTTAATGACGTTAGTTCCAAACTAAAAGAATTAGATAGTTTCGCAAAAAAAAATTATTTTTCACTGTATGAAATGTCTTGGAATAATTTTTTTGAAAAGACAATTTTTTTCAATAATGTTCACTTTTAGTACGTAAAAAAACTTTCTTAGACAATTTTTAATGACGTTAGTTCCAAACTAAAAGAATTAGATAGTTTCGCAAAAAAAAATTATTTTTCACAGTATGAAATGTCTTAGAAAAATTTTTGAAAATTTTTTTGAAACGACAATTTTTTTTCAATAATATTCATTTTTAGTACGTAAAAAAACTTTTTTAGACAACTTTTAATGACGTTAGTTCCAAACTAAAAGAATTAGATAGTTTCGCAAAAAAAAATTATTTTTTACTGTATGATATGTCTTGGAAAAATTTTTTTGAAAAGACAATTTTTTTTCAATAATGTTCATTTTTAGTACGTAAAAAAACTTTCTTAGACAATTTTTAATGACGTTAGTTCCAAACTAAAAGAATTAGATAGTTTCGCAAAAAAAAATTATTTTTCACTGTATGAAATGTCTTAGAAAAATTTTTGAAAAATGACAATTTTTTTTCAATGATGTTCACTTTTAGTACGTAAAAAAACTTTCTTAGACAATTTTTAATGCCGTTAGTTCCAAACTAAAAGAATTAGATAGTTTTGCAAAAAAAAATTATTTTTCACTGTATGAAATGTCTTAGAAAAATTTTTGAAAAATTTTTTTGAATAGACAATTTTTTTTCAATAATGTTCACTTTTAGTACGTAAAAAAACTTTCTTAGACAATTTTTAATGCCGTTAGTTCCAAACTAAAAGAATTAGATAGTTTCCCAAAAAAAAATTATTTTTCACCGTATGAAATGTCTTGGAAAAAATTTTTTAAAAAGCCAATTTTTTTTCAATAATGTTCATTTTTAGTACGTAAAAAAACTTTCTTAGACAATTTTTAATGACGTTAGTTCCAAACTAAAAGAATTAGAGAGTTTGGCAAAAAAAAATTATTTTTCACTGTATGGAAATGTCTTAGAAAGATTTTTGAAAAATTTTTTTGAAAAGACAATTTTTTTCAATAATGTTCACTTTTAGTACGTAAAAAAACATTCTTAGACAATTTTTAATGACGTTAGTTCCAAACTAAAAGAATTAGATAGTTTCCCAAAAAAAAAATTATTTTTCACTGTATGAAATGTCTTGGAAAAAATTTTTTGAAAAGCCAATTTTTTTTCAATAATGTTCATTTTTAGTACGTAAAAAAACTTTCTTAGACAATTTTTAATGACGTTAGTTCCAAACTAAAAGAATTAGATAGTTTCGCAAAAAAAAATTATTTTTCACTGTATGAAATGTCTTGGAATAATTTTTTTGAAAAGACAATTTTTTTCAATAATGTTCACTTTTAGTACGTAAAAAAACTTTCTTAGACAATTTTTAATGACGTTAGTTCCAAACTAAAAGAATTAGATAGTTTCGCAAAAAAAAATTATTTTTCACTGTATGAAATGTCTTAGAAAAATCTTTGAAACATTTTTTTAAAAAAACAATTTTTTTTCAATAATGTTCACTTTTAGTACGTAAAAAAACTTTCTTAGACAATTTTTAATGACGTTAGTTCCAAACTAAAAGAATTAGATAGTTTCGCAAAAAAAAATTAATTTTCACTGTATGAAATGTCTTAGAAAGATTTTTGAAAAATGACAATTTTTTTTCAATGATGTTCACTTTTAGTACGTAAAAAAACTTTCTTAGACAATTTTTAATGCCGTTAGTTCCAAACTAAAAGAATTAGATAGTTTTGCAAAAAAAAATTATTTTTCACTGTATGAAATGTCTTAGAAAAATTTTTGAAAAATTTTTTTGAAAAGACAATTTTTTTTCAATAATGTTCACTTTTAGTACGTAAAAAAACTTTCTTAGACAATTTTTAATGCCGTTAGTTCCAAACTAAAAGAATTAGATAGTTTCGCAAAAAAAAATTAATTTTCACTGTATGAAATGTCTTATAAAAATTTTTGAAAAATTTTTTTGAAAAGACAATTTTTTTTCAATGATGTTCACTTTTAGTACGTAAAAAAACTTTCTTAGACAATTTTTAATGCCGTTAGTTCCAAACTAAAAGAATTAGATAGTTTCCCAAAAAAAAATTATTTTTCACTGTATGAAATGTCTTGGAAAACTTTTTTGAAAAAACAATTTTTTTTCAATAATGTTCATTTTTAGTACGTAAAAAAACTTTTTTAGACAATTTTTAACGACGTTAGTTCCAAACTAAAAGAATTAGATAGTTTCGCAAAAAAAAATTATTTTTCACTGTATGAAATGTCTTGGAATAATTTTTTTGAAAAGACAATTTTTTACAATAATGTTCACTTTTAGTACGTAAAAAAACTTTCTTAGACAATTTTTAATGACGTTAGTTCCAAACTAAAAGAATTAGATAGTTTGGCAAAAAAAAATTATTTTACACTGTATGAAATGTCTTAGAAAAATTTTTGAAAAATTTTTTTGAAAAGACAATTTTTTTTCAATAATGTTCACTTTTAGTACGTAAAAAAACTTTCTTAGACAATTTTTAATGCCGTTAGTTCCAAACTAAAAGAATTAGATAGTTTCGCAAAAAAAAATTATTTTTCACTGTATGAAATGTCTTGGAAAAAATTTTTTAAAAAGACAATTTTTTTTCAATAATGTTCATTTTTAGTACGTAAAAAAACTTTCTTAGACAATTTTTAATGACGTTAGTTCCAAACTAAAAGAATTAGATAGTTTCGCAAAAAAAAATTATTTTTCACTGTATGAAATGTCTTGGAAAAATTTTTTTGAAAAGCCAATTTATTTTCAATAATGTTCATTTTTAGTACGTAAAAAAACTTTCTTAGACAATTTTTAATGACGTTAGTTCCAAACTAAAAGAATTAGATAGTTTCGCAAAAAAAAAATATTTTTCACTGTATGAAATGTCTTAGAAAAATTTTTGAAAAATTTTTTTAAAAAGACAACTTTTTTTCTATAATATTCATTTTTAGTACGTAAAAAAACTTTTTTAGACAATTTTTAATGACGTTAGTTCCAAACTAAAAGAATTAGATAGTTTCGCAAAAAAAAATTATTTTTCACTGTATGAAATGTCTTATAAAAATTTTTGAAATATTTTTTTTAAAGGACAATTTTTTCCAATAATGTTCACTTTTAGTACGTAAAAAAACTTTCTTAGACAATTTTTAATGACGTTAGTTCCAAACTAAAAGAATTAGATAGTTTCGCAAAAAAAAATTATTTTTTACTGTATGATATGTCTTGGAAAAATTTTTTTAAAAAGACAATTTTTTTTCAATAATGTTCATTTTTAGTACGTAAAAAAACTTTCTTAGACAATTTTTAATGACGTTAGTTCCAAACTAAAAGAATTAGATAGTTTCTCAAAAAATAATTATTTTTCACTGTATGAAACGTCTTGGAATACTTTTTTTGAAAAGCCAATTTTTTTTCAATAATGTTCACTTTTAGTACGTAAAAAAACTTTCTTAGACAATTTTTAATGACGTTAGTTCCAAACTAAAAGAATTAGATAGTTTCGCAAAAAAAAATTATTTTTCACTGTATGAAATGTCTTAGAAAAATCTTTGAAACATTTTTTTGAAAAGACAATTTTTTTTCAATAATGTTCACTTTTATTATGTAAAAAAACTTTCTTAGACAATTTTTAATGACGTTAGTTCCAAACTAAAAGAATTAGATAGTTTCGCAAAAAAAAATTATTTTTCACTGTATGAAATGTCTTAGAAAGATTTTTGAAAAATGACAATTTTTTTTCAATGATGTTCACTTTTAGTACGTAAAAAAACTTTCTTAGACAATTTTTAATGCCGTTAGTTCCAAACTAAAAGAATTAGATAGTTTTGCAAAAAAAAATTATTTTTCACTGTATGAAATGTCTTAGAAAAATTTTTGAAAAATTTTTTTGAAAAGACAATTTTTTTTCAATAATGTTCACTTTTAGTACGTAAAAAAACTTTCTTAGACAATTTTTAATGCCGTTAGTTCCAAACTAAAAGAATTAGATAGTTTCGCAAAAAAAAATTAATTTTCACTGTATGAAATGTCTTATAAAAATTTTTGAAAAATTTTTTTGAAAAGACAATTTTTTTTCAATGATGTTCACTTTTAGTACGTAAAAAAACTTTCTTAGACAATTTTTAATGCCGTTAGTTCCAAACTAAAAGAATTAGATAGTTTCCCAAAAAAAAATTATTTTTCACTGTATGAAATGTCTTGGAAAACTTTTTTGAAAAAACAATTTTTTTTCAATAATGTTCATTTTTAGTACGTAAAAAAACTTTTTTAGACAATTTTTAACGACGTTAGTTCCAAACTAAAAGAATTAGATAGTTTCGCAAAAAAAAATTATTTTTCACTGTATGAAATGTCTTGGAATAATTTTTTTGAAAAGACAATTTTTTACAATAATGTTCACTTTTAGTACGTAAAAAAACTTTCTTAGACAATTTTTAATGACGTTAGTTCCAAACTAAAAGAATTAGATAGTTTGGCAAAAAAAAATTATTTTACACTGTATGAAATGTCTTAGAAAAATTTTTGAAAAATTTTTTTGAAAAGACAATTTTTTTTCAATAATGTTCACTTTTAGTACGTAAAAAAACTTTCTTAGACAATTTTTAATGCCGTTAGTTCCAAACTAAAAGAATTAGATAGTTTCGCAAAAAAAAATTATTTTTCACTGTATGAAATGTCTTGGAAAAAATTTTTTAAAAAGACAATTTTTTTTCAATAATGTTCATTTTTAGTACGTAAAAAAACTTTCTTAGACAATTTTTAATGACGTTAGTTCCAAACTAAAAGAATTAGATAGTTTCGCAAAAAAAATTATTTTTCACTGTATGAAATGTCTTGGAAAAATTTTTTTGAAAAAGCCAATTTATTTTCAATAATGTTCATTTTTAGTACGTAAAAAAACTTTCTTAGACAATTTTTAATGACGTTAGTTCCAAACTAAAAGAATTAGATAGTTTCGCAAAAAAAAAATATTTTTCACTGTATGAAATGTCTTAGAAAAATTTTGAAAAATTTTTTTGAAAAGACAACTTTTTTTCTATAATATTCATTTTTAGTACGTAAAAAACTTTTTTAGACAATTTTTAATGACGTTAGTTCCAAACTAAAAGAATTAGATAGTTTCGCAAAAAAAAATTATTTTTCACTGTATGAAACAGCTTAGAAAAATTTTTGAAATATTTTTTTTAAAGGACAATTTTTTCCAATAATGTTCACTTTTAGTACGTAAAAAAACTTTCTTAGACAATTTTTAATGACGTTAGTTCCAAACTAAAAGAATTAGATAGTTTCGCAAAAAAAAAATTATTTTTTACTGTATGATATGTCTTGGAAAAATTTTTTTAAAAGACAATTTTTTTTCAATAATGTTCATTTTTAGTACGTAAAAAAACTTTCTTAGACAATTTTTAATGACGTTAGTTCCAAACTAAAAGAATTAGATAGTTTCTCAAAAATAATTATTTTTCACTGTATGAAACGTCTTGGAATACTTTTTTTTGAAAAAGCCAATTTTTTTCAATAATGTTCACTTTTTAGTACGTAAAAAAACTTTCTTAGACAATTTTTAATGACGTTAGTTCCAAACTAAACGAATTAGATAGTTTCGCAAAAAAAAATTATTTTTCACTGTATGAAATGTCAGAAAAATCTTTGAAACATTTTTTTGAAAAGACAATTTTTTTTCAATAATGTTCACTTTTATTATGTAAAAAAACTTTCTTAGACAATTTTTAATGACGTTAGTTCCAAACTAAAAGAATTAGATAGTTTCGCAAAAAAAAATTATTTTTCACTGTATGAAATGTCTTAGAAAGATTTTGAAAAATGGACAATTTTTTTTCAATGATGTTCACTTTTAGTACGTAAAAAAAACTTTCTTAGACAATTTTTAATGCCGTTAGTTCCAAACTAAAAGAATTAGATAGTTTTGCAAAAAAAAATTATTTTTCACTGTATGAAATGTCTTAGAGAAAATTTTGAAAAAATTTTTTTTGAAAAGACAATTTTTTTTTCAATAATGTTCACTTTTAGTACGTAAAAAAACTTTCTTAGACAATTTTAATGACGTTAGTTCCAAACTAAAAGAATTAGTTTCGCAAAAAAAAATTATTTTTCACTGTATGAAATGTCATAAAAATTTTTGAAAAATTTTTTTGAAAAGACAATTTTTTTTCAATGATGTTCACTTTTAGTACGTAAAAAAACTTTCTTAGACAATTTTTAATGCCGTTAGTTCCAAACTAAAAGAATTAGATAGTTTCCCAAAAAAAAATTATTTTTCACTGTATGAAATGTCTTGGAAAAAATTTTTTAAAAAGCCAATTTTTTTTTAATAATGTTCATTTTTAGTACGTAAAAAAACTTTCTTAGACAATTTTTAATGACGTTAGTTCCAAACTAAAAGAATTAGAGAGTTTTGCAAAAAAAAATTATTTTTCACTGTATGGAAATGTCTTAGAAAGATTTTTGAAAAATTTTTTTGAAAAGACAATTTTTTTCAATAATGTTCACTTTTAGTACGTAAAAAAACATTCTTAGACAATTTTTAATGACGTTAGTTCCAAACTAAAAGAATTAGATAGTTTCCCAAAAAAAAATTATTTTTCACTGTATGAAATGTCTTGGAAAAAATTTTTTGAAAAGCCAATTTTTTTTCAATAATGTTCATTTTTAGTACGTAAAAAAACTTTCTTAGACAATTTTTAATGACGTTAGTTCCAAACTAAAAGAATTAGATAGTTTCGCAAAAAAAAATTATTTTTCACTGTATGAAATGTCTTGGAATAATTTTTTTGAAAAGACAATTTTTTTCAATAATGTTCACTTTTAGTACGTAAAAAAACTTTCTTAGATAATTTTTAATGACGTTAGTTCCAAACTAAAAGAATTAGATAGTTTCGCAAAAAAAAATTATTTTTCACTGTATGAAATGTCTTAGAAAAATCTTTGAAACATTTTTTTGAAAAGACAATTTTTTTTCAATAATGTTCACTTTTAGTACGTAAAAAAACTTTCTTAGACAATTTTTAATGACGTTAGTTCCAAACTAAAAGAATTAGATAGTTTCGCAAAAAAAAATTAATTTTCACTGTATGAAATGTCTTAGAAAGATTTTTGAAAAATGACAATTTTTTTTCAATGATGTTCACTTTTAGTACGTAAAAAAACTTTCTTAGACAATTTTTAATGCCGTTAGTTCCAAACTAAAAGAATTAGATAGTTTTGCAAAAAAAAATTATTTTTCACTGTATGAAATGTCTTAGAAAAATTTTTGAAAAATTTTTTTGAAAAGACAATTTTTTTTCAATTATGTTCACTTTTAGTACGTAAAAAAACTTTCTTAGACAATTTTTAATGCCGTTAGTTCCAAACTAAAAGAATTAGATAGTTTCGCAAAAAAAAATTAATTTTCACTGTATGAAATGTCTTATAAAAATTTTTGAAAAATTTTTTTGAAAAGACAATTTTTTTTCAATGATGTTCACTTTTAGTACGTAAAAAAACTTTCTTAGACAATTTTTAATGCCGTTAGTTCCAAACTAAAAGAATTAGATAGTTTCCCAAAAAAAAAATATTTTTTACTGTATGAAATGTCTTGGAAAAAATTTTTTAAAAAGCCAATTTTTTTTCAATAATGTTCATTTTTAGTACGTAAAAAAACTTTCTTAGACAATTTTTAATGACTTTAGTTCCAAACTAAAAGAATTAGAGAGTTTGGCAAAAAAAAATTATTTTTCACTGTATGGAAATGTCTTAGAAAGATTTTTGAAAAGTTTTTTTGAAAAGACAATTTTTTTCAATAATGTTCACTTTTAGTACGTAAAAAAGCATTCTTAGACAATTTTTAATGACGTTAGTTCCAAACTAAAAGAATTAGATAGTTTCGCAAAAAAAAATTATTTTTCACTGTATGAAATGTCTTGGAATAATTTTTTTGAAAAGACAATTTTTTTCAATAATGTTCACTTTTAGTACGTAAAAAAACTTTCTTAGACAATTTTTAATGACGTTAGTTCCAAACTAAAAGAATTAGATAGTTTCGCAAAAAAAAATTATTTTTCACTGTATGAAATGTCTTAGAAAAATTTTTGAAAATTTTTTTGAAACGACAATTTTTTTTCAATAATATTCATTTTTAGTACGTAAAAAAACTTTTTTAGACAACTTTTAATGACGTTAGTTCCAAACTAAAAGAATTAGATAGTTTCGCAAAAAAAAATTATTTTTTACTGTATGATATGTCTTGGAAAAATTTTTTTGAAAAGACAATTTTTTTTCAATAATGTTCATTTTTAGTACGTAAAAAAACTTTCTTAGACAATTTTTAATGACGTTAGTTCCAAACTAAAAGAATTAGATAGTTTCGCAAAAAAAAATTATTTTTCACTGTATGAAATGTCTTAGAAAAATTTTTGAAAAATTTTTTTGAAAAGACAATTTTTTTTCTATAATATTCATTTTTAGTACGTAAAAAAACTTTCTTAGACAATTTTTAATGACGTTAGTTCCAAACTAAAAGAAATAGATAGTTTCGCAAAAAAAAATTAATTTTCACTGTATGAAATGTCTTGGAAAAAATTTTTTAAAAAGCCAATTTTTTTTCAATAATGTTCATTTTTAGTACGTAAAAAAACTTTCTTAGACAATTTTTAATGTCGTTTGTTCCAAACTAAAAGAATTAGATAGTTTCGCAAAAAAAAAATAATTTTCACTGTATGAAATGTCTTAGAAGGATTTTTGAACAAATTTTTTTAAAAGACAATTTTTTTTCAATAATGCTCACTTTTAGTACGTAAAAAAACTTTCTTAGACAATTTTTAATGATGTTAGTTCCAAACTAAAAGAATTAGATAGTTTCGCAAAAAAAAATTATTTTTCACTGTATGAAATGTCTTGGAAAAATTTTTAGAAAAGACAATTTTTTTTCAATAATGTTCATTTTTAGTACGTAAAAAAACTTTCTTAGACAATTTTTATTGACGATAGTTCCAAACTAAAAGAATTAGACAGTTTCTCAAAAAATAATTATTTTTCACTATATGAAATGTCTTGGAATACTTTTTTTGAAAAGCCAATTTTTTTTCAATAATGTTCACTTTTAGTACGTAAAAAAACTTTCTTAGACAATTTTTAATGACGTTAGTTCCAAACTAAAAGAATTAGATAGTTTCGCAAAAAAAAATTATTTTTCACTGTATGAAATGTCTTAGAAAAATCTTTGAAACATTTTTTTGAAAAGACAATTTTTTTTCAATAATGTTCACTTTTAGTACGTAAAAAAACTTTCTTAGACAATTTTTATTGACGTTAGTTCCATACTAAAAGAATTAGATAGTTTCGCAAAAAAAAATTATTTTTCACTGTATGAAATGTTTTAGAAAAATTTTTGAAAAATTTTTTTTAAAGGACAATTTTTTTTCAATAATGTTCACTTTTAGTACGTAAAAAAACTTTCTTAGACAATTTTTAATGACGTTAGTTCCAAACTAAAAGAATTAGATAGTTTCGCTAAAAAAAATTATTTTTCACTGTATGAAATGTCTTGAAAAAATTTTTTTGAAAAGACAATTTTTTTTCAATAATGTTCACTTTTAGTACGTAAAAAAACTTTCTTAGACAATTTTTAATGACGTTAATTCCAAACTAAAAGAATTAGATAGTTTCGCAAAAAAAAATTATTTTTCACTGTATGAAATGTCTTAGAAAAATTTTTGAATAAATTTTTTGAAAAGACAATTTATTTTCAATAATGTTCACTTTTAGTACGTAAAAAAGCATTCTTAGACAATTTTTAATGACGTTAGTTCCAAACTAAACGAATTAGATAGTTTTGCAAAAAAAAAATTATTTTTCATTGTATGAAATGTCTTAGAAAAATTTTTGAATTAATTTTTTGAAAAGACAATTTTTTTTCAATTATGTTCATTTTTAGTACGTAAAAAAACTTTCTTAGACAATTTTTAATGACATTAGTTCCAAACTAAAAGAATTAGATAGTTTCGCAAAAAAAAATTATTTTTCACTGTATGAAATGTCTTGGAAAAATTTTTTGAAAAAACAATTGTTTTTCAATAATGTTCATTTTTAGTACGTAAAAAAACTTTTTTAGACAATTTTTAACGACGTTAGTTCCAAACTAAGAGAATTAGATAGTTTCGCAAAAAAAAATTATTTTTCACTGTATGAAATGTCTTGGAATAATTTTTTTGATAAGACAATTTTTTTCAATAATGTTCACTTTTAGTACGTAAAAAAACTTTCTTAGACAATTTTTAATGACGTTAGTTCCAAACTAAAAGAATTAGATAGTTTCGCAAAAAAAAATTATTTTTCACTGTATGAAATGTCTTAGAAAAATTTTTGAAATATTTTTTTTAAAGGACAATTTTTTTCAATAATGTTCACTTTTAGTACGTAAAAAAACTTTCTTAGACAATTTTTAATGACGTTAGTTCCAAACTAAAAGAATTAGATAGTTTCGCAAAAAAAAATTATTTTTTACTGTATGAAATGTCTTGGAAAACTTTTTTGAAAAAACAATTTTTTTTCAATAATGTTCATTTTTAGTACGTAAAAAAACTTTTTTAGACAATTTTTAACGACGTTAGTTCCAAACTAAAAGAATTAGATAGTTTCGCAAAAAAAAATTATTTTTCACTGTATGAAATGTCTTGGAATAATTTTTTTGAAAAGACAATTTTTTACAATAATGTTCACTTTTAGTACGTAAAAAAACTTTCTTAGACAATTTTTAATGACGTTAGTTCCAAACTAAAAGAATTAGATAGTTTGGCAAAAAAAAATTATTTTACACTGTATGAAATGTCTTAGAAAAATTTTTGAAAATTTTTTTGAAAAGACAATTTTTTTTCAATAATGTTCACTTTTAGTACGTAAAAAAACTTTCTTAGACAATTTTTAATGCCGTTAGTTCCAAACTAAAAGAATTAGATAGTTTCGCAAAAAAAAATTATTTTTCACTGTATGAAATGTCTTGGAAAAAATTTTTTAAAAAGACAATTTTTTTTCAATAATATTCATTTTAAGTACGTAAAAAAACTTTCTTAGACAATTTTTAATGACGTTAGTTCCAAACTAAAAGAATTAGATAGTTTCGCAAAAAAAAATTATTTTTCACTGTATGAAATGTCTTGGAAAATTTTTTTTGAAAAGCCAATTTATTTTCAATAATGTTCATTTTTAGTACGTAAAAAAACTTTCTTAGACAATTTTTAATGCCGTTAGTTCCAAACTAAAAGAATTAGATAGTTTCGCAAAAAAAAATTATTTTTCACTGTATGAAATGTCTTGGAAAAAATTTTTTAAAAAGACAATTTTTTTTCAATAATGTTCATTTTTAGTACGTAAAAAAACTTTCTTAGACAATTTTTAATGACGTTAGTTCCAAACTAAAAGAATTAGATAGTTTCGCAAAAAAAAATTATTTTTCACTGTATGAAATGTCTTGGAAAAATTTTTTTGAAAAGCCAATTTATTTTCAATAATGTTCATTTTTAGTACGTAAAAAAACTTTCTTAGACAATTTTTAATGACGTTAGTTCCAAACTAAAAGAATTAGATAGTTTCGCAAAAAAAAAATATTTTTCACTGTATGAAATGTCTTAGAAAAATTTTTGAAAAATTTTTTTAAAAAGACAACTTTTTTTCTATAATATTCATTTTTAGTACGTAAAAAAACTTTTTTAGACAATTTTTAATGACGTTAGTTCCAAACTAAAAGAATTAGATAGTTTCGCAAAAAAAAATTAATTTTCACTGTATGAAATGTCTTGGAAAAAATTTTTTAAAAAGCCAATTTTTTTTCAATAATGTTCATTTTTAGTACGTAAAAAAACTTTCTTAGACAATTTTTAATGTCGTTTGTTCCAAACTAAAAGAATTAGATAGTTTCGCAAAAAAAAAATAATTTTCACTGTATGAAATGTCTTAGAAGGATTTTTGAACAAATTTTTTTAAAAGACAATTTTTTTTTCAATAATGCTCACTTTTAGTACGTAAAAAAACTTTCTTAGACAATTTTTAATGATGTTAGTTCCAAACTAAAAGAATTAGATAGTTTCGCAAAAAAAAATTATTTTTCACTGTATGAAATGTCTTGGAAAAATTTTTAGAAAAGACAATTTTTTTTCAATAATGTTCATTTTTAGTACGTAAAAAAACTTTCTTAGACAATTTTTATTGACGATAGTTCCAAACTAAAAGAATTAGACAGTTTCTCAAAAAATAATTATTTTTCACTATATGAAATGTCTTGGAATACTTTTTTTGAAAAGCCAATTTTTTTTCAATAATGTTCACTTTTAGTACGTAAAAAAACTTTCTTAGACAATTTTTAATGACGTTAGTTCCAAACTAAAAGAATTAGATAGTTTCGCAAAAAAAAATTATTTTTCACTGTATGAAATGTCTTAGAAAAATCTTTGAAACATTTTTTTTAAAAGACAATTTTTTTTCAATAATGTTCACTTTTAGTACGTAAAAAAACTTTCTTAGACAATTTTTATTGACGTTAGTTCCATACTAAAAGAATTAGATAGTTTCGCAAAAAAAAATTATTTTTCACTGTATGAAATGTTTTAGAAAAATTTTTGAAAAATTTTTTTTAAAGGACAATTTTTTTTCAATAATGTTCACTTTTAGTACGTAAAAAAACTTTCTTAGACAATTTTTAATGACGTTAGTTCCAAACTAAAAGAATTAGATAGTTTCTCTAAAAAAAATTATTTTTCACTGTATGAAATGTCTTGAAAAAATTTTTTTGAAAAGACAATTTTTTTTCAATAATGTTCACTTTTAGTACGTAAAAAAACTTTCTTAGACAATTTTTAATGACGTTAATTCCAAACTAAAAGAATTAGATAGTTTCGCAAAAAAAAATTATTTTTCACTGTATGAAATGTCTTAGAAAAATTTTTGAATAAATTTTTTGAAAAGACAATTTATTTTCAATAATGTTCACTTTTAGTACGTAAAAAAGCATTCTTAGACAATTTTTAATGACGTTAGTTCCAAACTAAACGAATTAGATAGTTTTGCAAAAAAAAAATTATTTTTCATTGTATGAAATGTCTTAGAAAAATTTTTGAATTAATTTTTTGAAAAGACAATTTTTTTTCAATTATGTTCATTTTTAGTACGTAAAAAAACTTTCTTAGACAATTTTTAATGACATTAGTTCCAAACTAAAAGAATTAGATAGTTTCGCAAAAAAAAATTATTTTTCACTGTATGAAATGTCTTGGAAAAATTTTTTGAAAAAACAATTGTTTTTCAATAATGTTCATTTTTAGTACGTAAAAAAACTTTTTTAGACAATTTTTAACGACGTTAGTTCCAAACTAAGAGAATTAGATAGTTTCGCAAAAAAAAATTATTTTTCACTGTATGAAATGTCTTGGAATAATTTTTTTGATAAGACAATTTTTTTCAATAATGTTCACTTTTAGTACGTAAAAAAACTTTCTTAGACAATTTTTAATGACGTTAGTTCCAAACTAAAAGAATTAGATAGTTTCGCAAAAAAAAATTATTTTTCACTGTATGAAATGTCTTAGAAAAATTTTTGAAATATTTTTTTTAAAGGACAATTTTTTTCAATAATGTTCACTTTTAGTACGTAAAAAAACTTTCTTAGACAATTTTTAATGACGTTAGTTCCAAACTAAAAGAATTAGATAGTTTCGCAAAAAAAAATTATTTTTTACTGTATGAAATGTCTTGGAAAACTTTTTTGAAAAAACAATTTTTTTTCAATAATGTTCATTTTTAGTACGTAAAAAAACTTTTTTAGACAATTTTTAACGACGTTAGTTCCAAACTAAAAGAATTAGATAGTTTCGCAAAAAAAAATTATTTTTCACTGTATGAAATGTCTTGGAATAATTTTTTTGAAAAGACAATTTTTTACAATAATGTTCACTTTTAGTACGTAAAAAAACTTTCTTAGACAATTTTTAATGACGTTAGTTCCAAACTAAAAGAATTAGATAGTTTGGCAAAAAAAAATTATTTTACACTGTATGAAATGTCTTAGAAAAATTTTTGAAAATTTTTTTGAAAAGACAATTTTTTTTCAATAATGTTCACTTTTAGTACGTAAAAAAACTTTCTTAGACAATTTTTAATGCCGTTAGTTCCAAACTAAAAGAATTAGATAGTTTCGCAAAAAAAAATTATTTTTCACTGTATGAAATGTCTTGGAAAAAATTTTTTAAAAAGACAATTTTTTTTCAATAATATTCATTTTAAGTACGTAAAAAAACTTTCTTAGACAATTTTTAATGACGTTAGTTCCAAACTAAAAGAATTAGATAGTTTCGCAAAAAAAAATTATTTTTCACTGTATGAAATGTCTTGGAAAATTTTTTTTGAAAAGCCAATTTATTTTCAATAATGTTCATTTTTAGTACGTAAAAAAACTTTCTTAGACAATTTTTAATGCCGTTAGTTCCAAACTAAAAGAATTAGATAGTTTCGCAAAAAAAAATTATTTTTCACTGTATGAAATGTCTTGGAAAAAATTTTTTAAAAAGACAATTTTTTTTCAATAATGTTCATTTTTAGTACGTAAAAAAACTTTCTTAGACAATTTTTAATGACGTTAGTTCCAAACTAAAAGAATTAGATAGTTTCGCAAAAAAAAATTATTTTTCACTGTATGAAATGTCTTGGAAAAATTTTTTTGAAAAGCCAATTTATTTTCAATAATGTTCATTTTTAGTACGTAAAAAAACTTTCTTAGACAATTTTTAATGACGTTAGTTCCAAACTAAAAGAATTAGATAGTTTCGCAAAAAAAAAATATTTTTCACTGTATGAAATGTCTTAGAAAAATTTTTGAAAAATTTTTTTAAAAAGACAACTTTTTTTCTATAATATTCATTTTTAGTACGTAAAAAAACTTTTTTAGACAATTTTTAATGACGTTAGTTCCAAACTAAAAGAATTAGATAGTTTCGCAAAAAAAAATTATTTTTCACTGTATGAAATGTCTTAGAAAAATTTTTGAAATATTTTTTTTAAAGGACAATTTTTTCCAATAATGTTCACTTTTAGTACGTAAAAAAACTTTCTTAGACAATTTTTAATGACGTTAGTTCCAAACTAAAAGAATTAGATAGTTTCGCAAAAAAAAATTATTTTTTACTGTATGATATGTCTTGGAAAAATTTTTTTAAAAAGACAATTTTTTTTCAATAATGTTCATTTTTAGTACGTAAAAAAACTTTCTTAGACAATTTTTAATGACGTTAGTTCCAAACTAAAAGAATTAGATAGTTTCTCAAAAAATAATTATTTTTCACTGTATGAAACGTCTTGGAATACTTTTTTTGAAAAGCCAATTTTTTTTCAATAATGTTCACTTTTAGTACGTAAAAAAACTTTCTTAGACAATTTTTAATGACGTTAGTTCCAAACTAAAAGAATTAGATAGTTTCGCAAAAAAAAATTATTTTTCACTGTATGAAATGTCTTAGAAAAATCTTTGAAACATTTTTTTGAAAAGACAATTTTTTTTCAATAATGTTCACTTTTATTATGTAAAAAAACTTTCTTAGACAATTTTTAATGACGTTAGTTCCAAACTAAAAGAATTAGATAGTTTCGCAAAAAAAAATTATTTTTCACTGTATGAAATGTCTTAGAAAGATTTTTGAAAAATGACAATTTTTTTTCAATGATGTTCACTTTTAGTACGTAAAAAAACTTTCTTAGACAATTTTTAATGCCGTTAGTTCCAAACTAAAAGAATTAGATAGTTTTGCAAAAAAAAATTATTTTTCACTGTATGAAATGTCTTAGAAAAATTTTTGAAAAATTTTTTTGAAAAGACAATTTTTTTTCAATAATGTTCACTTTTAGTACGTAAAAAAACTTTCTTAGACAATTTTTAATGCCGTTAGTTCCAAACTAAAAGAATTAGATAGTTTCGCAAAAAAAAATTAATTTTCACTGTATGAAATGTCTTATAAAAATTTTTGAAAAATTTTTTTGAAAAGACAATTTTTTTTCAATGATGTTCACTTTTAGTACGTAAAAAAACTTTCTTAGACAATTTTTAATGCCGTTAGTTCCAAACTAAAAGAATTAGATAGTTTCCCAAAAAAAAATTATTTTTCACTGTATGAAATGTCTTGGAAAACTTTTTTGAAAAAACAATTTTTTTTCAATAATGTTCATTTTTAGTACGTAAAAAAACTTTTTTAGACAATTTTTAACGACGTTAGTTCCAAACTAAAAGAATTAGATAGTTTCGCAAAAAAAAATTATTTTTCACTGTATGAAATGTCTTGGAATAATTTTTTTGAAAAGACAATTTTTTACAATAATGTTCACTTTTAGTACGTAAAAAAACTTTCTTAGACAATTTTTAATGACGTTAGTTCCAAACTAAAAGAATTAGATAGTTTGGCAAAAAAAAATTATTTTACACTGTATGAAATGTCTTAGAAAAATTTTTGAAAAATTTTTTTGAAAAGACAATTTTTTTTCAATAATGTTCACTTTTAGTACGTAAAAAAACTTTCTTAGACAATTTTTAATGCCGTTAGTTCCAAACTAAAAGAATTAGATAGTTTCGCAAAAAAAAATTATTTTTCACTGTATGAAATGTCTTGGAAAAAATTTTTTAAAAAGACAATTTTTTTTCAATAATGTTCATTTTTAGTACGTAAAAAAACTTTCTTAGACAATTTTTAATGACGTTAGTTCCAAACTAAAAGAATTAGATAGTTTCGCAAAAAAAAATTATTTTTCACTGTATGAAATGTCTTGGAAAAATTTTTTTGAAAAGCCAATTTATTTTCAATAATGTTCATTTTTAGTACGTAAAAAAACTTTCTTAGACAATTTTTAATGACGTTAGTTCCAAACTAAAAGAATTAGATAGTTTCGCAAAAAAAAAATATTTTTCACTGTATGAAATGTCTTAGAAAAATTTTTGAAAAATTTTTTTGAAAAGACAACTTTTTTTCTATAATATTCATTTTTAGTACGTAAAAAAACTTTTTTAGACAATTTTTAATGACGTTAGTTCCAAACTAAAAGAATTAGATAGTTTCGCAAAAAAAAATTATTTTTCACTGTATGAAACAGCTTAGAAAAATTTTTGAAATATTTTTTTTAAAGGACAATTTTTTCCAATAATGTTCACTTTTAGTACGTAAAAAAACTTTCTTAGACAATTTTTAATGACGTTAGTTCCAAACTAAAAGAATTAGATAGTTTCGCAAAAAAAAATTATTTTTTACTGTATGATATGTCTTGGAAAAATTTTTTTAAAAAGACAATTTTTTTTCAATAATGTTCATTTTTAGTACGTAAAAAAACTTTCTTAGACAATTTTTAATGACGTTAGTTCCAAACTAAAAGAATTAGATAGTTTCTCAAAAAATAATTATTTTTCACTGTATGAAACGTCTTGGAATACTTTTTTTGAAAAGCCAATTTTTTTTCAATAATGTTCACTTTTAGTACGTAAAAAAACTTTCTTAGACAATTTTTAATGACGTTAGTTCCAAACTAAAAGAATTAGATAGTTTCGCAAAAAAAAATTATTTTTCACTGTATGAAATGTCTTAGAAAAATCTTTGAAACATTTTTTTGAAAAGACAATTTTTTTTCAATAATGTTCACTTTTATTATGTAAAAAAACTTTCTTAGACAATTTTTAATGACGTTAGTTCCAAACTAAAAGAATTAGATAGTTTCGCAAAAAAAAATTATTTTTCACTGTATGAAATGTCTTAGAAAGATTTTTGAAAAATGACAATTTTTTTTCAATGATGTTCACTTTTAGTACGTAAAAAAACTTTCTTAGACAATTTTTAATGCCGTTAGTTCCAAACTAAAAGAATTAGATAGTTTTGCAAAAAAAAATTATTTTTCACTGTATGAAATGTCTTAGAAAAATTTTTGAAAAATTTTTTTGAAAAGACAATTTTTTTTCAATAATGTTCACTTTTAGTACGTAAAAAAACTTTCTTAGACAATTTTTAATGCCGTTAGTTCCAAACTAAAAGAATTAGATAGTTTCGCAAAAAAAAATTATTTTTCACTGTATGAAATGTCTTATAAAAATTTTTGAAAAATTTTTTTGAAAAGACAATTTTTTTTCAATGATGTTCACTTTTAGTACGTAAAAAAACTTTCTTAGACAATTTTTAATGCCGTTAGTTCCAAACTAAAAGAATTAGATAGTTTCCCAAAAAAAAATTATTTTTCACTGTATGAAATGTCTTGGAAAAAATTTTTTAAAAAGCCAATTTTTTTTTAATAATGTTCATTTTTAGTACGTAAAAAAACTTTCTTAGACAATTTTTAATGACGTTAGTTCCAAACTAAAAGAATTAGAGAGTTTTGCAAAAAAAAATTATTTTTCACTGTATGGAAATGTCTTAGAAAGATTTTTGAAAAATTTTTTTGAAAAGACAATTTTTTTCAATAATGTTCACTTTTAGTACGTAAAAAAACTTTCTTAGACAATTTTTAATGACGTTAGTTCCAAACTAAAAGAATTAGATAGTTTCCCAAAAAAAAATTATTTTTCACTGTATGAAATGTCTTGGAAAAAATTTTTTGAAAAGCCAATTTTTTTTCAATAATGTTCATTTTTAGTACGTAAAAAAACTTTCTTAGACAATTTTTAATGACGTTAGTTCCAAACTAAAAGAATTAGATAGTTTCGCAAAAAAAAATTATTTTTCACTGTATGAAATGTCTTGGAATAATTTTTTTGAAAAGACAATTTTTTTCAATAATGTTCACTTTTAGTACGTAAAAAAACTTTCTTAGATAATTTTTAATGACGTTAGTTCCAAACTAAAAGAATTAGATAGTTTCGCAAAAAAAAGTTATTTTTCACTGTATGAAATGTCTTAGAAAAATCTTTGAAACATTTTTTTGAAAAGACAATTTTTTTTCAATAATGTTCACTTTTAGTACGTAAAAAAACTTTCTTAGACAATTTTTAATGACGTTAGTTCCAAACTAAAAGAATTAGATAGTTTCGCAAAAAAAAATTAATTTTCACTGTATGAAATGTCTTAGAAAGATTTTTGAAAAATGACAATTTTTTTTCAATGATGTTCACTTTTAGTACGTAAAAAAACTTTCTTAGACAATTTTTAATGCCGTTAGTTCCAAACTAAAAGAATTAGATAGTTTTGCAAAAAAAAATTATTTTTCACTGTATGAAATGTCTTAGAAAAATTTTTGAAAAATTTTTTTGAAAAGACAATTTTTTTTCAATTATGTTCACTTTTAGTACGTAAAAAAACTTTCTTAGACAATTTTTAATGCCGTTAGTTCCAAACTAAAAGAATTAGATAGTTTCGCAAAAAAAAATTAATTTTCACTGTATGAAATGTCTTATAAAAATTTTTGAAAAATTTTTTTGAAAAGACAATTTTTTTTCAATGATGTTCACTTTTAGTACGTAAAAAAACTTTCTTAGACAATTTTTAATGCCGTTAGTTCCAAACTAAAAGAATTAGATAGTTTCCCAAAAAAAAAATATTTTTTACTGTATGAAATGTCTTGGAAAAAATTTTTTAAAAAGCCAATTTTTTTTCAATAATGTTCATTTTTAGTACGTAAAAAAACTTTCTTAGACAATTTTTAATGACTTTAGTTCCAAACTAAAAGAATTAGAGAGTTTGGCAAAAAAAAATTATTTTTCACTGTATGGAAATGTCTTAGAAAGATTTTTGAAAAGTTTTTTTGAAAAGACAATTTTTTTCAATAATGTTCACTTTTAGTACGTAAAAAAGCATTCTTAGACAATTTTTAATGACGTTAGTTCCAAACTAAAAGAATTAGATAGTTTCGCAAAAAAAAATTATTTTTCACTGTATGAAATGTCTTGGAATAATTTTTTTGAAAAGACAATTTTTTTCAATAATGTTCACTTTTAGTACGTAAAAAAACTTTCTTAGACAATTTTTAATGACGTTAGTTCCAAACTAAAAGAATTAGATAGTTTCGCAAAAAAAAATTATTTTTCACTGTATGAAATGTCTTAGAAAAATTTTTGAAAATTTTTTTGAAACGACAATTTTTTTTCAATAATATTCATTTTTAGTACGTAAAAAAACTTTTTTAGACAACTTTTAATGACGTTAGTTCCAAACTAAAAGAATTAGATAGTTTCGCAAAAAAAAATTATTTTTTACTGTATGATATGTCTTGGAAAAATTTTTTTGAAAAGACAATTTTTTTTCAATAATGTTCATTTTTAGTACGTAAAAAAACTTTCTTAGACAATTTTTAATGACGTTAGTTCCAAACTAAAAGAATTAGATAGTTTCGCAAAAAAAAATTATTTTTCACTGTATGAAATGTCTTAGAAAAATTTTTGAAAAATTTTTTTGAAAAGACAATTTTTTTTCTATAATATTCATTTTTAGTACGTAAAAAAACTTTCTTAGACAATTTTTAATGACGTTAGTTCCAAACTAAAAGAAATAGATAGTTTCGCAAAAAAAAATTAATTTTCACTGTATGAAATGTCTTGGAAAAAATTTTTTAAAAAGCCAATTTTTTTTCAATAATGTTCATTTTTAGTACGTAAAAAAACTTTCTTAGACAATTTTTAATGTCGTTAGTTCCAAACTAAAAGAATTAGATAGTTTCGCAAAAAAAAAATAATTTTCACTGTATGAAATGTCTTAGAAGGATTTTTGAACAAATTTTTTTAAAAGACAATTTTTTTTTCAATAATGCTCACTTTTAGTACGTAAAAAAACTTTCTTAGACAATTTTTAATGACGTTAGTTCCAAACTAAAAGAATTAGATAGTTTCGCAAAAAAAAATTATTTTTCACTGTATGAAATGTCTTGGAAAAATTTTTAGAAAAGACAATTTTTTTTCAATAATGTTCATTTTTAGTACGTAAAAAAACTTTCTTAGACAATTTTTATTGACGATAGTTCCAAACTAAAAGAATTAGACAGTTTCTCAAAAAATAATTATTTTTCACTATATGAAATGTCTTGGAATACTTTTTTTGAAAAGCCAATTTTTTTTCAATAATGTTCACTTTTAGTACGTAAAAAAACTTTCTTAGACAATTTTTAATGACGTTAGTTCCAAACTAAAAGAATTAGATAGTTTCGCAAAAAAAAATTATTTTTCACTGTATGAAATGTCTTAGAAAAATCTTTGAAACATTTTTTTGAAAAGACAATTTTTTTTCAATAATGTTCACTTTTAGTACGTAAAAAAACTTTCTTAGACAATTTTTATTGACGTTAGTTCCATACTAAAAGAATTAGATAGTTTCGCAAAAAAAAATTATTTTTCACTGTATGAAATGTTTTAGAAAAATTTTTGAAAAATTTTTTTTAAAGGACAATTTTTTTTCAATAATGTTCACTTTTAGTACGTAAAAAAACTTTCTTAGACAATTTTTAATGACGTTAGTTCCAAACTAAAAGAATTAGATAGTTTCGCTAAAAAAAATTATTTTTCACTGTATGAAATGTCTTGAAAAAATTTTTTTGAAAAGACAATTTTTTTTCAATAATGTTCACTTTTAGTACGTAAAAAAACTTTCTTAGACAATTTTTAATGACGTTAATTCCAAACTAAAAGAATTAGATAGTTTCGCAAAAAAAAATTATTTTTCACTGTATGAAATGTCTTAGAAAAATTTTTGAATAAATTTTTTGAAAAGACAATTTATTTTCAATAATGTTCACTTTTAGTACGTAAAAAAGCATTCTTAGACAATTTTTAATGACGTTAGTTCCAAACTAAACGAATTAGATAGTTTTGCAAAAAAAAAATTATTTTTCATTGTATGAAATGTCTTAGAAAAATTTTTGAATTAATTTTTTGAAAAGACAATTTTTTTTCAATTATGTTCATTTTTAGTACGTAAAAAAACTTTCTTAGACAATTTTTAATGACATTAGTTCCAAACTAAAAGAATTAGATAGTTTCGCAAAAAAAAATTATTTTTCACTGTATGAAATGTCTTGGAAAAATTTTTTGAAAAAACAATTGTTTTTCAATAATGTTCATTTTTAGTACGTAAAAAAACTTTTTTAGACAATTTTTAACGACGTTAGTTCCAAACTAAGAGAATTAGATAGTTTCGCAAAAAAAAATTATTTTTCACTGTATGAAATGTCTTGGAATAATTTTTTTGATAAGACAATTTTTTTCAATAATGTTCACTTTTAGTACGTAAAAAAACTTTCTTAGACAATTTTTAATGACGTTAGTTCCAAACTAAAAGAATTAGATAGTTTCGCAAAAAAAAATTATTTTTCACTGTATGAAATGTCTTAGAAAAATTTTTGAAATATTTTTTTTAAAGGACAATTTTTTTCAATAATGTTCACTTTTAGTACGTAAAAAAACTTTCTTAGACAATTTTTAATGACGTTAGTTCCAAACTAAAAGAATTAGATAGTTTCGCAAAAAAAAATTATTTTTTACTGTATGAAATGTCTTGGAAAACTTTTTTGAAAAAACAATTTTTTTTCAATAATGTTCATTTTTAGTACGTAAAAAAACTTTTTTAGACAATTTTTAACGACGTTAGTTCCAAACTAAAAGAATTAGATAGTTTCCCAAAAAAAAAATATTTTTTACTGTATGAAATGTCTTGGAAAAAATTTTTTAAAAAGCCAATTTTTTTTCAATAATGTTCATTTTTAGTACGTAAAAAAACTTTCTTAGACAATTTTTAATGACTTTAGTTCCAAACTAAAAGAATTAGAGAGTTTGGCAAAAAAAAATTATTTTTCACTGTATGGAAATGTCTTAGAAAGATTTTTGAAAAGTTTTTTTGAAAAGACAATTTTTTTCAATAATGTTCACTTTTAGTACGTAAAAAAGCATTCTTAGACAATTTTTAATGACGTTAGTTCCAAACTAAAAGAATTAGATAGTTTCGCAAAAAAAAATTATTTTTCACTGTATGAAATGTCTTGGAATAATTTTTTTGAAAAGACAATTTTTTTCAATAATGTTCACTTTTAGTACGTAAAAAAACTTTCTTAGACAATTTTTAATGACGTTAGTTCCAAACTAAAAGAATTAGATAGTTTCGCAAAAAAAAATTATTTTTCACTGTATGAAATGTCTTAGAAAAATTTTTGAAAATTTTTTTGAAACGACAATTTTTTTTCAATAATATTCATTTTTAGTACGTAAAAAAACTTTTTTAGACAACTTTTAATGACGTTAGTTCCAAACTAAAAGAATTAGATAGTTTCGCAAAAAAAAATTATTTTTTACTGTATGATATGTCTTGGAAAAATTTTTTTGAAAAGACAATTTTTTTTCAATAATGTTCATTTTTAGTACGTAAAAAAACTTTCTTAGACAATTTTTAATGACGTTAGTTCCAAACTAAAAGAATTAGATAGTTTCGCAAAAAAAAATTATTTTTCACTGTATGAAATGTCTTAGAAAAATTTTTGAAAAATTTTTTTGAAAAGACAATTTTTTTTCTATAATATTCATTTTTAGTACGTAAAAAAACTTTCTTAGACAATTTTTAATGACGTTAGTTCCAAACTAAAAGAAATAGATAGTTTCGCAAAAAAAAATTAATTTTCACTGTATGAAATGTCTTGGAAAAAATTTTTTAAAAAGCCAATTTTTTTTCAATAATGTTCATTTTTAGTACGTAAAAAAACTTTCTTAGACAATTTTTAATGTCGTTAGTTCCAAACTAAAAGAATTAGATAGTTTCGCAAAAAAAAAATAATTTTCACTGTATGAAATGTCTTAGAAGGATTTTTGAACAAATTTTTTTAAAAGACAATTTTTTTTCAATAATGCTCACTTTTAGTACGTAAAAAAACTTTCTTAGACAATTTTTAATGATGTTAGTTCCAAACTAAAAGAATTAGATAGTTTCGCAAAAAAAAATTATTTTTCACTGTATGAAATGTCTTGGAAAAATTTTTAGAAAAGACAATTTTTTTTCAATAATGTTCATTTTTAGTACGTAAAAAAACTTTCTTAGACAATTTTTATTGACGATAGTTCCAAACTAAAAGAATTAGACAGTTTCTCAAAAAATAATTATTTTTCACTATATGAAATGTCTTGGAATACTTTTTTTGAAAAGCCAATTTTTTTTCAATAATGTTCACTTTTAGTACGTAAAAAAACTTTCTTAGACAATTTTTAATGACGTTAGTTCCAAACTAAAAGAATTAGATAGTTTCGCAAAAAAAAATTATTTTTCACTGTATGAAATGTCTTAGAAAAATCTTTGAAACATTTTTTTGAAAAGACAATTTTTTTTCAATAATGTTCACTTTTAGTACGTAAAAAAACTTTCTTAGACAATTTTTATTGACGTTAGTTCCATACTAAAAGAATTAGATAGTTTCGCAAAAAAAAATTATTTTTCACTGTATGAAATGTTTTAGAAAAATTTTTGAAAAATTTTTTTTAAAGGACAATTTTTTTTCAATAATGTTCACTTTTAGTACGTAAAAAAACTTTCTTAGACAATTTTTAATGACGTTAGTTCCAAACTAAAAGAATTAGATAGTTTCGCTAAAAAAAATTATTTTTCACTGTATGAAATGTCTTGAAAAAATTTTTTTGAAAAGACAATTTTTTTTCAATAATGTTCACTTTTAGTACGTAAAAAAACTTTCTTAGACAATTTTTAATGACGTTAATTCCAAACTAAAAGAATTAGATAGTTTCGCAAAAAAAAATTATTTTTCACTGTATGAAATGTCTTAGAAAAATTTTTGAATAAATTTTTTGAAAAGACAATTTATTTTCAATAATGTTCACTTTTAGTACGTAAAAAAGCATTCTTAGACAATTTTTAATGACGTTAGTTCCAAACTAAACGAATTAGATAGTTTTGCAAAAAAAAAATTATTTTTCATTGTATGAAATGTCTTAGAAAAATTTTTGAATTAATTTTTTGAAAAGACAATTTTTTTTCAATTATGTTCATTTTTAGTACGTAAAAAAACTTTTTTAGACAATTTTTAATGACATTAGTTCCAAACTAAAAGAATTAGATAGTTTCGCAAAAAAAAATTATTTTTCACTGTATGAAATGTCTTGGAAAAATTTTTTGAAAAAACAATTGTTTTTCAATAATGTTCATTTTTAGTACGTAAAAAAACTTTTTTAGACAATTTTTAACGACGTTAGTTCCAAACTAAGAGAATTAGATAGTTTCGCAAAAAAAAATTATTTTTCACTGTATGAAATGTCTTGGAATAATTTTTTTGATAAGACAATTTTTTTCAATAATGTTCACTTTTAGTACGTAAAAAAACTTTCTTAGACAATTTTTAATGACGTTAGTTCCAAACTAAAAGAATTAGATAGTTTCGCAAAAAAAAATTATTTTTCACTGTATGAAATGTCTTAGAAAAATTTTTGAAATATTTTTTTTAAAGGACAATTTTTTTCAATAATGTTCACTTTTAGTACGTAAAAAAACTTTCTTAGACAATTTTTAATGACGTTAGTTCCAAACTAAAAGAATTAGATAGTTTCGCAAAAAAAAATTATTTTTTACTGTATGAAATGTCTTGGAAAACTTTTTTGAAAAAACAATTTTTTTTCAATAATGTTCATTTTTAGTACGTAAAAAAACTTTTTTAGACAATTTTTAACGACGTTAGTTCCAAACTAAAAGAATTAGATAGTTTCGCAAAAAAAAATTATTTTTCACTGTATGAAATGTCTTGGAATAATTTTTTTGAAAAGACAATTTTTTACAATAATGTTCACTTTTAGTACGTAAAAAAACTTTCTTAGACAATTTTTAATGACGTTAGTTCCAAACTAAAAGAATTAGATAGTTTGGCAAAAAAAAATTATTTTACACTGTATGAAATGTCTTAGAAAAATTTTTGAAAATTTTTTTGAAAAGACAATTTTTTTTCAATAATGTTCACTTTTAGTACGTAAAAAAACTTTCTTAGACAATTTTTAATGCCGTTAGTTCCAAACTAAAAGAATTAGATAGTTTCGCAAAAAAAAATTATTTTTCACTGTATGAAATGTCTTGGAAAAAATTTTTTAAAAAGACAATTTTTTTTCAATAATATTCATTTTAAGTACGTAAAAAAACTTTCTTAGACAATTTTTAATGACGTTAGTTCCAAACTAAAAGAATTAGATAGTTTCGCAAAAAAAAATTATTTTTCACTGTATGAAATGTCTTGGAAAATTTTTTTTGAAAAGCCAATTTATTTTCAATAATGTTCATTTTTAGTACGTAAAAAAACTTTCTTAGACAATTTTTAATGACGTTAGTTCCAAACTAAAAGAATTAGATAGTTTCGCAAAAAAAAATTATTTTTCACTGTATGAAATGTCTTAGAAAAATTTTTGAAAAATTTTTTTGAAAAGACAATTTTTTTTCTATAATATTCATTTTTAGTACGTAAAAAAACTTTTTTAGACAATTTTTAATGACGTTAGTTCCAAACTAAAAGAATTAGATAGTTTCGCAAAAAAAAATTATTTTTCACTGTATGAAATGTCTTAGAAAAATTTTTGAAAAATTTTTTTGAATAGACAATTTTTTTTCAATAATGTTCACTTTTAGTACGTAAAAAAATATTCTTAGACAATTTTTAATGACGTTAGTTCCAAACTAAAAGAATTAGATAGTTTCGCAAAAAAAAATTATTTTTCACTGTATGAAATGTCTTAGAAAAATTTTTGAAAAATTTTTTTTAAAGGACAATTTTTTTTCAATAATGTTCACTTTTAGTACGTAAAAAAACTTTCTTAGACAATTTTTAATGACGTTAGTTCCAAACTAAAAGAATTAGATAGTTTCCCAAAAAAAAATTATTTTTCACTGTATGAAATGTCTTGGAAAAAATTTTTTAAAAAGCCAATTTTTTTTCAATAATGTTCATTTTTAGTACGTAAAAAAACTTTCTTAGACAATTTTTAATGACGTTAGTTCCAAACTAAAAGAATTAGAGAGTTTGGCAAAAAAAAATTATTTTTCACTGTATGGAAATGTCTTAGAAAGATTTTTGAAAAATTTTTTTGAAAAGACAATTTTTTTCAATAATGTTCACTTTTAGTACGTAAAAAAACATTCTTAGACAATTTTTAATGACGTTAGTTCCAAACTAAAAGAATTAGATAGTTTCCCAAAAAAAAATTATTTTTCACTGTATGAAATGTCTTGGAAAAAATTTTTTGAAAAGCCAATTTTTTTTCAATAATGTTCATTTTTAGTACGTAAAAAAACTTTCTTAGACAATTTTTAATGACGTTAGTTCCAAACTAAAAGAATTAGATAGTTTCGCAAAAAAAAATTATTTTTCACTGTATGAAATGTCTTGGAATAATTTTTTTGAAAAGACAATTTTTTTCAATAATGTTCACTTTTAGTACGTAAAAAAACTTTCTTAGACAATTTTTAATGACGTTAGTTCCAAACTAAAAGAATTAGATAGTTTCGCAAAAAAAAATTATTTTTCACTGTATGAAATGTCTTAGAAAAATCTTTGAAACATTTTTTTAAAAAAACAATTTTTTTTCAATAATGTTCACTTTTAGTACGTAAAAAAACTTTCTTAGACAATTTTTAATGACGTTAGTTCCAAACTAAAAGAATTAGATAGTTTCGCAAAAAAAAATTAATTTTCACTGTATGAAATGTCTTAGAAAGATTTTTGAAAAATGACAATTTTTTTTCAATGATGTTCACTTTTAGTACGTAAAAAAACTTTCTTAGACAATTTTTAATGCCGTTAGTTCCAAACTAAAAGAATTAGATAGTTTTGCAAAAAAAAATTATTTTTCACTGTATGAAATGTCTTAGAAAAATTTTTGAAAAATTTTTTTGAAAAGACAATTTTTTTTCAATAATGTTCACTTTTAGTACGTAAAAAAACTTTCTTAGACAATTTTTAATGCCGTTAGTTCCAAACTAAAAGAATTAGATAGTTTCGCAAAAAAAAATTAATTTTCACTGTATGAAATGTCTTATAAAAATTTTTGAAAAATTTTTTTGAAAAGACAATTTTTTTTCAATGATGTTCACTTTTAGTACGTAAAAAAACTTTCTTAGACAATTTTTAATGCCGTTAGTTCCAAACTAAAAGAATTAGATAGTTTCCCAAAAAAAAATTATTTTTCACTGTATGAAATGTCTTGGAAAACTTTTTTGAAAAAACAATTTTTTTTCAATAATGTTCATTTTTAGTACGTAAAAAAGCTTTTTTAGACAATTTTTAACGACGTTAGTTCCAAACTAAAAGAATTAGATAGTTTCGCAAAAAAAAATTATTTTTCACTGTATGAAATGTCTTGGAATAATTTTTTTGAAAAGACAATTTTTTACAATAATGTTCACTTTTAGTACGTAAAAAAACTTTCTTAGACAATTTTTAATGACGTTAGTTCCAAACTAAAAGAATTAGATAGTTTGGCAAAAAAAAATTATTTTACACTGTATGAAATGTCTTAGAAAAATTTTTGAAAAATTTTTTTGAAAAGACAATTTTTTTTCAATAATGTTCACTTTTAGTACGTAAAAAAACTTTCTTAGACAATTTTTAATGCCGTTAGTTCCAAACTAAAAGAATTAGATAGTTTCGCAAAAAAAAATTATTTTTCACTGTATGAAATGTCTTGGAAAAAATTTTTTAAAAAGACAATTTTTTTTCAATAATGTTCATTTTTAGTACGTAAAAAAACTTTCTTAGACAATTTTTAATGACGTTAGTTCCAAACTAAAAGAATTAGATAGTTTCGCAAAAAAAAATTATTTTTCACTGTATGAAATGTCTTGGAAAAATTTTTTTGAAAAGCCAATTTATTTTCAATAATGTTCATTTTTAGTACGTAAAAAAACTTTCTTAGACAATTTTTAATGACGTTAGTTCCAAACTAAAAGAATTAGATAGTTTCGCAAAAAAAAAATATTTTTCACTGTATGAAATGTCTTAGAAAAATTTTTGAAAAATTTTTTTGAAAAGACAACTTTTTTTCTATAATATTCATTTTTAGTACGTAAAAAAACTTTTTTAGACAATTTTTAATGACGTTAGTTCCAAACTAAAAGAATTAGATAGTTTCGCAAAAAAAAATTATTTTTCACTGTATGAAATGTCTTAGAAAAATTTTTGAAATATTTTTTTTAAAGGACAATTTTTTCCAATAATGTTCACTTTTAGTACGTAAAAAAACTTTCTTAGACAATTTTTAATGACGTTAGTTCCAAACTAAAAGAATTAGATAGTTTCGCAAAAAAAAATTATTTTTTACTGTATGATATGTCTTGGAAAAATTTTTTTAAAAAGACAATTTTTTTTCAATAATGTTCATTTTTAGTACGTAAAAAAACTTTCTTAGACAATTTTTAATGACGTTAGTTCCAAACTAAAAGAATTAGATAGTTTCTCAAAAAATAATTATTTTTCACTGTATGAAACGTCTTGGAATACTTTTTTTGAAAAGCCAATTTTTTTTCAATAATGTTCACTTTTAGTACGTAAAAAAACTTTCTTAGACAATTTTTAATGACGTTAGTTCCAAATTAAAAGAATTAGATAGTTTCGCAAAAAAAAATTATTTTTCACTGTATGAAATGTCTTAGAAAAATCTTTGAAACATTTTTTTGAAAAGACAATTTTTTTTCAATAATGTTCACTTTTATTAAGTAAAAAAACTTTCTTAGACAATTTTTAATGACGTTAGTTCCAAACTAAAAGAATTAGATAGTTTCGCAAAAAAAAATTATTTTTCACTGTATGAAATGTCTTAGAAAGATTTTTGAAAAATGACAATTTTTTTTCAATGATGTTCACTTTTAGTACGTAAAAAAACTTTCTTAGACAATTTTTAATGCCGTTAGTTCCAAACTAAAAGAATTAGATAGTTTTGCAAAAAAAAATTATTTTTCACTGTATGAAATGTCTTAGAAAAATTTTTGAAAAATTTTTTTGAAAAGACAATTTTTTTTCAATAATGTTCACTTTTAGTACGTAAAAAAACTTTCTTAGACAATTTTTAATGCCGTTAGTTCCAAACTAAAAGAATTAGATAGTTTCGCAAAAAAAAATTAATTTTCACTGTATGAAATGTCTTATAAAAATTTTTGAAAAATTTTTTTGAAAAGACAATTTTTTTTCAATGATGTTCACTTTTAGTACGTAAAAAAACTTTCTTAGACAATTTTTAATGCCGTTAGTTCCAAACTAAAAGAATTAGATAGTTTCCCAAAAAAAAATTATTTTTCACTGTATGAAATGTCTTGGAAAACTTTTTTGAAAAAACAATTTTTTTTCAATAATGTTCATTTTTAGTACGTAAAAAAACTTTTTTAGACAATTTTTAACGACGTTAGTTCCAAACTAAAAGAATTAGATAGTTTCGCAAAAAAAAATTATTTTTCACTGTATGAAATGTCTTGGAATAATTTTTTTGAAAAGACAATTTTTTACAATAATGTTCACTTTTAGTACGTAAAAAAACTTTCTTAGACAATTTTTAATGACGTTAGTTCCAAACTAAAAGAATTAGATAGTTTGGCAAAAAAAAATTATTTTACACTGTATGAAATGTCTTAGAAAAATTTTTGAAAAATTTTTTTGAAAAGACAATTTTTTTTCAATAATGTTCACTTTTAGTACGTAAAAAAACTTTCTTAGACAATTTTTAATGCCGTTAGTTCCAAACTAAAAGAATTAGATAGTTTCGCAAAAAAAAATTATTTTTCACTGTATGAAATGTCTTGGAAAAAATTTTTTAAAAAGACAATTTTTTTTCAATAATGTTCATTTTTAGTACGTAAAAAAACTTTCTTAGACAATTTTTAATGACGTTAGTTCCAAACTAAAAGAATTAGATAGTTTCGCAAAAAAAAATTATTTTTCACTGTATGAAATGTCTTGGAAAAATTTTTTTGAAAAGCCAATTTATTTTCAATAATGTTCATTTTTAGTACGTAAAAAAACTTTCTTAGACAATTTTTAATGACGTTAGTTCCAAACTAAAAGAATTAGATAGTTTCGCAAAAAAAAAATATTTTTCACTGTATGAAATGTCTTAGAAAAATTTTTGAAAAATTTTTTTGAAAAGACAACTTTTTTTCTATAATATTCATTTTTAGTACGTAAAAAAACTTTTTTAGACAATTTTTAATGACGTTAGTTCCAAACTAAAAGAATTAGATAGTTTCGCAAAAAAAAATTATTTTTCACTGTATGAAACGTCTTAGAAAAATTTTTGAAATATTTTTTTTAAAGGACAATTTTTTCCAATAATGTTCACTTTTAGTACGTAAAAAAACTTTCTTAGACAATTTTTAATGACGTTAGTTCCAAACTAAAAGAATTAGATAGTTTCGCAAAAAAAAATTATTTTTTACTGTATGATATGTCTTGGAAAAATTTTTTTAAAAAGACAATTTTTTTTCAATAATGTTCATTTTTAGTACGTAAAAAAACTTTCTTAGACAATTTTTATGACGTTAGTTCCAAACTAAAAGAATTAGATAGTTTCTCAAAAAATAATTATTTTTCACTGTATGAAACGTCTTGGAATACTTTTTTTGAAAAGCCAATTTTTTTTCAATAATGTTCACTTTTAGTACGTAAAAAAACTTTCTTAGACAATTTTTAATGACGTTAGTTCCAAACTAAAAGAATTAGATAGTTTCGCAAAAAAAAATTATTTTTCACTGTATGAAATGTCTTAGAAAAATCTTTGAAACATTTTTTTGAAAAGACAATTTTTTTTCAATAATGTTCACTTTTATTATGTAAAAAAACTTTCTTAGACAATTTTTAATGACGTTAGTTCCAAACTAAAAGAATTAGATAGTTTCGCAAAAAAAAATTATTTTTCACTGTATGAAATGTCTTAGAAAGATTTTTGAAAAATGACAATTTTTTTTCAATGATGTTCACTTTTAGTACGTAAAAAAACTTTCTTAGACAATTTTTAATGCCGTTAGTTCCAAACTAAAAGAATTAGATAGTTTTGCAAAAAAAAATTATTTTTCACTGTATGAAATGTCTTAGAAAAATTTTTGAAAAATTTTTTTGAAAAGACAATTTTTTTTCAATAATGTTCACTTTTAGTACGTAAAAAAACTTTCTTAGACAATTTTTAATGCCGTTAGTTCCAAACTAAAAGAATTAGATAGTTTCGCAAAAAAAAATTATTTTTCACTGTATGAAATGTCTTATAAAAATTTTTGAAAAATTTTTTTGAAAAGACAATTTTTTTTCAATGATGTTCACTTTTAGTACGTAAAAAAACTTTCTTAGACAATTTTTAATGCCGTTAGTTCCAAACTAAAAGAATTAGATAGTTTCCCAAAAAAAAATTATTTTTCACTGTATGAAATGTCTTGGAAAAAATTTTTTAAAAAGCCAATTTTTTTTCAATAATGTTCATTTTTAGTACGTAAAAAAACTTTCTTAGACAATTTTTAATGACGTTAGTTCCAAACTAAAAGAATTAGAGAGTTTGGCAAAAAAAAATTATTTTTCACTGTATGGAAATGTCTTAGAAAGATTTTTGAAAAATTTTTTTGAAAAGACAATTTTTTTCAATAATGTTCACTTTTAGTACGTAAAAAAACATTCTTAGACAATTTTTAATGACGTTAGTTCCAAACTAAAAGAATTAGATAGTTTCCCAAAAAAAAATTATTTTTCACTGTATGAAATGTCTTGGAAAAAATTTTTTGAAAAGCCAATTTTTTTTCAATAATGTTCATTTTTAGTACGTAAAAAAACTTTCTTAGACAATTTTTAATGACGTTAGTTCCAAACTAAAAGAATTAGATAGTTTCGCAAAAAAAAATTATTTTTCACTGTATGAAATGTCTTGGAATAATTTTTTTGAAAAGACAATTTTTTTCAATAATGTTCACTTTTAGTACGTAAAAAAACTTTCTTAGATAATTTTTAATGACGTTAGTTCCAAACTAAAAGAATTAGATAGTTTCGCAAAAAAAAATTATTTTTCACTGTATGAAATGTCTTAGAAAAATCTTTGAAACATTTTTTTGAAAAGACAATTTTTTTTCAATAATGTTCACTTTTAGTACGTAAAAAAACTTTCTTAGACAATTTTTAATGACGTTAGTTCCAAACTAAAAGAATTAGATAGTTTCGCAAAAAAAAATTAATTTTCACTGTATGAAATGTCTTAGAAAGATTTTTGAAAAATGACAATTTTTTTTCAATGATGTTCACTTTTAGTACGTAAAAAAACTTTCTTAGACAATTTTTAATGCCGTTAGTTCCAAACTAAAAGAATTAGATAGTTTTGCAAAAAAAAATTATTTTTCACTGTATGAAATGTCTTAGAAAAATTTTTGAAAAATTTTTTTGAAAAGACAATTTTTTTTCAATTATGTTCACTTTTAGTACGTAAAAAAACTTTCTTAGACAATTTTTAATGCCGTTAGTTCCAAACTAAAAGAATTAGATAGTTTCGCAAAAAAAAATTATTTTTCACTGTATGAAATGTCTTAGAAAAGTTTTTGAAAAATTTTTTTGAAAAGACAATTTTTTTTCAATGATGTTCACTTTTAGTACGTAAAAAAACTTTCTTAGACAATTTTTAATGCCGTTAGTTCCAAACTAAAAGAATTAGATAGTTTCCCAAAAAAAAAATATTTTTTACTGTATGAAATGTCTTGGAAAAAATTTTTTAAAAAGCCAATTTTTTTTCAATAATGTTCATTTTTAGTACGTAAAAAAACTTTCTTAGACAATTTTTAATGACTTTAGTTCCAAACTAAAAGAATTAGAGAGTTTGGCAAAAAAAAATTATTTTTCACTGTATGGAAATGTCTTAGAAAGATTTTTGAAACATTTTTTTGAAAAGACAATTTTTTTCAATAATGTTCACTTTTAGTACGTAAAAAAGCATTCTTAGACAATTTTTAATGACGTTAGTTCCAAACTAAAAGAATTAGATAGTTTCGCAAAAAAAAATTATTTTTCACTGTATGAAATGTCTTGGAATAATTTTTTTGAAAAGACAATTTTTTTCAATAATGTTCACTTTTAGTACGTAAAAAAACTTTCTTAGACAATTTTTAATGACGTTAGTTCCAAACTAAAAGAATTAGATAGTTTCGCAAAAAAAAATTATTTTTCACTGCATGAAATGTCTTAGAAAAATTTTTGAAAATTTTTTTGAAACGACAATTTTTTTTCAATAATATTCATTTTTAGTACGTAAAAAAACTTTTTTAGACAACTTTTAATGACGTTAGTTCCAAACTAAAAGAATTAGATAATTTCGCAAAAAAAAATTATTTTTTACTGTATGATATGTCTTGGAAAAATTTTTTTGAAAAGACAATTTTTTTTCAATAATGTTCATTTTTAGTACGTAAAAAAACTTTCTTAGACAATTTTTAATGACGTTAGTTCCAAACTAAAAGAATTAGATAGTTTCGCAAAAAAAAATTATTTTTCACTGTATGAAATGTCTTAGAAAAATTTTTGAAAAATTTTTTTGAAAAGACAATTTTTTTTCTATAATATTCATTTTTAGTACGTAAAAAAACTTTCTTAGACAATTTTTAATGACGTTAGTTCCAAACTAAAAGAAATAGATAGTTTCGCAAAAAAAAATTAATTTTCACTGTATGAAATGTCTTGGAAAAAATTTTTTAAAAAGCCAATTTTTTTTCAATAATGTTCATTTTTAGTACGTAAAAAAACTTTCTTAGACAATTTTTAATGTCGTTAGTTCCAAACTAAAAGAATTAGATAGTTTCGCAAAAAAAAAATAATTTTCACTGTATGAAATGTCTTAGAAGGATTTTTGAACAAATTTTTTTAAAAGACAATTTTTTTTCAATAATGTTCACTTTTAGTACGTAAAAAAACTTTCTTAGACAATTTTTAATGATGTTAGTTCCAAACTAAAAGAATTAGATAGTTTCGCAAAAAAAAATTATTTTTCACTGTATGAAATGTCTTGGAAAAATTTTTAGAAAAGACAATTTTTTTTCAATAATGTTCATTTTTAGTACGTAAAAAAACTTTCTTAGACAATTTTTATTGACGATAGTTCCAAACTAAAAGAATTAGACAGTTTCTCAAAAAATAATTATTTTTCACTATATGAAATGTCTTGGAATACTTTTTTTGAAAAGCCAATTTTTTTTCAATAATGTTCACTTTTAGTACGTAAAAAAACTTTCTTAGACAATTTTTAATGACGTTAGTTCCAAACTAAAAGAATTAGATAGTTTCGCAAAAAAAAATTATTTTTCACTGTATGAAATGTCTTAGAAAAATCTTTGAAACATTTTTTTGAAAAGACAATTTTTTTTCAATAATGTTCACTTTTAGTACGTAAAAAAACTTTCTTAGACAATTTTTATTGACGTTAGTTCCATACTAAAAGAATTAGATAGTTTCGCAAAAAAAAATTATTTTTCACTGTATGAAATGTCTTAGAAAAATTTTTGAAAAATTTTTTTTAAAGGACAATTTTTTTTCAATAATGTTCACTTTTAGTACGTAAAAAAACTTTCTTAGACAATTTTTAATGACGTTAGTTCCAAACTAAAAGAATTAGATAGTTTCGCAAAAAAAAATTATTTTTCACTGCATGAAATGTCTTAGAAAAATTTTTGAAAATTTTTTTGAAACGACAATTTTTTTTCAATAATATTCATTTTTAGTACGTAAAAAAACTTTTTTAGACAACTTTTAATGACGTTAGTTCCAAACTAAAAGAATTAGATAATTTCGCAAAAAAAAATTATTTTTTACTGTATGATATGTCTTGGAAAAATTTTTTTGAAAAGACAATTTTTTTTCAATAATGTTCATTTTTAGTACGTAAAAAAACTTTCTTAGACAATTTTTAATGACGTTAGTTCCAAACTAAAAGAATTAGATAGTTTCGCAAAAAAAAATTATTTTTCACTGTATGAAATGTCTTAGAAAAATTTTTGAAAAATTTTTTTGAAAAGACAATTTTTTTTCTATAATATTCATTTTTAGTACGTAAAAAAACTTTCTTAGACAATTTTTAATGACGTTAGTTCCAAACTAAAAGAAATAGATAGTTTCGCAAAAAAAAATTAATTTTCACTGTATGAAATGTCTTGGAAAAAATTTTTTAAAAAGCCAATTTTTTTTCAATAATGTTCATTTTTAGTACGTAAAAAAACTTTCTTAGACAATTTTTAATGTCGTTAGTTCCAAACTAAAAGAATTAGATAGTTTCGCAAAAAAAAAATAATTTTCACTGTATGAAATGTCTTAGAAGGATTTTTGAACAAATTTTTTTAAAAGACAATTTTTTTTCAATAATGTTCACTTTTAGTACGTAAAAAAACTTTCTTAGACAATTTTTAATGATGTTAGTTCCAAACTAAAAGAATTAGATAGTTTCGCAAAAAAAAATTATTTTTCACTGTATGAAATGTCTTGGAAAAATTTTTAGAAAAGACAATTTTTTTTCAATAATGTTCATTTTTAGTACGTAAAAAAACTTTCTTAGACAATTTTTATTGACGATAGTTCCAAACTAAAAGAATTAGACAGTTTCTCAAAAAATAATTATTTTTCACTATATGAAATGTCTTGGAATACTTTTTTTGAAAAGCCAATTTTTTTTCAATAATGTTCACTTTTAGTACGTAAAAAAACTTTCTTAGACAATTTTTAATGACGTTAGTTCCAAACTAAAAGAATTAGATAGTTTCGCAAAAAAAAATTATTTTTCACTGTATGAAATGTCTTAGAAAAATCTTTGAAACATTTTTTTGAAAAGACAATTTTTTTTCAATAATGTTCACTTTTAGTACGTAAAAAAACTTTCTTAGACAATTTTTATTGACGTTAGTTCCATACTAAAAGAATTAGATAGTTTCGCAAAAAAAAATTATTTTTCACTGTATGAAATGTCTTAGAAAAATTTTTGAAAAATTTTTTTTAAAGGACAATTTTTTTTCAATAATGTTCACTTTTAGTACGTAAAAAAACTTTCTTAGACAATTTTTAATGACGTTAGTTCCAAACTAAAAGAATTAGATAGTTTCGCTAAAAAAAATTATTTTTCACTGTATGAAATGTCTTGAAAAAATTTTTTTGAAAAGACAATTTTTTTTCAATAATGTTCACTTTTAGTACGTAAAAAAACTTTCTTAGACAATTTTTAATGACGTTAATTCCAAACTAAAAGAATTAGATAGTTTCGCAAAAAAAAATTATTTTTCACTGTATGAAATGTCTTAGAAAAATTTTTGAATAAATTTTTTGAAAAGACAATTTATTTTCAATAATGTTCACTTTTAGTACGTAAAAAAGCATTCTTAGACAATTTTTAATGACGTTAGTTCCAAACTAAACGAATTAGATAGTTTTGCAAAAAAAAAATTATTTTTCATTGTATGAAATGTCTTAGAAAAATTTTTGAATTAATTTTTTGAAAAGACAATTTTTTTTCAATTATGTTCATTTTTAGTACGTAAAAAAACTTTCTTAGACAATTTTTAATGACATTAGTTCCAAACTAAAAGAATTAGATAGTTTCGCAAAAAAAAATTATTTTTCACTGTATGAAATGTCTTGGAAAAATTTTTTGAAAAAACAATTGTTTTTCAATAATGTTCATTTTTAGTACGTAAAAAAACTTTTTTAGACAATTTTTAACGACGTTAGTTCCAAACTAAGAGAATTAGATAGTTTCGCAAAAAAAAATTATTTTTCACTGTATGAAATGTCTTGGAATAATTTTTTTGATAAGACAATTTTTTTCAATAATGTTCACTTTTAGTACGTAAAAAAACTTTCTTAGACAATTTTTAATGACGTTAGTTCCAAACTAAAAGAATTAGATAGTTTCGCAAAAAAAAATTATTTTTCACTGTATGAAATGTCTTAGAAAAATTTTTGAAATATTTTTTTTAAAGGACAATTTTTTTCAATAATGTTCACTTTTAGTACGTAAAAAAACTTTCTTAGACAATTTTTAATGACGTTAGTTCCAAACTAAAAGAATTAGATAGTTTCGCAAAAAAAAATTATTTTTTACTGTATGAAATGTCTTGGAAAACTTTTTTGAAAAAACAATTTTTTTTCAATAATGTTCATTTTTAGTACGTAAAAAAACTTTTTTAGACAATTTTTAACGACGTTAGTTCCAAACTAAAAGAATTAGATAGTTTCGCAAAAAAAAATTATTTTTCACTGTATGAAATGTCTTGGAATAATTTTTTTGAAAAGACAATTTTTTACAATAATGTTCACTTTTAGTACGTAAAAAAACTTTCTTAGACAATTTTTAATGACGTTAGTTCCAAACTAAAAGAATTAGATAGTTTGGCAAAAAAAAATTATTTTACACTGTATGAAATGTCTTAGAAAAATTTTTGAAAATTTTTTTGAAAAGACAATTTTTTTTCAATAATGTTCACTTTTAGTACGTAAAAAAACTTTCTTAGACAATTTTTAATGCCGTTAGTTCCAAACTAAAAGAATTAGATAGTTTCGCAAAAAAAAATTATTTTTCACTGTATGAAATGTCTTGGAAAAAATTTTTTAAAAAGACAATTTTTTTTCAATAATATTCATTTTAAGTACGTAAAAAAGCTTTCTTAGACAATTTTTAATGACGTTAGTTCCAAACTAAAAGAATTAGATAGTTTCGCAAAAAAAAATTATTTTTCACTGTATGAAATGTCTTGGAAAATTTTTTTTGAAAAGCCAATTTATTTTCAATAATGTTCATTTTTAGTACGTAAAAAAACTTTCTTAGACAATTTTTAATGACGTTAGTTCCAAACTAAAAGAATTAGATAGTTTCGCAAAAAAAAATTATTTTTCACTGTATGAAATGTCTTAGAAAAATTTTTGAAAAATTTTTTTGAAAAGACAATTTTTTTTCTATAATATTCATTTTTAGTACGTAAAAAAACTTTTTTAGACAATTTTTAATGACGTTAGTTCCAAACTAAAAGAATTAGATAGTTTCGCAAAAAAAAATTATTTTTCACTGTATGAAATGTCTTAGAAAAATTTTTGAAAAATTTTTTTGAATAGACAATTTTTTTTCAATAATGTTCACTTTTAGTACGTAAAAAAATATTCTTAGACAATTTTTAATGACGTTAGTTCCAAACTAAAAGAATTAGATAGTTTCGCAAAAAAAAATTATTTTTCACTGTATGAAATGTCTTAGAAAAATTTTTGAAAAATTTTTTTTAAAGGACAATTTTTTTTCAATAATGTTCACTTTTAGTACGTAAAAAAACTTTCTTAGACAATTTTTAATGACGTTAGTTCCAAACTAAAAGAATTAGATAGTTTCGCTAAAAAAAATCATTTTTCACTGTATGAAATGTCTTGAAAAAATTTTTTAAAAAGCCAATTTTTTTTCAATAATGTTCATTTTTAGTACGTAAAAAAACTTTCTTAGACAATTTTTAATGACGTTAGTTCCAAACTAAAAGAATTAGAGAGTTTGGCAAAAAGAAATTATTTTTCACTGTATGGAAATGTCTTAGAAAGATTTTTGAAAAGTTTTTTTGAAAAGACAATTTTTTTCAATAATGTTCACTTTTAGTACGTAAAAAAGCATTCTTAGACAATTTTTAATGACGTTAGTTCCAAACTAAAAGAATTAGATAATTTCCCAAAAAAAAATTATTTTTCACTGTATGAAATGTCTTGGAAAAAATTTTTTGAAAAGCCAATTTTTTTTCAATAATGTTCATTTTTAGTACGTAAAAAAACTTTCTTAGACAATTTTTAATGACGTTAGTTCCAAACTAAAAGAATTAGATAGTTTCGCAAAAAAAAATTATTTTTCACTGTATGAAATGTCTTGGAATAATTTTTTTGAAAAGACAATTTTTTTCAATAATGTTCACTTTTAGTACGTAAAAAAACTTTCTTAGACAATTTTTAATGACGTTAGTTCCAAACTAAAAGAATTAGATAGTTTCGCAAAAAAAAATTATTTTTCACAGTATGAAATGTCTTAGAAAAATTTTTGAAAATTTTTTTGAAACGACAATTTTTTTTCAATAATATTCATTTTTAGTACGTAAAAAAACTTTTTTAGACAACTTTTAATGACGTTAGTTCCAAACTAAAAGAATTAGATAGTTTCGCAAAAAAAAATTATTTTTTACTGTATGATATGTCTTGGAAAAATTTTTTTGAAAAGACAATTTTTTTTCAATAATGTTCACTTTTAGTACGTAAAAAAACTTTCTTAGACAATTTTTATTGACGATAGTTCCAAACTAAAAGAATTAGACAGTTTCTCAAAAAATAATTATTTTTCACTATATGAAATGTCTTGGAATACTTTTTTTGAAAAGCCAATTTTTTTTCAATAATGTTCACTTTTAGTACGTAAAAAAACTTTCTTAGACAATTTTTAATGACGTTAGTTCCAAACTAAAAGAATTAGATAGTTTCGCAAAAAAAAATTTTTTTTCACTGTATGAAATGTCTTAGAAAAATCTTTGAAACATTTTTTTGAAAAGACAATTTTTTTTCAATAATGTTCACTTTTAGTACGTAAAAAAACTTTCTTAGACAATTTTTATTGACGTTAGTTCCATACTAAAAGAATTAGATAGTTTCGCAAAAAAAAATTATTTTTCACTGTATGAAATGTCTTAGAAAAATTTTTGAAAAATTTTTTTTAAAGGACAATTTTTTTTCAATAATGTTCACTTTTAGTACGTAAAAAAACTTTCTTAGACAATTTTTAATGACGTTAGTTCCAAACTAAAAGAATTAGATAGTTTCGCTAAAAAAAATTATTTTTCACTGTATGAAATGTCTTGAAAAAATTTTTTTGAAAAGACAATTTTTTTTCAATAATGTTCACTTTTAGTACGTAAAAAAACTTTCTTAGACAATTTTTAATGACGTTAATTCCAAACTAAAAGAATTAGATAGTTTCGCAAAAAAAAATTATTTTTCACTGTATGAAATGTCTTAGAAAAATTTTTGAATAAATTTTTTGAAAAGACAATTTATTTTCAATAATGTTCACTTTTAGTACGTAAAAAAGCATTCTTAGACAATTTTTAATGACGTTAGTTCCAAACTAAACGAATTAGATAGTTTTGCAAAAAAAAAATTATTTTTCATTGTATGAAATGTCTTAGAAAAATTTTTGAATTAATTTTTTGAAAAGACAATTTTTTTTCAATTATGTTCATTTTTAGTACGTAAAAAAACTTTCTTAGACAATTTTTAATGACATTAGTTCCAAACTAAAAGAATTAGATAGTTTCGCAAAAAAAAATTATTTTTCACTGTATGAAATGTCTTGGAAAAATTTTTTGAAAAAACAATTGTTTTTCAATAATGTTCATTTTTAGTACGTAAAAAAACTTTTTTAGACAATTTTTAACGACGTTAGTTCCAAACTAAAAGAATTAGATAGTTTCGCAAAAAAAAATTATTTTTCACTGTATGAAATGTCTTGGAATAATTTTTTTGATAAGACAATTTTTTTCAATAATGTTCACTTTTAGTACGTAAAAAAACTTTCTTAGACAATTTTTAATGACGTTAGTTCCAAACTAAAAGAATTAGATAGTTTCGCAAAAAAAAATTATTTTTCACTGTATGAAATGTCTTAGAAAAATTTTTGAAATATTTTTTTTAAAGGACAATTTTTTTCAATAATGTTCACTTTTAGTACGTAAAAAAACTTTCTTAGACAATTTTTAATGACGTTAGTTCCAAACTAAAAGAATTAGATAGTTTCGCAAAAAAAAATTATTTTTTACTGTATGAAATGTCTTGGAAAACTTTTTTGAAAAAACAATTTTTTTTCAATAATGTTCATTTTTAGTACGTAAAAAAACTTTTTTAGACAATTTTTAACGACGTTAGTTCCAAACTAAAAGAATTAGATAGTTTCGCAAAAAAAAATTATTTTTCACTGTATGAAATGTCTTGGAATGATTTTTTTGAAAAGACAATTTTTTACAATAATGTTCACTTTTAATACGTAAAAAAACTTTCTTAGACAATTTTTAATGACGTTAGTTCCAAACTAAAAGAATTAGATAGTTTGGCAAAAAAAAATTATTTTACACTGTATGAAATGTCTTAGAAAAATTTTTGAAAATTTTTTTGAAAAGACAATTTTTTTTCAATAATGTTCACTTTTAGTACGTAAAAAAACTTTCTTAGACAATTTTTAATGCCGTTAGTTCCAAACTAAAAGAATTAGATAGTTTCGCAAAAAAAAATTATTTTTCACTGTATGAAATGTCTTGGAAAAAATTTTTTAAAAAGACAATTTTTTTTCAATAATATTCATTTTAAGTACGTAAAAAAACTTTCTTAGACAATTTTTAATGACGTTAGTTCCAAACTAAAAGAATTAGATAGTTTCGCAAAAAAAAATTATTTTTCACTGTATGAAATGTCTTGGAAAAATTTTTTTGAAAAGCCAATTTATTTTCAATAATGTTCATTTTTAGTACGTAAAAAAACTTTCTTAGACAGTTTTTAATGACGTTAGTTCCAAACTAAAAGAATTAGATAGTTTCGCAAAAAAAAATTATTTTTCACTGTATGAAATGTCTTAGAAAATTTTTTGAAAAATTTTTTTGAAAAGACAATTTTTTTTCTATAATATTCATTTTTAGTACGTAAAAAAACTTTTTTAGACAATTTTTAATGACGTTAGTTCCAAACTAAAAGAATTAGATAGTTTCGCAAAAAAAAATTATTTTTCACTGTATGAAATGTCTTAGAAAAATTTTTAAAAAATTTTTTTGAATAGACAATTTTTTTTCAATAATGTTCACTTTTAGTACGTAAAAAAATATTCTTAGACAATTTTTAATGACGTTAGTTCCAAACTAAAAGAATTAGATAGTTTCGCAAAAAAAAATTATTTTTCACTGTATGAAATGTCTTAGAAAAATTTTTGAAAAATTTTTTTTAAAGGACAATTTTTTTTCAATAATGTTCACTTTTAGTACGTAAAAAAACTTTCTTAGACAATTTTTAATGACGTTAGTTCCAAACTAAAAGAATTAGATAGTTTCGCTAAAAAAAATCATTTTTCACTGTATGAAATGTCTTGAAAAAATTTTTTTGAAAAGACAATTTTTTTTCAATAATGTTCACTTTTAGTACGTAAAAAAACTTTCTTAGACAATTTTTAATGACGTTAATTCCAAACTAAAAGAATTAGATAGTTTCGCAAAAAAATTATTTTTCACTGTATGAAATGTCTTAGAAAAATTTTTGAATAAATTTTTTGAAAAGACAATTTATTTTCAATAATGTTCACTTTTAGTACGTAAAAAAGCATTCTTAGACAATTTTTAATGACGTTAGTTCCAAACTAAACGAATTAGATAGTTTTGCAAAAAAAAAATTATTTTTCATTGTATGAAATGTCTTAGAAAAATTTTTGATTAATTTTTTGAAAAGACAATTTTTTTTCAATAATGTTCATTTTTAGTACGTAAAAAATCTTTCTTAGACAATTTTTAATGACATTAGTTCCAAACTAAAAGAATTAGATAGTTTCGCAAAAAAAAAATATTTTTCACTGTATGAAATGTCTTGGAAAAATTTTTTGAAAAAACAATTGTTTTTCAATAATGTTCATTTTTAGTACGTAAAAAAACTTTTTTAGACAATTTTTAACGACGTTAGTTCCAAACTAAGAGATATATATAGTTTCGCAAAAAAAAATTATTTTTCACTGTATGAAATGTCTTGGAATAATTTTTTTGATAAGACAATTTTTTTCAATAATGTTCACTTTTAGTACGTAAAAAAACTTTCTTAGACAATTTTTAATGACGTTAGTTCCAAACTAAAAGAATTAGATAGTTTCGCAAAAAAAAATTATTTTTTACTGTATGAAATGTCTTGGAAAACTTTTTTGAAAAAACAATTTTTTTTCAATAATGTTCATTTTTAGTACGTAAAAAAACTTTTTTAGACAATTTTTAACGACGTTAGTTCCAAACTAAAAGAATTAGATAGTTTCGCAAAAAAAAATTATTTTTCACTGTATGAAATGTCTTCGAATAATTTTTTTGAAAAGACAATTTTTTACAATAATGTTCACTTTTAGTACGTAAAAAAACTTTCTTAGACAATTTTTAATGACGTTAGTTCCAAACTAAAAGAATTAGATAGTTTGGCAAAAAAAAATTATTTTACACTGTATGAAATGTCTTAGAAAAATTTTTGAAAAATTTTTTGAAAAGACAATTTTTTTTCAATAATGTTCACTTTTAGTACGTAAAAAAACTTTCTTAGACAATTTTTAATGCCGTTAGTTCCAAACTAAAAGAATTAGATAGTTTCGCAAAAAAAAATTATTTTTCACTGTATGAAATGTCTTGGAAAAAATTTTTTAAAAAGACATTTTTTTTTCAATAATGTTCATTTTTAGTACGTAAAAAAACTTTCTTAGACAATTTTTAATGACGTTAGTTCCAAACTAAAAGAATTAGATAGTTTCGCAAAAAAAAATTATTTTTCACTGTATGAAATGTCTTGGAAAAGTTTTTTTGAAAAGCCAATTTATTTTCAATAATGTTCATTTTTAGTACGTAAAAAAACTTTCTTAGACAATTTTTAATGACGTTAGTTCCAAACTAAAAGAATTAGATAGTTTCGCAAAAAAAAATTATTTTTCACTGTATGAAATGTCTTAAAAAAATTTTTGAAAAATTTTTTTGAAAAGACAACTTTTTTTCTATAATATTCATTTTTAGTACGTAAAAAAACTTTTTTAGACAATTTTTAATGACGTTAGTTCCAAACTAAAAGAATTAGATAGTTTCGCAAAAAAAAATTATTTTTCACTGTATGAAACGTCTTGGAATACTTTTTTTGAAAAGCCAATTTTTTTTCAATAATGTTCACTTTTAGTACGTAAAAAAACTTTCTTAGACAATTTTTAATGACGTTAGTTCCAAACTAAAAGAATTAGATAGTTTTGCAAAAAAAAATTATTTTTCACTGTATGAAATGTCTTAGAAAAATTTTTGAAAAATTTTTTTGAAAAGACAATTTTTTTTCAATAATGTTCACTTTTAGTACGTAAAAAAACTTTCTTAGACAATTTTTAATGCCGTTAGTTCCAAACTAAAAGAATTAGATAGTTTCGCAAAAAAAAACTAATTTTCACTGTATGAAATGTCTTATAAAAATTTTTGAAAAATTTTTTTGAAAAGACAATTTTTTTTCAATGATGTTCACTTTTAGTACGTAAAAAAACTTTCTTAGACAATTTTTAATGCCGTTAGTTCCAAACTAAAAGAATTAGATAGTTTCCCAAAAAAAAATTATTTTTCACTGTATGAAATGTCTTGGAAAAAATTTTTTAAAAAGCCAATTTTTTTTCAATAATGTTCATTTTTAGTACGTAAAAAAACTTTCTTAGACAATTTTTAATGACGTTAGTTCCAAACTAAAAGAATTAGAGATTTTGGCAAAAAAAAATTATTTTTCACAGTATGAAATGTCTTAGAAAGATTTTTGAAAAGTTTTTTTGAAAAGACAATTTTTTTCAATAATGTTCACTTTTAGTACGTAAAAAAACATTCTTAGACAATTTTTAATGCCGTTAGTTCCAAACTAAAAGAATTAGATAGTTTCCCAAAAAAAAATTATTTTTCACTGTATGAAATGTCTTGGAAAACTTTTTTGAAAAAACAATTTTTTTTCAATAATGTTCATTTTTAGTACGTAAAAAAACTTTTTTAGACAATTTTTAACGACGTTAGTTCCAAACTAAAAGAATTAGATAGTTTCGCAAAAAAAAATTATTCTTCACTGTATGAAATGTCTTGGGAATAATTTTTTTGAAAAGACAATTTTTTACAATAATGTTCATTTTTAGTACGTAAAAAAACTTTCTTAGACAATTTTTAATGACGTTAGTTCCAAACTAAAAGAATTAGATAGTTTCGCAAAAAAAAATTATTCTTCACTGTATGAAATGTCTTGGAAAAAATTTTTTAAAAAGACATTTTTTTTTCAATAATGTTCATTTTTAGTACGTAAAAAAACTTTCTTAGACAATTTTTAATGACGTTAGTTCCAAACTAAAAGAATTAGATAGTTTCGCAAAAAAAAATTATTTTTCACTGTATGAAATGTCTTGGAAAAGTTTTTTTGAAAAGCCAATTTATTTTCAATAATGTTCATTTTTAGTACGTAAAAAAACTTTCTTAGACAATTTTTAATGACGTTAGTTCCAAACTAAAAGAATTAGATAGTTTCGCAAAAAAAAATTATTTTTCACTGTATGAAATGTCTTAAAAAAATTTTTGAAAAATTTTTTTGAAAAGACAACTTTTTTTCTATAATATTCATTTTTAGTACGTAAAAAAACTTTTTTAGACAATTTTTAATGACGTTAGTTCCAAACTAAAAGAATTAGATAGTTTCGCAAAAAAAAATTATTTTTCACTGTATGAAATGTCTTAGAAAAATTTTTGAAATATTTTTTTTAAAGGACAATTTTTTCCAATAATGTTCACTTTTAGTACGTAAAAAAACTTTCTTAGACAATTTTTAATGACGTTAGTTCCAAACTAAAAGAATTAGATAGTTTCCCAAAAAAAAATTATTTTTTACTGTATGATATGTCTTGGAAAAATTTTTTGAAAAAGACAATTTTTTTTCAATAATGTTCATTTTTAGTACGTAAAAAAACTTTCTTAGACAATTTTTAATGACGTTAGTTCCAAACTAAAAGAATTAGATAGTTTCTCAAAAAATAATTATTTTTCACTGTATGAAACGTCTTGGAATACTTTTTTTGAAAAGCCAATTTTTTTTCAATAATGTTCACTTTTAGTACGTAAAAAAACTTTCTTAGACAATTTTTAATGACGTTAGTTCCAAACTAAAAGAATTAGATAGTTTCGCTAAAAAAAATTATTTTTCACTGTATGAAATGTCTTAGAAAAATCTTTGAAACATTTTTTTGAAAAGACAATTTTTTTTCAATAATGTTTACTTTTAGTACGTAAAAAAACTTTCTTAGACAATTTTTAATGACGTTAGTTCCAAACTAAAAGAATTAGATAGTTTCGCAAAAAAAAATTAATTTTCACTGTATGAAATGTCTTAGAAAGATTTTTGAAAAATGACAATTTTTTTTCAATGATGTTCACTTTTAGTACGTAAAAAAACTTTCTTAGACAATTTTTAATGCCGTTAGTTCCAAACTAAAAGAATTAGATAGTTTTGCAAAAAAAAATCATTTTTCACTGTATGAAATGTCTTAGAAAAATTTTTGAAAAATTTTTTTGAAAAGACAATTTTTTTTCAATAATGTTCACTTTTAGTACGTAAAAAAACTTTCTTAGACAATTTTTAATGCCGTTAGTTCCAAACTAAAAGAATTAGATAGTTTCGCAAAAAAAAACTAATTTTCACTGTATGAAATGTCTTATAAAAATTTTTGAAAAATTTTTTTGAAAAGACAATTTTTTTTCAATGATGTTCACTTTTAGTACGTAAAAAAACTTTCTTAGACAATTTTTAATGCCGTTAGTTCCAAACTAAAAGAATTAGATAGTTTGGCAAAAAAAAATTATTTTTCACAGTATGAAATGTCTTAGAAAGATTTTTGAAAAGTTTTTTTGAAAAGACAATTTTTTTCAATAATGTTCACTTTTAGTACGTAAAAAAACATTCTTAGACAATTTTTAATGCCGTTAGTTCCAAACTAAAAGAATTAGATAGTTTCCCAAAAAAAAATTATTTTTCACTGTATGAAATGTCTTGGAAAACTTTTTTGAAAAAACAATTTTTTTTCAATAATGTTCATTTTTAGTACGTAAAAAAACTTTTTTAGACAATTTTTAACGACGTTAGTTCCAAACTAAAAGAATTAGATAGTTTCGCAAAAAAAAATTATTCTTCACTGTATGAAATGTCTTGGAATAATTTTTTTGAAAAGACAATTTTTTACAATAATGTTCACTTTTAGTACGTAAAAAAACTTTCTTAGACAATTTTTATTGACGTTAGTTCCAAACTAAAAGAATTAGATAGTTTGGCAAAAAAAAATTATTTTACACTGTATGAAATGTCTTAGAAAAATTTTTGAAAAATTTTTTTGAAAAGACAATTTTTTTTCAATAATGTTCACTTTTAGTACGTAAAAAAACTTTCTTAGACAATTTTTAATGCCGTTAGTTCCAAACTAAAAGAATTAGATAGTTTCGCAAAAAAAAATTATTTTTCACTGTATGAAATGTCTTGGAAAAGATTTTTTAAAAAGACAATTTTTTTTCAATAATGTTCATTTTTAGTACGTAAAAAAACTTTCTTAGACAATTTTTAATGACGTTAGTTCCAAACTAAAAGAATTAGATAGTTTCGCAAAAAAAAATTATTTTTCACTGTATGAAATGTCTTGGAAAAATTTTTTTGAAAAGCCAATTTATTTTCAATAATGTTCATTTTTAGTACGTAAAAAAACTTTCTTAGACAATTTTTAATGACGTTAGTTCCAAACTAAAAGAATTAGATAGTTTCGCAAAAAAAAAATATTTTTCACTGTATGAAATGTCTTAGAAAAATTTTTGAAAAATTTTTTTGAAAAGACAACTTTTTTTCTATAATATTCATTTTTAGTACGTAAAAAAACTTTTTTAGACAATTTTTAATGACGTTAGTTCCAAACTAAAAGAATTAGATAGTTTCGCAAAAAAAAATTATTTTTCACTGTATGAAATGTCTTAGAAAAATTTTTGAAATATTTTTTTTAAAGGACAATTTTTTCCAATAATGTTCACTTTTAGTACGTAAAAAAACTTTCTTAGACAATTTTTAATGACGTTAGTTCCAAACTAAAAGAATTAGATAGTTTCGCAAAAAAAAATTATTTTTTACTGTATGATATGTCTTGGAAAAATTTTTTTAAAAAGACAATTTTTTTTCAATAATGTTCATTTTTAGTACGTAAAAAAACTTTCTTAGACAATTTTTAATGACGTTAGTTCCAAACTAAAAGAATTAGATAGTTTCTCAAAAAATAATTATTTTTCACTGTATGAAACGTCTTGGAATACTTTTTTTAAAAGCCAATTTTTTTTCAATAATGTTCACTTTTAGTACGTAAAAAAACTTTCTTAGACAATTTTTAATGACGTTAGTTCCAAACTAAAAGAATTAGATAGTTTGGCAAAAAAAAATTATTTTTCACTGTATGAAATGTCTTAGAAAAATCTTTGAAACATTTTTTTGAAAAGACAATTTTGTTTCAATAATGTTCACTTTTATTATGTAAAAAAACTTTCTTAGACAATTTTTAATGACGTTAGTTCCAAACTAAAAGAATTAGATAGTTTCGCAAAAAAAAATTATTTTTCACTGTATGAAATGTCTTAGAAAGATTTTTGAAAAATGACAATTTTTTTTCAATGATGTTCACTTTTAGTACGTAAAAAAACTTTCTTAGACAATTTTTAATGCCGTTAGTTCCAAACTAAAAGAATTAGATAGTTTTGCAAAAAAAAATTATTTTTCACTGTATGAAATGTCTTAGAAAAATTTTTGAAAAATTTTTTTGAAAAGACAATTTTTTTTCAATAATGTTCACTTTTAGTACGTAAAAAAACTTTCTTAGACAATTTTTAATGCCGTTAGTTCCAAACTAAAAGAATTAGATAGTTTCGCAAAAAAAAATTATTTTTCACTGTATGAAATGTCTTAGAAAAATTTTTGAAAAATTTTTTTGAAAAGACAATTTTTTTTCAATGATGTTCACTTTTGGTACGTAAAAAAACTTTCTTAGACAATTTTTAATGCCGTTAGTTCCAAACTAAAAGAATTAGATAGTTTCCCAAAAAAAAATTATTTTTCACTGTATGAAATGTCTTGGAAAAAATTTTTTAAAAAGCCAATTTTTTTTCAATAATGTTCATTTTTAGTACGTAAAAAAACTTTCTTAGACAATTTTTAATGACGTTAGTTCCAAACTAAAAGAATTAGAGAGTTTGGCAAAAAAAAATTATTTTTCACTGTATGGAAATGTCTTAGAAAAATTTTTGAAAAGTTTTTTTGAAAAGACAATTTTTTTCAATAATGTTCACTTTTAGTACGTAAAAAAGCATTCTTAGACAATTTTTAATGACGTTAGTTCCAAACTAAAAGAATTAGATAGTTTCCCAAAAAAAAATTATTTTTCACTGTATGAAATGTCTTGGAAAACTTTTTTGAAAAAACAATTTTTTTTCAATAATGTTCATTTTTAGTACGTAAAAAAACTTTTTTAGACAATTTTTAACGACGTTAGTTCCAAACTAAAAGAATTAGATAGTTTCGCAAAAAAAAATTATTCTTCACTGTATGAAATGTCTTGGGAATAATTTTTTTGAAAAGACAATTTTTTACAATAATGTTCATTTTTAGTACGTAAAAAAACTTTCTTAGACAATTTTTAATGACGTTAGTTCCAAACTAAAAGAATTAGATAGTTTCGCAAAAAAAAATTATTCTTCACTGTATGAAATGTCTTGGAAAAAATTTTTTAAAAAGACATTTTTTTTTCAATAATGTTCATTTTTAGTACGTAAAAAAACTTTCTTAGACAATTTTTAATGACGTTAGTTCCAAACTAAAAGAATTAGATAGTTTCGCAAAAAAAAATTATTTTTCACTGTATGAAATGTCTTGGAAAAGTTTTTTTGAAAAGCCAATTTATTTTCAATAATGTTCATTTTTAGTACGTAAAAAAACTTTCTTAGACAATTTTTAATGACGTTAGTTCCAAACTAAAAGAATTAGATAGTTTCGCAAAAAAAAATTATTTTTCACTGTATGAAATGTCTTAAAAAAATTTTTGAAAAATTTTTTTGAAAAGACAACTTTTTTTCTATAATATTCATTTTTAGTACGTAAAAAAACTTTTTTAGACAATTTTTAATGACGTTAGTTCCAAACTAAAAGAATTAGATAGTTTCGCAAAAAAAAATTATTTTTCACTGTATGAAATGTCTTAGAAAAATTTTTGAAATATTTTTTTTAAAGGACAATTTTTTCCAATAATGTTCACTTTTAGTACGTAAAAAAACTTTCTTAGACAATTTTTAATGACGTTAGTTCCAAACTAAAAGAATTAGATAGTTTCGCAAAAAAAAATTATTTTTTACTGTATGATATGTCTTGGAAAAATTTTTTGAAAAAGACAATTTTTTTTCAATAATGTTCATTTTTAGTACGTAAAAAAACTTTCTTAGACAATTTTTAATGACGTTAGTTCCAAACTAAAAGAATTAGATAGTTTCTCAAAAAATAATTATTTTTCACTGTATGAAACGTCTTGGAATACTTTTTTTGAAAAGCCAATTTTTTTTCAATAATGTTCACTTTTAGTACGTAAAAAAACTTTCTTAGACAATTTTTAATGACGTTAGTTCCAAACTAAAAGAATTAGATAGTTTCGCTAAAAAAAGTTATTTTTCACTGTATGAAATGTCTTAGAAAAATCTTTGAAACATTTTTTTGAAAAGACAATTTTTTTTCAATAATGTTTACTTTTAGTACGTAAAAAAACTTTCTTAGACAATTTTTAATGACGTTAGTTCCAAACTAAAAGAATTAGATAGTTTCGCAAAAAAAAATTAATTTTCACTGTATGAAATGTCTTAGAAAGATTTTTGAAAAATGACAATTTTTTTTCAATGATGTTCACTTTTAGTACGTAAAAAAACTTTCTTAGACAATTTTTAATGCCGTTAGTTCCAAACTAAAAGAATTAGATAGTTTTGCAAAAAAAAATTATTTTTCACTGTATGAAATGTCTTAGAAAAATTTTTGAAAAATTTTTTTGAAAAGACAATTTTTTTTCAATAATGTTCACTTTTAGTACGTAAAAAAACTTTCTTAGACAATTTTTAATGCCGTTAGTTCCAAACTAAAAGAATTAGATAGTTTCGCAAAAAAAAACTAATTTTCACTGTATGAAATGTCTTATAAAAATTTTTGAAAAATTTTTTTGAAAAGACAATTTTTTTTCAATGATGTTCACTTTTAGTACGTAAAAAAACTTTCTTAGACAATTTTTAATGCCGTTAGTTCCAAACTAAAAGAATTAGATAGTTTGGCAAAAAAAAATTATTTTTCACAGTATGAAATGTCTTAGAAAGATTTTTGAAAAGTTTTTTTGAAAAGACAATTTTTTTCAATAATGTTCACTTTTAGTACGTAAAAAAACATTCTTAGACAATTTTTAATGCCGTTAGTTCCAAACTAAAAGAATTAGATAGTTTCCCAAAAAAAAATTATTTTTCACTGTATGAAATGTCTTGGAAAACTTTTTTGAAAAAACAATTTTTTTTCAATAATGTTCATTTTTAGTACGTAAAAAAACTTTTTTAGACAATTTTTAACGACGTTAGTTCCAAACTAAAAGAATTAGATAGTTTCGCAAAAAAAAATTATTCTTCACTGTATGAAATGTCTTGGAATAATTTTTTTGAAAAGACAATTTTTTACAATAATGTTCACTTTTAGTACGTAAAAAAACTTTCTTAGACAATTTTTATTGACGTTAGTTCCAAACTAAAAGAATTAGATAGTTTGGCAAAAAAAAATTATTTTACACTGTATGAAATGTCTTAGAAAAATTTTTGAAAAATTTTTTTGAAAAGACAATTTTTTTTCAATAATGTTCACTTTTAGTACGTAAAAAAACTTTCTTAGACAATTTTTAATGCCGTTAGTTCCAAACTAAAAGAATTAGATAGTTTCGCAAAAAAAAATTATTTTTCACTGTATGAAATGTCTTGGAAAAGATTTTTTAAAAAGACAATTTTTTTTCAATAATGTTCATTTTTAGTACGTAAAAAAACTTTCTTAGACAATTTTTAATGACGTTAGTTCCAAACTAAAAGATTTAGATAGTTTCGCAAAAAAAAATTATTTTTCACTGTATGAAATGTCTTGGAAAAATTTTTTTGAAAAGCCAATTTATTTTCAATAATGTTCATTTTTAGTACGTAAAAAAACTTTCTTAGACAATTTTTAATGACGTTAGTTCCAAACTAAAAGAATTAGATAGTTTCGCAAAAAAAAAATATTTTTCACTGTATGAAATGTCTTAGAAAAATTTTTGAAAAATTTTTTTGAAAAGACAACTTTTTTTCTATAATATTCATTTTTAGTACGTAAAAAAACTTTTTTAGACAATTTTTAATGACGTTAGTTCCAAACTAAAAGAATTAGATAGTTTCGCAAAAAAAAATTATTTTTCACTGTATGAAATGTCTTAGAAAAATTTTTGAAATATTTTTTTTAAAGGACAATTTTTTCCAATAATGTTCACTTTTAGTACGTAAAAAAACTTTCTTAGACAATTTTTAATGACGTTAGTTCCAAACTAAAAGAATTAGATAGTTTCGCAAAAAAAAATTATTTTTTACTGTATGATATGTCTTGGAAAAATTTTTTTAAAAAGACAATTTTTTTTCAATAATGTTCATTTTTAGTACGTAAAAAAACTTTCTTAGACAATTTTTAATGACGTTAGTTCCAAACTAAAAGAATTAGATAGTTTCTCAAAAAATAATTATTTTTCACTGTATGAAACGTCTTGGAATACTTTTTTTAAAAGCCAATTTTTTTTCAATAATGTTCACTTTTAGTACGTAAAAAAACTTTCTTAGACAATTTTTAATGACGTTAGTTCCAAACTAAAAGAATTAGATAGTTTGGCAAAAAAAAATTATTTTTCACTGTATGAAATGTCTTAGAAAAATCTTTGAAACATTTTTTTGAAAAGACAATTTTGTTTCAATAATGTTCACTTTTATTATGTAAAAAAACTTTCTTAGACAATTTTTAATGACGTTAGTTCCAAACTAAAAGAATTAGATAGTTTCGCAAAAAAAAATTATTTTTCACTGTATGAAATGTCTTAGAAAGATTTTTGAAAAATGACAATTTTTTTTCAATGATGTTCACTTTTAGTACGTAAAAAAACTTTCTTAGACAATTTTTAATGCCGTTAGTTCCAAACTAAAAGAATTAGATAGTTTTGCAAAAAAAAATTATTTTTCACTGTATGAAATGTCTTAGAAAAATTTTTGAAAAATTTTTTTGAAAAGACAATTTTTTTTCAATTATGTTCACTTTTAGTACGTAAAAAAACTTTCTTAGACAATTTTTAATGCCGTTAGTTCCAAACTAAAAGAATTAGATAGTTTCGCAAAAAAAAATTATTTTTCACTGTATGAAATGTCTTAGAAAAGTTTTTGAAAAATTTTTTTGAAAAGACAATTTTTTTTCAATGATGTTCACTTTTAGTACGTAAAAAAACTTTCTTAGACAATTTTTAATGCCGTTAGTTCCAAACTAAAAGAATTAGATAGTTTCCCAAAAAAAAAATATTTTTTACTGTATGAAATGTCTTGGAAAAAATTTTTTAAAAAGCCAATTTTTTTTCAATAATGTTCATTTTTAGTACGTAAAAAAACTTTCTTAGACAATTTTTAATGACTTTAGTTCCAAACTAAAAGAATTAGAGAGTTTGGCAAAAAAAAATTATTTTTCACTGTATGGAAATGTCTTAGAAAGATTTTTGAAACATTTTTTTGAAAAGACAATTTTTTTCAATAATGTTCACTTTTAGTACGTAAAAAAGCATTCTTAGACAATTTTTAATGACGTTAGTTCCAAACTAAAAGAATTAGATAGTTTCGCAAAAAAAAATTATTTTTCACTGTATGAAATGTCTTGGAATAATTTTTTTGAAAAGACAATTTTTTTCAATAATGTTCACTTTTAGTACGTAAAAAAACTTTCTTAGACAATTTTTAATGACGTTAGTTCCAAACTAAAAGAATTAGATAGTTTCGCAAAAAAAAATTATTTTTCACTGCATGAAATGTCTTAGAAAAATTTTTGAAAATTTTTTTGAAACGACAATTTTTTTTCAATAATATTCATTTTTAGTACGTAAAAAAACTTTTTTAGACAACTTTTAATGACGTTAGTTCCAAACTAAAAGAATTAGATAATTTCGCAAAAAAAAATTATTTTTTACTGTATGATATGTCTTGGAAAAATTTTTTTGAAAAGACAATTTTTTTTCAATAATGTTCATTTTTAGTACGTAAAAAAACTTTCTTAGACAATTTTTAATGACGTTAGTTCCAAACTAAAAGAATTAGATAGTTTCGCAAAAAAAAATTATTTTTCACTGTATGAAATGTCTTAGAAAAATTTTTGAAAAATTTTTTTGAAAAGACAATTTTTTTTCTATAATATTCATTTTTAGTACGTAAAAAAACTTTCTTAGACAATTTTTAATGACGTTAGTTCCAAACTAAAAGAAATAGATAGTTTCGCAAAAAAAAATTAATTTTCACTGTATGAAATGTCTTGGAAAAAATTTTTTAAAAAGCCAATTTTTTTTCAATAATGTTCATTTTTAGTACGTAAAAAAACTTTCTTAGACAATTTTTAATGTCGTTAGTTCCAAACTAAAAGAATTAGATAGTTTCGCAAAAAAAAAATAATTTTCACTGTATGAAATGTCTTAGAAGGATTTTTGAACAAATTTTTTTAAAAGACAATTTTTTTTCAATAATGTTCACTTTTAGTACGTAAAAAAACTTTCTTAGACAATTTTTAATGATGTTAGTTCCAAACTAAAAGAATTAGATAGTTTCGCAAAAAAAAATTATTTTTCACTGTATGAAATGTCTTGGAAAAATTTTTAGAAAAGACAATTTTTTTTCAATAATGTTCATTTTTAGTACGTAAAAAAACTTTCTTAGACAATTTTTATTGACGATAGTTCCAAACTAAAAGAATTAGACAGTTTCTCAAAAAATAATTATTTTTCACTATATGAAATGTCTTGGAATACTTTTTTTGAAAAGCCAATTTTTTTTCAATAATGTTCACTTTTAGTACGTAAAAAAACTTTCTTAGACAATTTTTAATGACGTTAGTTCCAAACTAAAAGAATTAGATAGTTTCGCAAAAAAAAATTATTTTTCACTGTATGAAATGTCTTAGAAAAATCTTTGAAACATTTTTTTGAAAAGACAATTTTTTTTCAATAATGTTCACTTTTAGTACGTAAAAAAACTTTCTTAGACAATTTTTATTGACGTTAGTTCCATACTAAAAGAATTAGATAGTTTCGCAAAAAAAAATTATTTTTCACTGTATGAAATGTCTTAGAAAAATTTTTGAAAAATTTTTTTTAAAGGACAATTTTTTTTCAATAATGTTCACTTTTAGTACGTAAAAAAACTTTCTTAGACAATTTTTAATGACGTTAGTTCCAAACTAAAAGAATTAGATAGTTTCGCTAAAAAAAATTATTTTTCACTGTATGAAATGTCTTGAAAAAATTTTTTTGAAAAGACAATTTTTTTTCAATAATGTTCACTTTTAGTACGTAAAAAAACTTTCTTAGACAATTTTTAATGACGTTAATTCCAAACTAAAAGAATTAGATAGTTTCGCAAAAAAAAATTATTTTTCACTGTATGAAATGTCTTAGAAAAATTTTTGAATAAATTTTTTGAAAAGACAATTTATTTTCAATAATGTTCACTTTTAGTACGTAAAAAAGCATTCTTAGACAATTTTTAATGACGTTAGTTCCAAACTAAACGAATTAGATAGTTTTGCAAAAAAAAAATTATTTTTCATTGTATGAAATGTCTTAGAAAAATTTTTGAATTAATTTTTTGAAAAGACAATTTTTTTTCAATTATGTTCATTTTTAGTACGTAAAAAAACTTTCTTAGACAATTTTTAATGACATTAGTTCCAAACTAAAAGAATTAGATAGTTTCGCAAAAAAAAATTATTTTTCACTGTATGAAATGTCTTGGAAAAATTTTTTGAAAAAACAATTGTTTTTCAATAATGTTCATTTTTAGTACGTAAAAAAACTTTTTTAGACAATTTTTAACGACGTTAGTTCCAAACTAAGAGAATTAGATAGTTTCGCAAAAAAAAATTATTTTTCACTGTATGAAATGTCTTGGAATAATTTTTTTGATAAGACAATTTTTTTCAATAATGTTCACTTTTAGTACGTAAAAAAACTTTCTTAGACAATTTTTAATGACGTTAGTTCCAAACTAAAAGAATTAGATAGTTTCGCAAAAAAAAATTATTTTTCACTGTATGAAATGTCTTAGAAAAATTTTTGAAATATTTTTTTTAAAGGACAATTTTTTTCAATAATGTTCACTTTTAGTACGTAAAAAAACTTTCTTAGACAATTTTTAATGACGTTAGTTCCAAACTAAAAGAATTAGATAGTTTCGCAAAAAAAAATTATTTTTTACTGTATGAAATGTCTTGGAAAACTTTTTTGAAAAAACAATTTTTTTTCAATAATGTTCATTTTTAGTACGTAAAAAAACTTTTTTAGACAATTTTTAACGACGTTAGTTCCAAACTAAAAGAATTAGATAGTTTCGCAAAAAAAAATTATTTTTCACTGTATGAAATGTCTTGGAATAATTTTTTTGAAAAGACAATTTTTTACAATAATGTTCACTTTTAGTACGTAAAAAAACTTTCTTAGACAATTTTTAATGACGTTAGTTCCAAACTAAAAGAATTAGATAGTTTGGCAAAAAAAAATTATTTTACACTGTATGAAATGTCTTAGAAAAATTTTTGAAAATTTTTTTGAAAAGACAATTTTTTTTCAATAATGTTCACTTTTAGTACGTAAAAAAACTTTCTTAGACAATTTTTAATGCCGTTAGTTCCAAACTAAAAGAATTAGATAGTTTCGCAAAAAAAAATTATTTTTCACTGTATGAAATGTCTTGGAAAAAATTTTTTAAAAAGACAATTTTTTTTCAATAATATTCATTTTAAGTACGTAAAAAAACTTTCTTAGACAATTTTTAATGACGTTAGTTCCAAACTAAAAGAATTAGATAGTTTCGCAAAAAAAAATTATTTTTCACTGTATGAAATGTCTTGGAAAATTTTTTTTGAAAAGCCAATTTATTTTCAATAATGTTCATTTTTAGTACGTAAAAAAACTTTCTTAGACAATTTTTAATGACGTTAGTTCCAAACTAAAAGAATTAGATAGTTTCGCAAAAAAAAATTATTTTTCACTGTATGAAATGTCTTAGAAAAATTTTTGAAAAATTTTTTTGAAAAGACAATTTTTTTTCTATAATATTCATTTTTAGTACGTAAAAAAACTTTTTTAGACAATTTTTAATGACGTTAGTTCCAAACTAAAAGAATTAGATAGTTTCGCAAAAAAAAATTATTTTTCACTGTATGAAATGTCTTAGAAAAATTTTTGAAAAATTTTTTTGAATAGACAATTTTTTTTCAATAATGTTCACTTTTAGTACGTAAAAAAATATTCTTAGACAATTTTTAATGACGTTAGTTCCAAACTAAAAGAATTAGATAGTTTCGCAAAAAAAAATTATTTTTCACTGTATGAAATGTCTTAGAAAAATTTTTGAAAAATTTTTTTTAAAGGACAATTTTTTTTCAATAATGTTCACTTTTAGTACGTAAAAAAACTTTCTTAGACAATTTTTAATGACGTTAGTTCCAAACTAAAAGAATTAGATAGTTTCGCTAAAAAAAATCATTTTTCACTGTATGAAATGTCTTGAAAAAATTTTTTAAAAAGCCAATTTTTTTTCAATAATGTTCATTTTTAGTACGTAAAAAAACTTTCTTAGACAATTTTTAATGACGTTAGTTCCAAACTAAAAGAATTAGAGAGTTTGGCAAAAAGAAATTATTTTTCACTGTATGGAAATGTCTTAGAAAGATTTTTGAAAAGTTTTTTTGAAAAGACAATTTTTTTCAATAATGTTCACTTTTAGTACGTAAAAAAGCATTCTTAGACAATTTTTAATGACGTTAGTTCCAAACTAAAAGAATTAGATAATTTCCCAAAAAAAAATTATTTTTCACTGTATGAAATGTCTTGGAAAAAATTTTTTGAAAAGCCAATTTTTTTTCAATAATGTTCATTTTTAGTACGTAAAAAAACTTTCTTAGACAATTTTTAATGACGTTAGTTCCAAACTAAAAGAATTAGATAGTTTCGCAAAAAAAAATTATTTTTCACTGTATGAAATGTCTTGGAATAATTTTTTTGAAAAGACAATTTTTTTCAATAATGTTCACTTTTAGTACGTAAAAAAACTTTCTTAGACAATTTTTAATGACGTTAGTTCCAAACTAAAAGAATTAGATAGTTTCGCAAAAAAAAATTATTTTTCACAGTATGAAATGTCTTATAAAAATTTTTGAAAATTTTTTTGAAACGACAATTTTTTTTCAATAATATTCATTTTTAGTACGTAAAAAAACTTTTTTAGACAACTTTTAATGACGTTAGTTCCAAACTAAAAGAATTAGATAGTTTCGCAAAAAAAAATTATTTTTTACTGTATGATATGTCTTGGAAAAATTTTTTTGAAAAGACAATTTTTTTTCAATAATGTTCACTTTTAGTACGTAAAAAAACTTTCTTAGACAATTTTTATTGACGATAGTTCCAAACTAAAAGAATTAGACAGTTTCTCAAAAAATAATTATTTTTCACTATATGAAATGTCTTGGAATACTTTTTTTGAAAAGCCAATTTTTTTTCAATAATGTTCACTTTTAGTACGTAAAAAAACTTTCTTAGACAATTTTTAATGACGTTAGTTCCAAACTAAAAGAATTAGATAGTTTCGCAAAAAAAAATTTTTTTTCACTGTATGAAATGTCTTAGAAAAATCTTTGAAACATTTTTTTGAAAAGACAATTTTTTTTCAATAATGTTCACTTTTAGTACGTAAAAAAACTTTCTTAGACAATTTTTATTGACGTTAGTTCCATACTAAAAGAATTAGATAGTTTCGCAAAAAAAAATTATTTTTCACTGTATGAAATGTCTTAGAAAAATTTTTGAAAAATTTTTTTTAAAGGACAATTTTTTTTCAATAATGTTCACTTTTAGTACGTAAAAAAACTTTCTTAGACAATTTTTAATGACGTTAGTTCCAAACTAAAAGAATTAGATAGTTTCGCTAAAAAAAATTATTTTTCACTGTATGAAATGTCTTGAAAAAATTTTTTTGAAAAGACAATTTTTTTTCAATAATGTTCACTTTTAGTACGTAAAAAAACTTTCTTAGACAATTTTTAATGACGTTAATTCCAAACTAAAAGAATTAGATAGTTTCGCAAAAAAAAATTATTTTTCACTGTATGAAATGTCTTAGAAAAATTTTTGAATAAATTTTTTGAAAAGACAATTTATTTTCAATAATGTTCACTTTTAGTACGTAAAAAAGCATTCTTAGACAATTTTTAATGACGTTAGTTCCAAACTAAACGAATTAGATAGTTTTGCAAAAAAAAAATTATTTTTCATTGTATGAAATGTCTTAGAAAAATTTTTGAATTAATTTTTTGAAAAGACAATTTTTTTTCAATTATGTTCATTTTTAGTACGTAAAAAAACTTTCTTAGACAATTTTTAATGACATTAGTTCCAAACTAAAAGAATTAGATAGTTTCGCAAAAAAAAATTATTTTTCACTGTATGAAATGTCTTGGAAAAATTTTTTGAAAAAACAATTGTTTTTCAATAATGTTCATTTTTAGTACGTAAAAAAACTTTTTTAGACAATTTTTAACGACGTTAGTTCCAAACTAAAAGAATTAGATAGTTTCGCAAAAAAAAATTATTTTTCACTGTATGAAATGTCTTGGAATAATTTTTTTGATAAGACAATTTTTTTCAATAATGTTCACTTTTAGTACGTAAAAAAACTTTCTTAGACAATTTTTAATGACGTTAGTTCCAAACTAAAAGAATTAGATAGTTTCGCAAAAAAAAATTATTTTTCACTGTATGAAATGTCTTAGAAAAATTTTTGAAATATTTTTTTTAAAGGACAATTTTTTTCAATAATGTTCACTTTTAGTACGTAAAAAAACTTTCTTAGACAATTTTTAATGACGTTAGTTCCAAACTAAAAGAATTAGATAGTTTCGCAAAAAAAAATTATTTTTTACTGTATGAAATGTCTTGGAAAACTTTTTTGAAAAAACAATTTTTTTTCAATAATGTTCATTTTTAGTACGTAAAAAAACTTTTTTAGACAATTTTTAACGACGTTAGTTCCAAACTAAAAGAATTAGATAGTTTCGCAAAAAAAAATTATTTTTCACTGTATGAAATGTCTTGGAATGATTTTTTTGAAAAGACAATTTTTTACAATAATGTTCACTTTTAGTACGTAAAAAAACTTTCTTAGACAATTTTTAATGACGTTAGTTCCAAACTAAAAGAATTAGATAGTTTGGCAAAAAAAAATTATTTTACACTGTATGAAATGTCTTAGAAAAATTTTTGAAAATTTTTTTGAAAAGACAATTTTTTTTCAATAATGTTCACTTTTAGTACGTAAAAAAACTTTCTTAGACAATTTTTAATGCCGTTAGTTCCAAACTAAAAGAATTAGATAGTTTCGCAAAAAAAAATTATTTTTCACTGTATGAAATGTCTTGGAAAAAATTTTTTAAAAAGACAATTTTTTTTCAATAATATTCATTTTAAGTACGTAAAAAAACTTTCTTAGACAATTTTTAATGACGTTAGTTCCAAACTAAAAGAATTAGATAGTTTCGCAAAAAAAAATTATTTTTCACTGTATGAAATGTCTTGGAAAATTTTTTTTGAAAAGCCAATTTATTTTCAATAATGTTCATTTTTAGTACGTAAAAAAACTTTCTTAGACAGTTTTTAATGACGTTAGTTCCAAACTAAAAGAATTAGATAGTTTCGCAAAAAAAAATTATTTTTCACTGTATGAAATGTCTTAGAAAATTTTTTGAAAAATTTTTTTGAAAAGACAATTTTTTTTCTATAATATTCATTTTTAGTACGTAAAAAAACTTTTTTAGACAATTTTTAATGACGTTAGTTCCAAACTAAAAGAATTAGATAGTTTCGCAAAAAAAAATTATTTTTCACTGTATGAAATGTCTTAGAAAAATTTTTAAAAAATTTTTTTGAATAGACAATTTTTTTTCAATAATGTTCACTTTTAGTACGTAAAAAAATATTCTTAGACAATTTTTAATGACGTTAGTTCCAAACTAAAAGAATTAGATAGTTTCGCAAAAAAAAATTATTTTTCACTGTATGAAATGTCTTAGAAAAATTTTTGAAAAATTTTTTTTAAAGGACAATTTTTTTTCAATAATGTTCACTTTTAGTACGTAAAAAAACTTTCTTAGACAATTTTTAATGACGTTAGTTCCAAACTAAAAGAATTAGATAGTTTCGCTAAAAAAAATCATTTTTCACTGTATGAAATGTCTTGAAAAAATTTTTTTGAAAAGACAATTTTTTTTCAATAATGTTCACTTTTAGTACGTAAAAAAACTTTCTTAGACAATTTTTAATGACGTTAATTCCAAACTAAAAGAATTAGATAGTTTCGCAAAAAAATTATTTTTCACTGTATGAAATGTCTTAGAAAAATTTTTGAATAAATTTTTTGAAAAGACAATTTATTTTCAATAATGTTCACTTTTAGTACGTAAAAAAGCATTCTTAGACAATTTTTAATGACGTTAGTTCCAAACTAAACGAATTAGATAGTTTTGCAAAAAAAAAATTATTTTTCATTGTATGAAATGTCTTAGAAAAATTTTTGATTAATTTTTTGAAAAGACAATTTTTTTTCAATAATGTTCATTTTTAGTACGTAAAAAATCTTTCTTAGACAATTTTTAATGACATTAGTTCCAAACTAAAAGAATTAGATAGTTTCGCAAAAAAAAATTATTTTTCACTGTATGAAATGTCTTGGAAAAATTTTTTGAAAAAACAATTGTTTTTCAATAATGTTCATTTTTAGTACGTAAAAAAACTTTTTTAGACAATTTTTAACGACGTTAGTTCCAAACTAAGAGATATATATAGTTTCGCAAAAAAAAATTATTTTTCACTGTATGAAATGTCTTGGAATAATTTTTTTGATAAGACAATTTTTTTCAATAATGTTCACTTTTAGTACGTAAAAAAACTTTCTTAGACAATTTTTAATGACGTTAGTTCCAAACTAAAAGAATTAGATAGTTTCGCAAAAAAAAATTATTTTTTACTGTATGAAATGTCTTGGAAAACTTTTTTGAAAAAACAATTTTTTTTCAATAATGTTCATTTTTAGTACGTAAAAAAACTTTTTTAGACAATTTTTAACGACGTTAGTTCCAAACTAAAAGAATTAGATAGTTTCGCAAAAAAAAATTATTTTTCACTGTATGAAATGTCTTCGAATAATTTTTTTGAAAAGACAATTTTTTACAATAATGTTCACTTTTAGTACGTAAAAAAACTTTCTTAGACAATTTTTAATGACGTTAGTTCCAAACTAAAAGAATTAGATAGTTTGGCAAAAAAAAATTATTTTACACTGTATGAAATGTCTTAGAAAAATTTTTGAAAAATTTTTTGAAAAGACAATTTTTTTTCAATAATGTTCACTTTTAGTACGTAAAAAAACTTTCTTAGACAATTTTTAATGCCGTTAGTTCCAAACTAAAAGAATTAGATAGTTTCGCAAAAAAAAATTATTTTTCACTGTATGAAATGTCTTGGAAAAAATTTTTTAAAAAGACATTTTTTTTTCAATAATGTTCATTTTTAGTACGTAAAAAAACTTTCTTAGACAATTTTTAATGACGTTAGTTCCAAACTAAAAGAATTAGATAGTTTCGCAAAAAAAAATTATTTTTCACTGTATGAAATGTCTTGGAAAAGTTTTTTTGAAAAGCCAATTTATTTTCAATAATGTTCATTTTTAGTACGTAAAAAAACTTTCTTAGACAATTTTTAATGCCGTTAGTTCCAAACTAAAAGAATTAGATAGTTTCCCAAAAAAAAATTATTTTTCACTGTATGAAATGTCTTGGAAAACTTTTTTGAAAAAACAATTTTTTTTCAATAATGTTCATTTTTAGTACGTAAAAAAACTTTTTTAGACAATTTTTAACGACGTTAGTTCCAAACTAAAAGAATTAGATAGTTTCGCAAAAAAAAATTATTCTTCACTGTATGAAATGTCTTGGGAATAATTTTTTTGAAAAGACAATTTTTTACAATAATGTTCATTTTTAGTACGTAAAAAAACTTTCTTAGACAATTTTTAATGACGTTAGTTCCAAACTAAAAGAATTAGATAGTTTCGCAAAAAAAAATTATTCTTCACTGTATGAAATGTCTTGGAAAAAATTTTTTAAAAAGACATTTTTTTTTCAATAATGTTCATTTTTAGTACGTAAAAAAACTTTCTTAGACAATTTTTAATGACGTTAGTTCCAAACTAAAAGAATTAGATAGTTTCGCAAAAAAAAATTATTTTTCACTGTATGAAATGTCTTGGAAAAGTTTTTTTGAAAAGCCAATTTATTTTCAATAATGTTCATTTTTAGTACGTAAAAAAACTTTCTTAGACAATTTTTAATGACGTTAGTTCCAAACTAAAAGAATTAGATAGTTTCGCAAAAAAAAATTATTTTTCACTGTATGAAATGTCTTAAAAAAATTTTTGAAAAATTTTTTTGAAAAGACAACTTTTTTTCTATAATATTCATTTTTAGTACGTAAAAAAACTTTTTTAGACAATTTTTAATGACGTTAGTTCCAAACTAAAAGAATTAGATAGTTTCGCAAAAAAAAATTATTTTTTACTGTATGAAATGTCTTAGAAAAATTTTTGAAATATTTTTTTTAAAGGACAATTTTTTCCAATAATGTTCACTTTTAGTACGTAAAAAAACTTTCTTAGACAATTTTTAATGACGTTAGTTCCAAACTAAAAGAATTAGATAGTTTCCCAAAAAAAAATTATTTTTTACTGTATGATATGTCTTGGAAAAATTTTTTGAAAAAGACAATTTTTTTTCAATAATGTTCATTTTTAGTACGTAAAAAAACTTTCTTAGACAATTTTTAATGACGTTAGTTCCAAACTAAAAGAATTAGATAGTTTCTCAAAAAATAATTATTTTTCACTGTATGAAACGTCTTGGAATACTTTTTTTGAAAAGCCAATTTTTTTTCAATAATGTTCACTTTTAGTACGTAAAAAAACTTTCTTAGACAATTTTTAATGACGTTAGTTCCAAACTAAAAGAATTAGATAGTTTCGCTAAAAAAAATTATTTTTCACTGTATGAAATGTCTTAGAAAAATCTTTGAAACATTTTTTTGAAAAGACAATTTTTTTTCAATAATGTTTACTTTTAGTACGTAAAAAAACTTTCTTAGACAATTTTTAATGACGTTAGTTCCAAACTAAAAGAATTAGATAGTTTCGCAAAAAAAAATTAATTTTCACTGTATGAAATGTCTTAGAAAGATTTTTGAAAAATGACAATTTTTTTTCAATGATGTTCACTTTTAGTACGTAAAAAAACTTTCTTAGACAATTTTTAATGCCGTTAGTTCCAAACTAAAAGAATTAGATAGTTTTGCAAAAAAAAATTATTTTTCACTGTATGAAATGTCTTAGAAAAATTTTTGAAAAATTTTTTTGAAAAGACAATTTTTTTTCAATAATGTTCACTTTTAGTACGTAAAAAAACTTTCTTAGACAATTTTTAATGACGTTAGTTCCAAACTAAAAGAATTAGATAGTTTCGCAAAAAAAAACTAATTTTCACTGTATGAAATGTCTTATAAAAATTTTTGAAAAATTTTTTTGAAAAGACAATTTTTTTTCAATGATGTTCACTTTTAGTACGTAAAAAAACTTTCTTAGACAATTTTTAATGCCGTTAGTTCCAAACTAAAAGAATTAGATAGTTTGGCAAAAAAAAATTATTTTTCACAGTATGAAATGTCTTAGAAAGATTTTTGAAAAGTTTTTTTGAAAAGACAATTTTTTTCAATAATGTTCACTTTTAGTACGTAAAAAAACATTCTTAGACAATTTTTAATGCCGTTAGTTCCAAACTAAAAGAATTAGATAGTTTCCCAAAAAAAAATTATTTTTCACTGTATGAAATGTCTTGGAAAACTTTTTTGAAAAAACAATTTTTTTTCAATAATGTTCATTTTTAGTACGTAAAAAAACTTTTTTAGACAATTTTTAACGACGTTAGTTCCAAACTAAAAGAATTAGATAGTTTCGCAAAAAAAAATTATTCTTCACTGTATGAAATGTCTTGGAATAATTTTTTTGAAAAGACAATTTTTTACAATAATGTTCACTTTTAGTACGTAAAAAAACTTTCTTAGACAATTTTTATTGACGTTAGTTCCAAACTAAAAGAATTAGATAGTTTGGCAAAAAAAAATTATTTTACACTGTATGAAATGTCTTAGAAAAATTTTTGAAAAATTTTTTTGAAAAGACAATTTTTTTTCAATAATGTTCACTTTTAGTACGTAAAAAAACTTTCTTAGACAATTTTTAATGCCGTTAGTTCCAAACTAAAAGAATTAGATAGTTTCGCAAAAAAAAATTATTTTTCACTGTATGAAATGTCTTGGAAAAGATTTTTTAAAAAGACAATTTTTTTTCAATAATGTTCATTTTTAGTACGTAAAAAAACTTTCTTAGACAATTTTTAATGACGTTAGTTCCAAACTAAAAGAATTAGATAGTTTCGCAAAAAAAAATTATTTTTCACTGTATGAAATGTCTTGGAAAAATTTTTTTGAAAAGCCAATTTATTTTCAATAATGTTCATTTTTAGTACGTAAAAAAACTTTCTTAGACAATTTTTAATGACGTTAGTTCCAAACTAAAAGAATTAGATAGTTTCGCAAAAAAAAAATATTTTTCACTGTATGAAATGTCTTAGAAAAATTTTTGAAAAATTTTTTTGAAAAGACAACTTTTTTTCTATAATATTCATTTTTAGTACGTAAAAAAACTTTTTTAGACAATTTTTAATGACGTTAGTTCCAAACTAAAAGAATTAGATAGTTTCGCAAAAAAAAATTATTTTTCACTGTATGAAATGTCTTAGAAAAATTTTTGAAATATTTTTTTTAAAGGACAATTTTTTCCAATAATGTTCACTTTTAGTACGTAAAAAAACTTTCTTAGACAATTTTTAATGACGTTAGTTCCAAACTAAAAGAATTAGATAGTTTCGCAAAAAAAAATTATTTTTTACTGTATGATATGTCTTGGAAAAATTTTTTTAAAAAGACAATTTTTTTTCAATAATGTTCATTTTTAGTACGTAAAAAAACTTTCTTAGACAATTTTTAATGACGTTAGTTCCAAACTAAAAGAATTAGATAGTTTCTCAAAAAATAATTATTTTTCACTGTATGAAACGTCTTGGAATACTTTTTTTAAAAGCCAATTTTTTTTCAATAATGTTCACTTTTAGTACGTAAAAAAACTTTCTTAGACAATTTTTAATGACGTTAGTTCCAAACTAAACGAATTAGATAGTTTGGCAAAAAAAAATTATTTTTCACTGTATGAAATGTCTTAGAAAAATCTTTGAAACATTTTTTTGAAAAGACAATTTTGTTTCAATAATGTTCACTTTTATTATGTAAAAAAACTTTCTTAGACAATTTTTAATGACGTTAGTTCCAAACTAAAAGAATTAGATAGTTTCGCAAAAAAAAATTATTTTTCACTGTATGAAATGTCTTAGAAAGATTTTTGAAAAATGACAATTTTTTTTCAATGATGTTCACTTTTAGTACGTAAAAAAACTTTCTTAGACAATTTTTAATGCCGTTAGTTCCAAACTAAAAGAATTAGATAGTTTTGCAAAAAAAAATTATTTTTCACTGTATGAAATGTCTTAGAAAAATTTTTGAAAAATTTTTTTGAAAAGACAATTTTTTTTCAATAATGTTCACTTTTAGTACGTAAAAAAACTTTCTTAGACAATTTTTAATGCCGTTAGTTCCAAACTAAAAGAATTAGATAGTTTCGCAAAAAAAAATTATTTTTCACTGTATGAAATGTCTTAGAAAAATTTTTGAAAAATTTTTTTGAAAAGACAATTTTTTTTCAATGATGTTCACTTTTGGTACGTAAAAAAACTTTCTTAGACAATTTTTAATGCCGTTAGTTCCAAACTAAAAGAATTAGATAGTTTCCCAAAAAAAAATTATTTTTCACTGTATGAAATGTCTTGGAAAAAATTTTTTAAAAAGCCAATTTTTTTTCAATAATGTTCATTTTTAGTACGTAAAAAAACTTTCTTAGACAATTTTTAATGACGTTAGTTCCAAACTAAAAGAATTAGAGAGTTTGGCAAAAAAAAATTATTTTTCACTGTATGGAAATGTCTTAGAAAAATTTTTGAAAAGTTTTTTTGAAAAGACAATTTTTTTCAATAATGTTCACTTTTAGTACGTAAAAAAGCATTCTTAGACAATTTTTAATGACGTTAGTTCCAAACTAAAAGAATTAGATAGTTTCCCAAAAAAAAATTATTTTTCACTGTATGAAATGTCTTGGAAAACTTTTTTGAAAAAACAATTTTTTTTCAATAATGTTCATTTTTAGTACGTAAAAAAACTTTTTTAGACAATTTTTAACGACGTTAGTTCCAAACTAAAAGAATTAGATAGTTTCGCAAAAAAAAATTATTCTTCACTGTATGAAATGTCTTGGGAATAATTTTTTTGAAAAGACAATTTTTTACAATAATGTTCATTTTTAGTACGTAAAAAAACTTTCTTAGACAATTTTTAATGACGTTAGTTCCAAACTAAAAGAATTAGATAGTTTCGCAAAAAAAAATTATTCTTCACTGTATGAAATGTCTTGGAAAAAATTTTTTAAAAAGACATTTTTTTTTCAATAATGTTCATTTTTAGTACGTAAAAAAACTTTCTTAGACAATTTTTAATGACGTTAGTTCCAAACTAAAAGAATTAGATAGTTTCGCAAAAAAAAATTATTTTTCACTGTATGAAATGTCTTGGAAAAGTTTTTTTGAAAAGCCAATTTATTTTCAATAATGTTCATTTTTAGTACGTAAAAAAACTTTCTTAGACAATTTTTAATGACGTTAGTTCCAAACTAAAAGAATTAGATAGTTTCGCAAAAAAAAATTATTTTTCACTGTATGAAATGTCTTAAAAAAATTTTTCAAAAATTTTTTTGAAAAGACAACTTTTTTTCTATAATATTCATTTTTAGTACGTAAAAAAACTTTTTTAGACAATTTTTAATGACGTTAGTTCCAAACTAAAAGAATTAGATAGTTTCGCAAAAAAAAATTATTTTTCACTGTATGAAATGTCTTAGAAAAATTTTTGAAATATTTTTTTTAAAGGACAATTTTTTCCAATAATGTTCACTTTTAGTACGTAAAAAAACTTTCTTAGACAATTTTTAATGACGTTAGTTCCAAACTAAAAGAATTAGATAGTTTCGCAAAAAAAAATTATTTTTTACTGTATGATATGTCTTGGAAAAATTTTTTGAAAAAGACAATTTTTTTTCAATAATGTTCATTTTTAGTACGTAAAAAAACTTTCTTAGACAATTTTTAATGACGTTAGTTCCAAACTAAAAGAATTAGATAGTTTCTCAAAAAATAATTATTTTTCACTGTATGAAACGTCTTGGAATACTTTTTTTGAAAAGCCAATTTTTTTTCAATAATGTTCACTTTTAGTATGTAAAAAAACTTTCTTAGACAATTTTTAATGACGTTAGTTCCAAACTAAAAGAATTAGATAGTTTCGCTAAAAAAAGTTATTTTTCACTGTATGAAATGTCTTAGAAAAATCTTTGAAACATTTTTTTGAAAAGACAATTTTTTTTCAATAATGTTTACTTTTAGTACGTAAAAAAACTTTCTTAGACAATTTTTAATGACGTTAGTTCCAAACTAAAAGAATTAGATAGTTTCGCAAAAAAAAATTAATTTTCACTGTATGAAATGTCTTAGAAAGGTTTTTGAAAAATGACAATTTTTTTTCAATGATGTTCACTTTTAGTACGTAAAAAAACTTTCTTAGACAATTTTTAATGCCGTTAGTTCCAAACTAAAAGAATTAGATAGTTTTGCAAAAAAAAATTATTTTTCACTGTATGAAATGTCTTAGAAAAATTTTTGAAAAATTTTTTTGAAAAGACAATTTTTTTTCAATAATGTTCACTTTTAGTACGTAAAAAAACTTTCTTAGACAATTTTTAATGCCGTTAGTTCCAAACTAAAAGAATTAGATAGTTTCGCAAAAAAAAACTAATTTTCACTGTATGAAATGTCTTATAAAAATTTTTGAAAAATTTTTTTGAAAAGACAATTTTTTTTCAATGATGTTCACTTTTAGTACGTAAAAAAACTTTCTTAGACAATTTTTAATGCCGTTAGTTCCAAACTAAAAGAATTAGATAGTTTGGCAAAAAAAAATTATTTTTCACAGTATGAAATGTCTTAGAAAGATTTTTGAAAAGTTTTTTTGAAAAGACAATTTTTTTCAATAATGTTCACTTTTAGTACGTAAAAAAACATTCTTAGACAATTTTTAATGCCGTTAGTTCCAAACTAAAAGAATTAGATAGTTTCCCAAAAAAAAATTATTTTTCACTGTATGAAATGTCTTGGAAAACTTTTTTGAAAAAACAATTTTTTTTCAATAATGTTCATTTTTAGTACGTAAAAAAACTTTTTTAGACAATTTTTAACGACGTTAGTTCCAAACTAAAAGAATTAGATAGTTTCGCAAAAAAAAATTATTCTTCACTGTATGAAATGTCTTGGAATAATTTTTTTGAAAAGACAATTTTTTACAATAATGTTCACTTTTAGTACGTAAAAAAACTTTCTTAGACAATTTTTATTGACGTTAGTTCCAAACTAAAAGAATTAGATAGTTTGGCAAAAAAAAATTATTTTACACTGTATGAAATGTCTTAGAAAAATTTTTGAAAAATTTTTTTGAAAAGACAATTTTTTTTCAATAATGTTCACTTTTAGTACGTAAAAAAACTTTCTTAGACAATTTTTAATGCCGTTAGTTCCAAACTAAAAGAATTAGATAGTTTCGCAAAAAAAAATTATTTTTCACTGTATGAAATGTCTTGGAAAAGATTTTTTAAAAAGACAATTTTTTTTCAATAATGTTCATTTTTAGTACGTAAAAAAACTTTCTTAGACAATTTTTAATGACGTTAGTTCCAAACTAAAAGAATTAGATAGTTTCGCAAAAAAAAATTATTTTTCACTGTATGAAATGTCTTGGAAAAATTTTTTTGAAAAGCCAATTTATTTTCAATAATGTTCATTTTTAGTACGTAAAAAAACTTTCTTAGACAATTTTTAATGACGTTAGTTCCAAACTAAAAGAATTAGATAGTTTCGCAAAAAAAAAATATTTTTCACTGTATGAAATGTCTTAGAAAAATTTTTGAAAAATTTTTTTGAAAAGACAACTTTTTTTCTATAATATTCATTTTTAGTACGTAAAAAAACTTTTTTAGACAATTTTTAATGACGTTAGTTCCAAACTAAAAGAATTAGATAGTTTCGCAAAAAAAAATTATTTTTCACTGTATGAAATGTCTTAGAAAAATTTTTGAAATATTTTTTTTAAAGGACAATTTTTTCCAATAATGTTCACTTTTAGTACGTAAAAAAACTTTCTTAGACAATTTTTAATGACGTTAGTTCCAAACTAAAAGAATTAGATAGTTTCGCAAAAAAAAATTATTTTTTACTGTATGATATGTCTTGGAAAAATTTTTTTAAAAAGACAATTTTTTTTCAATAATGTTCATTTTTAGTACGTAAAAAAACTTTCTTAGACAATTTTTAATGACGTTAGTTCCAAACTAAAAGAATTAGATAGTTTCTCAAAAAATAATTATTTTTCACTGTATGAAACGTCTTGGAATACTTTTTTTAAAAGCCAATTTTTTTTCAATAATGTTCACTTTTAGTACGTAAAAAAACTTTCTTAGACAATTTTTAATGACGTTAGTTCCAAACTAAAAGAATTAGATAGTTTGGCAAAAAAAAATTATTTTTCACTGTATGAAATGTCTTAGAAAAATCTTTGAAACATTTTTTTGAAAAGACAATTTTGTTTCAATAATGTTCACTTTTATTATGTAAAAAAACTTTCTTAGACAATTTTTAATGACGTTAGTTCCAAACTAAAAGAATTAGATAGTTTCGCAAAAAAAAATTATTTTTCACTGTATGAAATGTCTTAGAAAGATTTTTGAAAAATGACAATTTTTTTTCAATGATGTTCACTTTTAGTACGTAAAAAAACTTTCTTAGACAATTTTTAATGCCGTTAGTTCCAAACTAAAAGAATTAGATAGTTTTGCAAAAAAAAATTATTTTTCACTGTATGAAATGTCTTAGAAAAATTTTTGAAAAATTTTTTTGAAAAGACAATTTTTTTTCAATAATGTTCACTTTTAGTACGTAAAAAAACTTTCTTAGACAATTTTTAATGCCGTTAGTTCCAAACTAAAAGAATTAGATAGTTTCGCAAAAAAAAATTATTTTTCACTGTATGAAATGTCTTATAAAAATTTTTGAAAAATTTTTTTGAAAAGACAATTTTTTTTCAATGATGTTCACTTTTGGTACGTAAAAAAACTTTCTTAGACAATTTTTAATGCCGTTAGTTCCAAACTAAAAGAATTAGATAGTTTCCCAAAAAAAAATTATTTTTCACTGTATGAAATGTCTTGGAAAAAATTTTTTAAAAAGCCAATTTTTTTTCAATAATGTTCATTTTTAGTACGTAAAAAAACTTTCTTAGACAATTTTTAATGACGTTAGTTCCAAACTAAAAGAATTAGAGAGTTTGGCAAAAAAAAATTATTTTTCACTGTATGGAAATGTCTTAGAAAAATTTTTGAAAAGTTTTTTTGAAAAGACAATTTTTTTCAATAATGTTCACTTTTAGTACGTAAAAAAGCATTCTTAGACAATTTTTAATGACGTTAGTTCCAAACTAAAAGAATTAGATAGTTTCCCAAAAAAAAATTATTTTTCACTGTATGAAATGTCTTGGAAAAAATTTTTTGAAAAGCCAATTTTTTTTCAATAATGTTCATTTTTAGTACGTAAAAAAACTTTCTTAGACAATTTTTAATGACGTTAGTTCCAAACTAAAAGAATTAGATAGTTTCGCAAAAAAAAATTATTTTTCACTGTATGAAATGTCTTGGAATAATTTTTTTGAAAAGACAATTTTTTTCAATAATGTTCACTTTTAGTACGTAAAAAAACTTTCTTAGATAATTTTTAATGACGTTAGTTCCAAACTAAAAGAATTAGATAGTTTCGCAAAAAAAAATTATTTTTCACTGTATGAAATGTCTTAGAAAAGTCTTTGAAACATTTTTTTGAAAAGACAATTTTTTTTCAATAATGTTCACTTTTAGTACGTAAAAAAACTTTCTTAGACAATTTTTAATGACGTTAGTTCCAAACTAAAAGAATTAGATAGTTTCGCAAAAAAAAATTAATTTTCACTGTATGAAATGTCTTAGAAAGATTTTTGAAAAATGACAATTTTTTTTCAATGATGTTCACTTTTAGTACGTAAAAAAACTTTCTTAGACAATTTTTAATGCCGTTAGTTCCAAACTAAAAGAATTAGATAGTTTTGCAAAAAAAAATTATTTTTCACTGTATGAAATGTCTTAGAAAAATTTTTGAAAAATTTTTTTGAAAAGACAATTTTTTTTCAATAATGTTCACTTTTAGTACGTAAAAAAACTTTCTTAGACAATTTTTAATGCCGTTAGTTCCAAACTAAAAGAATTAGATAGTTTCGCAAAAAAAAATTAATTTTCACTGTATGAAATGTCTTATAAAAATTTTTGAAAAATTTTTTTGAAAAGACAATTTTTTTTCAATGATGTTCACTTTTAGTACGTAAAAAAACTTTCTTAGACAATTTTTAATGCCGTTAGTTCCAAACTAAAAGAATTAGATAGTTTCCCAAAAAAAAATCATTTTTCACTGTATGAAATGTCTTGGAAAAAATTTTTTAAAAAGCCAATTTTTTTTCAATAATGTTCATTTTTAGTACGTAAAAAAACTTTCTTAGACAATTTTTAATGACGTTAGTTCCAAACTAAAAGAATTAGAGAGTTTGGCAAAAAAAAATTATTTTTCACTGTATGGAAATGTCTTAGAAAGATTTTTGAAAAGTTTTTTTGAAAAGACAATTTTTTTCAATAATGTTCACTTTTAGTACGTATAAAAGCATTTTTAGACAATTTTTAATGACGTTAGTTCCAAACTAAAAGAATTAGATAGTTTCCCAAAAAAAAATTATTTTTCACTGTATGAAATGTCTTGGAAAAAATTTTTTGAAAAGCCAATTTTTTTTCAATAATGTTCATTTTTAGTACGTAAAAAAACTTTCTTAGACAATTTTTAATGACGTTAGTTCCAAACCAAAAGAATTAGATAGTTTCGCAAAAAAAAATTATTTTTCACTGTATGAAATGTCTTGGAATAATTTTTTTGAAAAGACAATTTTTTTCAATAATGTTCACTTTTAGTACGTAAAAAAACTTTCTTAGACAATTTTTAATGACGTTAGTTCCAAACTAAAAGAATTAGATAGTTTCGCAAAAAAAAATTATTTTTCACAGTATGAAATGTCTTAGAAAAATTTTTGAAAATTTTTTTGAAACGACAATTTTTTTTCAATAATATTCATTTTTAGTACGTAAAAAAACTTTTTTAGACAACTTTTAATGACGTTAGTTCCAAACTAAAAGAATTAGATAGTTTCGCAAAAAAAAATTATTTTTTACTGTATGATATGTCTTGGAAAAATTTTTTTGAAAAGACAATTTTTTTTCAATAATGTTCATTTTTAGTACGTAAAAAAACTTTCTTAGACAATTTTTAATGACGTTAGTTCCAAACTAAAAGAATTAGATAGTTTCGCAAAAAAAAATTATTTTTCACTGTATGAAATGTCTTAGAAAAATTTTTGAAAAATGACAATTTTTTTTCAATGATGTTCACTTTTAGTACGTAAAAAAACTTTCTTAGACAATTTTTAATGCCGTTAGTTCCAAACTAAAAGAATTAGATAGTTTTGCAAAAAAAAATTATTTTTCACTGTATGAAATGTCTTAGAAAAATTTTTGAAAAATTTTTTTGAAAAGACAATTTTTTTTCAATAATGTTCACTTTTAGTACGTAAAAAAACTTTCTTAGACAATTTTTAATGCCGTTAGTTCCAAACTAAAAGAATTAGATAGTTTCCCAAAAAAAAATTATTTTTCACTGTATGAAATGTCTTGGAAAAAATTTTTTAAAAAGCCAATTTTTTTTCAATAATGTTCATTTTTAGTACGTAAAAAAACTTTCTTAGACAATTTTTAATGACGTTAGTTCCAAACTAAAAGAATTAGAGAGTTTGGCAAAAAAAAATTATTTTTCACTGTATGGAAATGTCTTAGAAAGATTTTTGAAAAATTTTTTTGAAAAGACAATTTTTTTCAATAATGTTCACTTTTAGTACGTAAAAAAACATTCTTAGACAATTTTTAATGACGTTAGTTCCAAACTAAAAGAATTAGATAGTTTCCCAAAAAAAAATTATTTTTCACTGTATGAAATGTCTTGGAAAAAATTTTTTGAAAAGCCAATTTTTTTTCAATAATGTTCATTTTTAGTACGTAAAAAAACTTTCTTAGACAATTTTTAATGACGTTAGTTCCAAACTAAAAGAATTAGATAGTTTCGCAAAAAAAAATTATTTTTCACTGTATGAAATGTCTTGGAATAATTTTTTTGAAAAGACAATTTTTTTCAATAATGTTCACTTTTAGTACGTAAAAAAACTTTCTTAGACAATTTTTAATGACGTTAGTTCCAAACTAAAAGAATTAGATATTTTACTTATATTTTACTTATTATTATTACTGTATTTTTCACTGTATGAAATGTCTTGGAAAACTTTTTTGAAAAAACAATTTTTTTTCAATAATGTTCATTTTTAGTACGTAAAAAAACTTTTTTAGACAATTTTTAACGACGTTAGTTCCAAACTAAAAGAATTAGATAGTTTCGCAAAAAAAAATTATTCTTCACTGTATGAAATGTCTTGGAATAATTTTTTTGAAAAGACAATTTTTTACAATAATGTTCACTTTTAGTACGTAAAAAAACTTTCTTAGACAATTTTTAATGACGTTAGTTCCAAACTAAAAGAATTAGATAGTTTGGCAAAAAAAAATTATTTTACACTGTATGAAATGTCTTAGAAAAATTTTTGAAAAATTTTTTTGAAAAGACAATTTTTTTTCAATAATGTTCACTTTTAGTACGTAAAAAAACTTTCTTAGACAATTTTTAATGCCGTTAGTTCCAAACTAAAAGAATTAGATAGTTTCGCAAAAAAAAATTATTTTTCACTGTATGAAATGTCTTGGAAAAAATTTTTTAAAAAGACAATTTTTTTTCAATAATGTTCATTTTTAGTACGTAAAAAAACTTTCTTAGACAATTTTTAATGACGTTAGTTCCAAACTAAAAGAATTAGATAGTTTCGCAAAAAAAAATTATTTTTCACTGTATGAAATGTCTTGGAAAAATTTTTTTGAAAAGCCAATTTATTTTCAATAATGTTCATTTTTAGTACGTAAAAAAACTTTCTTAGACAATTTTTAATGACGTTAGTTCCAAACTAAAAGAATTAGATAGTTTCGCAAAAAAAAAATATTTTTCACTGTATGAAATGTCTTAGAAAAATTTTTGAAAAATTTTTTTGAAAAGACAACTTTTTTTCTATAATATTCATTTTTAGTACGTAAAAAAACTTTTTTAGACAATTTTTAATGACGTTAGTTCCAAACTAAAAGAATTAGATAGTTTCGCAAAAAAAAATTATTTTTCACTGTATGAAATGTCTTAGAAAAATTTTTGAAATATTTTTTTTAAAGGACAATTTTTTCCAATAATGTTCACTTTTAGTACGTAAAAAAACTTTCTTAGACAATTTTTAATGACGTTAGTTCCAAACTAAAAGAATTAGATAGTTTCGCAAAAAAAAATTATTTTTTACCGTATGATATGTCTTGGAAAAATTTTTTTAAAAAGACAATTTTTTTTCAATAATGTTCATTTTTAGTACGTAAAAAAACTTTCTTAGACAATTTTTAATGACGTTAGTTCCAAACTAAAAGAATTAGATAGTTTCTCAAAAAATAATTATTTTTCACTGTATGAAACGTCTTGGAATACTTTTTTTAAAAGCCAATTTTTTTTCAATAATGTTCACTTTTAGTACGTAAAAAAACTTTCTTAGACAATTTTTAATGACGTTAGTTCCAAACTAAAAGAATTAGATAGTTTCGCAAAAAAAAATTATTTTTCACTGTATGAAATGTCTTAGAAAGATTTTTGAAAAATGACAATTTTTTTTCAATGATGTTCACTTTTAGTACGTAAAAAAACTTTCTTAGACAATTTTTAATGCCGTTAGTTCCAAACTAAAAGAATTAGATAGTTTTGCAAAAAAAAATTATTTTTCACTGTATGAAATGTCTTAGAAAAATTTTTGAAAAATTTTTTTGAAAAGACAATTTTTTTTCAATAATGTTCACTTTTAGTACGTAAAAAAACTTTCTTAGACAATTTTTAATGCCGTTAGTTCCAAACTAAAAGAATTAGATAGTTTCGCAAAAAAAAATTATTTTTCACTGTATGAAATGTCTTAGAAAGATTTTTGAAAAATGACAATTTTTTTTCAATGATGTTCACTTTTAGTACGTAAAAAAACTTTCTTAGACAATTTTTAATGCCGTTAGTTCCAAACTAAAAGAATTAGATAGTTTTGCAAAAAAAAATTATTTTTCACTGTATGAAATGTCTTAGAAAAATTTTTGAAAAATTTTTTTGAAAAGACAATTTTTTTTCAATAATGTTCACTTTTAGTACGTAAAAAAACTTTCTTAGACAATTTTTAATGCCGTTAGTTCCAAACTAAAAGAATTAGATAGTTTCGCAAAAAAAAATTATTTTTCACTGTATGAAATGTCTTATAAAAATTTTTGAAAAATTTTTTTGAAAAGACAATTTTTTTTCAATGATGTTCACTTTTGGTACGTAAAAAAACTTTCTTAGACAATTTTTAATGCCGTTAGTTCCAAACTAAAAGAATTAGATAGTTTCCCAAAAAAAAATTATTTTTCACTGTATGAAATGTCTTGGAAAAAATTTTTTAAAAAGCCAATTTTTTTTCAATAATGTTCATTTTTAGTACGTAAAAAAACTTTCTTAGACAATTTTTAATGACGTTAGTTCCAAACTAAAAGAATTAGAGAGTTTGGCAAAAAAAAATTATTTTTCACTGTATGGAATTGTCTTAGAAAGATTTTTGAAAAATTTTTTTGAAAAGACAATTTTTTTCAATAATGTTCACTTTTAGTACGTAAAAAAACATTCTTAGACAATTTTTAATGACGTTAGTTCCAAACTAAAAGAATTAGATAGTTTCCCAAAAAAAAATTATTTTTCACTGTATGAAATGTCTTGGAAAAAATTTTTTGAAAAGCCAATTTTTTTTCAATAATGTTCATTTTTAGTACGTAAAAAAACTTTCTTAGACAATTTTTAATGACGTTAGTTCCAAACTAAAAGAATTAGATAGTTTCGCAAAAAATAATTATTTTTCACTGTATGAAACGTCTTGGAATACTTTTTTTAAAAGCCAATTTTTTTTCAATAATGTTCACTTTTAGTACGTAAAAAAACTTTCTTAGACAATTTTTAATGACGTTAGTTCCAAACTAAAAGAATTAGATAGTTTCACAAAAAAAAATTATTTTTCACTGTATGAAATGTCTTAGAAAAATCTTTGAAACATTTTTTTGAAAAGACAATTTTGTTTCAATAATGTTCACTTTTATTATGTAAAAAAACTTTCTTAGACAATTTTTAATGACGTTAGTTCCAAACTAAAAGAATTAGATAGTTTCGCAAAAAAAAATTATTTTTCACTGTATGAAATGTCTTAGAAAGATTTTTGAAAAATGACAATTTTTTTTCAATGATGTTCACTTTTAGTACGTAAAAAAACTTTCTTAGACAATTTTTAATGCCGTTAGTTCCAAACTAAAAGAATTAGATAGTTTTGCAAAAAAAAATTATTTTTCACTGTATGAAAGGTCTTAGAAAAATTTTTGAAAAATTTTTTTGAAAAGACAATTTTTTTTCAATAATGTTCACTTTTAGTACGTAAAAAAACTTTCTTAGACAATTTTTAATGCCGTTAGTTCCAAACTAAAAGAATTAGATAGTTTCGCAAAAAAAAATTATTTTTCACTGTATGAAATGTCTTATAAAAATTTTTTAAAAATTTTTTTGAAAAGAAAATTTTTTTTCAATGATGTTCACTTTTGGTACGTAAAAAAACTTTCTTAGACAATTTTTAATGCCGTTAGTTCCAAACTAAAAGAATTAGATAGTTTCCCAAAAAAAAATTATTTTTCACTGTATGAAATGTCTTGGAAAAAATTTTTTAAAAAGCCAATTTTTTTTCAATAATGTTCATTTTTAGTACGTAAAAAAACTTTCTTAGACAATTTTTAATGACGTTAGTTCCAAACTAAAAGAATTAGAGAGTTTGGCAAAAAAAAATTATTTTTCACTGTATGGAAATGTCTTAGAAAGATTTTTGAAAAATTTTTTTGAAAAGACAATTTTTTTCAATAATGTTCACTTTTAGTACGTAAAAAAACTTTCTTAGACAATTTTTAATGACGTTAGTTCCAAACTAAAAGAATTAGATAGTTTCCCAAAAAAAAATTATTTTTCACTGTATGAAATGTTTTGGAAAAAATTTTTTGAAAAGCCAATTTTTTTTCAATAATGTTCATTTTTAGTACGTAAAAAAACTTTCTTAGACAATTTTTAATGACGTTAGTTCCAAACTAAAAGAATTAGATAGTTTCGCAAAAAAAAATTATTTTTTACCGTATGATATGTCTTGGAAAAATTTTTTTAAAAAGACAATTTTTTTTCAATAATGTTCATTTTTAGTACGTAAAAAAACTTTCTTAGACAATTTTTAATGACGTTAGTTCCAAACTAAAAGAATTAGATAGTTTCTCAAAAAATAATTATTTTTCACTGTATGAAACGTCTTGGAATACTTTTTTTAAAAGCCAATTTTTTTTCAATAATGTTCACTTTTAGTACGTAAAAAAACTTTCTTAGACAATTTTTAATGACGTTAGTTCCAAACTAAAAGAATTAGATAGTTTCGCAAAAAAAAATTATTTTTCACTGTATGAAATGTCTTAGAAAGATTTTTGAAAAATGACAATTTTTTTTCAATGATGTTCACTTTTAGTACGTAAAAAAACTTTCTTAGACAATTTTTAATGCCGTTAGTTCCAAACTAAAAGAATTAGATAGTTTTGCAAAAAAAAATTATTTTTCACTGTATGAAATGTCTTAGAAAAATTTTTGAAAAATTTTTTTGAAAAGACAATTTTTTTTCAATAATGTTCACTTTTAGTACGTAAAAAAACTTTCTTAGACAATTTTTAATGCCGTTAGTTCCAAACTAAAAGAATTAGATAGTTTCGCAAAAAAAAATTATTTTTCACTGTATGAAATGTCTTAGAAAGATTTTTGAAAAATGACAATTTTTTTTCAATGATGTTCACTTTTAGTACGTAAAAAAACTTTCTTAGACAATTTTTAATGCCGTTAGTTCCAAACTAAAAGAATTAGATAGTTTTGCAAAAAAAAATTATTTTTCACTGTATGAAATGTCTTAGAAAAATTTTTGAAAAATTTTTTTGAAAAGACAATTTTTTTTCAATAATGTTCACTTTTAGTACGTAAAAAAACTTTCTTAGACAATTTTTAATGCCGTTAGTTCCAAACTAAAAGAATTAGATAGTTTCGCAAAAAAAAATTATTTTTCACTGTATGAAATGTCTTATAAAAATTTTTGAAAAATTTTTTTGAAAAGACAATTTTTTTTCAATGATGTTCACTTTTGGTACGTAAAAAAACTTTCTTAGACAATTTTTAATGCCGTTAGTTCCAAACTAAAAGAATTAGATAGTTTCCCAAAAAAAAATTATTTTTCACTGTATGAAATGTCTTGGAAAAAATTTTTTAAAAAGCCAATTTTTTTTCAATAATGTTCATTTTTAGTACGTAAAAAAACTTTCTTAGACAATTTTTAATGACGTTAGTTCCAAACTAAAAGAATTAGAGAGTTTGGCAAAAAAAAATTATTTTTCACTGTATGGAATTGTCTTAGAAAGATTTTTGAAAAATTTTTTTGAAAAGACAATTTTTTTCAATAATGTTCACTTTTAGTACGTAAAAAAACATTCTTAGACAATTTTTAATGACGTTAGTTCCAAACTAAAAGAATTAGATAGTTTCCCAAAAAAAAATTATTTTTCACTGTATGAAATGTCTTGGAAAAAATTTTTTGAAAAGCCAATTTTTTTTCAATAATGTTCATTTTTAGTACGTAAAAAAACTTTCTTAGACAATTTTTAATGACGTTAGTTCCAAACTAAAAGAATTAGATAGTTTCGCAAAAAATAATTATTTTTCACTGTATGAAACGTCTTGGAATACTTTTTTTAAAAGCCAATTTTTTTTCAATAATGTTCACTTTTAGTACGTAAAAAAACTTTCTTAGACAATTTTTAATGACGTTAGTTCCAAACTAAAAGAATTAGATAGTTTCACAAAAAAAAATTATTTTTCACTGTATGAAATGTCTTAGAAAAATCTTTGAAACATTTTTTTGAAAAGACAATTTTGTTTCAATAATGTTCACTTTTATTATGTAAAAAAACTTTCTTAGACAATTTTTAATGACGTTAGTTCCAAACTAAAAGAATTAGATAGTTTCGCAAAAAAAAATTATTTTTCACTGTATGAAATGTCTTAGAAAGATTTTTGAAAAATGACAATTTTTTTTCAATGATGTTCACTTTTAGTACGTAAAAAAACTTTCTTAGACAATTTTTAATGCCGTTAGTTCCAAACTAAAAGAATTAGATAGTTTTGCAAAAAAAAATTATTTTTCACTGTATGAAAGGTCTTAGAAAAATTTTTGAAAAATTTTTTTGAAAAGACAATTTTTTTTCAATAATGTTCACTTTTAGTACGTAAAAAAACTTTCTTAGACAATTTTTAATGCCGTTAGTTCCAAACTAAAAGAATTAGATAGTTTCGCAAAAAAAAATTATTTTTCACTGTATGAAATGTCTTATAAAAATTTTTGAAAAATTTTTTTGAAAAGACAATTTTTTTTCAATGATGTTCACTTTTGGTACGTAAAAAAACTTTCTTAGACAATTTTTAATGCCGTTAGTTCCAAACTAAAAGAATTAGATAGTTTCCCAAAAAAAAATTATTTTTCACTGTATGAAATGTCTTGGAAAAAATTTTTTAAAAAGCCAATTTTTTTTCAATAATGTTCATTTTTAGTACGTAAAAAAACTTTCTTAGACAATTTTTAATGACGTTAGTTCCAAACTAAAAGAATTAGAGAGTTTGGCAAAAAAAAATTATTTTTCACTGTATGGAAATGTCTTAGAAAGATTTTTGAAAAATTTTTTTGAAAAGACAATTTTTTTCAATAATGTTCACTTTTAGTACGTAAAAAAACATTCTTAGACAATTTTTAATGACGTTAGTTCCAAACTAAAAGAATTAGATAGTTTCCCAAAAAAAAATTATTTTTCACTGTATGAAATGTTTTGGAAAAAATTTTTTGAAAAGCCAATTTTTTTTCAATAATGTTCATTTTTAGTACGTAAAAAAACTTTCTTAGACAATTTTTAATGACGTTAGTTCCAAACTAAAAGAATTAGATAGTTTCGCAAAAAAAAATTATTTTTCACTGTATGAAATGTCTTGGAATAATTTTTTTGAAAAGACAATTTTTTTCAATAATGTTCACTTTTAGTACGTAAAAAAACTTTCTTAGATAATTTTTAATGACGTTAGTTCCAAACTAAAAGAATTAGATAGTTTCGCAAAAAAAAATTATTTTTCACTGTATGAAATGTCTTAGAAAAATCTTTGAAACATTTTTTTGAAAAGACAATTTTTTTTCAATAATGTTCACTTTTAGTACGTAAAAAAACTTTCTTAGACAATTTTTAATGACGTTAGTTCCAAACTAAAAGAATTAGATAGTTTCGCAAAAAAAAATTAATTTTCACTGTATGAAATGTCTTAGAAAGATTTTTGAAAAATGACAATTTTTTTTCAATGATGTTCACTTTTAGTACGTAAAAAAACTTTCTTAGACAATTTTTAATGCCGTTAGTTCCAAACTAAAAGAATTAGATAGTTTTGCAAAAAAAATTATTTTTCACTGTATGAAATGTCTTAGAAAAATTTTTGAAAAATTTTTTTGAAAAGACAATTTTTTTTCAATAATGTTCACTTTTAGTACGTAAAAAAACTTTCTTAGACAATTTTTAATGCCGTTAGTTCCAAACTAAAAGAATTAGATAGTTTCGCAAAAAAAAATTAATTTTCACTGTATGAAATGTCTTATAAAAATTTTTGAAAAATTTTTTTGAAAAGACAATTTTTTTTCAATGATGTTCACTTTTAGTACGTAAAAAAACTTTCTTAGACAATTTTTAATGACGTTAGTTCCAAACTAAAAGAATTAGATAGTTTCCCAAAAAAAAATTATTTTTCACTGTATGAAATGTCTTGGAAAAAATTTTTTAAAAAGCCAATTTTTTTTCAATAATGTTCATTTTTAGTACGTAAAAAAACTTTCTTAGACAATTTTTAATGACGTTAGTTCCAAACTAAAAGAATTAGAGAGTTTGGCAAAAAAAAATTATTTTTCACTGTATGGAAATGTCTTAGAAAGATTTTTGAAAAGTTTTTTTGAAAAGACAATTTTTTTCAATAATGTTCACTTTTAGTACGTAAAAAAGCATTCTTAGACAATTTTTAATGACGTTAGTTCCAAACTAAAAGAATTAGATAGTTTCCCAAAAAAAAATTATTTTTCACTGTATGAAATGTCTTGGAAAAAATTTTTTGAAAAGCCAATTTTTTTTCAATAATGTTCATTTTTAGTACGTAAAAAAACTTTCTTAGACAATTTTTAATGACGTTAGTTCCAAACTAAAAGAATTAGATGGTTTCGCAAAAAAAAATTATTTTTCACTGTATGAAATGTCTTGGAATAATTTTTTTGAAAAGACAATTTTTTTCAATAATGTTCACTTTTAGTACGTAAAAAAACTTTCTTAGATAATTTTTAATGACGTTAGTTCCAAACTAAAAGAATTAGATAGTTTCGCAAAAAAAAATTATTTTTCACTGTATGAAATGTCTTAGAAAAATCTTTGAAACATTTTTTTGAAAAGACAATTTTTTTTCAATAATGTTCACTTTTAGTACGTAAAAAAACTTTCTTAGACAATTTTTAATGACGTTAGTTCCAAACTAAAAGAATTAGATAGTTTCGCAAAAAAAAATTAATTTTCACTGTATGAAATGTCTTAGAAAGATTTTTGAAAAATGACAATTTTTTTTCAATGATGTTCACTTTTAGTACGTAAAAAAACTTTCTTAGACAATTTTTAATGCCGTTAGTTCCAAACTAAAAGAATTAGATAGTTTTGCAAAAAAAAATTATTTTTCACTGTATGAAATGTCTTAGAAAAATTTTTGAAAAATTTTTTTAAAAAGACAATTTTTTTTCAATAATGTTCACTTTTAGTACGTAAAAAAACTTTCTTAGACAATTTTTAATGCCGTTAGTTCCAAACTAAAAGAATTAGATAGTTTCGCAAAAAAAAATTATTTTTCACTGTATGAAATGTCTTAGAAAAATCTTTGAAACATTTTTTTGAAAAGACAATTTTGTTTCAATAATGTTCACTTTTATTATGTAAAAAAACTTTCTTAGACAATTTTTAATGACGTTAGTTCCAAACTAAAAGAATTAGATAGTTTCGCAAAAAAAAATTATTTTTCACTGTATGAAATGTCTTAGAAAGATTTTTGAAAAATGACAATTTTTTTTCAATGATGTTCACTTTTAGTACGTAAAAAAACTTTCTTAGACAATTTTTAATGCCGTTAGTTCCAAACTAAAAGAATTAGATAGTTTTGCAAAAAAAAATTATTTTTCACTGTATGAAATGTCTTAGAAAAATTTTTGAAAAATTTTTTTGAAAAGACAATTTTTTTTCAATAATGTTCACTTTTAGTACGTAAAAAAACTTTCTTAGACAATTTTTAATGCCGTTAGTTCCAAACTAAAAGAATTAGATAGTTTCGCAAAAAAAAATTATTTTTCACTGTATGAAATGTCTTATAAAAATTTTTGAAAAATTTTTTTGAAAAGACAATTTTTTTTCAATGATGTTCACTTTTGGTACGTAAAAAAACTTTCTTAGACAATTTTTAATGCCGTTAGTTCCAAACTAAAAGAATTAGATAGTTTCCCAAAAAAAAATTATTTTTCACTGTATGAAATGTCTTGGAAAAAATTTTTTAAAAAGCCAATTTTTTTTCAATAATGTTCATTTTTAGTACGTAAAAAAACTTTCTTAGACAATTTTTAATGACGTTAGTTCCAAACTAAAAGAATTAGAGAGTTTGGCAAAAAAAAATTATTTTTCACTGTATGGAAATGTCTTAGAAAGATTTTTGAAAAATTTTTTTGAAAAGACAATTTTTTTCAATAATGTTCACTTTTAGTACGTAAAAAAACATTCTTAGACAATTTTTAATGACGTTAGTTCCAAACTAAAAGAATTAGATAGTTTCCCAAAAAAAAATTATTTTTCACTGTATGAAATGTCTTGGAAAAAATTTTTTGAAAAGCCAATTTTTTTTCAATAATGTTCATTTTTAGTACGTAAAAAAACTTTCTTAGACAATTTTTAATGACGTTAGTTCCAAACTAAAAGAATTAGATAGTTTCGCAAAAAAAAATTATTTTTCACTGTATGAAATGTCTTGGAATAATTTTTTTGAAAAGACAATTTTTTTCAATAATGTTCACTTTTAGTACGTAAAAAAACTTTCTTAGATAATTTTTAATGACGTTAGTTCCAAACTAAAAGAATTAGATAGTTTCGCAAAAAAAAATTATTTTTCACTGTATGAAATGTCTTAGAAAAATCTTTGAAACATTTTTTTGAAAAGACAATTTTTTTTCAATAATGTTCACTTTTAGTACGTAAAAAAACTTTCTTAGACAATTTTTAATGACGTTAGTTCCAAACTAAAAGAATTAGATAGTTTCGCAAAAAAAAATTAATTTTCACTGTATGAAATGTCTTGGAAAGATTTTTGAAAAATGACAATTTTTTTTCAATGATGTTCACTTTTAGTACGTAAAAAAACTTTCTTAGACAATTTTTAATGCCGTTAGTTCCAAACTAAAAGAATTAGATAGTTTTGCAAAAAAAATTATTTTTCACTGTATGAAATGTCTTAGAAAAATTTTTGAAAAATTTTTTTGAAAAGACAATTTTTTTTCAATAATGTTCACTTTTAGTACGTAAAAAAACTTTCTTAGACAATTTTTAATGCCGTTAGTTCCAAACTAAAAGAATTAGATAGTTTCGCAAAAAAAAATTAATTTTCACTGTATGAAATGTCTTATAAAAATTTTTGAAAAATTTTTTTGAAAAGACAATTTTTTTTCAATGATGTTCACTTTTAGTACGTAAAAAAACTTTCTTAGACAATTTTTAATGCCGTTAGTTCCAAACTAAAAGAATTAGATAGTTTCCCAAAAAAAAATTATTTTTCACTGTATGAAATGTCTTGGAAAAAATTTTTTAAAAAGCCAATTTTTTTTCAATAATGTTCATTTTTAGTACGTAAAAAAACTTTCTTAGACAATTTTTAATGACGTTAGTTCCAAACTAAAAGAATTAGAGAGTTTAGCAAAAAAAAATTATTTTTCACTGTATGGAAATGTCTTAGAAAGATTTTTGAAAAGTTTTTTTGAAAAGACAATTTTTTTCAATAATGTTCACTTTTAGTACGTAAAAAAGCATTCTTAGACAATTTTTAATGACGTTAGTTCCAAACTAAAAGAATTAGATAGTTTCCCAAAAAAAAATTATTTTTCACTGTATGAAATGTCTTGGAAAAAATTTTTTGAAAAGCCAATTTTTTTTCAATAATGTTCATTTTTAGTACGTAAAAAAACTTTCTTAGACAATTTTTAATGACGTTAGTTCCAAACTAAAAGAATTAGATAGTTTCGCAAAAAAAAATTATTTTTCACTGTATGAAATGTCTTGGAATAATTTTTTTGAAAAGACAATTTTTTTCAATAATGTTCACTTTTAGTACGTAAAAAAACTTTCTTAGATAATTTTTAATGACGTTAGTTCCAAACTAAAAGAATTAGATAGTTTCGCAAAAAAAAATTATTTTTCACTGTATGAAATGTCTTAGAAAAATTTTTGAAAATTTTTTTGAAACGACAGTTTTTTTTCAATAATATTCATTTTTAGTACGTAAAAAAACTTTTTTAGACAACTTTTAATGACGTTAGTTCCAAACTAAAAGAATTAGATAGTTTCGCAAAAAAAAATTATTTTTTACTGTATGATATGTCTTGGAAAAATTTTTTTGAAAAGACAATTTTTTTTCAATAATGTTCATTTTTAGTACGTAAAAAAACTTTCTTAGACAATTTTTAATGACGTTAGTTCCAAACTAAAAGAATTAGATAGTTTCGCAAAAAAAAATTATTTTTCACTGTATGAAATGTCTTAGAAAAATTTTTGAAAAATGACAATTTTTTTTCAATGATGTTCACTTTTAGTACGTAAAAAAACTTTCTTAGACAATTTTTAATGCCGTTAGTTCCAAACTAAAAGAATTAGATAGTTTTGCAAAAAAAAATTATTTTTCACTGTATGAAATGTCTTAGAAAAATTTTTGAAAAATTTTTTTGAAAAGACAATTTTTTTTCAATAATGTTCACTTTTAGTACGTAAAAAAACTTTCTTAGACAATTTTTAATGCCGTTAGTTCCAAACTAAAAGAATTAGATAGTTTCCCAAAAAAAAATTATTTTTCACTGTATGAAATGTCTTGGAAAAAATTTTTTAAAAAGCCAATTTTTTTTCAATAATGTTCATTTTTAGTACGTAAAAAAACTTTCTTAGACAATTTTTAATGACGTTAGTTCCAAACTAAAAGAATTAGAGAGTTTGGCAAAAAAAAATTATTTTTCACTGTATGGAAATGTCTTAGAAAGATTTTTGAAAAATTTTTTTGAAAAGACAATTTTTTTCAATAATGTTCACTTTTAGTACGTAAAAAAACATTCTTAGACAATTTTTAATGACGTTAGTTCCAAACTAAAAGAATTAGATAGTTTCCCAAAAAAAAATTATTTTTCACTGTATGAAATGTCTTGGAAAAAATTTTTTGAAAAGCCAATTTTTTTTCAATAATGTTCATTTTTAGTACGTAAAAAAACTTTCTTAGACAATTTTTAATGACGTTAGTTCCAAACTAAAAGAATTAGATAGTTTCGCAAAAAAAAATTATTTTTCACTGTATGAAATGTCTTGGAATAATTTTTTTGAAAAGACAATTTTTTTCAATAATGTTCACTTTTAGTACGTAAAAAAACTTTCTTAGACAATTTTTAATGACGTTAGTTCCAAACTAAAAGAATTAGATAGTTTCGCAAAAAAAAATTATTTTTCACTGTATGAAATGTCTTAGAAAAATCTTTGAAACATTTTTTTGAAAAAACAATTTTTTTTCAATAATGTTCACTTTTAGTACGTAAAAAAACTTTCTTAGACAATTTTTAATGACGTTAGTTCCAAACTAAAAGAATTAGATAGTTTCGCAAAAAAAAATTAATTTTCACTGTATGAAATGTCTTAGAAAGATTTTTGAAAAATGACAATTTTTTTTCAATGATGTTCACTTTTAGTACGTAAAAAAACTTTCTTAGACAATTTTTAATGCCGTTAGTTCCAAACTAAAAGAATTAGATAGTTTTGCAAAAAAAAATTATTTTTCACTGTATGAAATGTCTTAGAAAAATTTTTGAAAAATTTTTTTGAAAAGACAATTTTTTTTCAATAATGTTCACTTTTAGTACGTAAAAAAACTTTCTTAGACAATTTTTAATGCCGTTAGTTCCAAACTAAAAGAATTAGATAGTTTCGCAAAAAAAAATTAATTTTCACTGTATGAAATGTCTTATAAAAATTTTTGAAAAATTTTTTTGAAAAGACAATTTTTTTTCAATGATGTTCACTTTTAGTACGTAAAAAAACTTTCTTAGACAATTTTTAATGCCGTTAGTTCCAAACTAAAAGAATTAGATAGTTTCCCAAAAAAAAATTATTTTTCACTGTATGAAATGTCTTGGAAAACTTTTTTGAAAAAACAATTTTTTTTCAATAATGTTCATTTTTAGTACGTAAAAAAACTTTTTTAGACAATTTTTAACGACGTTAGTTCCAAACTAAAAGAATTAGATAGTTTCGCAAAAAAAAATTATTTTTCACTGTATGAAATGTCTTGGAATAATTTTTTTGAAAAGACAATTTTTTACAATAATGTTCACTTTTAGTACGTAAAAAAACTTTCTTAGACAATTTTTAATGACGTTAGTTCCAAACTAAAAGAATTAGATAGTTTGGCAAAAAAAAATTATTTTACACTGTATGAAATGTCTTAGAAAAATTTTTGAAAAATTTTTTTGAAGACAATTTTTTTTCAATAATGTTCACTTTTAGTACGTAAAAAAACTTTCTTAGACAATTTTTAATGCCGTTAGTTCCAAACTAAAAGAATTAGATAGTTTCGCAAAAAAAAATTATTTTTCACTGTATGAAATGTCTTGGAAAAAATTTTTTAAAAAGACAATTTTTTTTCAATAATGTTCATTTTTAGTACGTAAAAAAACTTTCTTAGACAATTTTTAATGACGTTAGTTCCAAACTAAAAGAATTAGATAGTTTCGCAAAAAAAAATTATTTTTCACTGTATGAAATGTCTTGGAAAAATTTTTTTGAAAAGCCAATTTATTTTCAATAATGTTCATTTTTAGTACGTAAAAAAACTTTCTTAGACAATTTTTAATGACGTTAGTTCCAAACTAAAAGAATTAGATAGTTTCGCAAAAAAAAAATATTTTTCACTGTATGAAATGTCTTAGAAAAATTTTTGAAAAATTTTTTTGAAAAGACAACTTTTTTTCTATAATATTCATTTTTAGTACGTAAAAAAACTTTTTTAGACAATTTTTAATGACGTTAGTTCCAAACTAAAAGAATTAGATAGTTTCGCAAAAAAAAATTATTTTTCACTGTATGAAATGTCTTAGAAAAATTTTTGAAATATTTTTTTTAAAGGACAATTTTTTCCAATAATGTTCACTTTTAGTACGTAAAAAAACTTTCTTAGACAATTTTTAATGACGTTAGTTCCAAACTAAAAGAATTAGATAGTTTCGCAAAAAAAAATTATTTTTTACTGTATGATATGTCTTGGAAAAATTTTTTTAAAAAGACAATTTTTTTTCAATAATGTTCATTTTTAGTACGTAAAAAAACTTTCTTAGACAATTTTTAATGACGTTAGTTCCAAACTAAAAGAATTAGATAGTTTCTCAAAAAATAATTATTTTTCACTGTATGAAACGTCTTGGAATACTTTTTTTGAAAAGCCAATTTTTTTTCAATAATGTTCACTTTTAGTACGTAAAAAAACTTTCTTAGACAATTTTTAATGACGTTAGTTCCAAACTAAAAGAATTAGATAGTTTCGCAAAAAAAAAATTATTTTTCACTGTATGAAATGTCTTAGAAAAATCTTTGAAACATTTTTTTGAAAAGACAATTTTTTTTCAATAATGTTCACTTTTATTATGTAAAAAAACTTTCTTAGACAATTTTTAATGACGTTAGTTCCAAACTAAAAGAATTAGATAGTTTCGCAAAAAAAAATTATTTTTCACTGTATGAAATGTCTTAGAAAGATTTTTGAAAAATGACAATTTTTTTTCAATGATGTTCACTTTTAGTACGTAAAAAAACTTTCTTAGACAATTTTTAATGCCGTTAGTTCCAAACTAAAAGAATTAGATAGTTTTGCAAAAAAAAATTATTTTTCACTGTATGAAATGTCTTAGAAAAATTTTTCAAAAATTTTTTTGAAAAGACAATTTTTTTTCAATAATGTTCACTTTTAGTACGTAAAAAAACTTTCTTAGACAATTTTTAATGCCGTTAGTTCCAAACTAAAAGAATTAGATAGTTTCGCAAAAAAAAATTAATTTTCACTGTATGAAATGTCTTATAAAAATTTTTGAAAAATTTTTTTGAAAAGACAATTTTTTTTCAATGATGTTCACTTTTAGTACGTAAAAAAACTTTCTTAGACAATTTTTAATGCCGTTAGTTCCAAACTAAAAGAATTAGATAGTTTCCCAAAAAAAAATTATTTTTCACTGTATGAAATGTCTTGGAAAACTTTTTTGAAAAAACAATTTTTTTTCAATAATGTTCATTTTTAGTACGTAAAAAAACTTTTTTAGACAATTTTTAACGACGTTAGTTCCAAACTAAAAGAATTAGATAGTTTCGCAAAAAAAAATTATTTTTCACTGTATGAAATGTCTTGGAATAATTTTTTTGAAAAGACAATTTTTTACAATAATGTTCACTTTTAGTACGTAAAAAAACTTTCTTAGACAATTTTTAATGACGTTAGTTCCAAACTAAAAGAATTAGATAGTTTGGCAAAAAAAAATTATTTTACACTGTATGAAATGTCTTAGAAAAATTTTTGAAAAATTTTTTTGAAAAGACAATTTTTTTTCAATAATGTTCACTTTTAGTACGTAAAAAAACTTTCTTAGACAATTTTTAATGCCGTTAGTTCCAAACTAAAAGAATTAGATAGTTTCGCAAAAAAAAATTATTTTTCACTGTATGAAATGTCTTGGAAAAAATTTTTTAAAAAGACAATTTTTTTTCAATAATGTTCATTTTTAGTACGTAAAAAAACTTTCTTAGACAATTTTTAATGACGTTAGTTCCAAACTAAAAGAATTAGATAGTTTCGCAAAAAAAAATTATTTTTCACTGTATGAAATGTCTTGGAAAAATTTTTTTGAAAAGCCAATTTATTTTCAATAATGTTCATTTTTAGTACGTAAAAAAACTTTCTTAGACAATTTTTAATGACGTTAGTTCCAAACTAAAAGAATTAGATAGTTTCGCAAAAAAAAAATATTTTTCACTGTATGAAATGTCTTAGAAAAATTTTTGAAAAATTTTTTTGAAAAGACAACTTTTTTTCTATAATATTCATTTTTAGTACGTAAAAAAACTTTTTTAGACAATTTTTAATGACGTTAGTTCCAAACTAAAAGAATTAGATAGTTTCGCAAAAAAAAATTATTTTTCACTGTATGAAATGTCTTAGAAAAATTTTTGAAATATTTTTTTTAAAGGACAATTTTTTCCAATAATGTTCACTTTTAGTACGTAAAAAAACTTTCTTAGACAATTTTTAATGACGTTAGTTCCAAACTAAAAGAATTAGATAGTTTCGCAAAAAAAAATTATTTTTTACTGTATGATATGTCTTGGAAAAATTTTTTTAAAAAGACAATTTTTTTTCAATAATGTTCATTTTTAGTACGTAAAAAAACTTTCTTAGACAATTTTTAATGACGTTAGTTCCAAACTAAAAGAATTAGATAGTTTCTCAAAAAATAATTATTTTTCACTGTATGAAACGTCTTGGAATACTTTTTTTGAAAAGCCAATTTTTTTTCAATAATGTTCACTTTTAGTACGTAAAAAAACTTTCTTAGACAATTTTTAATGACGTTAGTTCCAAACTAAAAGAATTAGATAGTTTCGCAAAAAAAAATTATTTTTCACTGTATGAAATGTCTTAGAAAAATCTTTGAAACATTTTTTTGAAAAGACAATTTTTTTTCAATAATGTTCACTTTTATTATGTAAAAAAACTTTCTTAGACAATTTTTAATGACGTTAGTTCCAAACTAAAAGAATTAGATAGTTTCGCAAAAAAAAATTATTTTTCACTGTATGAAATGTCTTAGAAAGATTTTTGAAAAATGACAATTTTTTTTCAATGATGTTCACTTTTAGTACGTAAAAAAACTTTCTTAGACAATTTTTAATGCCGTTAGTTCCAAACTAAAAGAATTAGATAGTTTTGCAAAAAAAAATTATTTTTCACTGTATGAAATGTCTTAGAAAAATTTTTGAAAAATTTTTTTGAAAAGACAATTTTTTTTCAATAATGTTCACTTTTAGTACGTAAAAAAACTTTCTTAGACAATTTTTAATGCCGTTAGTTCCAAACTAAAAGAATTAGATAGTTTCGCAAAAAAAAATTATTTTTCACTGTATGAAATGTCTTATAAAAATTTTTGAAAAATTTTTTTGAAAAGACAATTTTTTTTCAATGATGTTCACTTTTAGTACGTAAAAAAACTTTCTTAGACAATTTTTAATGCCGTTAGTTCCAAACTAAAAGAATTAGATAGTTTCCCAAAAAAAAAATTATTTTTCACTGTATGAAATGTCTTGGAAAAAATTTTTTAAAAAGCCAATTTTTTTTCAATAATGTTCATTTTTAGTACGTAAAAAAACTTTCTTAGACAATTTTTAATGACGTTAGTTCCAAACTAAAAGAATTAGAGAGTTTGGCAAAAAAAAATTATTTTTCACTGTATGGAAATGTCTTAGAAAGATTTTTGAAAAATTTTTTTGAAAAGACAATTTTTTTCAATAATGTTCACTTTTAGTACGTAAAAAAACATTCTTAGACAATTTTTAATGACGTTAGTTCCAAACTAAAAGAATTAGATAGTTTCCCAAAAAAAAATTATTTTTCACTGTATGAAATGTCTTGGAAAAAATTTTTTGAAAAGCCAATTTTTTTTCAATAATGTTCATTTTTAGTACGTAAAAAAACTTTCTTAGACAATTTTTAATGACGTTAGTTCCAAACTAAAAGAATTAGATAGTTTCGCAAAAAAAAATTATTTTTCACTGTATGAAATGTCTTGGAATAATTTTTTTGAAAAGACAATTTTTTTCAATAATGTTCACTTTTAGTACGTAAAAAAACTTTCTTAGATAATTTTTAATGACGTTAGTTCCAAACTAAAAGAATTAGATAGTTTCGCAAAAAAAAATTATTTGTCACTGTATGAAATGTCTTAGAAAAATCTTTGAAACATTTTTTTGAAAAGACAATTTTTTTTCAATAATGTTCACTTTTAGTACGTAAAAAAACTTTCTTAGACAATTTTTAATGACGTTAGTTCCAAACTAAAAGAATTAGATAGTTTCGCAAAAAAAAATTAATTTTCACTGTATGAAATGTCTTAGAAAGATTTTTGAAAAATGACAACTTTTTTTCAATGATGTTCACTTTTAGTACGTAAAAAAACTTTCTTAGACAATTTTTAATGCCGTTAGTTCCAAACTAAAAGAATTAGATAGTTTTGCAAAAAAAAATTATTTTTCACTGTATGAAATGTCTTAGAAAAATTTTTGAAAAATTTTTTTGAAAAGACAATTTTTTTTCAATAATGTTCACTTTTAGTACGTAAAAAAACTTTCTTAGACAATTTTTAATGCCGTTAGTTCCAAACTAAAAGAATTAGATAGTTTCGCAAAAAAAAATTAATTTTCACTGTATGAAATGTCTTATAAAAATTTTTGAAAAATTTTTTTGAAAAGACAATTTTTTTTCAATGATGTTCACTTTTAGTACGTAAAAAAACTTTCTTAGACAATTTTTAATGCCGTTAGTTCCAAACTAAAAGAATTAGATAGTTTCCCAAAAAAAAAATATTTTTCACTGTATGAAATGTCTTGGAAAAAATTTTTTAAAAAGCCAATTTTTTTTCAATAATGTTCATTTTTAGTACGTAAAAAAACTTTCTTAGACAATTTTTAATGACGTTAGTTCCAAACTAAAAGAATTAGAGAGTTTGGCAAAAAAAAATTATTTTTCACTGTATGGAAATGTCTTAGAAAGATTTTTGAAAAGTTTTTTTGAAAAGACAATTTTTTTCAATAATGTTCACTTTTAGTACGTAAAAAAGCATTCTTAGACAATTTTTAATGACGTTAGTTCCAAACTAAGAGAATTAGATAGTTTCGCAAAAAAAAATTATTTTTCACTGTATGAAATGTCTTGGAATAATTTTTTTGAAAAGACAATTTTTTTCAATAATGTTCACTTTTAGTACGTAAAAAAACTTTCTTAGACAATTTTTAATGACGTTAGTTCCAAACTAAAAGAATTAGATAGTTTCGCAAAAAAAAATTATTTTTCACAGTATGAAATGTCTTAGAAAAATTTTTGAAAATTTTTTTGAAACGACAATTTTTTTTCAATAATATTCATTTTTAGTACGTAAAAAAACTTTTTTAGACAACTTTTAATGACGTTAGTTCCAAACTAAAAGAATTAGATAGTTTCGCAAAAAAAAATTATTTTTTACTGTATGATATGTCTTGGAAAACATTTTTTGAAAAGACAATTTTCTTTCAATAATGTTCATTTTTAGTACGTAAAAAAACTTTCTTAGACAATTTTTAATGACGTTAGTTCCAAACTAAAAGAATTAGATAGTTTCGCAAAAAAAAATTATTTTTCACTGTATGAAATGTCTTAGAAAAATTTTTGAAAAATTTTTTTGAAAAGACAATTTTTTTTCTATAATATTCATTTTTAGTACGTAAAAAAACTTTCTTAGACAATTTTTAATGACGTTAGTTCCAAACTAAAAGAAATAGATAGTTTCGCAAAAAAAAATTAATTTTCACTGTATGAAATGTCTTGGAAAAAATTTTTTAAAAAGCCAATTTTTTTTCAATAATGTTCATTTTTAGTACGTAAAAAAACTTTCTTAGACAATTTTTAATGTCGTTAGTTCCAAACTAAAAGAATTAGATAGTTTCGCAAAAAAAAAAATAATTTTCACTGTATGAAATGTCTTAGAAGGATTTTTGAACAAATTTTTTTAAAAGACAATTTTTTTTCAATAATGTTCACTTTTAGTACGTAAAAAAACTTTCTTAGACAATTTTTAATGATGTTAGTTCCAAACTAAAAGAATTAGATAGTTTCGCAAAAAAAAATTATTTTTCGCTGTATGAAATGTCTTGGAAAAATTTTTAGAAAAGACAATTTTTTTTCAATAATGTTCATTTTTAGTACGTAAAAAAACTTTCTTAGACAATTTTTATTGACGATAGTTCCAAACTAAAAGAATTAGACAGTTTCTCAAAAAATAATTATTTTTCACTATATGAAATGTCTTGGAATACTTTTTTTGAAAAGCCAATTTTTTTTCAATAATGTTCACTTTTAGTACGTAAAAAAACTTTCTTAGACAATTTTTAATGACGTTAGTTCCAAACTAAAAGAATTAGATAGTTTCGCAAAAAAAAATTTTTTTTCACTGTATGAAATGTCTTAGAAAAATCTTTGAAACATTTTTTTGAAAAGACAATTTTTTTTCAATAATGTTCACTTTTAGTACGTAAAAAAACTTTCTTAGACAATTTTTATTGACGTTAGTTCCATACTAAAAGAATTAGATAGTTTCGCAAAAAAAAATTATTTTTCACTGTATGAAATGTCTTAGAAAAATTTTTGAAAAATTTTTTTTAAAGGACAATTTTTTTTCAATAATGTTCACTTTTAGTACGTAAAAAAACTTTCTTAGACAATTTTTAATGACGTTAGTTCCAAACTAAAAGAATTAGATAGTTTCGCTAAAAAAAATTATTTTTCACTGTATGAAATGTCTTGAAAAAATTTTTTTGAAAAGACAATTTTTTTTCAATAATGTTCACTTTTAGTACGTAAAAAAACTTTCTTAGACAATTTTTAATGACGTTAGTTCCAAACTAAAAGAATTAGATAGTTTCGCAAAAAAAAATTATTTTTCACTGTATGAAATGTCTTAGAAAAATTTTTGAATAAATTTTTTGAAAAGACAATTTATTTTCAATAATGTTCACTTTTAGTACGTAAAAAAGCATTCTTAGACAATTTTTAATGACGTTAGTTCCAAACTAAACGAATTAGATAGTTTTGCAAAAAAAAAATTATTTTTCATTGTATGAAATGTCTTAGAAAAATTTTTGAATTAATTTTTTGAAAAGACAATTTTTTTTCAATTATGTTCATTTTTAGTACGTAAAAAAACTTTCTTAGACAATTTTTAATGACATTAGTTCCAAACTAAAAGAATTAGATAGTTTCGCAAAAAAAAATTATTTTTCACTGTATGAAATGTCTTGGAAAAATTTTTGGAAAAAACAATTGTTTTTCAATAATGTTCATTTTTAGTACGTAAAAAAACTTTTTTAGACAATTTTTAACGACGTTAGTTCCAAACTAAGAGAATTAGATAGTTTCGCAAAAAAAAATTATTTTTCACTGTATGAAATGTCTTGGAATAATTTTTTTGATAAGACAATTTTTTTCAATAATGTTCACTTTTAGTACGTAAAAAAACTTTCTTAGACAATTTTTAATGACGTTAGTTCCAAACTAAAAGAATTAGATAGTTTCGCAAAAAAAAATTATTTTTCACTGTATGAAATGTCTTAGAAAAATTTTTGAAATATTTTTTTTAAAGGACAATTTTTTTCAATAATGTTCACTTTTAGTACGTAAAAAAACTTTCTTAGACAATTTTTAATGACGTTAGTTCCAAACTAAAAGAATTAGATAGTTTCGCAAAAAAAAATTATTTTTTACTGTATGAAATGTCTTGGAAAACTTTTTTGAAAAAACAATTTTTTTTCAATAATGTTCATTTTTAGTACGTAAAAAAACTTTTTTAGACAATTTTTAACGACGTTAGTTCCAAACTAAAAGAATTAGATAGTTTCGCAAAAAAAAATTATTTTTCACTGTATGAAATGTCTTGGAATAATTTTTTTGAAAAGACAATTTTTTACAATAATGTTCACTTTTAGTACGTAAAAAAACTTTCTTAGACAATTTTTAATGACGTTAGTTCCAAACTAAAAGAATTAGATAGTTTGGCAAAAAAAAATTATTTTACACTGTATGAAATGTCTTAGAAAAATTTTTGAAAATTTTTTTGAAAAGACAATTTTTTTTCAATAATGTTCACTTTTAGTACGTAAAAAAACTTTCTTAGACAATTTTTAATGCCGTTAGTTCCAAACTAAAAGAATTAGATAGTTTCGCAAAAAAAAATTATTTTTCACTGTATGAAATGTCTTGGAAAAAATTTTTTAAAAAGACAATTTTTTTTCAATAATATTCATTTTAAGTACGTAAAAAAACTTTCTTAGACAATTTTTAATGACGTTAGTTCCAAACTAAAAGAATTAGATAGTTTCGCAAAAAAAAATTATTTTTCACTGTATGAAATGTCTTGGAAAATTTTTTTTGAAAAGCCAATTTATTTTCAATAATGTTCATTTTTAGTACGTAAAAAAACTTTCTTAGACAATTTTTAATGACGTTAGTTCCAAACTAAAAGAATTAGATAGTTTCGCAAAAAAAAATTATTTTTCACTGTATGAAATGTCTTAGAAAAATTTTTGAAAAATTTTTTTGAAAAGACAATTTTTTTTCTATAATATTCATTTTTAGTACGTAAAAAAACTTTTTTAGACAATTTTTAATGACGTTAGTTCCAAACTAAAAGAATTAGATAGTTTCGCAAAAAAAAATTATTTTTCACTGTATGAAATGTCTTAGAAAAATTTTTGAAAAATTTTTTTGAATAGACAATTTTTTTTCAATAATGTTCACTTTTAGTACGTAAAAAAATATTCTTAGACAATTTTTAATGACGTTAGTTCCAAACTAAAAGAATTAGATAGTTTCGCAAAAAAAAATTATTTTTCACTGTATGAAATGTCTTAGAAAAATTTTTGAAAAATTTTTTTTAAAGGACAATTTTTTTTCAATAATGTTCACTTTTAGTACGTAAAAAAACTTTCTTAGACAATTTTTAATGACGTTAGTTCCAAACTAAAAGAATTAGATAGTTTCGCTAAAAAAAATCATTTTTCACTGTATGAAATGTCTTGAAAAAATTTTTTAAAAAGCCAATTTTTTTTCAATAATGTTCATTTTTAGTACGTAAAAAAACTTTCTTAGACAATTTTTAATGACGTTAGTTCCAAACTAAAAGAATTAGAGAGTTTGGCAAAAAAAAATTATTTTTCACTGTATGGAAATGTCTTAGAAAGATTTTTGAAAAGTTTTTTTGAAAAGACAATTTTTTTCAATAATGTTCACTTTTAGTACGTAAAAAAGCATTCTTAGACAATTTTTAATGACGTTAGTTCCAAACTAAAAGAATTAGATAATTTCCCAAAAAAAAATTATTTTTCACTGTATGAAATGTCTTGGAAAAAATTTTTTGAAAAGCCAATTTTTTTTCAATAATGTTCATTTTTAGTACGTAAAAAAACTTTCTTAGACAATTTTTAATGACGTTAGTTCCAAACTAAAAGAATTAGATAGTTTCGCAAAAAAAAATTATTTTTCACTGTATGAAATGTCTTGGAATAATTTTTTTGAAAAGACAATTTTTTTCAATAATGTTCACTTTTAGTACGTAAAAAAACTTTCTTAGACAATTTTTAATGACGTTAGTTCCAAACTAAAAGAATTAGATAGTTTCGCAAAAAAAAATTATTTTTCACAGTATGAAATGTCTTAGAAAAATTTTTGAAAATTTTTTTGAAACGACAATTTTTTTTCAATAATATTCATTTTTAGTACGTAAAAAAACTTTTTTAGACAACTTTTAATGACGTTAGTTCCAAACTAAAAGAATTAGATAGTTTCGCAAAAAAAAATTATTTTTTACAGTATGATATGTCTTAAAAAAATTTTTTTGAAAAGACAATTTTTTTTCAATAATGTTCACTTTTAGTACGTAAAAAAACTTTCTTAGACAATTTTTATTGACGATAGTTCCAAACTAAAAGAATTAGACAGTTTCTCAAAAAATAATTATTTTTCACTATATGAAATGTCTTGGAATACTTTTTTTGAAAAGCCAATTTTTTTTCAATAATGTTCACTTTTAGTACGTAAAAAAACTTTCTTAGACAATTTTTAATGACGTTAGTTCCAAACTAAAAGAATTAGATAGTTTCGCAAAAAAAAATTTTTTTTCACTGTATGAAATGTCTTAGAAAAATCTTTGAAACATTTTTTTGAAAAGACAATTTTTTTTCAATAATGTTCACTTTTAGTACGTAAAAAAACTTTCTTAGACAATTTTTATTGACGTTAGTTCCATACTAAAAGAATTAGATAGTTTCGCAAAAAAAAATTATTTTTCACTGTATGAAATGTCTTAGAAAAATTTTTGAAAAATTTTTTTTAAAGGACAATTTTTTTTCAATAATGTTCACTTTTAGTACGTAAAAAAACTTTCTTAGACAATTTTTAATGACGTTAGTTCCAAACTAAAAGAATTAGATAGTTTCGCTAAAAAAAATTATTTTTCACTGTATGAAATGTCTTGAAAAAATTTTTTTGAAAAGACAATTTTTTTTCAATAATGTTCACTTTTAGTACGTAAAAAAACTTTCTTAGACAATTTTTAATGACGTTAATTCCAAACTAAAAGAATTAGATAGTTTCGCAAAAAAAAATTATTTTTCACTGTATGAAATGTCTTAGAAAAATTTTTGAATAAATTTTTTGAAAAGACAATTTATTTTCAATAATGTTCACTTTTAGTACGTAAAAAAGCATTCTTAGACAATTTTTAATGACGTTAGTTCCAAACTAAACGAATTAGATAGTTTTGCAAAAAAAAAATTATTTTTCATTGTATGAAATGTCTTAGAAAAATTTTTGAATTAATTTTTTGAAAAGACAATTTTTTTTCAATTATGTTCATTTTTAGTACGTAAAAAAACTTTCTTAGACAATTTTTAATGACATTAGTTCCAAACTAAAAGAATTAGATAGTTTCGCAAAAAAAAATTATTTTTCACTGTATGAAATGTCTTGGAAAAATTTTTGGAAAAAACAATTGTTTTTCAATAATGTTCATTTTTAGTACGTAAAAAAACTTTTTTAGACAATTTTTAACGACGTTAGTTCCAAACTAAGAGAATTAGATAGTTTCGCAAAAAAAAATTATTTTTCACTGTATGAAATGTCTTGGAATAATTTTTTTGATAAGACAATTTTTTTCAATAATGTTCACTTTTAGTACGTAAAAAAACTTTCTTAGACAATTTTTAATGACGTTAGTTCCAAACTAAAAGAATTAGATAGTTTCGCAAAAAAAAATTTTTTTTCACTGTATGAAATGTCTTAGAAAAATCTTTGAAACATTTTTTTGAAAAGACAACTTTTTTTCAATAATGTTCACTTTTAGTACGTAAAAAAACTTTCTTAGACAATTTTTATTGACGTTAGTTCCATACTAAAAGAATTAGATAGTTTCGCAAAAAAAAATTATTTTTCACTGTATGAAATGTCTTAGAAAAATTTTTGAAAAATTTTTTTTAAAGGACAATTTTTTTTCAATAATGTTCACTTTTAGTACGTAAAAAAACTTTCTTAGACAATTTTTAATGACGTTAGTTCCAAACTAAAAGAATTAGATAGTTTCGCTAAAAAAAATTATTTTTCACTGTATGAAATGTCTTGAAAAAATTTTTTTGAAAAGACAATTTTTTTTCAATAATGTTCACTTTTAGTACGTAAAAAAACTTTCTTAGACAATTTTTAATGACGTTAGTTCCAAACTAAAAGAATTAGATAGTTTCGCAAAAAAAAATTATTTTTCACTGTATGAAATGTCTTAGAAAAATTTTTGAATAAATTTTTTGAAAAGACAATTTTTTTTCAATTATGTTCATTTTTAGTACGTAAAAAAACTTTCTTAGACAATTTTTAATGACATTAGTTCCAAACTAAAAGAATTAGATAGTTTCGCAAAAAAAAATTATTTTTCACTGTATGAAATGTCTTGGAAAATTTTTTTTGAAAAGCCAATTTATTTTCAATAATGTTCATTTTTAGTACGTAAAAAAACTTTCTTAGACAATTTTTAATGACGTTAGTTCCAAACTAAAAGAATTAGATAGTTTCGCAAAAAAAAATTATTTTTCACTGTATGAAATGTCTTAGAAAAATTTTTGAAAAATTTTTTTGAAAAGACAATTTTTTTTCTATAATATTCATTTTTAGTACGTAAAAAAACTTTTTTAGACAATTTTTAATGACGTTAGTTCCAAACTAAAAGAATTAGATAGTTTCGCAAAAAAAAATTATTTTTCACTGTATGAAATGTCTTAGAAAAATTTTTGAAAAATTTTTTTGAATAGACAATTTTTTTTCAATAATGTTCACTTTTAGTACGTAAAAAAATATTCTTAGACAATTTTTAATGACGTTAGTTCCAAACTAAAAGAATTAGATAGTTTCGCAAAAAAAAATTATTTTTCACTGTATGAAATGTCTTAGAAAAATTTTTGAAAAATTTTTTTTAAAGGACAATTTTTTTTCAATAATGTTCACTTTTAGTACGTAAAAAAACTTTCTTAGACAATTTTTAATGACGTTAGTTCCAAACTAAAAGAATTAGATAGTTTCGCTAAAAAAAATCATTTTTCACTGTATGAAATGTCTTGAAAAAATTTTTTAAAAAGCCAATTTTTTTTCAATAATGTTCATTTTTAGTACGTAAAAAAACTTTCTTAGACAATTTTTAATGACGTTAGTTCCAAACTAAAAGAATTAGAGAGTTTGGCAAAAAAAAATTATTTTTCACTGTATGGAAATGTCTTAGAAAGATTTTTGAAAAGTTTTTTTGAAAAGACAATTTTTTTCAATAATGTTCACTTTTAGTACGTAAAAAAGCATTCTTAGACAATTTTTAATGACGTTAGTTCCAAACTAAAAGAATTAGATAATTTCCCAAAAAAAAATTATTTTTCACTGTATGAAATGTCTTGGAAAAAATTTTTTGAAAAGCCAATTTTTTTTCAATAATGTTCATTTTTAGTACGTAAAAAAACTTTCTTAGACAATTTTTAATGACGTTAGTTCCAAACTAAAAGAATTAGATAGTTTCGCAAAAAAAAATTATTTTTCACTGTATGAAATGTCTTGGAATAATTTTTTTGAAAAGACAATTTTTTTCAATAATGTTCACTTTTAGTACGTAAAAAAACTTTCTTAGACAATTTTTAATGACGTTAGTTCCAAACTAAAAGAATTAGATAGTTTCGCAAAAAAAAATTATTTTTCACAGTATGAAATGTCTTAGAAAAATTTTTGAAAATTTTTTTGAAACGACAATTTTTTTTCAATAATATTCATTTTTAGTACGTAAAAAAACTTTTTTAGACAACTTTTAATGACGTTAGTTCCAAACTAAAAGAATTAGATAGTTTCGCAAAAAAAAATTATTTTTTACAGTATGATATGTCTTGGAAAAATTTTTTTGAAAAGACAATTTTTTTTCAATAATGTTCACTTTTAGTACGTAAAAAAACTTTCTTAGACAATTTTTATTGACGATAGTTCCAAACTAAAAGAATTAGACAGTTTCTCAAAAAATAATTATTTTTCACTATATGAAATGTCTTGGAATACTTTTTTTGAAAAGCCAATTTTTTTTCAATAATGTTCACTTTTAGTACGTAAAAAAACTTTCTTAGACAATTTTTAATGACGTTAGTTCCAAACTAAAAGAATTAGATAGTTTCGCAAAAAAAAATTTTTTTTCACTGTATGAAATGTCTTAGAAAAATCTTTGAAACATTTTTTTGAAAAGACAATTTTTTTTCAATAATGTTCACTTTTAGTACGTAAAAAAACTTTCTTAGACAATTTTTATTGACGTTAGTTCCATACTAAAAGAATTAGATAGTTTCGCAAAAAAAAATTATTTTTCACTGTATGAAATGTCTTAGAAAAATCTTTGAAACATTTTTTTGAAAAGACAATTTTTTTTCAATAATGTTCACTTTTAGTACGTAAAAAAACTTTCTTAGACAATTTTTAATGACGTTAGTTCCAAACTAAAAGAATTAGATAGTTTCGCTAAAAAAAATTATTTTTCCCTGTATGAAATGTCTTGAAAAAATTTTTTTGAAAAGACAATTTTTTTTCAATAATGTTCACTTTTAGTACGTAAAAAAACTTTCTTAGACAATTTTTAATGACGTTAATTCCAAACTAAAAGAATTAGATAGTTTCGCAAAAAAAAATTATTTTTCACTGTATGAAATGTCTTAGAAAAATTTTTGAATAAATTTTTTGAAAAGACAATTTATTTTCAATAATGTTCACTTTTAGTACGTAAAAAAGCATTCTTAGACAATTTTTAATGACGTTAGTTCCAAACTAAACGAATTAGATAGTTTTGCAAAAAAAAAATTATTTTTCATTGTATGAAATGTCTCAGAAAAATTTTTGAATTAATTTTTTGAAAAGACAATTTTTTTTCAATTATGTTCATTTTTAGTACGTAAAAAAACTTTCTTAGACAATTTTTAATGACATTAGTTCCAAACTAAAAGAATTAGATAGTTTCGCAAAAAAAAATTATTTTTCACTGTATGAAATGTCTTGGAAAAATTTTTGGAAAAAACAATTGTTTTTCAATAATGTTCATTTTTAGTACGTAAAAAAACTTTTTTAGACAATTTTTAACGACGTTAGTTCCAAACTAAGAGAATTAGATAGTTTCGCAAAAAAAAATTATTTTTCACTGTATGAAATGTCTTGGAATAATTTTTTTGATAAGACAATTTTTTTCAATAATGTTCACTTTTAGTACGTAAAAAAACTTTCTTGGACAATTTTTAATGACGTTAGTTCCAAACTAAAAGAATTAGATAGTTTCGCAAAAAAAAATTTTTTTTCACTGTATGAAATGTCTTAGAAAAATCTTTGAAACATTTTTTTGAAAAGACAACTTTTTTTCAATAATGTTCACTTTTAGTACGTAAAAAAACTTTCTTAGACAATTTTTATTGACGTTAGTTCCATACTAAAAGAATTAGATAGTTTCGCAAAAAAAAATTATTTTTCACTGTATGAAATGTCTTAGAAAAATTTTTGAAAAATTTTTTTTAAAGGACAATTTTTTTTCAATAATGTTCACTTTTAGTACGTAAAAAAACTTTCTTAGACAATTTTTAATGACGTTAGTTCCAAACTAAAAGAATTAGATAGTTTCGCTAAAAAAAATTATTTTTCACTGTATGAAATGTCTTGAAAAAATTTTTTTGAAAAGACAATTTTTTTTCAATAATGTTCACTTTTAGTACGTAAAAAAACTTTCTTAGACAATTTTTAATGACGTTAGTTCCAAACTAAAAGAATTAGATAGTTTCGCAAAAAAAAATTATTTTTCACTGTATGAAATGTCTTAGAAAAATTTTTGAATAAATTTTTTGAAAAGACAATTTTTTTTCAATTATGTTCATTTTTAGTACGTAAAAAAACTTTCTTAGACAATTTTTAATGACATTAGTTCCAAACTAAAAGAATTAGATAGTTTCGCAAAAAAAAATTATTTTTCACTGTATGAAATGTCTTGGAAAAATTTTTGGAAAAAACAATTGTTTTTCAATAATGTTCATTTTTAGTACGTAAAAAAACTTTTTTAGACAATTTTTAACGACGTTAGTTCCAAACTAAGAGAATTAGATAGTTTCGCAAAAAAAAATTATTTTTCACTGTATGAAATGTCTTGGAATAATTTTTTTGATAAGACAATTTTTTTCAGTAATGTTCACTTTTAGTACGTAAAAAAACTTTCTTAGACAATTTTTAATGACGTTAGTTCCAAACTAAAAGAATTAGATAGTTTCGCAAAAAAAAATTATTTTTCACTGTATGAAATGTCTTAGAAAAATTTTTGAAATATTTTTTTTAAAGGACAATTTTTTTCAATAATGTTCACTTTTAGTACGTAAAAAAACTTTCTTAGACAATTTTTAATGACGTTAGTTCCAAACTAAAAGAATTAGATAGTTTCGCAAAAAAAAATTATTTTTTACTGTATGAAATGTCTTGGAAAACTTTTTTGAAAAAACAATTTTTTTTCAATAATGTTCATTTTTAGTACGTAAAAAAACTTTTTTAGACAATTTTTAACGACATTAGTTCCAAACTAAAAGAATTAGATAGTTTCGCAAAAAAAAATTATTTTTCACTGTATGAAATGTCTTGGAATAATTTTTTTGAAAAGACAATTTTTTACAATAATGTTCACTTTTAGTACGTAAAAAAACTTTCTTAGACAATTTTTAATGACGTTAGTTCCAAACTAAAAGAATTAGATAGTTTGGCAAAAAAAAATTATTTTACACTGTATGAAATGTCTTAGAAAAATTTTTGAAAATTTTTTTGAAAAGACAATTTTTTTTCAATAATGTTCACTTTTAGTACGTAAAAAAACTTTCTTAGACAATTTTTAATGCCGTTAGTTCCAAACTAAAAGAATTAGATAGTTTCGCAAAAAAAAATTATTTTTCACTGTATGAAATGTCTTGGAAAAAATTTTTTAAAAAGACAATTTTTTTTCAATAATATTCATTTTAAGTACGTAAAAAAACTTTCTTAGACAATTTTTAATGACGTTAGTTCCAAACTAAAAGAATTAGATAGTTTCGCAAAAAAAAATTATTTTTCACTGTATGAAATGTCTTGGAAAATTTTTTTTGAAAAGCCAATTTATTTTCAATAATGTTCATTTTTAGTACGTAAAAAAACTTTCTTAGACAATTTTTAATGACGTTAGTTCCAAACTAAAAGAATTAGATAGTTTCGCAAAAAAAAATTATTTTTCACTGTATGAAATGTCTTAGAAAAATTTTTGAAAAATTTTTTTGAAAAGACAATTTTTTTTCTATAATATTCATTTTTAGTACGTAAAAAAACTTTTTTAGACAATTTTTAATGACGTTAGTTCCAAACTAAAAGAATTAGATAGTTTCGCAAAAAAAAATTATTTTTCACTGTATGAAATGTCTTAGAAAAATTTTTGAAAAATTTTTTTGAATAGACAATTTTTTTTCAATAATGTTCACTTTTAGTACGTAAAAAAATATTCTTAGACAATTTTTAATGACGTTAGTTCCAAACTAAAAGAATTAGATAGTTTCGCAAAAAAAAATTATTTTTCACTGTATGAAATGTCTTAGAAAAATTTTTGAAAAATTTTTTTTAAAGGACAATTTTTTTTCAATAATGTTCACTTTTAGTACGTAAAAAAACTTTCTTAGACAATTTTTAATGACGTTAGTTCCAAACTAAAAGAATTAGATAGTTTCGCTAAAAAAAATCATTTTTCACTGTATGAAATGTCTTGAAAAAATTTTTTAAAAAGCCAATTTTTTTTCAATAATGTTCATTTTTAGTACGTAAAAAAACTTTCTTAGACAATTTTTAATGACGTTAGTTCCAAACTAAAAGAATTAGAGAGTTTGGCAAAAAAAAATTATTTTTCACTGTATGGAAATGTCTTAGAAAGATTTTTGAAAAGTTTTTTTGAAAAGACAATTTTTTTCAATAATGTTCACTTTTAGTACGTAAAAAAGCATTCTTAGACAATTTTTAATGACGTTAGTTCCAAACTAAAAGAATTAGATAATTTCCCAAAAAAAAATTATTTTTCACTGTATGAAATGTCTTGGAAAAAATTTTTTGAAAAGCCAATTTTTTTTCAATAATGTTCATTTTTAGTACGTAAAAAAACTTTCTTAGACAATTTTTAATGACGTTAGTTCCAAACTAAAAGAATTAGATAGTTTCGCAAAAAAAAATTATTTTTCACTGTATGAAATGTCTTGGAATAATTTTTTTGAAAAGACAATTTTTTTCAATAATGTTCACTTTTAGTACGTAAAAAAACTTTCTTAGACAATTTTTAATGACGTTAGTTCCAAACTAAAAGAATTAGATAGTTTCGCAAAAAAAAATTATTTTTCACAGTATGAAATGTCTTAGAAAAATTTTTGAAAATTTTTTTGAAACGACAATTTTTTTTCAATAATATTCATTTTTAGTACGTAAAAAAACTTTTTTAGACAACTTTTAATGACGTTAGTTCCAAACTAAAAGAATTAGATAGTTTCGCAAAAAAAAATTATTTTTTACAGTATGATATGTCTTAAAAAAATTTTTTTGAAAAGACAATTTTTTTTCAATAATGTTCACTTTTAGTACGTAAAAAAACTTTCTTAGACAATTTTTATTGACGATAGTTCCAAACTAAAAGAATTAGACAGTTTCTCAAAAAATAATTATTTTTCACTATATGAAATGTCTTGGAATACTTTTTTTGAAAAGCCAATTTTTTTTCAATAATGTTCACTTTTAGTACGTAAAAAAACTTTCTTAGACAATTTTTAATGACGTTAGTTCCAAACTAAAAGAATTAGATAGTTTCGCAAAAAAAAATTTTTTTTCACTGTATGAAATGTCTTAGAAAAATCTTTGAAACATTTTTTTGAAAAGACAATTTTTTTTCAATAATGTTCACTTTTAGTACGTAAAAAAACTTTCTTAGACAATTTTTATTGACGTTAGTTCCATACTAAAAGAATTAGATAGTTTCGCAAAAAAAAATTATTTTTCACTGTATGAAATGTCTTAGAAAAATTTTTGAAAAATTTTTTTTAAAGGACAATTTTTTTTCAATAATGTTCACTTTTAGTACGTAAAAAAACTTTCTTAGACAATTTTTAATGACGTTAGTTCCAAACTAAAAGAATTAGATAGTTTCGCTAAAAAAAATTATTTTTCACTGTATGAAATGTCTTGAAAAAATTTTTTTGAAAAGACAATTTTTTTTCAATAATGTTCACTTTTAGTACGTAAAAAAACTTTCTTAGACAATTTTTAATGACGTTAATTCCAAACTAAAAGAATTAGATAGTTTCGCAAAAAAAAATTATTTTTCACTGTATGAAATGTCTTAGAAAAATTTTTGAATAAATTTTTTGAAAAGACAATTTATTTTCAATAATGTTCACTTTTAGTACGTAAAAAAGCATTCTTAGACAATTTTTAATGACGTTAGTTCCAAACTAAACGAATTAGATAGTTTTGCAAAAAAAAAATTATTTTTCATTGTATGAAATGTCTTAGAAAAATTTTTGAATTAATTTTTTGAAAAGACAATTTTTTTTCAATTATGTTCATTTTTAGTACGTAAAAAAACTTTCTTAGACAATTTTTAATGACATTAGTTCCAAACTAAAAGAATTAGATAGTTTCGCAAAAAAAAATTATTTTTCACTGTATGAAATGTCTTGGAAAAATTTTTGGAAAAAACAATTGTTTTTCAATAATGTTCATTTTTAGTACGTAAAAAAACTTTTTTAGACAATTTTTAACGACGTTAGTTCCAAACTAAGAGAATTAGATAGTTTCGCAAAAAAAAATTATTTTTCACTGTATGAAATGTCTTGGAATAATTTTTTTGATAAGACAATTTTTTTCAATAATGTTCACTTTTAGTACGTAAAAAAACTTTCTTAGACAATTTTTAATGACGTTAGTTCCAAACTAAAAGAATTAGATAGTTTCGCAAAAAAAAATTTTTTTTCACTGTATGAAATGTCTTAGAAAAATCTTTGAAACATTTTTTTGAAAAGACAACTTTTTTTCAATAATGTTCACTTTTAGTACGTAAAAAAACTTTCTTAGACAATTTTTATTGACGTTAGTTCCATACTAAAAGAATTAGATAGTTTCGCAAAAAAAAATTATTTTTCACTGTATGAAATGTCTTAGAAAAATTTTTGAAAAATTTTTTTTAAAGGACAATTTTTTTTCAATAATGTTCACTTTTAGTACGTAAAAAAACTTTCTTAGACAATTTTTAATGACGTTAGTTCCAAACTAAAAGAATTAGATAGTTTCGCTAAAAAAAATTATTTTTCACTGTATGAAATGTCTTGAAAAAATTTTTTTGAAAAGACAATTTTTTTTCAATAATGTTCACTTTTAGTACGTAAAAAAACTTTCTTAGACAATTTTTAATGACGTTAGTTCCAAACTAAAAGAATTAGATAGTTTCGCAAAAAAAAATTATTTTTCACTGTATGAAATGTCTTAGAAAAATTTTTGAATAAATTTTTTGAAAAGACAATTTTTTTTCAATTATGTTCATTTTTAGTACGTAAAAAAACTTTCTTAGACAATTTTTAATGACATTAGTTCCAAACTAAAAGAATTAGATAGTTTCGCAAAAAAAAATTATTTTTCACTGTATGAAATGTCTTGGAAAATTTTTTTTGAAAAGCCAATTTATTTTCAATAATGTTCATTTTTAGTACGTAAAAAAACTTTCTTAGACAATTTTTAATGACGTTAGTTCCAAACTAAAAGAATTAGATAGTTTCGCAAAAAAAAATTATTTTTCACTGTATGAAATGTCTTAGAAAAATTTTTGAAAAATTTTTTTGAAAAGACAATTTTTTTTCTATAATATTCATTTTTAGTACGTAAAAAAACTTTTTTAGACAATTTTTAATGACGTTAGTTCCAAACTAAAAGAATTAGATAGTTTCGCAAAAAAAAATTATTTTTCACTGTATGAAATGTCTTAGAAAAATTTTTGAAAAATTTTTTTGAATAGACAATTTTTTTTCAATAATGTTCACTTTTAGTACGTAAAAAAATATTCTTAGACAATTTTTAATGACGTTAGTTCCAAACTAAAAGAATTAGATAGTTTCGCAAAAAAAAATTATTTTTCACTGTATGAAATGTCTTAGAAAAATTTTTGAAAAATTTTTTTTAAATGACAATTTTTTTTCAATAATGTTCACTTTTAGTACGTAAAAAAACTTTCTTAGACAATTTTTAATGACGTTAGTTCCAAACTAAAAGAATTAGATAGTTTCGCTAAAAAAAATCATTTTTCACTGTATGAAATGTCTTGAAAAAATTTTTTAAAAAGCCAATTTTTTTTCAATAATGTTCATTTTTAGTACGTAAAAAAACTTTCTTAGACAATTTTTAATGACGTTAGTTCCAAACTAAAAGAATTAGAGAGTTTGGCAAAAAAAAATTATTTTTCACTGTATGGAAATGTCTTAGAAAGATTTTTGAAAAGTTTTTTTGAAAAGACAATTTTTTTCAATAATGTTCACTTTTAGTACGTAAAAAAGCATTCTTAGACAATTTTTAATGACGTTAGTTCCAAACTAAAAGAATTAGATAATTTCCCAAAAAAAAATTATTTTTCACTGTATGAAATGTCTTGGAAAAAATTTTTTGAAAAGCCAATTTTTTTTCAATAATGTTCATTTTTAGTACGTAAAAAAACTTTCTTAGACAATTTTTAATGACGTTAGTTCCAAACTAAAAGAATTAGATAGTTTCGCAAAAAAAAATTATTTTTCACTGTATGAAATGTCTTGGAATAATTTTTTTGAAAAGACAATTTTTTTCAATAATGTTCACTTTTAGTACGTAAAAAAACTTTCTTAGACAATTTTTAATGACGTTAGTTCCAAACTAAAAGAATTAGATAGTTTCGCAAAAAAAAATTATTTTTCACAGTATGAAATGTCTTAGAAAAATTTTTGAAAATTTTTTTGAAACGACAATTTTTTTTCAATAATATTCATTTTTAGTACGTAAAAAAACTTTTTTAGACAACTTTTAATGACGTTAGTTCCAAACTAAAAGAATTAGATAGTTTCGCAAAAAAAAATTATTTTTTACAGTATGATATGTCTTGGAAAAATTTTTTTGAAAAGACAATTTTTTTTCAATAATGTTCACTTTTAGTACGTAAAAAAACTTTCTTAGACAATTTTTATTGACGATAGTTCCAAACTAAAAGAATTAGACAGTTTCTCAAAAAATAATTATTTTTCACTATATGAAATGTCTTGGAATACTTTTTTTGAAAAGCCAATTTTTTTTCAATAATGTTCACTTTTAGTACGTAAAAAAACTTTCTTAGACAATTTTTAATGACGTTAGTTCCAAACTAAAAGAATTAGATAGTTTCGCAAAAAAAAATTTTTTTTCACTGTATGAAATGTCTTAGAAAAATCTTTGAAACATTTTTTTGAAAAGACAATTTTTTTTCAATAATGTTCACTTTTAGTACGTAAAAAAACTTTCTTAGACAATTTTTATTGACGTTAGTTCCATACTAAAAGAATTAGATAGTTTCGCAAAAAAAAATTATTTTTCACTGTATGAAATGTCTTAGAAAAATCTTTGAAACATTTTTTTGAAAAGACAATTTTTTTTCAATAATGTTCACTTTTAGTACGTAAAAAAACTTTCTTAGACAATTTTTAATGACGTTAGTTCCAAACTAAAAGAATTAGATAGTTTCGCTAAAAAAAATTATTTTTCCCTGTATGAAATGTCTTGAAAAAATTTTTTTGAAAAGACAATTTTTTTTCAATAATGTTCACTTTTAGTACGTAAAAAAACTTTCTTAGACAATTTTTAATGACGTTAATTCCAAACTAAAAGAATTAGATAGTTTCGCAAAAAAAAATTATTTTTCACTGTATGAAATGTCTTAGAAAAATTTTTGAATAAATTTTTTGAAAAGACAATTTATTTTCAATAATGTTCACTTTTAGTACGTAAAAAAGCATTCTTAGACAATTTTTAATGACGTTAGTTCCAAACTAAACGAATTAGATAGTTTTGCAAAAAAAAAATTATTTTTCATTGTATGAAATGTCTTAGAAAAATTTTTGAATTAATTTTTTGAAAAGACAATTTTTTTTCAATTATGTTCATTTTTAGTACGTAAAAAAACTTTCTTAGACAATTTTTAATGACATTAGTTCCAAACTAAAAGAATTAGATAGTTTCGCAAAAAAAAATTATTTTTCACTGTATGAAATGTCTTGGAAAAATTTTTGGAAAAAACAATTGTTTTTCAATAATGTTCATTTTTAGTACGTAAAAAAACTTTTTTAGACAATTTTTAACGACGTTAGTTCCAAACTAAGAGAATTAGATAGTTTCGCAAAAAAAAATTATTTTTCACTGTATGAAATGTCTTGGAATAATTTTTTTGATAAGACAATTTTTTTCAATAATGTTCACTTTTAGTACGTAAAAAAACTTTCTTGGACAATTTTTAATGACGTTAGTTCCAAACTAAAAGAATTAGATAGTTTCGCAAAAAAAAATTTTTTTTCACTGTATGAAATGTCTTAGAAAAATCTTTGAAACATTTTTTTGAAAAGACAACTTTTTTTCAATAATGTTCACTTTTAGTACGTAAAAAAACTTTCTTAGACAATTTTTATTGACGTTAGTTCCATACTAAAAGAATTAGATAGTTTCGCAAAAAAAAATTATTTTTCACTGTATGAAATGTCTTAGAAAAATTTTTGAAAAATTTTTTTTAAAGGACAATTTTTTTTCAATAATGTTCACTTTTAGTACGTAAAAAAACTTTCTTAGACAATTTTTAATGACGTTAGTTCCAAACTAAAAGAATTAGATAGTTTCGCTAAAAAAAATTATTTTTCACTGTATGAAATGTCTTGAAAAAATTTTTTTGAAAAGACAATTTTTTTTCAATAATGTTCACTTTTAGTACGTAAAAAAACTTTCTTAGACAATTTTTAATGACGTTAGTTCCAAACTAAAAGAATTAGATAGTTTCGCAAAAAAAAATTATTTTTCACTGTATGAAATGTCTTAGAAAAATTTTTGAATAAATTTTTTGAAAAGACAATTTTTTTTCAATTATGTTCATTTTTAGTACGTAAAAAAACTTTCTTAGACAATTTTTAATGACATTAGTTCCAAACTAAAAGAATTAGATAGTTTCGCAAAAAAAAATTATTTTTCACTGTATGAAATGTCTTGGAAAAATTTTTGGAAAAAACAATTGTTTTTCAATAATGTTCATTTTTAGTACGTAAAAAAACTTTTTTAGACAATTTTTAACGACGTTAGTTCCAAACTAAGAGAATTAGATAGTTTCGCAAAAAAAAATTATTTTTCACTGTATGAAATGTCTTGGAATAATTTTTTTGATAAGACAATTTTTTTCAGTAATGTTCACTTTTAGTACGTAAAAAAACTTTCTTAGACAATTTTTAATGACGTTAGTTCCAAACTAAAAGAATTAGATAGTTTCGCAAAAAAAAATTATTTTTCACTGTATGAAATGTCTTAGAAAAATTTTTGAAATATTTTTTTTAAAGGACAATTTTTTTCAATAATGTTCACTTTTAGTACGTAAAAAAACTTTCTTAGACAATTTTTAATGACGTTAGTTCCAAACTAAAAGAATTAGATAGTTTCGCAAAAAAAAATTATTTTTTACTGTATGAAATGTCTTGGAAAACTTTTTTGAAAAAACAATTTTTTTTCAATAATGTTCATTTTTAGTACGTAAAAAAACTTTTTTAGACAATTTTTAACGACATTAGTTCCAAACTAAAAGAATTAGATAGTTTCGCAAAAAAAAATTATTTTTCACTGTATGAAATGTCTTGGAATAATTTTTTTGAAAAGACAATTTTTTACAATAATGTTCACTTTTAGTACGTAAAAAAACTTTCTTAGACAATTTTTAATGACGTTAGTTCCAAACTAAAAGAATTAGATAGTTTGGCAAAAAAAAATTATTTTACACTGTATGAAATGTCTTAGAAAAATTTTTGAAAATTTTTTTGAAAAGACAATTTTTTTTCAATAATGTTCACTTTTAGTACGTAAAAAAACTTTCTTAGACAATTTTTAATGCCGTTAGTTCCAAACTAAAAGAATTAGATAGTTTCGCAAAAAAAAATTATTTTTCACTGTATGAAATGTCTTGGAAAAAATTTTTTAAAAAGACAATTTTTTTTCAATAATATTCATTTTAAGTACGTAAAAAAACTTTCTTAGACAATTTTTAATGACGTTAGTTCCAAACTAAAAGAATTAGATAGTTTCGCAAAAAAAAATTATTTTTCACTGTATGAAATGTCTTGGAAAATTTTTTTTGAAAAGCCAATTTATTTTCAATAATGTTCATTTTTAGTACGTAAAAAAACTTTCTTAGACAATTTTTAATGACGTTAGTTCCAAACTAAAAGAATTAGATAGTTTCGCAAAAAAAAATTATTTTTCACTGTATGAAATGTCTTAGAAAAATTTTTGAAAAATTTTTTTGAAAAGACAATTTTTTTTCTATAATATTCATTTTTAGTACGTAAAAAAACTTTTTTAGACAATTTTTAATGACGTTAGTTCCAAACTAAAAGAATTAGATAGTTTCGCAAAAAAAAATTATTTTTCACTGTATGAAATGTCTTAGAAAAATTTTTGAAAAATTTTTTTGAATAGACAATTTTTTTTCAATAATGTTCACTTTTAGTACGTAAAAAAATATTCTTAGACAATTTTTAATGACGTTAGTTCCAAACTAAAAGAATTAGATAGTTTCGCAAAAAAAAATTATTTTTCACTGTATGAAATGTCTTAGAAAAATTTTTGAAAAATTTTTTTTAAAGGACAATTTTTTTTCAATAATGTTCACTTTTAGTACGTAAAAAAACTTTCTTAGACAATTTTTAATGACGTTAGTTCCAAACTAAAAGAATTAGATAGTTTCGCTAAAAAAAATCATTTTTCACTGTATGAAATGTCTTGAAAAAATTTTTTAAAAAGCCAATTTTTTTTCAATAATGTTCATTTTTAGTACGTAAAAAAACTTTCTTAGACAATTTTTAATGACGTTAGTTCCAAACTAAAAGAATTAGAGAGTTTGGCAAAAAAAAATTATTTTTCACTGTATGGAAATGTCTTAGAAAGATTTTTGAAAAGTTTTTTTGAAAAGACAATTTTTTTCAATAATGTTCACTTTTAGTACGTAAAAAAGCATTCTTAGACAATTTTTAATGACGTTAGTTCCAAACTAAAAGAATTAGATAATTTCCCAAAAAAAAATTATTTTTCACTGTATGAAATGTCTTGGAAAAAATTTTTTGAAAAGCCAATTTTTTTTCAATAATGTTCATTTTTAGTACGTAAAAAAACTTTCTTAGACAATTTTTAATGACGTTAGTTCCAAACTAAAAGAATTAGATAGTTTCGCAAAAAAAAATTATTTTTCACTGTATGAAATGTCTTGGAATAATTTTTTTGAAAAGACAATTTTTTTCAATAATGTTCACTTTTAGTACGTAAAAAAACTTTCTTAGACAATTTTTAATGACGTTAGTTCCAAACTAAAAGAATTAGATAGTTTCGCAAAAAAAAATTATTTTTCACATTATGAAATGTCTTAGAAAAATTTTTGAAAATTTTTTTGAAACGACAATTTTTTTTCAATAATATTCATTTTTAGTACGTAAAAAAACTTTTTTAGACAACTTTTAATGACGTTAGTTCCAAACTAAAAGAATTAGATAGTTTCGCAAAAAAAAATTATTTTTTACAGTATGATATGTCTTGGAAAAATTTTTTTGAAAAGACAATTTTTTTTCAATAATGTTCACTTTTAGTACGTAAAAAAACTTTCTTAGACAATTTTTATTGACGATAGTTCCAAACTAAAAGAATTAGACAGTTTCTCAAAAAATAATTATTTTTCACTATATGAAATGTCTTGGAATACTTTTTTTGAAAAGCCAATTTTTTTTCAATAATGTTCACTTTTAGTACGTAAAAAAACTTTCTTAGACAATTTTTAATGACGTTAGTTCCAAACTAAAAGAATTAGATAGTTTCGCAAAAAAAAATTTTTTTTCACTGTATGAAATGTCTTAGAAAAATCTTTGAAACATTTTTTTGAAAAGACAATTTTTTTTCAATAATGTTCACTTTTAGTACGTAAAAAAACTTTCTTAGACAATTTTTATTGACGTTAGTTCCATACTAAAAGAATTAGATAGTTTCGCAAAAAAAAATTATTTTTCACTGTATGAAATGTCTTAGAAAAATTTTTGAAAAATTTTTTTTAAAGGACAATTTTTTTTCAATAATGTTCACTTTTAGTACGTAAAAAAACTTTCTTAGACAATTTTTAATGACGTTAGTTCCAAACTAAAAGAATTAGATAGTTTCGCTAAAAAAAATTATTTTTCACTGTATGAAATGTCTTGAAAAAATTTTTTTGAAAAGACAATTTTTTTTCAATAATGTTCACTTTTAGTACGTAAAAAAACTTTCTTAGACAATTTTTAATGACGTTAATTCCAAACTAAAAGAATTAGATAGTTTCGCAAAAAAAAATTATTTTTCACTGTATGAAATGTCTTAGAAAAGTTTTTGAATAAATTTTTTGAAAAGACAATTTATTTTCAATAATGTTCACTTTTAGTACGTAAAAAAGCATTCTTAGACAATTTTTAATGACGTTAGTTCCAAACTAAACGAATTAGATAGTTTTGCAAAAAAAAAATTATTTTTCATTGTATGAAATGTCTTAGAAAAATTTTTGAATTAATTTTTTGAAAAGACAATTTTTTTTCAATTATGTTCATTTTTAGTACGTAAAAAAACTTTCTTAGACAATTTTTAATGACATTAGTTCCAAACTAAAAGAATTAGATAGTTTCGCAAAAAAAAATTATTTTTCACTGTATGAAATGTCTTGGAAAAATTTTTGGAAAAAACAATTGTTTTTCAATAATGTTCATTTTTAGTACGTAAAAAAACTTTTTTAGACAATTTTTAACGACGTTAGTTCCAAACTAAGAGAATTAGATAGTTTCGCAAAAAAAAATTATTTTTCACTGTATGAAATGTCTTGGAATAATTTTTTTGATAAGACAATTTTTTTCAATAATGTTCACTTTTAGTACGTAAAAAAACTTTCTTAGACAATTTTTAATGACGTTAGTTCCAAACTAAAAGAATTAGATAGTTTCGCAAAAAAAAATTTTTTTTCACTGTATGAAATGTCTTAGAAAAATCTTTGAAACATTTTTTTGAAAAGACAATTTTTTTTCAATAATGTTCACTTTTAGTACGTAAAAAAACTTTCTTAGACAATTTTTATTGACGTTAGTTCCATACTAAAAGAATTAGATAGTTTCGCAAAAAAAAATTATTTTTCACTGTATGAAATGTCTTAGAAAAATTTTTGAAAAATTTTTTTTAAAGGACAATTTTTTTTCAATAATGTTCACTTTTAGTACGTAAAAAAACTTTCTTAGACAATTTTTAATGACGTTAGTTCCAAACTAAAAGAATTAGATAGTTTCGCTAAAAAAAATTATTTTTCACTGTATGAAATGTCTTGAAAAAATTTTTTTGAAAAGACAATTTTTTTTCAATAATGTTCACTTTTAGTACGTAAAAAAACTTTCTTAGACAATTTTTAATGACGTTAGTTCCAAACTAAAAGAATTAGATAGTTTCGCAAAAAAAAATTATTTTTCACTGTATGAAATGTCTTAGAAAAATTTTTGAATAAATTTTTTGAAAAGACAATTTATTTTCAATAATGTTCACTTTTAGTACGTAAAAAAGCATTCTTAGACAATTTTTAATGACGTTAGTTCCAAACTAAACGAATTAGATAGTTTTGCAAAAAAAAAATTATTTTTCATTGTATGAAATGTCTTAGAAAAATTTTTGAATTAATTTTTTGAAAAGACAATTTTTTTTCAATTATGTTCATTTTTAGTACGTAAAAAAACTTTCTTAGACAATTTTTAATGACATTAGTTCCAAACTAAAAGAATTAGATAGTTTCGCAAAAAAAAATTATTTTTCACTGTATGAAATGTCTTGGAAAAATTTTTGGAAAAAACAATTGTTTTTCAATAATGTTCATTTTTAGTACGTAAAAAAACTTTTTTAGACAATTTTTAACGACGTTAGTTCCAAACTAAGAGAATTAGATAGTTTCGCAAAAAAAAATTATTTTTCACTGTATGAAATGTCTTGGAATAATTTTTTTGATAAGACAATTTTTTTCAATAATGTTCACTTTTAGTACGTAAAAAAACTTTCTTAGACAATTTTTAATGACGTTAGTTCCAAACTAAAAGAATTAGATAGTTTCGCAAAAAAAAATTATTTTTCACTGTATGAAATGTCTTAGAAAAATTTTTGAAATATTTTTTTTAAAGGACAATTTTTTTCAATAATGTTCACTTTTAGTACGTAAAAAAACTTTCTTAGACAATTTTTAATGACGTTAGTTCCAAACTAAAAGAATTAGATAGTTTCGCAAAAAAAAATTATTTTTTACTGTATGAAATGTCTTGGAAAACTTTTTTGAAAAAACAATTTTTTTTCAATAATGTTCATTTTTAGTACGTAAAAAAACTTTTTTAGACAATTTTTAACGACGTTAGTTCCAAACTAAAAGAATTAGATAGTTTCGCAAAAAAAAATTATTTTTCACTGTATGAAATGTCTTGGAATAATTTTTTTGAAAAGACAATTTTTTACAATAATGTTCACTTTTAGTACGTAAAAAAACTTTCTTAGACAATTTTTAATGACGTTAGTTCCAAACTAAAAGAATTAGATAGTTTGGCAAAAAAAAATTATTTTACACTGTATGAAATGTCTTAGAAAAATTTTTGAAAATTTTTTTGAAAAGACAATTTTTTTTCAATAATGTTCACTTTTAGTACGTAAAAAAACTTTCTTAGACAATTTTTAATGCCGTTAGTTCCAAACTAAAAGAATTAGATAGTTTCGCAAAAAAAAATTATTTTTCACTGTATGAAATGTCTTGGAAAAAATTTTTTAAAAAGACAATTTTTTTTCAATAATATTCATTTTAAGTACGTAAAAAAACTTTCTTAGACAATTTTTAATGACGTTAGTTCCAAACTAAAAGAATTAGATAGTTTCGCAAAAAAAAATTATTTTTCACTGTATGAAATGTCTTGGAAAATTTTTTTTGAAAAGCCAATTTATTTTCAATAATGTTCATTTTTAGTACGTAAAAAAACTTTCTTAGACAATTTTTAATGACGTTAGTTCCAAACTAAAAGAATTAGATAGTTTCGCAAAAAAAAATTATTTTTCACTGTATGAAATGTCTTAGAAAAATTTTTGAAAAATTTTTTTGAAAAGACAATTTTTTTTCTATAATATTCATTTTTAGTACGTAAAAAAACTTTTTTAGACAATTTTTAATGACGTTAGTTCCAAACTAAAAGAATTAGATAGTTTCGCAAAAAAAAATTATTTTTCACTGTATGAAATGTCTTAGAAAAATTTTTGAAAAATTTTTTTGAATAGACAATTTTTTTTCAATAATGTTCACTTTTAGTACGTAAAAAAATATTCTTAGACAATTTTTAATGACGTTAGTTCCAAACTAAAAGAATTAGATAGTTTCGCAAAAAAAAATTATTTTTCACTGTATGAAATGTCTTAGAAAAATTTTTGAAAAATTTTTTTTAAAGGACAATTTTTTTTCAATAATGTTCACTTTTAGTACGTAAAAAAACTTTCTTAGACAATTTTTAATGACGTTAGTTCCAAACTAAAAGAATTAGATAGTTTCGCTAAAAAAAATCATTTTTCACTGTATGAAATGTCTTGAAAAAATTTTTTAAAAAGCCAATTTTTTTTCAATAATGTTCATTTTTAGTACGTAAAAAAACTTTCTTAGACAATTTTTAATGACGTTAGTTCCAAACTAAAAGAATTAGAGAGTTTGGCAAAAAAAAATTATTTTTCACTGTATGGAAATGTCTTAGAAAGATTTTTGAAAAGTTTTTTTGAAAAGACAATTTTTTTCAATAATGTTCACTTTTAGTACGTAAAAAAGCATTCTTAGACAATTTTTAATGACGTTAGTTCCAAACTAAAAGAATTAGATAATTTCCCAAAAAAAAATTATTTTTCACTGTATGAAATGTCTTGGAAAAAATTTTTTGAAAAGCCAATTTTTTTTCAATAATGTTCATTTTTAGTACGTAAAAAAACTTTCTTAGACAATTTTTAATGACGTTAGTTCCAAACTAAAAGAATTAGATAGTTTCGCAAAAAAAAATTATTTTTCACTGTATGAAATGTCTTGGAATAATTTTTTTGAAAAGACAATTTTTTTCAATAATGTTCACTTTTAGTACGTAAAAAAACTTTCTTAGACAATTTTTAATGACGTTAGTTCCAAACTAAAAGAATTAGATAGTTTCGCAAAAAAAAATTATTTTTCACAGTATGAAATGTCTTAGAAAAATTTTTGAAAATTTTTTTGAAACGACAATTTTTTTTCAATAATATTCATTTTTAGTACGTAAAAAAACTTTTTTAGACAACTTTTAATGACGTTAGTTCCAAACTAAAAGAATTAGATAGTTTCGCAAAAAAAAATTATTTTTTACAGTATGATATGTCTTGGAAAAATTTTTTTGAAAAGACAATTTTTTTTCAATAATGTTCACTTTTAGTACGTAAAAAAACTTTCTTAGACAATTTTTATTGACGATAGTTCCAAACTAAAAGAATTAGACAGTTTCTCAAAAAATAATTATTTTTCACTATATGAAATGTCTTGGAATACTTTTTTTGAAAAGCCAATTTTTTTTCAATAATGTTCACTTTTAGTACGTAAAAAAACTTTCTTAGACAATTTTTAATGACGTTAGTTCCAAACTAAAAGAATTAGATAGTTTCGCAAAAAAAAATTTTTTTTCACTGTATGAAATGTCTTAGAAAAATCTTTGAAACATTTTTTTGAAAAGACAATTTTTTTTCAATAATGTTCACTTTTAGTACGTAAAAAAACTTTCTTAGACAATTTTTTTTGACGTTAGTTCCATACTAAAAGAATTAGATAGTTTCGCAAAAAAAAATTATTTTTCACTGTATGAAATGTCTTAGAAAAATTTTTGAAAAATTTTTTTTAAAGGACAATTTTTTTTCAATAATGTTCACTTTTAGTACGTAAAAAAACTTTCTTAGACAATTTTTAATGACGTTAGTTCCAAACTAAAAGAATTAGATAGTTTCGCTAAAAAAAATTATTTTTCACTGTATGAAATGTCTTAGAAAAATTTTTGAATAAATTTTTTGAAAAGACAATTTATTTTCAATAATGTTCACTTTTAGTACGTAAAAAAGCATTCTTAGACAATTTTTAATGACGTTAGTTCCAAACTAAACGAATTAGATAGTTTTGCAAAAAAAAAATTATTTTTCATTGTATGAAATGTCTTAGAAAAATTTTTGAATTAATTTTTTGAAAAGACAATTTTTTTTCAATTATGTTCATTTTTAGTACGTAAAAAAACTTTCTTAGACAATTTTTAATGACATTAGTTCCAAACTAAAAGAATTAGATAGTTTCGCAAAAAAAAATTATTTTTCACTGTATGAAATGTCTTGGAAAAATTTTTTGAAAAAACAATTGTTTTTCAATAATGTTCATTTTTAGTACGTAAAAAAACTTTTTTAGACAATTTTTAACGACGTTAGTTCCAAACTAAGAGAATTAGATAGTTTCGCAAAAAAAAATTATTTTTCACTGTATGAAATGTCTTGGAATAATTTTTTTGATAAGACAATTTTTTTCAATAATGTTCACTTTTAGTACGTAAAAAAACTTTCTTAGACAATTTTTAATGACGTTAGTTCCAAACTAAAAGAATTAGATAGTTTCGCAAAAAAAAATTATTTTTCACTGTATGAAATGTCTTAGAAAAATTTTTGAAATATTTTTTTTAAAGGACAATTTTTTTCAATAATGTTCACTTTTAGTACGTAAAAAAACTTTCTTAGACAATTTTTAATGACGTTAGTTCCAAACTAAAAGAATTAGATAGTTTCGCAAAAAAAAATTATTTTTTACTGTATGAAATGTCTTGGAAAACTTTTTTGAAAAAACAATTTTTTTTCAATAATGTTCATTTTTAGTACGTAAAAAAACTTTTTTAGACAATTTTTAACGACGTTAGTTCCAAACTAAAAGAATTAGATAGTTTCGCAAAAAAAAATTATTTTTCACTGTATGAAATGTCTTGGAATAATTTTTTTGAAAAGACAATTTTTTACAATAATGTTCACTTTTAGTACGTAAAAAAACTTTCTTAGACAATTTTTAATGACGTTAGTTCCAAACTAAAAGAATTAGATAGTTTGGCAAAAAAAAATTATTTTACACTGTATGAAATGTCTTAGAAAAATTTTTGAAAATTTTTTTGAAAAGACAATTTTTTTTCAATAATGTTCACTTTTAGTACGTAAAAAAACTTTCTTAGACAATTTTTAATGCCGTTAGTTCCAAACTAAAAGAATTAGATAGTTTCGCAAAAAAAAATTATTTTTCACTGTATGAAATGTCTTGGAAAAAATTTTTTAAAAAGACAATTTTTTTTCAATAATATTCATTTTAAGTACGTAAAAAAATTTTCTTAGACAATTTTTAATGACGTTAGTTCCAAACTAAAAGAATTAGATAGTTTCGCAAAAAAAAATTATTTTTCACTGTATGAAATGTCTTGGAAAATTTTTTTTGAAAAGCCAATTTATTTTCAATAATGTTCATTTTTAGTACGTAAAAAAACTTTCTTAGACAATTTTTAATGACGTTAGTTCCAAACTAAAAGAATTAGATAGTTTCGCAAAAAAAAATTATTTTTCACTGTATGAAATGTCTTAGAAAAATCTTTGAAACATTTTTTTGAAAAAACAATTTTTTTTCAATAATGTTCACTTTTAGTACGTAAAAAAACTTTCTTAGACAATTTTTAATGACGTTAGTTCCAAACTAAAAGAATTAGATAGTTTCGCAAAAAAAAATTAATTTTCACTGTATGAAATGTTTTAGAAAGATTTTTGAAAAATGACAATTTTTTTTCAATGATGTTCACTTTTAGTACGTAAAAAAACTTTCTTAGACAATTTTTAATGCCGTTAGTTCCAAACTAAAAGAATTAGATAGTTTTGCAAAAAAAAATTATTTTTCACTGTATGAAATGTCTTAGAAAAATTTTTGAAAAATTTTTTTGAAAAGACAATTTTTTTTCAATAATGTTCACTTTTAGTACGTAAAAAAACTTTCTTAGACAATTTTTAATGCCGTTAGTTCCAAACTAAAAGAATTAGATAGTTTCGCAAAAAAAAATTAATTTTCACTGTATGAAATGTCTTATAAAAATTTTTGAAAAATTTTTTTGAAAAGACAATTTTTTTTCAATGATGTTCACTTTTAGTACGTAAAAAAACTTTCTTAGACAATTTTTAATGCCGTTAGTTCCAAACTAAAAGAATTAGATAGTTTCCCAAAAAAAAATTATTTTTCACTGTATGAAATGTCTTGGAAAACTTTTTTGAAAAAACAATTTTTTTTCAATAATGTTCATTTTTAGTACGTAAAAAAACTTTTTTAGACAATTTTTAACGACGTTAGTTCCAAACTAAAAGAATTAGATAGTTTCGCAAAAAAAAATTATTCTTCACTGTATGAAATGTCTTGGAATAATTTTTTTGAAAAGACAATTTTTTACAATAATGTTCACTTTTAGTACGTAAAAAAACTTTCTTAGACAATTTTTAATGACGTTAGTTCCAAACTAAAAGAATTAGATAGTTTGGCAAAAAAAAATTATTTTACACTGTATGAAATGTCTTAGAAAAATTTTTGAAAAATTTTTTTGAAAAGACAATTTTTTTTCAATAATGTTCACTTTTAGTACGTAAAAAAACTTTCTTAGACAATTTTTAATGCCGTTAGTTCCAAACTAAAAGAATTAGATAGTTTCGCAAAAAAAAATTATTTTTCACTGTATGAAATGTCTTGGAAAAAATTTTTTAAAAAGACAATTTTTTTTCAATAATGTTCATTTTTAGTACGTAAAAAAACTTTCTTAGACAATTTTTAATGACGTTAGTTCCAAACTAAAAGAATTAGATAGTTTCGCAAAAAAAAATTATTTTTCACTGTATGAAATGTCTTGGAAAAATTTTTTTGAAAAGCCAATTTATTTTCAATAATGTTCATTTTTAGTACGTAAAAAAACTTTCTTAGACAATTTTTAATGACTAGTTCCAAACTAAAAGAATTAGATAGTTTCGCAAAAAAAAAATATTTTTCACTGTATGAAATGTCTTAGAAAAATTTTTGAAAAATTTTTTTGAAAAGACAACTTTTTTTCTATAATATTCATTTTTAGTACGTAAAAAAACTTTTTTAGACAATTTTTAATGACGTTAGTTCCAAACTAAAAGAATTAGATAGTTTCGCAAAAAAAAATTATTTTTCACTGTATGAAATGTCTTAGAAAAATTTTTGAAATATTTTTTTTAAAGGACAATTTTTTCCAATAATGTTCACTTTTAGTACGTAAAAAAACTTTCTTAGACAATTTTTAATGACGTTAGTTCCAAACTAAAAGAATTAGATAGTTTCGCAAAAAAAAATTATTTTTTACTGTATGATATGTCTTGGAAAAATTTTTTTAAAAAGACAATTTTTTTTCAATAATGTTCATTTTTAGTACGTAAAAAAACTTTCTTAGACAATTTTTAATGACGTTAGTTCCAAACTAAAAGAATTAGATAGTTTCTCAAAAAATAATTATTTTTCACTGTATGAAACGTCTTGGAATACTTTTTTTAAAAGCCAATTTTTTTTCAATAATGTTCACTTTTAGTACGTAAAAAAACTTTCTTAGACAATTTTTAATGACGTTAGTTCCAAACTAAAAGAATTAGATAGTTTCGCAAAAAAAAATTATTTTTCACTGTATGAAATGTCTTAGAAAGATTTTTGAAAAATGACAATTTTTTTTCAATGATGTTCACTTTTAGTACGTAAAAAAACTTTCTTAGACAATTTTTAATGCCGTTAGTTCCAAACTAAAAGAATTAGATAGTTTTGCAAAAAAAAATTATTTTTCACTGTATGAAATGTCTTAGAAAAATTTTTGAAAAATTTTTTTGAAAAGACAATTTTTTTTCAATAATGTTCACTTTTAGTACGTAAAAAAACTTTCTTAGACAATTTTTAATGCCGTTAGTTCCAAACTAAAAGAATTAGATAGTTTCGCAAAAAAAAATTATTTTTCACTGTATGAAATGTCTTAGAAAGATTTTTGAAAAATTACAATTTTTTTTCAATGATGTTCACTTTTAGTACGTAAAAAAACTTTCTTAGACAATTTTTAATGCCGTTAGTTCCAAACTAAAAGAATTAGATAGTTTTGCAAAAAAAAATTATTTTTCACTGTATGAAATGTCTTAGAAAAATTTTTGAAAAATTTTTTTGAAAAGACAATTTTTTTTCAATAATGTTCACTTTTAGTACGTAAAAAAACTTTCTTAGACAATTTTTAATGCCGTTAGTTCCAAACTAAAAGAATTAGATAGTTTCGCAAAAAAAAATTATTTTTCACTGTATGAAATGTCTTATAAAAATTTTTGAAAAATTTTTTTGAAAAGACAATTTTTTTTCAATGATGTTCACTTTTGGTACGTAAAAAAACTTTCTTAGACAATTTTTAATGCCGTTAGTTCCAAACTAAAAGAATTAGATAGTTTCCCAAAAAAAAATTATTTTTCACTGTATGAAATGTCTTGGAAAAAATTTTTTAAAAAGCCAATTTTTTTTCAATAATGTTCATTTTTAGTACGTAAAAAAACTTTCTTAGACAATTTTTAATGACGTTAGTTCCAAACTAAAAGAATTAGAGAGTTTGGCAAAAAAAAATTATTTTTCACTGTATGGAAATGTCTTAGAAAGATTTTTGAAAAATTTTTTTGAAAAGACAATTTTTTTCAATAATGTTCACTTTTAGTACGTAAAAAAACATTCTTAGACAATTTTTAATGACGTTAGTTCCAAACTAAAAGAATTAGATAGTTTCCCAAAAAAAAATTATTTTTCACTGTATGAAATGTCTTGGAAAAAATTTTTTGAAAAGCCAATTTTTTTTTCAATAATGTTCATTTTTAGTACGTAAAAAAACTTTCTTAGACAATTTTTAATGACGTTAGTTCCAAACTAAAAGAATTAGATAGTTTCGCAAAAAATAATTATTTTTCACTGTATGAAACGTCTTGGAATACTTTTTTTAAAAGCCAATTTTTTTTCAATAATGTTCACTTTTAGTACGTAAAAAAACTTTCTTAGACAATTTTTAATGACGTTAGTTCCAAACTAAAAGAATTAGATAGTTTCACAAAAAAAAATTATTTTTCACTGTATGAAATGTCTTAGAAAAATCTTTGAAACATTTTTTTGAAAAGACAATTTTGTTTCAATAATGTTCACTTTTATTATGTAAAAAAACTTTCTTAGACAATTTTTAATGACGTTAGTTCCAAACTAAAAGAATTAGATAGTTTCGCAAAAAAAAATTATTTTTCACTGTATGAAATGTCTTAGAAAGATTTTTGAAAAATGACAATTTTTTTTCAATGATGTTCACTTTTAGTACGTAAAAAAACTTTCTTAGACAATTTTTAATGCCGTTAGTTCCAAACTAAAAGAATTAGATGGTTTTGCAAAAAAAAATTATTTTTCACTGTATGAAAGGTCTTAGAAAAATTTTTGAAAAATTTTTTTGAAAAGACAATTTTTTTTCAATAATGTTCACTTTTAGTACGCAAAAACACTTTCTTAGACAATTTTTAATGCCGTTAGTTCCAAACTAAAAGAATTAGATAGTTTCGCAAAAAAAAATTATTTTTCACTGTATGAAATGTCTTATAAAAATTTTTGAAAAATTTTTTTGAAAAGACAATTTTTTTTCAATGATGTTCACTTTTGGTACGTAAAAAAACTTTCTTAGACAATTTTTAATGCCGTTAGTTCCAAACTAAAAGAATTAGATAGTTTCCCAAAAAAAAATTATTTTTCACTGTATGAAATGTCTTGGAAAAAATTTTTTAAAAAGCCAATTTTTTTTCAATAATGTTCATTTTTAGTACGTAAAAAAACTTTCTTAGACAATTTTTAATGACGTTAGTTCCAAACTAAAAGAATTAGATAGTTTCGCAAAAAAAAATTATTTTTCACAGTATGAAATGTCTTAGAAAAATTTTTGAAAATTTTTTTGAAACGACAATTTTTTTTCAATAATATTCATTTTTAGTACGTAAAAAAACTTTTTTAGACAACTTTTAATGACGTTAGTTCCAAACTAAAAGAATTAGATAGTTTCGCAAAAAAAAATTATTTTTTACAGTATGATATGTCTTGGAAAAATTTTTTTGAAAAGACAATTTTTTTTCAATAATGTTCACTTTTAGTACGTAAAAAAACTTTCTTAGACAATTTTTATTGACGATAGTTCCAAACTAAAAGAATTAGACAGTTTCTCAAAAAATAATTATTTTTCACTATATGAAATGTCTTGGAATACTTTTTTTTAAAAGCCAATTTTTTTTCAATAATGTTCACTTTTAGTACGTAAAAAAACTTTCTTAGACAATTTTTAATGACGTTAGTTCCAAACTAAAAGAATTAGATAGTTTCGCAAAAAAAAATTTTTTTTCACTGTATGAAATGTCTTAGAAAAATCTTTGAAACATTTTTTTGAAAAGACAATTTTTTTTCAATAATGTTCACTTTTAGTACGTAAAAAAACTTTCTTAGACAATTTTTATTGACGTTAGTTCCATACTAAAAGAATTAGATAGTTTCGCAAAAAAAAATTATTTTTCACTGTATGAAATGTCTTAGAAAAATTTTTGAAAAATTTTTTTTAAAGGACAATTTTTTTTCAATAATGTTCACTTTTAGTACGTAAAAAAACTTTCTTAGACAATTTTTAATGACGTTAGTTCCAAACTAAAAGAATTAGATAGTTTCGCTAAAAAAAATTATTTTTCACTGTATGAAATGTCTTGAAAAAATTTTTTTGAAAAGACAATTTTTTTTCAATAATGTTCACTTTTAGTACGTAAAAAAACTTTCTTAGACAATTTTTAATGACGTTAATTCCAAACTAAAAGAATTAGATAGTTTCGCAAAAAAAAATTATTTTTCACTGTATGAAATGTCTTAGAAAAGTTTTTGAATAAATTTTTTGAAAAGACAATTTATTTTCAATAATGTTCACTTTTAGTACGTAAAAAAGCATTCTTAGACAATTTTTAATGACGTTAGTTCCAAACTAAACGAATTAGATAGTTTTGCAAAAAAAAAATTATTTTTCATTGTATGAAATGTCTTAGAAAAATTTTTGAATTAATTTTTTGAAAAGACAATTTTTTTTCAATTATGTTCATTTTTAGTACGTAAAAAAACTTTCTTAGACAATTTTTAATGACATTAGTTCCAAACTAAAAGAATTAGATAGTTTCGCAAAAAAAAATTATTTTTCACTGTATGAAATGTCTTGGAAAAATTTTTGGAAAAAACAATTGTTTTTCAATAATGTTCATTTTTAGTACGTAAAAAAACTTTTTTAGACAATTTTTAACGACGTTAGTTCCAAACTAAGAGAATTAGATAGTTTCGCAAAAAAAAATTATTTTTCACTGTATGAAATGTCTTGGAATAATTTTTTTGATAAGACAATTTTTTTCAATAATGTTCACTTTTAGTACGTAAAAAAACTTTCTTAGACAATTTTTAATGACGTTAGTTCCAAACTAAAAGAATTAGATAGTTTCGCAAAAAAAAATTTTTTTTCACTGTATGAAATGTCTTAGAAAAATCTTTGAAACATTTTTTTGAAAAGACAATTTTTTTTCAATAATGTTCACTTTTAGTACGTAAAAAAACTTTCTTAGACAATTTTTATTGACGTTAGTTCCATACTAAAAGAATTAGATAGTTTCGCAAAAAAAAATTATTTTTCACTGTATGAAATGTCTTAGAAAAATTTTTGAAAAATTTTTTTTAAAGGACAATTTTTTTTCAATAATGTTCACTTTTAGTACGTAAAAAAACTTTCTTAGACAATTTTTAATGACGTTAGTTCCAAACTAAAAGAATTAGATAGTTTCGCTAAAAAAAATTATTTTTCACTGTATGAAATGTCTTGAAAAAATTTTTTTGAAAAGACAATTTTTTTTCAATAATGTTCACTTTTAGTACGTAAAAAAACTTTCTTAGACAATTTTTAATGACGTTAGTTCCAAACTAAAAGAATTAGATAGTTTCGCAAAAAAAAATTATTTTTCACTGTATGAAATGTCTTAGAAAAATTTTTGAATAAATTTTTTGAAAAGACAATTTATTTTCAATAATGTTCACTTTTAGTACGTAAAAAAGCATTCTTAGACAATTTTTAATGACGTTAGTTCCAAACTAAACGAATTAGATAGTTTTGCAAAAAAAAAATTATTTTTCATTGTATGAAATGTCTTAGAAAAATTTTTGAATTAATTTTTTGAAAAGACAATTTTTTTTCAATTATGTTCATTTTTAGTACGTAAAAAAACTTTCTTAGACAATTTTTAATGACATTAGTTCCAAACTAAAAGAATTAGATAGTTTCGCAAAAAAAAATTATTTTTCACTGTATGAAATGTCTTGGAAAAATTTTTGGAAAAAACAATTGTTTTTCAATAATGTTCATTTTTAGTACGTAAAAAAACTTTTTTAGACAATTTTTAACGACGTTAGTTCCAAACTAAGAGAATTAGATAGTTTCGCAAAAAAAAATTATTTTTCACTGTATGAAATGTCTTGGAATAATTTTTTTGATAAGACAATTTTTTTCAATAATGTTCACTTTTAGTACGTAAAAAAACTTTCTTAGACAATTTTTAATGACGTTAGTTCCAAACTAAAAGAATTAGATAGTTTCGCAAAAAAAAATTATTTTTCACTGTATGAAATGTCTTAGAAAAATTTTTGAAATATTTTTTTTAAAGGACAATTTTTTTCAATAATGTTCACTTTTAGTACGTAAAAAAACTTTCTTAGACAATTTTTAATGACGTTAGTTCCAAACTAAAAGAATTAGATAGTTTCGCAAAAAAAAATTATTTTTTACTGTATGAAATGTCTTGGAAAACTTTTTTGAAAAAACAATTTTTTTTCAATAATGTTCATTTTTAGTACGTAAAAAAACTTTTTTAGACAATTTTTAGCGACGTTAGTTCCAAACTAAAAGAATTAGATAGTTTCGCAAAAAAAAATTATTTTTCACTGTATGAAATGTCTTGGAATAATTTTTTTGAAAAGACAATTTTTTACAATAATGTTCACTTTTAGTACGTAAAAAAACTTTCTTAGACAATTTTTAATGACGTTAGTTCCAAACTAAAAGAATTAGATAGTTTGGCAAAAAAAAATTATTTTACACTGTATGAAATGTCTTAGAAAAATTTTTGAAAATTTTTTTGAAAAGACAATTTTTTTTCAATAATGTTCACTTTTAGTACGTAAAAAAACTTTCTTAGACAATTTTTAATGCCGTTAGTTCCAAACTAAAAGAATTAGATAGTTTCGCAAAAAAAAATTATTTTTCACTGTATGAAATGTCTTGGAAAAAATTTTTTAAAAAGACAATTTTTTTTCAATAATATTCATTTTAAGTACGTAAAAAAACTTTCTTAGACAATTTTTAATGACGTTAGTTCCAAACTAAAAGAATTAGATAGTTTCGCAAAAAAAAATTATTTTTCACTGTATGAAATGTCTTGGAAAATTTTTTTTGAAAAGCCAATTTATTTTCAATAATGTTCATTTTTAGTACGTAAAAAAACTTTCTTAGACAATTTTTAATGACGTTAGTTCCAAACTAAAAGAATTAGATAGTTTCGCAAAAAAAAATTATTTTTCACTGTATGAAATGTCTTAGAAAAATTTTTGAAAAATTTTTTTGAAAAGACAATTTTTTTTCTATAATATTCATTTTTAGTACGTAAAAAAACTTTTTTAGACAATTTTTAATGACGTTAGTTCCAAACTAAAAGAATTAGATAGTTTCGCAAAAAAAAATTATTTTTCACTGTATGAAATGTCTTAGAAAAATTTTTGAAAAATTTTTTTGAATAGACAATTTTTTTTCAATAATGTTCACTTTTAGTACGTAAAAAAATATTCTTAGACAATTTTTAATGACGTTAGTTCCAAACTAAAAGAATTAGATAGTTTCGCAAAAAAAAATTATTTTTCACTGTATGAAATGTCTTAGAAAAATTTTTGAAAAATTTTTTTTAAAGGACAATTTTTTTTCAATAATGTTCACTTTTAGTACGTAAAAAAACTTTCTTAGACAATTTTTAATGACGTTAGTTCCAAACTAAAAGAATTAGATAGTTTCGCTAAAAAAAATCATTTTTCACTGTATGAAATGTCTTGAAAAAATTTTTTAAAAAGCCAATTTTTTTTCAATAATGTTCATTTTTAGTACGTAAAAAAACTTTCTTAGACAATTTTTAATGACGTTAGTTCCAAACTAAAAGAATTAGAGAGTTTGGCAAAAAAAAATTATTTTTCACTGTATGGAAATGTCTTAGAAAGATTTTTGAAAAGTTTTTTTGAAAAGACAATTTTTTTCAATAATGTTCACTTTTAGTACGTAAAAAAGCATTCTTAGACAATTTTTAATGACGTTAGTTCCAAACTAAAAGAATTAGATAATTTCCCAAAAAAAAATTATTTTTCACTGTATGAAATGTCTTGGAAAAAATTTTTTGAAAAGCCAATTTTTTTTCAATAATGTTCATTTTTAGTACGTAAAAAAACTTTCTTAGACAATTTTTAATGACGTTAGTTCCAAACTAAAAGAATTAGATAGTTTCGCAAAAAAAAATTATTTTTCACTGTATGAAATGTCTTGGAATAATTTTTTTGAAAAGACAATTTTTTTCAATAATGTTCACTTTTAGTACGTAAAAAAACTTTCTTAGACAATTTTTAATGACGTTAGTTCCAAACTAAAAGAATTAGATAGTTTCGCAAAAAAAAATTATTTTTCACAGTATGAAATGTCTTAGAAAAATTTTTGAAAATTTTTTTGAAACGACAATTTTTTTTCAATAATATTCATTTTTAGTACGTAAAAAAACTTTTTTAGACAACTTTTAATGACGTTAGTTCCAAACTAAAAGAATTAGATAGTTTCGCAAAAAAAAATTATTTTTTACAGTATGATATGTCTTGGAAAAATTTTTTTGAAAAGACAATTTTTTTTCAATAATGTTCACTTTTAGTACGTAAAAAAACTTTCTTAGACAATTTTTATTGACGATAGTTCCAAACTAAAAGAATTAGACAGTTTCTCAAAAAATAATTATTTTTCACTATATGAAATGTCTTGGAATACTTTTTTTGAAAAGCCAATTTTTTTTCAATAATGTTCACTTTTAGTACGTAAAAAAACTTTCTTAGACAATTTTTAATGACGTTAGTTCCAAACTAAAAGAATTAGATAGTTTCGCAAAAAAAAATTTTTTTTCACTGTATGAAATGTCTTAGAAAAATCTTTGAAACATTTTTTTGAAAAGACAATTTTTTTTCAATAATGTTCACTTTTAGTACGTAAAAAAACTTTCTTAGACAATTTTTTTTGACGTTAGTTCCATACTAAAAGAATTAGATAGTTTCGCAAAAAAAAATTATTTTTCACTGTATGAAATGTCTTAGAAAAATTTTTGAAAAATTTTTTTTAAAGGACAATTTTTTTTCAATAATGTTCACTTTTAGTACGTAAAAAAACTTTCTTAGACAATTTTTAATGACGTTAGTTCCAAACTAAAAGAATTAGATAGTTTCGCTAAAAAAAATTATTTTTCACTGTATGAAATGTCTTAGAAAAATTTTTGAATAAATTTTTTGAAAAGACAATTTATTTTCAATAATGTTCACTTTTAGTACGTAAAAAAGCATTCTTAGACAATTTTTAATGACGTTAGTTCCAAACTAAACGAATTAGATAGTTTTGCAAAAAAAAAATTATTTTTCATTGTATGAAATGTCTTAGAAAAATTTTTGAATTAATTTTTTGAAAAGACAATTTTTTTTCAATTATGTTCATTTTTAGTACGTAAAAAAACTTTCTTAGACAATTTTTAATGACATTAGTTCCAAACTAAAAGAATTAGATAGTTTCGCAAAAAAAAATTATTTTTCACTGTATGAAATGTCTTGGAAAAATTTTTTGAAAAAACAATTGTTTTTCAATAATGTTCATTTTTAGTACGTAAAAAAACTTTTTTAGACAATTTTTAACGACGTTAGTTCCAAACTAAGAGAATTAGATAGTTTCGCAAAAAAAAATTATTTTTCACTGTATGAAATGTCTTGGAATAATTTTTTTGATAAGACAATTTTTTTCAATAATGTTCACTTTTAGTACGTAAAAAAACTTTCTTAGACAATTTTTAATGACGTTAGTTCCAAACTAAAAGAATTAGATAGTTTCGCAAAAAAAAATTATTTTTCACTGTATGAAATGTCTTAGAAAAATTTTTGAAATATTTTTTTTAAAGGACAATTTTTTTCAATAATGTTCACTTTTAGTACGTAAAAAAACTTTCTTAGACAATTTTTAATGACGTTAGTTCCAAACTAAAAGAATTAGATAGTTTCGCAAAAAAAAATTATTTTTTACTGTATGAAATGTCTTGGAAAACTTTTTTGAAAAAACAATTTTTTTTCAATAATGTTCATTTTTAGTACGTAAAAAAACTTTTTTAGACAATTTTTAACGACGTTAGTTCCAAACTAAAAGAATTAGATAGTTTCGCAAAAAAAAATTATTTTTCACTGTATGAAATGTCTTGGAATAATTTTTTTGAAAAGACAATTTTTTACAATAATGTTCACTTTTAGTACGTAAAAAAACTTTCTTAGACAATTTTTAATGACGTTAGTTCCAAACTAAAAGAATTAGATAGTTTGGCAAAAAAAAATTATTTTACACTGTATGAAATGTCTTAGAAAAATTTTTGAAAATTTTTTTGAAAAGACAATTTTTTTTCAATAATGTTCACTTTTAGTACGTAAAAAAACTTTCTTAGACAATTTTTAATGCCGTTAGTTCCAAACTAAAAGAATTAGATAGTTTCGCAAAAAAAAATTATTTTTCACTGTATGAAATGTCTTGGAAAAAATTTTTTAAAAAGACAATTTTTTTTCAATAATATTCATTTTAAGTACGTAAAAAAATTTTCTTAGACAATTTTTAATGACGTTAGTTCCAAACTAAAAGAATTAGATAGTTTCGCAAAAAAAAATTATTTTTCACTGTATGAAATGTCTTGGAAAATTTTTTTTGAAAAGCCAATTTATTTTCAATAATGTTCATTTTTAGTACGTAAGAAAACTTTCTTAGACAATTTTTAATGACGTTAGTTCCAAACTAAAAGAATTAGATAGTTTCGCAAAAAAAAATTATTTTTCACTGTATGAAATGTCTTAGAAAAATCTTTGAAACATTTTTTTGAAAAAACAATTTTTTTTCAATAATGTTCACTTTTAGTACGTAAAAAAACTTTCTTAGACAATTTTTAATGACGTTAGTTCCAAACTAAAAGAATTAGATAGTTTCGCAAAAAAAAATTAATTTTCACTGTATGAAATGTTTTAGAAAGATTTTTGAAAAATGACAATTTTTTTTCAATGATGTTCACTTTTAGTACGTAAAAAAACTTTCTTAGACAATTTTTAATGCCGTTAGTTCCAAACTAAAAGAATTAGATAGTTTTGCAAAAAAAAATTATTTTTCACTGTATGAAATGTCTTAGAAAAATTTTTGAAAAATTTTTTTGAAAAGACAATTTTTTTTCAATAATGTTCACTTTTAGTACGTAAAAAAACTTTCTTAGACAATTTTTAATGCCGTTAGTTCCAAACTAAAAGAATTAGATAGTTTCGCAAAAAAAAATTAATTTTCACTGTATGAAATGTCTTATAAAAATTTTTGAAAAATTTTTTTGAAAAGACAATTTTTTTTCAATGATGTTCACTTTTAGTACGTAAAAAAACTTTCTTAGACAATTTTTAATGCCGTTAGTTCCAAACTAAAAGAATTAGATAGTTTCCCAAAAAAAAATTATTTTTCACTGTATGAAATGTCTTGGAAAACTTTTTTGAAAAAACAATTTTTTTTCAATAATGTTCATTTTTAGTACGTAAAAAAACTTTTTTAGACAATTTTTAACGACGTTAGTTCCAAACTAAAAGAATTAGATAGTTTCGCAAAAAAAAATTATTCTTCACTGTATGAAATGTCTTGGAATAATTTTTTTGAAAAGACAATTTTTTACAATAATGTTCACTTTTAGTACGTAAAAAAACTTTCTTAGACAATTTTTAATGACGTTAGTTCCAAACTAAAAGAATTAGATAGTTTGGCAAAAAAAAATTATTTTACACTGTATGAAATGTCTTAGAAAAATTTTTGAAAAATTTTTTTGAAAAGACAATTTTTTTTCAATAATGTTCACTTTTAGTACGTAAAAAAACTTTCTTAGACAATTTTTAATGCCGTTAGTTCCAAACTAAAAGAATTAGATAGTTTCGCAAAAAAAAATTATTTTTCACTGTATGAAATGTCTTGGAAAAAATTTTTTAAAAAGACAATTTTTTTTCAATAATGTTCATTTTTAGTACGTAAAAAAACTTTCTTAGACAATTTTTAATGACGTTAGTTCCAAACTAAAAGAATTAGATAGTTTCGCAAAAAAAAATTATTTTTCACTGTATGAAATGTCTTGGAAAAATTTTTTTGAAAAGCCAATTTATTTTCAATAATGTTCATTTTTAGTACGTAAAAAAACTTTCTTAGACAATTTTTAATGACGTTAGTTCCAAACTAAAAGAATTAGATAGTTTCGCAAAAAAAAAATATTTTTCACTGTATGAAATGTCTTAGAAAAATTTTTGAAAAATTTTTTTGAAAAGACAAATTTTTTTCTATAATATTCATTTTTAGTACGTAAAAAAACTTTTTTAGACAATTTTTAATGACGTTAGTTCCAAACTAAAAGAATTAGATAGTTTCGCAAAAAAAAATTATTTTTCACTGTATGAAATGTCTTAGAAAAATTTTTGAAATATTTTTTTTAAAGGACAATTTTTTCCAATAATGTTCACTTTTAGTACGTAAAAAAACTTTCTTAGACAATTTTTAATGACGTTAGTTCCAAACTAAAAGAATTAGATAGTTTCGCAAAAAAAAATTATTTTTTACTGTATGATATGTCTTGGAAAAATTTTTTTAAAAAGACAATTTTTTTTCAATAATGTTCATTTTTAGTACGTAAAAAAACTTTCTTAGACAATTTTTAATGACGTTAGTTCCAAACTAAAAGAATTAGATAGTTTCTCAAAAAATAATTATTTTTCACTGTATGAAACGTCTTGGAATACTTTTTTTAAAAGCCAATTTTTTTTCAATAATGTTCACTTTTAGTACGTAAAAAAACTTTCTTAGACAATTTTTAATGACGTTAGTTCCAAACTAAAAGAATTAGATAGTTTCGCAAAAAAAAATTATTTTTCACTGTATGAAATGTCTTAGAAAGATTTTTGAAAAATGACAATTTTTTTTCAATGATGTTCACTTTTAGTACGTAAAAAAACTTTCTTAGACAATTTTTAATGCCGTTAGTTCCAAACTAAAAGAATTAGATAGTTTTGCAAAAAAAAATTATTTTTCACTGTATGAAATGTCTTAGAAAAATTTTTGAAAAATTTTTTTGAAAAGACAATTTTTTTTCAATAATGTTCACTTTTAGTACGTAAAAAAACTTTCTTAGACAATTTTTAATGCCGTTAGTTCCAAACTAAAAGAATTAGATAGTTTTGCAAAAAAAAATTATTTTTCACTGTATGAAATGTCTTAGAAAAATTTTTGAAAAATTTTTTTGAAAAGACAATTTTTTTTCAATAATGTTCATTTTTAGTACGTAAAAAAACTTTCTTAGACAATTTTTAATGACGTTAGTTCCAAACTAAAAGAATTAGATAGTTTCGCAAAAAAAAATTATTTTTCACTGTATGAAATGTCTTGGAATAATTTTTTTGAAAAGACAATTTTTTTCAATAATGTTCACTTTTAGTACGTAAAAAAACTTTCTTAGACAATTTTTAATGACGTTAGTTCCAAACTAAAAGAATTAGATAGTTTCGCAAAAAAAAATTATTTTTCACTGTATGAAATGTCTTAGAAAAATTTTTGAAAATTTTTTTGAAACGACAATTTTTTTTCAATAATATTCATTTTTAGTACGTAAAAAAACTTTTTTAGACAACTTTTAATGACGTTAGTTCCAAACTAAAAGAATTAGATAGTTTCGCAAAAAAAAATTATTTTTTACAGTATGATATGTCTTGGAAAAATTTTTTTGAAAAGACAATTTTTTTTCAATAATGTTCACTTTTAGTACGTAAAAAAACTTTCTTAGACAATTTTTATTGACGATAGTTCCAAACTAAAAGAATTAGACAGTTTCTCAAAAAATAATTATTTTTCACTATATGAAATGTCTTGGAATACTTTTTTTGAAAAGCCAATTTTTTTTCAATAATGTTCACTTTTAGTACGTAAAAAAACTTTCTTAGACAATTTTTAATGACGTTAGTTCCAAACTAAAAGAATTAGATAGTTTCGCAAAAAAAAATTTTTTTTCACTGTATGAAATGTCTTAGAAAAATCTTTGAAACATTTTTTTGAAAAGACAATTTTTTTTCAATAATGTTCACTTTTAGTACGTAAAAAAACTTTCTTAGACAATTTTTTTTGACGTTAGTTCCATACTAAAAGAATTAGATAGTTTCGCAAAAAAAAATTATTTTTCACTGTATGAAATGTCTTAGAAAAATTTTTGAAAAATTTTTTTTAAAGGACAATTTTTTTTCAATAATGTTCACTTTTAGTACGTAAAAAAACTTTCTTAGACAATTTTTAATGACGTTAGTTCCAAACTAAAAGAATTAGATAGTTTCGCTAAAAAAAATTATTTTTCACTGTATGAAATGTCTTAGAAAAATTTTTGAATAAATTTTTTGAAAAGACAATTTATTTTCAATAATGTTCACTTTTAGTACGTAAAAAAGCATTCTTAGACAATTTTTAATGACGTTAGTTCCAAACTAAACGAATTAGATAGTTTTGCAAAAAAAAAATTATTTTTCATTGTATGAAATGTCTTAGAAAAATTTTTGAATTAATTTTTTGAAAAGACAATTTTTTTTCAATTATGTTCATTTTTAGTACGTAAAAAAACTTTCTTAGACAATTTTTAATGACATTAGTTCCAAACTAAAAGAATTAGATAGTTTCGCAAAAAAAAATTATTTTTCACTGTATGAAATGTCTTGGAAAAATTTTTTGAAAAAACAATTGTTTTTCAATAATGTTCATTTTTAGTACGTAAAAAAACTTTTTTAGACAATTTTTAACGACGTTAGTTCCAAACTAAGAGAATTAGATAGTTTCGCAAAAAAAAATTATTTTTCACTGTATGAAATGTCTTGGAATAATTTTTTTGATAAGACAATTTTTTTCAATAATGTTCACTTTTAGTACGTAAAAAAACTTTCTTAGACAATTTTTAATGACGTTAGTTCCAAACTAAAAGAATTAGATAGTTTCGCAAAAAAAAATTATTTTTCACTGTATGAAATGTCTTAGAAAAATTTTTGAAATATTTTTTTTAAAGGACAATTTTTTTCAATAATGTTCACTTTTAGTACGTAAAAAAACTTTCTTAGACAATTTTTAATGACGTTAGTTCCAAACTAAAAGAATTAGATAGTTTCGCAAAAAAAAATTATTTTTTACTGTATGAAATGTCTTGGAAAACTTTTTTGAAAAAACAATTTTTTTTCAATAATGTTCATTTTTAGTACGTAAAAAAACTTTTTTAGACAATTTTTAACGACGTTAGTTCCAAACTAAAAGAATTAGATAGTTTCGCAAAAAAAAATTATTTTTCACTGTATGAAATGTCTTGGAATAATTTTTTTGAAAAGACAATTTTTTACAATAATGTTCACTTTTAGTACGTAAAAAAACTTTCTTAGACAATTTTTAATGACGTTAGTTCCAAACTAAAAGAATTAGATAGTTTGGCAAAAAAAAATTATTTTACACTGTATGAAATGTCTTAGAAAAATTTTTGAAAATTTTTTTGAAAAGACAATTTTTTTTCAATAATGTTCACTTTTAGTACGTAAAAAAACTTTCTTAGACAATTTTTAATGCCGTTAGTTCCAAACTAAAAGAATTAGATAGTTTCGCAAAAAAAAATTATTTTTCACTGTATGAAATGTCTTGGAAAAAATTTTTTAAAAAGACAATTTTTTTTCAATAATATTCATTTTAAGTACGTAAAAAAATTTTCTTAGACAATTTTTAATGACGTTAGTTCCAAACTAAAAGAATTAGATAGTTTCGCAAAAAAAAATTATTTTTCACTGTATGAAATGTCTTGGAAAATTTTTTTTGAAAAGCCAATTTATTTTCAATAATGTTCATTTTTAGTACGTAAAAAAACTTTCTTAGACAATTTTTAATGACGTTAGTTCCAAACTAAAAGAATTAGATAGTTTCGCAAAAAAAAATTATTTTTCACTGTATGAAATGTCTTAGAAAAATCTTTGAAACATTTTTTTGAAAAAACAATTTTTTTTCAATAATGTTCACTTTTAGTACGTAAAAAAACTTTCTTAGACAATTTTTAATGACGTTAGTTCCAAACTAAAAGAATTAGATAGTTTCGCAAAAAAAAATTAATTTTCACTGTATGAAATGTTTTAGAAAGATTTTTGAAAAATGACAATTTTTTTTCAATGATGTTCACTTTTAGTACGTAAAAAAACTTTCTTAGACAATTTTTAATGCCGTTAGTTCCAAACTAAAAGAATTAGATAGTTTTGCAAAAAAAAATTATTTTTCACTGTATGAAATGTCTTAGAAAAATTTTTGAAAAATTTTTTTGAAAAGACAATTTTTTTTCAATAATGTTCACTTTTAGTACGTAAAAAAACTTTCTTAGACAATTTTTAATGCCGTTAGTTCCAAACTAAAAGAATTAGATAGTTTCGCAAAAAAAAATTAATTTTCACTGTATGAAATGTCTTATAAAAATTTTTGAAAAATTTTTTTGAAAAGACAATTTTTTTTCAATGATGTTCACTTTTAGTACGTAAAAAAACTTTCTTAGACAATTTTTAATGCCGTTAGTTCCAAACTAAAAGAATTAGATAGTTTCCCAAAAAAAAATTATTTTTCACTGTATGAAATGTCTTGGAAAACTTTTTTGAAAAAACAATTTTTTTTCAATAATGTTCATTTTTAGTACGTAAAAAAACTTTTTTAGACAATTTTTAACGACGTTAGTTCCAAACTAAAAGAATTAGATAGTTTCGCAAAAAAAAATTATTCTTCACTGTATGAAATGTCTTGGAATAATTTTTTTGAAAAGACAATTTTTTACAATAATGTTCACTTTTAGTACGTAAAAAAACTTTCTTAGACAATTTTTAATGACGTTAGTTCCAAACTAAAAGAATTAGATAGTTTGGCAAAAAAAAATTATTTTACACTGTATGAAATGTCTTAGAAAAATTTTTGAAAAATTTTTTTGAAAAGACAATTTTTTTTCAATAATGTTCACTTTTAGTACGTAAAAAAACTTTCTTAGACAATTTTTAATGCCGTTAGTTCCAAACTAAAAGAATTAGATAGTTTCGCAAAAAAAAATTATTTTTCACTGTATGAAATGTCTTGGAAAAAATTTTTTAAAAAGACAATTTTTTTTCAATAATGTTCATTTTTAGTACGTAAAAAAACTTTCTTAGACAATTTTTAATGACGTTAGTTCCAAACTAAAAGAATTAGATAGTTTCGCAAAAAAAAATTATTTTTCACTGTATGAAATGTCTTGGAAAAATTTTTTTGAAAAGCCAATTTATTTTCAATAATGTTCATTTTTAGTACGTAAAAAAACTTTCTTAGACAATTTTTAATGACGTTAGTTCCAAACTAAAAGAATTAGATAGTTTCGCAAAAAAAAAATATTTTTCACTGTATGAAATGTCTTAGAAAAATTTTTGAAAAATTTTTTTGAAAAGACAACTTTTTTTCTATAATATTCATTTTTAGTACGTAAAAAAACTTTTTTAGACAATTTTTAATGACGTTAGTTCCAAACTAAAAGAATTAGATAGTTTCGCAAAAAAAAATTATTTTTCACTGTATGAAATGTCTTAGAAAAATTTTTGAAATATTTTTTTTAAAGGACAATTTTTTCCAATAATGTTCACTTTTAGTACGTAAAAAAACTTTCTTAGACAATTTTTAATGACGTTAGTTCCAAACTAAAAGAATTAGATAGTTTCGCAAAAAAAAATTATTTTTTACTGTATGATATGTCTTGGAAAAATTTTTTTAAAAAGACAATTTTTTTTCAATAATGTTCATTTTTAGTACGTAAAAAAACTTTCTTAGACAATTTTTAATGACGTTAGTTCCAAACTAAAAGAATTAGATAGTTTCTCAAAAAATAATTATTTTTCACTGTATGAAACGTCTTGGAATACTTTTTTTAAAAGCCAATTTTTTTTCAATAATGTTCACTTTTAGTACGTAAAAAAACTTTCTTAGACAATTTTTAATGACGTTAGTTCCAAACTAAAAGAATTAGATAGTTTCGCAAAAAAAAATTATTTTTCACTGTATGAAATGTCTTAGAAAGATTTTTGAAAAATGACAATTTTTTTTCAATGATGTTCACTTTTAGTACGTAAAAAAACTTTCTTAGACAATTTTTAATGCCGTTAGTTCCAAACTAAAAGAATTAGATAGTTTTGCAAAAAAAAATTATTTTTCACTGTATGAAATGTCTTAGAAAAATTTTTGAAAAATTTTTTTGAAAAGACAATTTTTTTTCAATAATGTTCACTTTTAGTACGTAAAAAAACTTTCTTAGACAATTTTTAATGCCGTTAGTTCCAAACTAAAAGAATTAGATAGTTTCGCAAAAAAAAATTATTTTTCACTGTATGAAATGTCTTAGAAAGATTTTTGAAAAATGACAATTTTTTTTCAATGATGTTCACTTTTAGTACGTAAAAAAACTTTCTTAGACAATTTTTAATGCCGTTAGTTCCAAACTAAAAGAATTAGATAGTTTTGCAAAAAAAAATTATTTTTCACTGTATGAAATGTCTTAGAAAAATTTTTGAAAAATTTTTTTGAAAAGACAATTTTTTTTCAATAATGTTCACTTTTAGTACGTAAAAAAACTTTCTTAGACAATTTTTAATGCCGTTAGTTCCAAACTAAAAGAATTAGATAGTTTCGCAAAAAAAAATTATTTTTCACTGTATGAAATGTCTTATAAAAATTTTTGAAAAATTTTTTTGAAAAGACAATTTTTTTTCAATGATGTTCACTTTTGGTACGTAAAAAAACTTTCTTAGACAATTTTTAATGCCGTTAGTTCCAAACTAAAAGAATTAGATAGTTTCCCAAAAAAAAATTATTTTTCACTGTATGAAATGTCTTGGAAAAAATTTTTTAAAAAGCCAATTTTTTTTCAATAATGTTCATTTTTAGTACGTAAAAAAACTTTCTTAGACAATTTTTAATGACGTTAGTTCCAAACTAAAAGAATTAGAGAGTTTGGCAAAAAAAAATTATTTTTCACTGTATGGAAATGTCTTAGAAAGATTTTTGAAAAATTTTTTTGAAAAGACAATTTTTTTCAATAATGTTCACTTTTAGTACGTAAAAAAACATTCTTAGACAATTTTTAATGACGTTAGTTCCAAACTAAAAGAATTAGATAGTTTCCCAAAAAAAAATTATTTTTCACTGTATGAAATGTCTTGGAAAAAATTTTTTGAAAAGCCAATTTTTTTTCAATAATGTTCATTTTTAGTACGTAAAAAAACTTTCTTAGACAATTTTTAATGACGTTAGTTCCAAACTAAAAGAATTAGATAGTTTCGCAAAAAATAATTATTTTTCACTGTATGAAACGTCTTGGAATACTTTTTTTAAAAGCCAATTTTTTTTCAATAATGTTCACTTTTAGTACGTAAAAAAACTTTCTTAGACAATTTTTAATGACGTTAGTTCCAAACTAAAAGAATTAGATAGTTTCACAAAAAAAAATTATTTTTCACTGTATGAAATGTCTTAGAAAAATCTTTGAAACATTTTTTTGAAAAGACAATTTTGTTTCAATAATGTTCACTTTTATTATGTAAAAAAACTTTCTTAGACAATTTTTAATGACGTTAGTTCCAAACTAAAAGAATTAGATAGTTTCGCAAAAAAAAATTATTTTTCACTGTATGAAATGTTTTAGAAAGATTTTTGAAAAATGACAATTTTTTTTCAATGATGTTCACTTTTAGTACGTAAAAAAACTTTCTTAGACAATTTTTAATGCCGTTAGTTCCAAACTAAAAGAATTAGATGGTTTTGCAAAAAAAAATTATTTTTCACTGTATGAAAGGTCTTAGAAAAATTTTTGAAAAATTTTTTTGAAAAGACAATTTTTTTTCAATAATGTTCACTTTTAGTACGCAAAAACACTTTCTTAGACAATTTTTAATGCCGTTAGTTCCAAACTAAAAGAATTAGATAGTTTCGCAAAAAAAAATTATTTTTCACTGTATGAAATGTCTTATAAAAATTTTTGAAAAATTTTTTTGAAAAGACAATTTTTTTTCAATGATGTTCACTTTTGGTACGTAAAAAAACTTTCTTAGACAATTTTTAATGCCGTTAGTTCCAAACTAAAAGAATTAGATAGTTTCCCAAAAAAAAATTATTTTTCACTGTATGAAATGTCTTGGAAAAAATTTTTTAAAAAGCCAATTTTTTTTCAATAATGTTCATTTTTAGTACGTAAAAAAACTTTCTTAGACAATTTTTAATGACGTTAGTTCCAAACTAAAAGAATTAGAGAGTTTGGCAAAAAAAAATTATTTTTCACTGTATGGAAATGTCTTAGAAAGATTTTTGAAAAATTTTTTTGAAAAGACAATTTTTTTCAATAATGTTCACTTTTAGTACGTAAAAAAACATTCTTAGACAATTTTTAATGACGTTAGTTCCAAACTAAAAGAATTAGATAGTTTCCCAAAAAAAAATTATTTTTCACTGTATGAAATGTTTTGGAAAAAATTTTTTGAAAAGCCAATTTTTTTTCAATAATGTTCATTTTTAGTACGTAAAAAAAACTTTCTTAGACAATTTTTAATGACGTTAGTTCCAAACTAAAAGAATTAGATAGTTTCGCAAAAAAAAATTATTTTTCACTGTATGAAATGTCTTGGAATAATTTTTTTGAAAAGACAATTTTTTTCAATAATGTTCACTTTTAGTACGTAAAAAAACTTTCTTAGATAATTTTTAATGACGTTAGTTCCAAACTAAAAGAATTAGATAGTTTCGCAAAAAAAAATTATTTTTCACTGTATGAAATGTCTTAGAAAAATCTTTGAAACATTTTTTTGAAAAGACAATTTTTTTTCAATAATGTTCACTTTTAGTACGTAAAAAAACTTTCTTAGACAATTTTTAATGACGTTAGTTCCAAACTAAAAGAATTAGATAGTTTCGCAAAAAAAAATTAATTTTCACTGTATGAAATGTCTTAGAAAGATTTTTGAAAAATGACAATTTTTTTTCAATGATGTTCACTTTTAGTACGTAAAAAAACTTTCTTAGACAATTTTTAATGCCGTTAGTTCCAAACTAAAAGAATTAGATAGTTTTGCAAAAAAAATTATTTTTCACTGTATGAAATGTCTTAGAAAAATTTTTGAAAAATTTTTTTGAAAAGACAATTTTTTTTCAATAATGTTCACTTTTAGTACGTAAAAAAACTTTCTTAGACAATTTTTAATGCCGTTAGTTCCAAACTAAAAGAATTAGATAGTTTCGCAAAAAAAAATTAATTTTCACTGTATGAAATGTCTTATAAAAATTTTTGAAAAATTTTTTTGAAAAGACAATTTTTTTTCAATGATGTTCACTTTTAGTACGTAAAAAAACTTTCTTAGACAATTTTTAATGACGTTAGTTCCAAACTAAAAGAATTAGATAGTTTCCCAAAAAAAAATTATTTTTCACTGTATGAAATGTCTTGGAAAAAATTTTTTAAAAAGCCAATTTTTTTTCAATAATGTTCATTTTTAGTAAGTAAAAAAACTTTCTTAGACAATTTTTAATGACGTTAGTTCCAAACTAAAAGAATTAGAGAGTTTGGCAAAAAAAAATTATTTTTCACTGTATGGAAATGTCTTAGAAAGATTTTTGAAAAATTTTTTTGAAAAGACAATTTTTTTCAATAATGTTCACTTTTAGTACGTAAAAAAACATTCTTAGACAATTTTTAATGACGTTAGTTCCAAACTAAAAGAATTAGATAGTTTCCCAAAAAAAAATTATTTTTCACTGTATGAAATGTTTTGGAAAAAATTTTTTGAAAAGCCAATTTTTTTTCAATAATGTTCATTTTTAGTACGTAAAAAAACTTTCTTAGACAATTTTTAATGACGTTAGTTCCAAACTAAAAGAATTAGATAGTTTCGCAAAAAAAAATTATTTTTCACTGTATGAAATGTCTTGGAATAATTTTTTTGAAAAGACAATTTTTTTCAATAATGTTCACTTTTAGTACGTAAAAAAACTTTCTTAGATAATTTTTAATGACGTTAGTTCCAAACTAAAAGAATTAGATAGTTTCGCAAAAAAAAATTATTTTTCACTGTATGAAATGTCTTAGAAAAATCTTTGAAACATTTTTTTGAAAAGACAATTTTTTTTCAATAATGTTCACTTTTAGTACGTAAAAAAACTTTCTTAGACAATTTTTAATGACGTTAGTTCCAAACTAAAAGAATTAGATAGTTTCGCAAAAAAAAATTAATTTTCACTGTATGAAATGTCTTAGAAAGATTTTTGAAAAATGACAATTTTTTTTCAATGATGTTCACTTTTAGTACGTAAAAAAACTTTCTTAGACAATTTTTAATGCCGTTAGTTCCAAACTAAAAGAATTAGATAGTTTTGCAAAAAAAATTATTTTTCACTGTATGAAATGTCTTAGAAAAATTTTTGAAAAATTTTTTTGAAAAGACAATTTTTTTTCAATAATGTTCACTTTTAGTACGTAAAAAAACTTTCTTAGACAATTTTTAATGCCGTTAGTTCCAAACTAAAAGAATTAGATAGTTTCGCAAAAAAAAATTAATTTTCACTGTATGAAATGTCTTATAAAAATTTTTGAAAAATTTTTTTGAAAAGACAATTTTTTTTCAATGATGTTCACTTTTAGTACGTAAAAAAACTTTCTTAGACAATTTTTAATGACGTTAGTTCCAAACTAAAAGAATTAGATAGTTTCCCAAAAAAAAATTATTTTTCACTGTATGAAATGTCTTGGAAAAAATTTTTTAAAAAGCCAATTTTTTTTCAATAATGTTCATTTTTAGTACGTAAAAAAACTTTCTTAGACAATTTTTAATGACGTTAGTTCCAAACTAAAAGAATTAGATAGTTTCGCAAAAAAAAATTATTTTTCACTGTATGAAATGTCTTGGAATAATTTTTTTGAAAAGACAATTTTTTTCAATAATGTTCACTTTTAGTACGTAAAAAAACTTTCTTAGATAATTTTTAATGACGTTAGTTCCAAACTAAAAGAATTAGATAGTTTCGCAAAAAAAAATTATTTTTCACTGTATGAAATGTCTTAGAAAAATCTTTGAAACATTTTTTTGAAAAGACAATTTTTTTTCAATAATGTTCACTTTTAGTACGTAAAAAAACTTTCTTAGACAATTTTTAATGACGTTAGTTCCAAACTAAAAGAATTAGATAGTTTCGCAAAAAAAAATTAATTTTCACTGTATGAAATGTCTTAGAAAGATTTTTGAAAAATGACAATTTTTTTTCAATGATGTTCACTTTTAGTACGTAAAAAAACTTTCTTAGACAATTTTTAATGCCGTTAGTTCCAAACTAAAAGAATTAGATAGTTTTGCAAAAAAAAATTATTTTTCACTGTATGAAATGTCTTAGAAAAATTTTTGAAAAATTTTTTTGAAAAGACAATTTTTTTTCAATAATGTTCACTTTTAGTACGTAAAAAAACTTTCTTAGACAATTTTTAATGCCGTTAGTTCCAAACTAAAAGAATTAGATAGTTTCGCAAAAAAAAATTATTTTTCACTGTATGAAATGTCTTAGAAAAATCTTTGAAACATATTTTTGAAAAGACAATTTTGTTTCAATAATGTTCACTTTTATTATGTAAAAAAACTTTCTTAGACAATTTTTAATGACGTTAGTTCCAAACTAAAAGAATTAGATAGCTTCGCAAAAAAAAATTATTTTTCACTGTATGAAATGTCTTAGAAAGATTTTTGAAAAATGACAATTTTTTTTCAATGATGTTCACTTTTAGTACGTAAAAAAACTTTCTTAGACAATTTTTAATGCCGTTAGTTCCAAACTAAAAGAATTAGATAGTTTTGCAAAAAAAAATTATTTTTCACTGTATGAAATGTCTTAGAAAAATTTTTGAAAAATTTTTTTGAAAAGACAATTTTTTTTCAATAATGTTCACTTTTAGTACGTAAAAAAACTTTCTTAGACAATTTTTAATGCCGTTAGTTCCAAACTAAAAGAATTAGATAGTTTCGCAAAAAAAAATTATTTTTCACTGTATGAAATGTCTTATAAAAATTTTTGAAAAATTTTTTTGAAAAGACAATTTTTTTTCAATGATGTTCACTTTTGGTACGTAAAAAAACTTTCTTAGACAATTTTTAATGCCGTTAGTTCCAAACTAAAAGAATTAGATAGTTTCCCAAAAAAAAATTATTTTTCACTGTATGAAATGTCTTGGAAAAAATTTTTTAAAAAGCCAATTTTTTTTCAATAATGTTCATTTTTAGTACGTAAAAAAACTTTCTTAGACAATTTTTAATGACGTTAGTTCCAAACTAAAAGAATTAGAGAGTTTGGCAAAAAAAAATTATTTTTCACTGTATGGAAATGTCTTAGAAAGATTTTTGAAAAATTTTTTTGAAAAGACAATTTTTTTCAATAATGTTCACTTTTAGTACGTAAAAAAACATTCTTAGACAATTTTTAATGACGTTAGTTCCAAACTAAAAGAATTAGATAGTTTCCCAAAAAAAAATTATTTTTCACTGTATGAAATGTCTTGGAAAAAATTTTTTGAAAAGCCAATTTTTTTTCAATAATGTTCATTTTTAGTACGTAAAAAAACTTTCTTAGACAATTTTTAATGACGTTAGTTCCAAACTAAAAGAATTAGATAGTTTCGCAAAAAAAAATTATTTTTCACTGTATGAAATGTCTTGGAATAATTTTTTTGAAAAGACAATTTTTTTCAATAATGTTCACTTTTAGTACGTAAAAAAACTTTCTTAGATAATTTTTAATGACGTTAGTTCCAAACTAAAAGAATTAGATAGTTTCGCAAAAAAAAATTATTTTTCACTGTATGAAATGTCTTAGAAAAATCTTTGAAACATTTTTTTGAAAAGACAATTTTTTTTCAATAATGTTCACTTTTAGTACGTAAAAAAACTTTCTTAGACAATTTTTAATGACGTTAGTTCCAAACTAAAAGAATTAGATAGTTTCGCAAAAAAAAATTAATTTTCACTGTATGAAATGTCTTGGAAAGATTTTTGAAAAATGACAATTTTTTTTCAATGATGTTCACTTTTAGTACGTAAAAAAACTTTCTTAGACAATTTTTAATGCCGTTAGTTCCAAACTAAAAGAATTAGATAGTTTTGCAAAAAAAATTATTTTTCACTGTATGAAATGTCTTAGAAAAATTTTTGAAAAATTTTTTTGAAAAGACAATTTTTTTTCAATAATGTTCACTTTTAGTACGTAAAAAAACTTTCTTAGACAATTTTTAATGCCGTTAGTTCCAAACTAAAAGAATTAGATAGTTTCGCAAAAAAAAATTAATTTTCACTGTATGAAATGTCTTAGAAAAATTTTTGAAAAATTTTTTTGAAAAGACAATTTTTTTTCAATGATGTTCACTTTTAGTACGTAAAAAAACTTTCTTAGACAATTTTTAATGCCGTTAGTTCCAAACTAAAAGAATTAGATAGTTTCCCAAAAAAAAATTATTTTTCACTGTATGAAATGTCTTGGAAAAAATTTTTTAAAAAGCCAATTTTTTTTCAATAATGTTCATTTTTAGTACGTAAAAAAACTTTCTTAGACAATTTTTAATGACGTTAGTTCCAAACTAAAAGAATTAGAGAGTTTAGCAAAAAAAAATTATTTTTCACTGTATGGAAATGTCTTAGAAAGATTTTTGAAAAGTTTTTTTGAAAAGACAATTTTTTTCAATAATGTTCACTTTTAGTACGTAAAAAAGCATTCTTAGACAATTTTTAATGACGTTAGTTCCAAACTAAAAGAATTAGATAGTTTCCCAAAAAAAAATTATTTTTCACTGTATGAAATGTCTTGGAAAAAATTTTTTGAAAAGCCAATTTTTTTTCAATAATGTTCATTTTTAGTACGTAAAAAAACTTTTTTAAACAACTTTTAATGACGTTAGTTCCAAACTAAAAGAATTAGATAGTTTCGCAAAAAAAAATTATTTTTTACTGTATGATATGTCTTGGAAAAATTTTTTTGAAAAGACAATTTTTTTTCAATAATGTTCATTTTTAGTACGTAAAAAAACTTTCTTAGACAATTTTTAATGACGTTAGTTCCAAACTAAAAGAATTAGATAGTTTCGCAAAAAAAAATTATTTTTCACTGTATGAAATGTCTTAGAAAAATTTTTGAAAAATGACAATTTTTTTTCAATGATGTTCACTTTTAGTACGTAAAAAAACTTTCTTAGACAATTTTTAATGCCGTTAGTTCCAAACTAAAAGAATTAGATAGTTTTGCAAAAAAAAATTATTTTTCACTGTATGAAATGTCTTAGAAAAATTTTTGAAAAATTTTTTTGAAAAGACAATTTTTTTTCAATAATGTTCACTTTTAGTACGTAAAAAAACTTTCTTAGACAATTTTTAATGCCGTTAGTTCCAAACTAAAAGAATTAGATAGTTTCCAAAAAAAAAATTATTTTTCACTGTATGAAATGTCTTGGAAAAAATTTTTTAAAAAGCCAATTTTTTTTCAATAATGTTCATTTTTAGTACGTAAAAAAACTTTCTTAGACAATTTTTAATGACGTTAGTTCCAAACTAAAAGAATTAGAGAGTTTGGCAAAAAAAAATTATTTTTCACTGTATGGAAATGTCTTAGAAAGATTTTTGAAAAATTTTTTTGAAAAGACAATTTTTTTCAATAATGTTCACTTTTAGTACGTAAAAAAACATTCTTAGACAATTTTTAATGACGTTAGTTCCAAACTAAAAGAATTAGATAGTTTCCCAAAAAAAAATTATTTTTCACTGTATGAAATGTCTTGGAAAAAATTTTTTGAAAAGCCAATTTTTTTTCAATAATGTTCATTTTTAGTACGTAAAAAAACTTTCTTAGACAATTTTTAATGACGTTAGTTCCAAACTAAAAGAATTAGATAGTTTCGCAAAAAAAAATTATTTTTCACTGTATGAAATGTCTTGGAATAATTTTTTTGAAAAGACAATTTTTTTCAATAATGTTCACTTTTAGTACGTAAAAAAACTTTCTTAGACAATTTTTAATGACGTTAGTTCCAAACTAAAAGAATTAGATAGTTTCGCAAAAAAAAATTATTTTTCACTGTATGAAATGTCTTAGAAAAATCTTTGAAACATTTTTTTGAAAAAACAATTTTTTTTCAATAATGTTCACTTTTAGTACGTAAAAAAACTTTCTTAGACAATTTTTAATGACGTTAGTTCCAAACTAAAAGAATTAGATAGTTTCGCAAAAAAAATTAATTTTCACTGTATGAAATGTCTTAGAAAGATTTTTGAAAAATGACAATTTTTTTTCAATGATGTTCACTTTTAGTACGTAAAAAAACTTTCTTAGACAATTTTTAATGCCGTTAGTTCCAAACTAAAAGAATTAGATAGTTTTGCAAAAAAAAATTATTTTTCACTGTATGAAATGTCTTAGAAAAATTTTTGAAAAATTTTTTTGAAAAGACAATTTTTTTTCAATAATGTTCACTTTTAGTACGTAAAAAAACTTTCTTAGACAATTTTTAATGCCGTTAGTTCCAAACTAAAAGAATTAGATAGTTTCGCAAAAAAAAAATTAATTTTCACTGTATGAAATGTCTTATAAAAATTTTTGAAAAATTTTTTTGAAAAGACAATTTTTTTTCAATGATGTTCACTTTTAGTACGTAAAAAAACTTTCTTAGACAATTTTTAATGCCGTTAGTTCCAAACTAAAAGAATTAGATAGTTTCCCAAAAAAAAATTATTTTTCACTGTATGAAATGTCTTGGAAAACTTTTTTGAAAAAACAATTTTTTTTCAATAATGTTCATTTTTAGTACGTAAAAAAACTTTTTTAGACAATTTTTAACGACGTTAGTTCCAAACTAAAAGAATTAGATAGTTTCGCAAAAAAAAATTATTTTTCACTGTATGAAATGTCTTGGAATAATTTTTTTGAAAAGACAATTTTTTACAATAATGTTCACTTTTAGTACGTAAAAGAACTTTCTTAGACAATTTTTAATGACGTTAGTTCCAAACTAAAAGAATTAGATAGTTTGGCAAAAAAAAATTATTTTACACTGTATGAAATGTCTTAGAAAAATTTTTGAAAAATTTTTTTGAAGACAATTTTTTTTCAATAATGTTCACTTTTAGTACGTAAAAAAACTTTCTTAGACAATTTTTAATGCCGTTAGTTCCAAACTAAAAGAATTAGATAGTTTCGCAAAAAAAAATTATTTTTCACTGTATGAAATGTCTTGGAAAAAATTTTTTAAAAAGACAATTTTTTTTCAATAATGTTCATTTTTAGTACGTAAAAAAACTTTCTTAGACAATTTTTAATGACGTTAGTTCCAAACTAAAAGAATTAGATAGTTTCGCAAAAAAAAATTATTTTTCACTGTATGAAATGTCTTGGAAAAATTTTTTTGAAAAGCCAATTTATTTTCAATAATGTTCATTTTTAGTACGTAAAAAAACTTTCTTAGACAATTTTTAATGACGTTAGTTCCAAACTAAAAGAATTAGATAGTTTCGCAAAAAAAAAATATTTTTCACTGTATGAAATGTCTTAGAAAAATTTTTGAAAAATTTTTTTGAAAAGACAACTTTTTTTCTATAATATTTATTTTTAGTACGTAAAAAAACTTTTTTAGACAATTTTTAATGACGTTAGTTCCAAACTAAAAGAATTAGATAGTTTCGCAAAAAAAATTAATTTTCACTGTATGAAATGTCTTAGAAAGATTTTTGAAAAATGACAATTTTTTTTCAATGATGTTCACTTTTAGTACGTAAAAAAACTTTCTTAGACAATTTTTAATGCCGTTAGTTCCAAACTAAAAGAATTAGATAGTTTTGCAAAAAAAAATTATTTTTCACTGTATGAAACGTCTTAGAAAAATTTTTGAAAAATTTTTTTGAAAAGACAATTTTTTTTCAATAATGTTCACTTTTAGTACGTAAAAAAACTTTCTTAGACAATTTTTAATGCCGTTAGTTCCAAACTAAAAGAATTAGATAGTTTCGCAAAAAAAAATTAATTTTCACTGTATGAAATGTCTTATAAAAATTTTTGAAAAATTTTTTTGAAAAGACAATTTTTTTTCAATGATGTTCACTTTTAGTACGTAAAAAAACTTTCTTAGACAATTTTTAATGCCGTTAGTTCCAAACTAAAAGAATTAGATAGTTTCCCAAAAAAAAATTATTTTTCACTGTATGAAATGTCTTGGAAAACTTTTTTGAAAAAACAATTTTTTTTCAATAATGTTCATTTTTAGTACGTAAAAAAACTTTTTTAGACAATTTTTAACGACGTTAGTTCCAAACTAAAAGAATTAGATAGTTTCGCAAAAAAAAATTATTTTTCACTGTATGAAATGTCTTGGAATAATTTTTTTGAAAAGACAATTTTTTACAATAATGTTCACTTTTAGTACGTAAAAGAACTTTCTTAGACAATTTTTAATGACGTTAGTTCCAAACTAAAAGAATTAGATAGTTTGGCAAAAAAAAATTATTTTACACTGTATGAAATGTCTTAGAAAAATTTTTGAAAAATTTTTTTGAAGACAATTTTTTTTCAATAATGTTCACTTTTAGTACGTAAAAAAACTTTCTTAGACAATTTTTAATGCCGTTAGTTCCAAACTAAAAGAATTAGATAGTTTCGCAAAAAAAAATTATTTTTCACTGTATGAAATGTCTTGGAAAAAATTTTTTAAAAAGACAATTTTTTTTCAATAATGTTCATTTTTAGTACGTAAAAAAACTTTCTTAGACAATTTTTAATGACGTTAGTTCCAAACTAAAAGAATTAGATAGTTTCGCAAAAAAAAATTATTTTTCACTGTATGAAATGTCTTGGAAAAATTTTTTTGAAAAGCCAATTTATTTTCAATAATGTTCATTTTTAGTACGTAAAAAAACTTTCTTAGACAATTTTTAATGACGTTAGTTCCAAACTAAAAGAATTAGATAGTTTCGCAAAAAAAAAATATTTTTCACTGTATGAAATGTCTTAGAAAAATTTTTGAAAAATTTTTTTGAAAAGACAACTTTTTTTCTATAATATTTATTTTTAGTACGTAAAAAAACTTTTTTAGACAATTTTTAATGACGTTAGTTCCAAACTAAAAGAATTAGATAGTTTCGCAAAAAAAAATTATTTTTCACTGTATGAAATGTCTTAGAAAAATTTTTGAAATATTTTTTTTAAAGGACAATTTTTTCCAATAATGTTCACTTTTAGTACGTAAAAAAACTTTCTTAGACAATTTTTAATGACGTTAGTTCCAAACTAAAAGAATTAGATAGTTTCGCAAAAAAAAATTATTTTTTACTGTATGATATGTCTTGGAAAAATTTTTTTAAAAAGACAATTTTTTTTCAATAATGTTCATTTTTAGTACGTAAAAAAACTTTCTTAGACAATTTTTAATGACGTTAGTTCCAAACTAAAAGAATTAGATAGTTTCTCAAAAAATAATTATTTTTCACTGTATGAAACGTCTTGGAATACTTTTTTTGAAAAGCCAATTTTTTTTCAATAATGTTCACTTTTAGTACGTAAAAAAACTTTCTTAGACAATTTTTAATGACGTTAGTTCCAAACTAAAAGAATTAGATAGTTTCGCAAAAAAAAAATTATTTTTCACTGTATGAAATGTCTTAGAAAAATCTTTGAAACATTTTTTTGAAAAGACAATTTTTTTTCAATAATGTTCACTTTTATTATGTAAAAAAACTTTCTTAGACAATTTTTAATGACGTTAGTTCCAAACTAAAAGAATTAGATAGTTTCGCAAAAAAAAATTATTTTTCACTGTATGAAATGTCTTAGAAAGATTTTTGAAAAATGACAATTTTTTTTCAATGATGTTCACTTTTAGTACGTAAAAAAACTTTCTTAGACAATTTTTAATGCCGTTAGTTCCAAACTAAAAGAATTAGATAGTTTTGCAAAAAAAAATTATTTTTCACTGTATGAAATGTCTTAGAAAAATTTTTGAAAAATTTTTTTGAAAAGACAATTTTTTTTCAATAATGTTCACTTTTAGTACGTAAAAAAACTTTCTTAGACAATTTTTAATGCCGTTAGTTCCAAACTAAAAGAATTAGATAGTTTCGCAAAAAAAAATTAATTTTCACTGTATGAAATGTCTTATAAAAATTTTTGAAAAATTTTTTTGAAAAGACAATTTTTTTTCAATGATGTTCACTTTTAGTACGTAAAAAAACTTTCTTAGACAATTTTTAATGCCGTTAGTTCCAAACTAAAAGAATTAGATAGTTTCCCAAAAAAAAATTATTTTTCACTGTATGAAATGTCTTGGAAAACTTTTTTGAAAAAACAATTTTTTTTCAATAATGTTCATTTTTAGTACGTAAAAAAACTTTTTTAGACAATTTTTAACGACGTTAGTTCCAAACTAAAAGAATTAGATAGTTTCGCAAAAAAAAATTATTTTTCACTGTATGAAATGTCTTGGAATAATTTTTTTGAAAAGACAATTTTTTACAATAATGTTCACTTTTAGTACGTAAAAAAACTTTCTTAGACAATTTTTAATGACGTTAGTTCCAAACTAAAAGAATTAGATAGTTTGGCAAAAAAAAATTATTTTACACTGTATGAAATGTCTTAGAAAAATTTTTGAAAAATTTTTTTGAAAAGACAATTTTTTTTCAATAATGTTCACTTTTAGTACGTAAAAAAACTTTCTTAGACAATTTTTAATGCCGTTAGTTCCAAACTAAAAGAATTAGATAGTTTCGCAAAAAAAAATTATTTTTCACTGTATGAAATGTCTTGGAAAAAATTTTTTAAAAAGACAATTTTTTTTCAATAATGTTCATTTTTAGTACGTAAAAAAACTTTCTTAGACAATTTTTAATGACGTTAGTTCCAAACTAAAAGAATTAGATAGTTTCGCAAAAAAAAATTATTTTTCACTGTATGAAATGTCTTGGAAAAATTTTTTTGAAAAGCCAATTTATTTTCAATAATGTTCATTTTTAGTACGTAAAAAAACTTTCTTAGACAATTTTTAATGACGTTAGTTCCAAACTAAAAGAATTAGATAGTTTCGCAAAAAAAAAATATTTTTCACTGTATGAAATGTCTTAGAAAAATTTTTGAAAAATTTTTTTGAAAAGACAACTTTTTTTCTATAATATTCATTTTTAGTACGTAAAAAAACTTTTTTAGACAATTTTTAATGACGTTAGTTCCAAACTAAAAGAATTAGATAGTTTCGCAAAAAAAAATTATTTTTCACTGTATGAAATGTCTTAGAAAAATTTTTGAAATATTTTTTTTAAAGGACAATTTTTTCCAATAATGTTCACTTTTAGTACGTAAAAAAACTTTCTTAGACAATTTTTAATGACGTTAGTTCCAAACTAAAAGAATTAGATAGTTTCGCAAAAAAAAATTATTTTTTACTGTATGATATGTCTTGGAAAAATTTTTTTAAAAAGACAATTTTTTTTCAATAATGTTCATTTTTAGTACGTAAAAAAACTTTCTTAGACAATTTTTAATGACGTTAGTTCCAAACTAAAAGAATTAGATAGTTTCTCAAAAAATAATTATTTTTCACTGTATGAAACGTCTTGGAATACTTTTTTTGAAAAGCCAATTTTTTTTCAATAATGTTCACTTTTAGTACGTAAAAAAACTTTCTTAGACAATTTTTAATGACGTTAGTTCCAAACTAAAAGAATTAGATAGTTTTCGCAAAAAAAAATTATTTTTCACTGTATGAAATGTCTTAGAAAAATCTTTGAAACATTTTTTGGAAAAGACAATTTTTTTTCAATAATGTTCACTTTTATTATGTAAAAAAACTTTCTTAGACAATTTTTAATGACGTTAGTTCCAAACTAAAAGAATTAGATAGTTTCGCAAAAAAAAATTATTTTTCACTGTATGAAATGTGTTAGAAAGATTTTTGAAAAATGACAATTTTTTTTCAATGATGTTCACTTTTAGTACGTAAAAAAACTTTCTTAGACAATTTTTAATGCCGTTAGTTCCAAACTAAAAGAATTAGATAGTTTTGCAAAAAAAAATTATTTTTCACTGTATGAAATGTCTTAGAAAAATTTTTGAAAAATTTTTTTGAAAAGACAATTTTTTTTCAATAATGTTCACTTTTAGTACGTAAAAAAACTTTCTTAGACAATTTTTAATGCCGTTAGTTCCAAACTAAAAGAATTAGATAGTTTCGCAAAAAAAAATTATTTTTCACTGTATGAAATGTCTTATAAAAATTTTTGAAAAATTTTTTTGAAAAGACAATTTTTTTTCAATGATGTTCACTTTTAGTACGTAAAAAAACTTTCTTAGACAATTTTTAATGCCGTTAGTTCCAAACTAAAAGAATTAGATAGTTTCCCAAAAAAAAAATTATTTTTCACTGTATGAAATGTCTTGGAAAAAATTTTTTAAAAAGCCAATTTTTTTTCAATAATGTTCATTTTTAGTACGTAAAAAAACTTTCTTAGACAATTTTTAATGACGTTAGTTCCAAACTAAAAGAATTAGAGAGTTTGGCAAAAAAAAATTATTTTTCACTGTATGGAAATGTCTTAGAAAGATTTTTGAAAAATTTTTTTGAAAAGACAATTTTTTTCAATAATGTTCACTTTTAGTACGTAAAAAAACATTCTTAGACAATTTTTAATGACGTTAGTTCCAAACTAAAAGAATTAGATAGTTTCCCAAAAAAAAATTATTTTTCACTGTATGAAATGTCTTGGAAAAAATTTTTTGAAAAGCCAATTTTTTTTCAATAATGTTCATTTTTAGTACGTAAAAAAAACTTTCTTAGACAATTTTTAATGACGTTAGTTCCAAACTAAAAGAATTAGATAGTTTCGCAAAAAAAAATTATTTTTCACTGTATGAAATGTCTTGGAATAATTTTTTTGAAAAGACAATTCTTTTCAATAATGTTCACTTTTAGTACGTAAAAAAACTTTCTTAGATAATTTTTAATGACGTTAGTTCCAAACTAAAAGAATTAGATAGTTTCGCAAAAAAAAATTATTTTTCACTGTATGAAATGTCTTAGAAAAATCTTTGAAACATTTTTTTGAAAAGACAATTTTTTTTCAATAATGTTCACTTTTAGTACGTAAAAAAACTTTCTTAGACAATTTTTAATGACGTTAGTTCCAAACTAAAAGAATTAGATAGTTTCGCAAAAAAAAATTAATTTTCACTGTATGAAATGTCTTAGAAAGATTTTTGAAAAATGACAATTTTTTTTTCAATGATGTTCACTTTTAGTACGTAAAAAAACTTTCTTAGACAATTTTTAATGCCGTTAGTTCCAAACTAAAAGAATTAGATAGTTTTGCAAAAAAAAATTATTTTTCACTGTATGAAATGTCTTAGAAAAATTTTTGAAAAATTTTTTTTGAAAAGACAATTTTTTTTCAATAATGTTCACTTTTAGTACGTAAAAAAACTTTCTTAGACAATTTTTAATGCCGTTAGTTCCAAACTAAAAGAATTAGATAGTTTCGCAAAAAAAAAATTAATTTTCACTGTATGAAATGTCTTATAAAAATTTTTGAAAAATTTTTTTGAAAAGACAATTTTTTTTCAATGATGTTCACTTTTAGTACGTAAAAAAACTTTCTTAGACAATTTTTAATGCCGTTAGTTCCAAACTAAAAGAATTAGATAGTTTCCCAAAAAAAAATTATTTTTCACTGTATGAAATGTCTTGGAAAAAATTTTTTAAAAAGCCAATTTTTTTTCAATAATGTTCATTTTTAGTACGTAAAAAAACTTTCTTAGACAATTTTTAATGACGTTAGTTCCAAACTAAAAGAATTAGAGAGTTTGGCAAAAAAAAAATTATTTTTCACTGTATGGAAATGTCTTAGAAAGATTTTTGAAAAGTTTTTTTGAAAAGACAATTTTTTTCAATAATGTTCACTTTTAGTACGTAAAAAAGCATTCTTAGACAATTTTTAATGACGTTAGTTCCAAACTAAAAGAATTAGATAGTTTCGCAAAAAAAAAATTATTTTTCACTGTATGAAATGTCTTGGAATAATTTTTTTGAAAAGACAATTTTTTTCAATAATGTTCACTTTTAGTACGTAAAAAAACTTTCTTAGACAATTTTTAATGACGTTAGTTCCAAACTAAAAGAATTAGATAGTTTCGCAAAAAAAAATTATTTTTCACAGTATGAAATGTCTTAGAAAAATTTTTGAAAATTTTTTTGAAACGACAATTTTTTTTCAATAATATTCATTTTTAGTACGTAAAAAAACTTTTTTAGACAACTTTTAATGACGTTAGTTCCAAACTAAAAGAATTAGATAGTTTCGCAAAAAAAAAATTATTTTTTACTGTATGATATGTCTTGGAAAACATTTTTTGAAAAGACAATTTTCTTTCAATAATGTTCATTTTTAGTACGTAAAAAAACTTTCTTAGACAATTTTTAATGACGTTAGTTCCAAACTAAAAGAATTAGATAGTTTCGCAAAAAAAAATTATTTTTCACTGTATGAAATGTCTTAGAAAAATTTTTGAAAAATTTTTTTGAAAAGACAATTTTTTTTCTATAATATTCATTTTTAGTACGTAAAAAAACTTTCTTAGACAATTTTTAATGACGTTAGTTCCAAACTAAAAGAAATAGATAGTTTCGCAAAAAAAAATTAATTTTCACTGTATGAAATGTCTTGGAAAAAATTTTTTAAAAAGCCAATTTTTTTTCAATAATGTTCATTTTTAGTACGTAAAAAAACTTTCTTAGACAATTTTTTAATGTCGTTAGTTCCAAACTAAAAGAATTAGATAGTTTCGCAAAAAAAAAAAATAATTTTCACTGTATGAAATGTCTTAGAAGGATTTTTGAACAAATTTTTTTAAAAGACAATTTTTTTTCAATAATGTTCACTTTTAGTACGTAAAAAAACTTTCTTAGACAATTTTTAATGATGTTAGTTCCAAACTAAAAGAATTAGATAGTTTCGCAAAAAAAAATTATTTTTCACTGTATGAAATGTCTTGGAAAAATTTTTAGAAAAGACAATTTTTTTTCAATAATGTTCATTTTTAGTACGTAAAAAAACTTTCTTAGACAATTTTTATTGACGATAGTTCCAAACTAAAAGAATTAGACAGTTTCTCAAAAAATAATTATTTTTCACTATATGAAATGTCTTGGAATACTTTTTTTGAAAAGCCAATTTTTTTTCAATAATGTTCACTTTTAGTACGTAAAAAAACTTTCTTAGACAATTTTTAATGACGTTAGTTCCAAACTAAAAGAATTAGATAGTTTCGCAAAAAAAAATTTTTTTTCACTGTATGAAATGTCTTAGAAAAATCTTTGAAACATTTTTTTGAAAAGACAATTTTTTTTCAATAATGTTCACTTTTAGTACGTAAAAAAACTTTCTTAGACAATTTTTATTGACGTTAGTTCCATACTAAAAGAATTAGATAGTTTCGCAAAAAAAAATTATTTTTCACTGTATGAAATGTCTTAGAAACATTTTTGAAAAATTTTTTTTAAAGGACAATTTTTTTTCAATAATGTTCACTTTTAGTACGTAAAAAAACTTTCTTAGACAATTTTTAATGACGTTAGTTCCAAACTAAAAGAATTAGATAGTTTCGCTAAAAAAAATTATTTTTCACTGTATGAAATGTCTTGAAAAAATTTTTTTGAAAAGACAATTTTTTTTCAATAATGTTCACTTTTAGTACGTAAAAAAACTTTCTTAGACAATTTTTAATGACGTTAATTCCAAACTAAAAGAATTAGATAGTTTCGCAAAAAAAAATTATTTTTCACTGTATGAAATGTCTTAGAAAAATTTTTGAATAAATTTTTTGAAAAGACAATTTATTTTCAATAATGTTCACTTTTAGTACGTAAAAAAGCATTCTTAGACAATTTTTAATGACGTTAGTTCCAAACTAAACGAATTAGATAGTTTCGCAAAAAAAAAATTATTTTTCATTGTATGAAATGTCTTAGAAAGATTTTTGAATTAATTTTTTGAAAAGACAATTTTTTTTCAATTATGTTCATTTTTAGTACGTAAAAAAACTTTCTTAGACAATTTTTAATGACATTAGTTCCAAACTAAAAGAATTAGATAGTTTCGCAAAAAAAAATTATTTTTCACTGTATGAAATGTCTTGGAAAAATTTTTGGAAAAAACAATTGTTTTTCAATAATGTTCATTTTTAGTACGTAAAAAAACTTTTTTAGACAATTTTTAACGACGTTAGTTCCAAACTAAGAGAATTAGATAGTTTCGCAAAAAAAAATTATTTTTCACTGTATGAAATGTCTTGGAATAATTTTTTTGATAAGACAATTTTTTTCAATAATGTTCACTTTTAGTACGTAAAAAAACTTTCTTAGACAATTTTTAATGACGTTAGTTCCAAACTAAAAGAATTAGATAGTTTCGCAAAAAAAAATTATTTTTCACTGTATGAAATGTCTTAGAAAAATTTTTGAAATATTTTTTTTAAAGGACAATTTTTTTCAATAATGTTCACTTTTAGTACGTAAAAAAACTTTCTTAGACAATTTTTAATGACGTTAGTTCCAAACTAAAAGAATTAGATAGTTTCGCAAAAAAAAATTATTTTTTACTGTATGAAATGTCTTGGAAAACTTTTTTGAAAAAACAATTTTTTTTCAATAATGTTCATTTTTAGTACGTAAAAAAACTTTTTTAGACAATTTTTAACGACGTTAGTTCCAAACTAAAAGAATTAGATAGTTTCGCAAAAAAAAATTATTTTTCACTGTATGAAATGTCTTGGAATAATTTTTTTGAAAAGACAATTTTTTACAATAATGTTCACTTTTAGTACGTAAAAAAACTTTCTTAGACAATTTTTAATGACGTTAGTTCCAAACTAAAAGAATTAGATAGTTTGGCAAAAAAAAATTATTTTACACTGTATGAAATGTCTTAGAAAAATTTTTGAAAATTTTTTTGAAAAGACAATTTTTTTTCAATAATGTTCACTTTTAGTACGTAAAAAAACTTTCTTAGACAATTTTTAATGCCGTTAGTTCCAAACTAAAAGAATTAGATAGTTTCGCAAAAAAAAATTATTTTTCACTGTATGAAATGTCTTGGAAAAAATTTTTTAAAAAGACAATTTTTTTTCAATAATATTCATTTTAAGTACGTAAAAAAACTTTCTTAGACAATTTTTAATGACGTTAGTTCCAAACTAAAAGAATTAGATAGTTTCGCAAAAAAAAATTATTTTTCACTGTATGAAATGTCTTGGAAAATTTTTTTTGAAAAGCCAATTTATTTTCAATAATGTTCATTTTTAGTACGTAAAAAAACTTTCTTAGACAATTTTTAATGACGTTAGTTCCAAACTAAAAGAATTAGATAGTTTCGCAAAAAAAAATTATTTTTCACTGTATGAAATGTCTTAGAAAAATTTTTGAAAAATTTTTTTGAAAAGACAATTTTTTTTCTATAATATTCATTTTTAGTACGTAAAAAAACTTTTTTAGACAATTTTTAATGACGTTAGTTCCAAACTAAAAGAATTAGATAGTTTCGCAAAAAAAAATTATTTTTCACTGTATGAAATGTCTTAGAAAAATTTTTGAAAAATTTTTTTGAATAGACAATTTTTTTTCAATAATGTTCACTTTTAGTACGTAAAAAAATATTCTTAGACAATTTTTAATGACGTTAGTTCCAAACTAAAAGAATTAGATAGTTTCGCAAAAAAAAATTATTTTTCACTGTATGAAATGTCTTAGAAAAATTTTTGAAAAATTTTTTTTAAAGGACAATTTTTTTTCAATAATGTTCACTTTTAGTACGTAAAAAAACTTTCTTAGACAATTTTTAATGACGTTAGTTCCAAACTAAAAGAATTAGATAGTTTCGCTAAAAAAAATCATTTTTCACTGTATGAAATGTCTTGAAAAAATTTTTTAAAAAGCCAATTTTTTTTCAATAATGTTCATTTTTAGTACGTAAAAAAACTTTCTTAGACAATTTTTAATGACGTTAGTTCCAAACTAAAAGAATTAGAGAGTTTGGCAAAAAAAAATTATTTTTCACTGTATGGAAATGTCTTAGAAAGATTTTTGAAAAGTTTTTTTGAAAAGACAATTTTTTTCAATAATGTTCACTTTTAGTACGTAAAAAAGCATTCTTAGACAATTTTTAATGACGTTAGTTCCAAACTAAAAGAATTAGATAATTTCCCAAAAAAAAATTATTTTTCACTGTATGAAATGTCTTGGAAAAAATTTTTTGAAAAGCCAATTTTTTTTCAATAATGTTCATTTTTAGTACGTAAAAAAACTTTCTTAGACGATTTTTAATGACGTTAGTTCCAAACTAAAAGAATTAGATAGTTTCGCAAAAAAAAATTATTTTTCACTGTATGAAATGTCTTGGAATAATTTTTTTGAAAAGACAATTTTTTTCAATAATGTTCACTTTTAGTACGTAAAAAAACTTTCTTAGACAATTTTTAATGACGTTAGTTCCAAACTAAAAGAATTAGATAGTTTCGCAAAAAAAAATTATTTTTCACAGTATGAAATGTCTTAGAAAAATTTTTGAAAATTTTTTTGAAACGACAATTTTTTTTCAATAATATTCATTTTTAGTACGTAAAAAAACTTTTTTAGACAACTTTTAATGACGTTAGTTCCAAACTAAAAGAATTAGATAGTTTCGCAAAAAAAAATTATTTTTTACAGTATGATATGTCTTGGAAAAATTTTTTTGAAAAGACAATTTTTTTTCAATAATGTTCACTTTTAGTACGTAAAAAAACTTTCTTAGACAATTTTTATTGACGATAGTTCCAAACTAAAAGAATTAGACAGTTTCTCAAAAAATAATTATTTTTCACTATATGAAATGTCTTGGAATACTTTTTTTGAAAAGCCAATTTTTTTTCAATAATGTTCACTTTTAGTACGTAAAAAAACTTTCTTAGACAATTTTTAATGACGTTAGTTCCAAACTAAAAGAATTAGATAGTTTCGCAAAAAAAAATTTTTTTTCACTGTATGAAATGTCTTAGAAAAATCTTTGAAACATTTTTTTGAAAAGACAATTTTTTTTCAATAATGTTCACTTTTAGTACGTAAAAAAACTTTCTTAGACAATTTTTATTGACGTTAGTTCCATACTAAAAGAATTAGATAGTTTCGCAAAAAAAAATTATTTTTCACTGTATGAAATGTCTTAGAAAAATTTTTGAAAAATTTTTTTTAAAGGACAATTTTTTTTCAATAATGTTCACTTTTAGTACGTAAAAAAACTTTCTTAGACAATTTTTAATGACGTTAGTTCCAAACTAAAAGAATTAGATAGTTTCGCTAAAAAAAATTATTTTTCACTGTATGAAATGTCTTGAAAAAATTTTTTTGAAAAGACAATTTTTTTTCAATAATGTTCACTTTTAGTACGTAAAAAAACTTTCTTAGACAATTTTTAATGACGTTAATTCCAAACTAAAAGAATTAGATAGTTTCGCAAAAAAAAATTATTTTTCACTGTATGAAATGTCTTAGAAAAATTTTTGAATAAATTTTTTGAAAAGACAATTTATTTTCAATAATGTTCACTTTTAGTACGTAAAAAAGCATTCTTAGACAATTTTTAATGACGTTAGTTCCAAACTAAACGAATTAGATAGTTTTGCAAAAAAAAAATTATTTTTCATTGTATGAAATGTCTTAGAAAAATTTTTGAATTAATTTTTTGAAAAGACAATTTTTTTTCAATTATGTTCATTTTTAGTACGTAAAAAAACTTTCTTAGACAATTTTTAATGACATTAGTTCCAAACTAAAAGAATTAGATAGTTTCGCAAAAAAAAATTATTTTTCACTGTATGAAATGTCTTGGAAAAATTTTTTGAAAAAACAATTGTTTTTCAATAATGTTCATTTTTAGTACGTAAAAAAACTTTTTTAGACAATTTTTAACGACGTTAGTTCCAAACTAAGAGAATTAGATAGTTTCGCAAAAAAAAATTATTTTTCACTGTATGAAATGTCTTGGAATAATTTTTTTGATAAGACAATTTTTTTCAATAATGTTCACTTTTAGTACGTAAAAAAACTTTCTTAGACAATTTTTAATGACGTTAGTTCCAAACTAAAAGAATTAGATAGTTTCGCAAAAAAAAATTATTTTTCACTGTATGAAATGTCTTAGAAAAATTTTTGAAATATTTTTTTTAAAGGACAATTTTTTTCAATAATGTTCACTTTTAGTACGTAAAAAAACTTTCTTAGACAATTTTTAATGACGTTAGTTCCAAACTAAAAGAATTAGATAGTTTCGCAAAAAAAAATTATTTTTTACTGTATGAAATGTCTTGGAAAACTTTTTTGAAAAAACAATTTTTTTTCAATAATGTTCATTTTTAGTACGTAAAAAAACTTTTTTAGACAATTTTTAACGACGTTAGTTCCAAACTAAAAGAATTAGATAGTTTCGCAAAAAAAAATTATTTTTCACTGTATGAAATGTCTTGGAATAATTTTTTTGAAAAGACAATTTTTTACAATAATGTTCACTTTTAGTACGTAAAAAAACTTTCTTAGACAATTTTTAATGACGTTAGTTCCAAACTAAAAGAATTAGATAGTTTGGCAAAAAAAAATTATTTTACACTGTATGAAATGTCTTAGAAAAATTTTTGAAAATTTTTTTGAAAAGACAATTTTTTTTCAATAATGTTCACTTTTAGTACGTAAAAAAACTTTCTTAGACAATTTTTAATGCCGTTAGTTCCAAACTAAAAGAATTAGATAGTTTCGCAAAAAAAAATTATTTTTCACTGTATGAAATGTCTTGGAAAAAATTTTTTAAAAAGACAATTTTTTTTCAATAATATTCATTTTAAGTACGTAAAAAAACTTTCTTAGACAATTTTTAATGACGTTAGTTCCAAACTAAAAGAATTAGATAGTTTCGCAAAAAAAAATTATTTTTCACTGTATGAAATGTCTTGGAAAATTTTTTTTGAAAAGCCAATTTATTTTCAATAATGTTCATTTTTAGTACGTAAAAAAACTTTCTTAGACAATTTTTAATGACGTTAGTTCCAAACTAAAAGAATTAGATAGTTTCGCAAAAAAAAATTATTTTTCACTGTATGAAATGTCTTAGAAAAATCTTTGAAACATTTTTTTGAAAAAACAATTTTTTTTCAATAATGTTCACTTTTAGTACGTAAAAAAACTTTCTTAGACAATTTTTAATGACGTTAGTTCCAAACTAAAAGAATTAGATAGTTTCGCAAAAAAAAATTAATTTTCACTGTATGAAATGTTTTAGAAAGATTTTTGAAAAATGACAATTTTTTTTCAATGATGTTCACTTTTAGTACGTAAAAAAACTTTCTTAGACAATTTTTAATGCCGTTAGTTCCAAACTAAAAGAATTAGATAGTTTTGCAAAAAAAAATTATTTTTCACTGTATGAAATGTCTTAGAAAAATTTTTGAAAAATTTTTTTGAAAAGACAATTTTTTTTCAATAATGTTCACTTTTAGTACGTAAAAAAACTTTCTTAGACAATTTTTAATGCCGTTAGTTCCAAACTAAAAGAATTAGATAGTTTCGCAAAAAAAAATTAATTTTCACTGTATGAAATGTCTTATAAAAATTTTTGAAAAATTTTTTTGAAAAAACAATTTTTTTTCAATGATGTTCACTTTTAGTACGTAAAAAAACTTTCTTAGACAATTTTTAATGCCGTTAGTTCCAAACTAAAAGAATTAGATAGTTTCCCAAAAAAAAATTATTTTTCACTGTATGAAATGTCTTGGAAAACTTTTTTGAAAAAACAATTTTTTTTCAATAATGTTCATTTTTAGTACGTAAAAAAACTTTTTTAGACAATTTTTAACGACGTTAGTTCCAAACTAAAAGAATTAGATAGTTTCGCAAAAAAAAATTATTCTTCACTGTATGAAATGTCTTGGAATAATTTTTTTGAAAAGACAATTTTTTACAATAATGTTCACTTTTAGTACGTAAAAAAACTTTCTTAGACAATTTTTATTGACGTTAGTTCCATACTAAAAGAATTAGATAGTTTCGCAAAAAAAAATTATTTTTCACTGTATGAAATGTCTTAGAAAAATTTTTGAAAAATTTTTTTTAAAGGACAATTTTTTTTCAATAATGTTCACTTTTAGTACGTAAAAAAACTTTCTTAGACAATTTTTAATGACGTTAGTTCCAAACTAAAAGAATTAGATAGTTTCGCTAAAAAAAATTATTTTTCACTGTATGAAATGTCTTGAAAAAATTTTTTTGAAAAGACAATTTTTTTTCAATAATGTTCACTTTTAGTACGTAAAAAAACTTTCTTAGACAATTTTTAATGACGTTAGTTCCAAACTAAAAGAATTAGATAGTTTCGCAAAAAAAAATTATTTTTCACTGTATGAAATGTCTTAGAAAAATTTTTGAATAAATTTTTTGAAAAGACAATTTATTTTCAATAATGTTCACTTTTAGTACGTAAAAAAGCATTCTTAGACAATTTTTAATGACGTTAGTTCCAAACTAAACGAATTAGATAGTTTTGCAAAAAAAAAATTATTTTTCATTGTATGAAATGTCTTAGAAAAATTTTTGAATTAATTTTTTGAAAAGACAATTTTTTTTCAATTATGTTCATTTTTAGTACGTAAAAAAACTTTCTTAGACAATTTTTAATAACATTAGTTCCAAACTAAAAGAATTAGATAGTTTCGCAAAAAAAAATTATTTTTCACTGTATGAAATGTCTTGGAAAAATTTTTTGAAAAAACAATTGTTTTTCAATAATGTTCATTTTTAGTACGTAAAAAAACTTTTTTAGACAATTTTTAACGACGTTAGTTCCAAACTAAGAGAATTAGATAGTTTCGCAAAAAAAAATTATTTTTCACTGTATGAAATGTCTTGGAATAATTTTTTTGATAAGACAATTTTTTTCAATAATGTTCACTTTTAGTACGTAAAAAAACTTTCTTAGACAATTTTTAATGACGTTAGTTCCAAACTAAAAGAATTAGATAGTTTCGCAAAAAAAAATTATTTTTCACTGTATGAAATGTCTTAGAAAAATTTTTGAAATATTTTTTTTAAAGGACAATTTTTTTCAATAATGTTCACTTTTAGTACGTAAAAAAACTTTCTTAGACAATTTTTAATGACGTTAGTTCCAAACTAAAAGAATTAGATAGTTTCGCAAAAAAAAATTATTTTTTACTGTATGAAATGTCTTGGAAAACTTTTTTGAAAAAACAATTTTTTTTCAATAATGTTCATTTTTAGTACGTAAAAAAACTTTTTTAGACAATTTTTAACGACGTTAGTTCCAAACTAAAAGAATTAGATAGTTTCGCAAAAAAAAATTATTTTTCACTGTATGAAATGTCTTGGAATAATTTTTTTGAAAAGACAATTTTTTACAATAATGTTCACTTTTAGTACGTAAAAAAACTTTCTTAGACAATTTTTAATGACGTTAGTTCCAAACTAAAAGAATTAGATAGTTTGGCAAAAAAAAATTATTTTACACTGTATGAAATGTCTTAGAAAAATTTTTGAAAATTTTTTTGAAAAGACAATTTTTTTTCAATAATGTTCACTTTTAGTACGTAAAAAAACTTTCTTAGACAATTTTTAATGCCGTTAGTTCCAAACTAAAAGAATTAGATAGTTTCGCAAAAAAAAATTATTTTTCACTGTATGAAATGTCTTGGAAAAAATTTTTTAAAAAGACAATTTTTTTTCAATAATATTCATTTTAAGTACGTAAAAAAACTTTCTTAGACAATTTTTAATGACGTTAGTTCCAAACTAAAAGAATTAGATAGTTTCGCAAAAAAAAATTATTTTTCACTGTATGAAATGTCTTGGAAAATTTTTTTTGAAAAGCCAATTTATTTTCAATAATGTTCATTTTTAGTACGTAAAAAAACTTTCTTAGACAATTTTTAATGACGTTAGTTCCAAACTAAAAGAATTAGATAGTTTCGCAAAAAAAAATTATTTTTCACTGTATGAAATGTCTTAGAAAAATCTTTGAAACATTTTTTTGAAAAAACAATTTTTTTTCAATAATGTTCACTTTTAGTACGTAAAAAAACTTTCTTAGACAATTTTTAATGACGTTAGTTCCAAACTAAAAGAATTAGATAGTTTCGCAAAAAAAAATTAATTTTCACTGTATGAAATGTTTTAGAAAGATTTTTGAAAAATGACAATTTTTTTTCAATGATGTTCACTTTTAGTACGTAAAAAAACTTTCTTAGACAATTTTTAATGCCGTTAGTTCCAAACTAAAAGAATTAGATAGTTTTGCAAAAAAAAATTATTTTTCACTGTATGAAATGTCTTAGAAAAATTTTTGAAAAATTTTTTTGAAAAGACAATTTTTTTTCAATAATGTTCACTTTTAGTACGTAAAAAAACTTTCTTAGACAATTTTTAATGCCGTTAGTTCCAAACTAAAAGAATTAGATAGTTTCGCAAAAAAAAATTAATTTTCACTGTATGAAATGTCTTATAAAAATTTTTGAAAAATTTTTTTGAAAAAACAATTTTTTTTCAATGATGTTCACTTTTAGTACGTAAAAAAACTTTCTTAGACAATTTTTAATGCCGTTAGTTCCAAACTAAAAGAATTAGATAGTTTCCCAAAAAAAAATTATTTTTCACTGTATGAAATGTCTTGGAAAACTTTTTTGAAAAAACAATTTTTTTTCAATAATGTTCATTTTTAGTACGTAAAAAAACTTTTTTAGACAATTTTTAACGACGTTAGTTCCAAACTAAAAGAATTAGATAGTTTCGCAAAAAAAAATTATTCTTCACTGTATGAAATGTCTTGGAATAATTTTTTTGAAAAGACAATTTTTTACAATAATGTTCACTTTTAGTACGTAAAAAAACTTTCTTAGACAATTTTTAATGACGTTAGTTCCAAACTAAAAGAATTAGATAGTTTGGCAAAAAAAAATTATTTTACACTGTATGAAATGTCTTAGAAAAATTTTTGAAAAATTTTTTTGAAAAGACAATTTTTTTTCAATAATGTTCACTTTTAGTACGTAAAAAAACTTTCTTAGACAATTTTTAATGCCGTTAGTTCCAAACTAAAAGAATTAGATAGTTTCGCAAAAAAAAATTATTTTTCACTGTATGAAATGTCTTGGAAAAAATTTTTTAAAAAGACAATTTTTTTTCAATAATGTTCATTTTTAGTACGTAAAAAAACTTTCTTAGACAATTTTTAATGACGTTAGTTCCAAACTAAAAGAATTAGATAGTTTCGCAAAAAAAAATTATTTTTCACTGTATGAAATGTCTTGGAAAAATTTTTTTGAAAAGCCAATTTATTTTCAATAATGTTCATTTTTAGTACGTAAAAAAACTTTCTTAGACAATTTTTAATGACGTTAGTTCCAAACTAAAAGAATTAGATAGTTTCGCAAAAAAAAAATATTTTTCACTGTATGAAATGTCTTAGAAAAATTTTTGAAAAATTTTTTTGAAAAGACAACTTTTTTTCTATAATATTCATTTTTAGTACGTAAAAAAACTTTTTTAGACAATTTTTAATGACGTTAGTTCCAAACTAAAAGAATTAGATAGTTTCGCAAAAAAAATTATTTTTCACTGTATGAAATGTCTTAGAAAAATTTTTGAAATATTTTTTTTAAAGGACAATTTTTTCCAATAATGTTCACTTTTAGTACGTAAAAAAACTTTCTTAGACAATTTTTAATGACGTTAGTTCCAAACTAAAAGAATTAGATAGTTTCGCAAAAAAAAATTATTTTTTACTGTATGATATGTCTTGGAAAAATTTTTTTAAAAAGACAATTTTTTTTCAATAATGTTCATTTTTAGTACGTAAAAAAACTTTCTTAGACAATTTTTAATGACGTTAGTTCCAAACTAAAAGAATTAGATAGTTTCTCAAAAAATAATTATTTTTCACTGTATGAAACGTCTTGGAATACTTTTTTTAAAAGCCAATTTTTTTTCAATAATGTTCACTTTTAGTACGTAAAAAAACTTTCTTAGACAATTTTTAATGACGTTAGTTCCAAACTAAAAGAATTAGATAGTTTCGCAAAAAAAAATTATTTTTCACTGTATGAAATGTCTTAGAAAAATCTTTGAAACATTTTTTTGAAAAGACAATTTTGTTTCAATAATGTTCACTTTTATTATGTAAAAAAACTTTCTTAGACAATTTTTAATGACGTTAGTTCCAAACTAAAAGAATTAGATAGTTTCGCAAAAAAAAATTATTTTTCACTGTATGAAATGTCTTAGAAAGATTTTTGAAAAATGACAATTTTTTTTCAATGATGTTCACTTTTAGTACGTAAAAAAACTTTCTTAGACAATTTTTAATGCCGTTAGTTCCAAACTAAAAGAATTAGATAGTTTTGCAAAAAAAAATTATTTTTCACTGTATGAAATGTCTTAGAAAAATTTTTGAAAAATTTTTTTGAAAAGACAATTTTTTTTCAATAATGTTCACTTTTAGTACGTAAAAAAACTTTCTTAGACAATTTTTAATGCCGTTAGTTCCAAACTAAAAGAATTAGATAGTTTCGCAAAAAAAAATTATTTTTCACTGTATGAAATGTCTTATAAAAATTTTTGAAAAATTTTTTTGAAAAGACAATTTTTTTTCAATGATGTTCACTTTTGGTACGTAAAAAAACTTTCTTAGACAATTTTTAATGCCGTTAGTTCCAAACTAAAAGAATTAGATAGTTTCCCAAAAAAAAATTATTTTTCACTGTATGAAATGTCTTGGAAAAAATTTTTTAAAAAGCCAATTTTTTTTCAATAATGTTCATTTTTAGTACGTAAAAAAACTTTCTTAGACAATTTTTAATGACGTTAGTTCCAAACTAAAAGAATTAGAGAGTTTTGCAAAAAAAATTATTTTTCACTGTATGAAATGTCTTAGAAAAATTTTTGAAAAATTTTTTTGAAAAGACAATTTTTTTTCAATAATGTTCACTTTTAGTACGTAAAAAAACTTTCTTAGACAATTTTTAATGCCGTTAGTTCCAAACTAAAAGAATTAGATAGTTTCGCAAAAAAAAATTAATTTTCACTGTATGAAATGTCTTATAAAAATTTTTGAAAAATTTTTTTGAAAAGACAATTTTTTTTCAATGATGTTCACTTTTAGTACGTAAAAAAACTTTCTTAGACAATTTTTAATGCCGTTAGTTCCAAACTAAAAGAATTAGATAGTTTCCCAAAAAAAAATTATTTTTCACTGTATGAAATGTCTTGGAAAAAATTTTTTAAAAAGCCAATTTTTTTTCAATAATGTTCATTTTTAGTACGTAAAAAAACTTTCTTAGACAATTTTTAATGACGTTAGTTCCAAACTAAAAGAATTAGAGAGTTTGGCAAAAAAAAATTATTTTTCACTGTATGGAAATGTCTTAGAAAGATTTTTGAAAAGTTTTTTTGAAAAGACAATTTTTTTCAATAATGTTCACTTTTAGTACGTAAAAAAGCATTCTTAGACAATTTTTAATGACGTTAGTTCCAAACTAAAAGAATTAGATAGTTTCCCAAAAAAAAATTATTTTTCACTGTATGAAATGTCTTGGAAAAAATTTTTTGAAAAGCCAATTTTTTTTCAATAATGTTCATTTTTAGTACGTAAAAAAACTTTCTTAGACAATTTTTAATGACGTTAGTTCCAAACTAAAAGAATTAGATAGTTTCGCAAAAAAAAATTATTTTTCACTGTATGAAATGTCTTGGAATAATTTTTTTGAAAAGACAATTTTTTTCAATAATGTTCACTTTTAGTACGTAAAAAAACTTTCTTAGATAATTTTTAATGACGTTAGTTCCAAACTAAAAGAATTAGATAGTTTCGCAAAAAAAAATTATTTTTCACTGTATGAAATGTCTTAGAAAAATCTTTGAAACATTTTTTTGAAAAGACAATTTTTTTTCAATAATGTTCACTTTTAGTACGTAAAAAAACTTTCTTAGACAATTTTTAATGACGTTAGTTCCAAACTAAAAGAATTAGATAGTTTCGCAAAAAAAAATTAATTTTCACTGTATGAAATGTCTTAGAAAGATTTTTGAAAAATGACAATTTTTTTTCAATGATGTTCACTTTTAGTACGTAAAAAAACTTTCTTAGACAATTTTTAATGCCGTTAGTTCCAAACTAAAAGAATTAGATAGTTTTGCAAAAAAAAATTATTTTTCACTGTATGAAATGTCTTAGAAAAATTTTTGAAAAATTTTTTTGAAAAGACAATTTTTTTTCAATAATGTTCACTTTTAGTACGTAAAAAAACTTTCTTAGACAATTTTTAATGCCGTTAGTTCCAAACTAAAAGAATTAGATAGTTTCGCAAAAAAAAATTAATTTTCACTGTATGAAATGTCTTATAAAAATTTTTGAAAAATTTTTTTGAAAAGACAATTTTTTTTCAATGATGTTCACTTTTAGTACGTAAAAAAACTTTCTTAGACAATTTTTAATGCCGTTAGTTCCAAACTAAAAGAATTAGATAGTTTCCCAAAAAAAAATCATTTTTCACTGTATGAAATGTCTTGGAAAAAATTTTTTAAAAAGCCAATTTTTTTTCAATAATGTTCATTTTTAGTACGTAAAAAAACTTTCTTAGACAATTTTTAATGACGTTAGTTCCAAACTAAAAGAATTAGAGAGTTTGGCAAAAAAAAATTATTTTTCACTGTATGGAAATGTCTTAGAAAGATTTTTGAAAAGTTTTTTTGAAAAGACAATTTTTTTCAATAATGTTCACTTTTAGTACGTAAAAAAGCATTTTTAGACAATTTTTAATGACGTTAGTTCCAAACTAAAAGAATTAGATAGTTTCCCAAAAAAAAATTATTTTTCACTGTATGAAATGTCTTGGAAAAAATTTTTTGAAAAGCCAATTTTTTTTCAATAATGTTCATTTTTAGTACGTAAAAAAACTTTCTTAGACAATTTTTAATGACGTTAGTTCCAAACTAAAAGAATTAGACAGTTTCGCAAAAAAAAATTATTTTTCACTGTATGAAATGTCTTGGAATAATTTTTTTGAAAAGACAATTTTTTTCAATAATGTTCACTTTTAGTACGTAAAAAAACTTTCTTAGACAATTTTTAATGACGTTAGTTCCAAACTAAAAGAATTAGATAGTTTCGCAAAAAAAAATTATTTTTCACAGTATGAAATGTCTTAGAAAAATTTTTGAAAATTTTTTTGAAACGACAATTTTTTTTAAATAATGTTCATTTTTAGTACGTAAAAAAACTTTTTTAGACAACTTTTAATGACGTTAGTTCCAAACTAAAAGAATTAGATAGTTTCGCAAAAAAAAATTATTTTTTACTGTATGATATGTCTTGGAAAAATTTTTTTGAAAAGACAATTTTTTTTCAATAATGTTCATTTTTAGTACGTAAAAAAACTTTCTTAGACAATTTTTAATGACGTTAGTTCCAAACTAAAAGAATTAGATAGTTTCGCAAAAAAAAATTATTTTTCACTGTATGAAATGTCTTAGAAAAATTTTTGAAAAATGACAATTTTTTTTCAATGATGTTCACTTTTAGTACGTAAAAAAACTTTCTTAGACAATTTTTAATGCCGTTAGTTCCAAACTAAAAGAATTAGATAGTTTGGCAAAAAAAAATTATTTTTCACTGTATGAAATGTCTTAGAAAAATTTTTGAAAAATTTTTTTGAAAAGACAATTTTTTTTCAATAATGTTCACTTTTAGTACGTAAAAAAACTTTCTTAGACAATTTTTAATGCCGTTAGTTCCAAACTAAAAGAATTAGATAGTTTCCCAAAAAAAAATTATTTTTCACTGTATGAAATGTCTTGGAAAAAATTTTTTAAAAAGCCAATTTTTTTTCAATAATGTTCACTTTTAGTACGTAAAAAAACTTTCTTAGACAATTTTTAATGACGTTAGTTCCAAACTAAAAGAATTAGAGAGTTTGGCAAAAAAAAATTATTTTTCACTGTATGGAAATGTCTTAGAAAGATTTTTGAAAAATTTTTTTGAAAAGACAACTTTTTTTCTATAATATTCATTTTTAGTACGTAAAAAAACTTTTTTAGACAATTTTTAATGACGTTAGTTCCAAACTAAAAGAATTAGATAGTTTCGCAAAAAAAAATTATTTTTCACTGTATGAAATGTCTTAGAAAAATTTTTGAAATATTTTTTTTAAAGGACAATTTTTTCCAATAATGTTCACTTTTAGTACGTAAAAAAACTTTCTTAGACAATTTTTAATGACGTTAGTTCCAAACTAAAAGAATTAGATAGTTTCGCAAAAAAAAATTATTTTTTACTGTATGATATGTCTTGGAAAAATTTTTTTAAAAAGACAATTTTTTTTCAATAATGTTCATTTTTAGTACGTAAAAAAACTTTCTTAGACAATTTTTAATGACGTTAGTTCCAAACTAAAAGAATTAGATAGTTTCTCAAAAAATAATTATTTTTCACTGTATGAAACGTCTTGGAATACTTTTTTTGAAAAGCCAATTTTTTTTCAATAATGTTCACTTTTAGTACGTAAAAAAACTTTCTTAGACAATTTTTAATGACGTTAGTTCCAAACTAAAAGAATTAGATAGTTTCGCAAAAAAAAAATATTTTTCACTGTATGAAATGTCTTAGAAAAATCTTTGAAACATTTTTTTGAAAAGACAATTTTTTTTCAATAATGTTCACTTTTATTATGTAAAAAAACTTTCTTAGACAATTTTTAATGACGTTAGTTCCAAACTAAAAGAATTAGATAGTTTCGCAAAAAAAAATTATTTTTCACTGTATGAAATGTCTTAGAAAGATTTTTGAAAAATGACAATTTTTTTTCAATGATGTTCACTTTTAGTACGTAAAAAAACTTTCTTAGACAATTTTTAATGCCGTTAGTTCCAAACTAAAAGAATTAGATAGTTTTGCAAAAAAAAATTATTTTTCACTGTATGAAATGTCTTAGAAAAATTTTTGAAAAATTTTTTTGAAAAGACAATTTTTTTTCAATAATGTTCACTTTTAGTACGTAAAAAAACTTTCTTAGACAATTTTTAATGCCGTTAGTTCCAAACTAAAAGAATTAGATAGTTTCGCAAAAAAAAATTAATTTTCACTGTATGAAATGTCTTATAAAAATTTTTGAAAAATTTTTTTGAAAAGACAATTTTTTTTCAATGATGTTCACTTTTGGTACGTAAAAAAACTTTCTTAGACAATTTTTAATGCCGTTAGTTCCAAACTAAAAGAATTAGATAGTTTCCCAAAAAAAAATTATTTTTCACTGTATGAAATGTCTTGGAAAAAATTTTTTAAAAAGCCAATTTTTTTTCAATAATGTTCATTTTTAGTACGTAAAAAAACTTTCTTAGACAATTTTTAATGACGTTAGTTCCAAACTAAAAGAATTAGAGAGTTTTGCAAAAAAAATTATTTTTCACTGTATGAAATGTCTTAGAAAAATTTTTGAAAAATTTTTTTGAAAAGACAATTTTTTTTCAATAATGTTCACTTTTAGTACGTAAAAAAACTTTCTTAGACAATTTTTAATGCCGTTAGTTCCAAACTAAAAGAATTAGATAGTTTCGCAAAAAAAAATTAATTTTCACTGTATGAAATGTCTTATAAAAATTTTTGAAAAATTTTTTTGAAAAGACAATTTTTTTTCAATGATGTTCACTTTTAGTACGTAAAAAAACTTTCTTAGACAATTTTTAATGCCGTTAGTTCCAAACTAAAAGAATTAGATAGTTTCCCAAAAAAAAATTATTTTTCACTGTATGAAATGTCTTGGAAAAAATTTTTTAAAAAGCCAATTTTTTTTCAATAATGTTCATTTTTAGTACGTAAAAAAACTTTCTTAGACAATTTTTAATGACGTTTGTTCCAAACTAAAAGAATTAGAGAGTTTGGCAAAAAAAAATTATTTTTCACTGTATGGAAATGTCTTAGAAAGATTTTTGAAAAGTTTTTTTGAAAAGACAATTTTTTTCAATAATGTTCACTTTTAGTACGTAAAAAAGCATTCTTAGACAATTTTTAATGACGTTAGTTCCAAACTAAAAGAATTAGATAGTTTCCCAAAAAAAAATTATTTTTCACTGTATGAAATGTCTTGGAAAAAATTTTTTGAAAAGCCAATTTTTTTTCAATAATGTTCATTTTTAGTACGTAAAAAAACTTTCTTAGACAATTTTTAATGACGTTAGTTCCAAACTAAAAGAATTAGATAGTTTCGCAAAAAAAAATTATTTTTCACTGTATGAAATGTCTTGGAATAATTTTTTTGAAAAGACAATTTTTTTCAATAATGTTCACTTTTAGTACGTAAAAAAACTTTCTTAGATAATTTTTAATGACGTTAGTTCCAAACTAAAAGAATTAGATAGTTTCGCAAAAAAAAATTATTTTTCACTGTATGAAATGTCTTAGAAAAATCTTTGAAACATTTTTTTGAAAAGACAATTTTTTTTCAATAATGTTCACTTTTAGTACGTAAAAAAACTTTCTTAGACAATTTTTAATGACGTTAGTTCCAAACTAAAAGAATTAGATAGTTTCGCAAAAAAAAATTAATTTTCACTGTATGAAATGTCTTAGAAAGATTTTTGAAAAATGACAATTTTTTTTCAATGATGTTCACTTTTAGTACGTAAAAAAACTTTCTTAGACAATTTTTAATGCCGTTAGTTCCAAACTAAAAGAATTAGATAGTTTTGCAAAAAAAAATTATTTTTCACTGTATGAAATGTCTTAGAAAAATTTTTGAAAAATTTTTTTGAAAAGACAATTTTTTTTCAATAATGTTCACTTTTAGTACGTAAAAAAACTTTCTTAGACAATTTTTAATGCCGTTAGTTCCAAACTAAAAGAATTAGATAGTTTCGCAAAAAAAAATTAATTTTCACTGTATGAAATGTCTTATAAAAATTTTTGAAAAATTTTTTTGAAAAGACAATTTTTTTTCAATGATGTTCACTTTTAGTACGTAAAAAAACTTTCTTAGACAATTTTTAATGCCGTTAGTTCCAAACTAAAAGAATTAGATAGTTTCCCAAAAAAAAATCATTTTTCACTGTATGAAATGTCTTGGAAAAAATTTTTTAAAAAGCCAATTTTTTTTCAATAATGTTCATTTTTAGTACGTAAAAAAACTTTCTTAGACAATTTTTAATGACGTTAGTTCCAAACTAAAAGAATTAGAGAGTTTGGCAAAAAAAAATTATTTTTCACTGTATGGAAATGTCTTAGAAAGATTTTTGAAAAGTTTTTTTGAAAAGACAATTTTTTTCAATAATGTTCACTTTTAGTAAGTAAAAAATCATTTTTAGACAATTTTTAATGAAGTTAGTTCCAAACTAAAAGAATTAGATAGTTTCCCAAAAAAAAATTATTTTTCACTGTATGAAATGTCTTGGAAAAAATTTTTTGAAAAGCCAATTTTTTTTCAATAATGTTCATTTTTAGTACGTAAAAAAACTTTCTTAGACAATTTTTAATGACGTTAGTTCCAAACTAAAAGAATTAGACAGTTTCGCAAAAAAAAATTATTTTTCACTGTATGAAATGTCTTGGAATAATTTTTTTGAAAAGACAATTTTTTTCAATAATGTTCACTTTTAGTACGTAAAAAAACTTTCTTAGACAATTTTTAATGACGTTAGTTCCAAACTAAAAGAATTAGATAGTTTCGCAAAAAAAAATTATTTTTCACAGTATGAAATGTCTTAGAAAAATTTTTGAAAATTTTTTTGAAACGACAATTTTTTTTAAATAATGTTCATTTTTAGTACGTAAAAAAACTTTTTTAGACAACTTTTAATGACGTTAGTTCCAAACTAAAAGAATTAGATAGTTTCGCAAAAAAAAATTATTTTTTACTGTATGATATGTCTTGGAAAAATTTTTTTGAAAAGACAATTTTTTTTCAATAATGTTCATTTTTAGTACGTAAAAAAACTTTCTTAGACAATTTTTAATGACGTTAGTTCCAAACTAAAAGAATTAGATAGTTTCGCAAAAAAAAATTATTTTTCACTGTATGAAATGTCTTAGAAAAATTTTTGAAAAATGACAATTTTTTTTCAATGATGTTCACTTTTAGTACGTAAAAAAACTTTCTTAGACAATTTTTAATGCCGTTAGTTCCAAACTAAAAGAATTAGATAGTTTCCCAAAAAAAAATTATTTTTCACTGTATGAAATGTCTTGGAAAAAATTTTTTAAAAAGCCAATTTTTTTTCAATAATGTTCATTTTTAGTACGTAAAAAAACTTTCTTAGACAATTTTTAATGACGTTAGTTCCAAACTAAAAGAATTAGAGAGTTTGGCAAAAAAAAATTATTTTTCACTGTATGGAAATGTCTTAGAAAGATTTTTGAAAAGTTTTTTTGAAAAGACAATTTTTTTCAATAATGTTCACTTTTAGTACGTAAAAAAGCATTCTTAGACAATTTTTAATGACGTTAGTTCCAAACTAAAAGAATTAGATAGTTTCCCAAAAAAAAATTATTTTTCACTGTATGAAATGTCTTGGAAAAAATTTTTTGAAAAGCCAATTTTTTTTCAATAATGTTCATTTTTAGTACGTAAAAAAACTTTCTTAGACAATTTTTAATGACGTTAGTTCCAAACTAAAAGAATTAGATAGTTTCGCAAAAAAAAATTATTTTTCACTGTATGAAATGTCTTGGAATAATTTTTTTGAAAAGACAATTTTTTTCAATAATGTTCACTTTTAGTACGTAAAAAAACTTTCTTAGATAATTTTTAATGACGTTAGTTCCAAACTAAAAGAATTAGATAGTTTCGCAAAAAAAAATTATTTTTCACTGTATGAAATGTCTTAGAAAAATCTTTGAAACATTTTTTTGAAAAGACAATTTTTTTTCAATAATGTTCACTTTTAGTACGTAAAAAAACTTTCTTAGACAATTTTTAATGACGTTAGTTCCAAACTAAAAGAATTAGATAGTTTCGCAAAAAAAAATTAATTTTCACTGTATGAAATGTCTTAGAAAGATTTTTGAAAAATGACAATTTTTTTTCAATGATGTTCACTTTTAGTACGTAAAAAAACTTTCTTAGACAATTTTTAATGCCGTTAGTTCCAAACTAAAAGAATTAGATAGTTTTGCAAAAAAAAATTATTTTTCACTGTATGAAATGTCTTAGAAAAATTTTTGAAAAATTTTTTTGAAAAGACAATTTTTTTTCAATAATGTTCACTTTTAGTACGTAAAAAAACTTTCTTAGACAGTTTTTAATGCCGTTAGTTCCAAACTAAAAGAATTAGATAGTTTCGCAAAAAAAAATTAATTTTCACTGTATGAAATGTCTTATAAAAATTTTTGAAAAATTTTTTTGAAAAGACAATTTTTTTTCAATGATGTTCACTTTTAGTACGTAAAAAAACTTTCTTAGACAATTTTTAATGCCGTTAGTTCCAAACTAAAAGAATTAGATAGTTTCCCAAAAAAAAATCATTTTTCACTGTATGAAATGTCTTGGAAAAAATTTTTTAAAAAGCCAATTTTTTTTCAATAATGTTCATTTTTAGTACGTAAAAAAACTTTCTTAGACAATTTTTAATGACGTTAGTTCCAAACTAAAAGAATTAGAGAGTTTGGCAAAAAAAAATTATTTTTCACTGTATGGAAATGTCTTAGAAAGATTTTTGAAAAGTTTTTTTGAAGACAATTTTTTTCAATAATGTTCACTTTTAGTACGTAAAAAAGCATTTTTAGACAATTTTTAATGACGTTAGTTCCAAACTAAAAGAATTAGATAGTTTCCCAAAAAAAAATTATTTTTCACTGTATGAAATGTCTTGGAAAAAATTTTTTGAAAAGCCAATTTTTTTTCAATAATGTTCATTTTTAGTACGTAAAAAAACTTTCTTAGACAATTTTTAATGACGTTAGTTCCAAACTAAAAGAATTAGACAGTTTCGCAAAAAAAAATTATTTTTCACTGTATGAAATGTCTTGGAATAATTTTTTTGAAAAGACAATTTTTTTCAATAATGTTCACTTTTAGTACGTAAAAAAACTTTCTTAGACAATTTTTAATGACGTTAGTTCCAAACTAAAAGAATTAGATAGTTTCGCAAAAAATAATTATTTTTCACAGTATGAAATGTCTTAGAAAAATTTTTGAAAATCGTTTTGAAACGACAATTTTTTTTAAATAATGTTCATTTTTAGTACGTAAAAAAACTTTTTTAGACAACTTTTAATGACGTTAGTTCCAAACTAAAAGAATTAGATAGTTTCGCAAAAAAAAATTATTTTTTACTGTATGATATGTCTTGGAAAAATTTTTTTGAAAAGACAATTTTTTTTCAATAATGTTCATTTTTAGTACGTAAAAAAACTTTCTTAGACAATTTTTAATGACGTTAGTTCCAAACTAAAAGAATTAGATAGTTTCGCAAAAAAAAATTATTTTTCACTGTATGAAATGTCTTAGAAAAATTTTTGAAAAATGACAATTTTTTTTCAATGATGTTCACTTTTAGTACGTAAAAAAACTTTCTTAGACAATTTTTAATGCCGTTAGTTCCAAACTAAAAGAATTAGATAGTTTGGCAAAAAAAAATTATTTTTCACTGTATGAAATGTCTTAGAAAAATTTTTGAAAAATTTTTTTGAAAAGACAATTTTTTTTCAATAATGTTCACTTTTAGTACGTAAAAAAACTTTCTTAGACAATTTTTAATGCCGTTAGTTCCAAACTAAAAGAATTAGATAGTTTCCCAAAAAAAAATTATTTTTCACTGTATGAAATGTCTTGGAAAAAATTTTTTAAAAAGCCAATTTTTTTTCAATAATGTTCACTTTTAGTACGTAAAAAAACTTTCTTAGACAATTTTTAATGACGTTAGTTCCAAACTAAAAGAATTAGAGAGTTTGGCAAAAAAAAATTATTTTTCACTGTATGGAAATGTCTTAGAAAGATTTTTGAAAAATTTTTTTGAAAAGACAACTTTTTTTCTATAATATTCATTTTTAGTACGTAAAAAAACTTTTTTAGACAATTTTTAATGACGTTAGTTCCAAACTAAAAGAATTAGATAGTTTCGCAAAAAAAAATTATTTTTCACTGTATGAAATGTCTTAGAAAAATTTTTGAAATATTTTTTTTAAAGGACAATTTTTTCCAATAATGTTCACTTTTAGTACGTAAAAAAACTTTCTTAGACAATTTTTAATGACGTTAGTTCCAAACTAAAAGAATTAGATAGTTTCGCAAAAAAAAATTATTTTTTACTGTATGATATGTCTTGGAAAAATTTTTTTAAAAAGACAATTTTTTTTCAATAATGTTCATTTTTAGTACGTAAAAAAACTTTCTTAGACAATTTTTAATGACGTTAGTTCCAAACTAAAAGAATTAGATAGTTTCTCAAAAAATAATTATTTTTCACTGTATGAAACGTCTTGGAATACTTTTTTTGAAAAGCCAATTTTTTTTCAATAATGTTCACTTTTAGTACGTAAAAAAACTTTCTTAGACAATTTTTAATGACGTTAGTTCCAAACTAAAAGAATTAGATAGTTTCGCAAAAAAAAAATATTTTTCACTGTATGAAATGTCTTAGAAAAATCTTTGAAACATTTTTTTGAAAAGACAATTTTTTTTCAATAATGTTCACTTTTATTATGTAAAAAAACTTTCTTAGACAATTTTTAATGACGTTAGTTCCAAACTAAAAGAATTAGATAGTTTCGCAAAAAAAAATTATTTTTCACTGTATGAAATGTCTTAGAAAGATTTTTGAAAAATGACAATTTTTTTTCAATGATGTTCACTTTTAGTACGTAAAAAAACTTTCTTAGACAATTTTTAATGCCGTTAGTTCCAAACTAAAAGAATTAGATAGTTTTGCAAAAAAAAATTATTTTTCACTGTATGAAATGTCTTAGAAAAATTTTTGAAAAATTTTTTTGAAAAGACAATTTTTTTTCAATAATGTTCACTTTTAGTACGTAAAAAAACTTTCTTAGACAATTTTTAATGCCGTTAGTTCCAAACTAAAAGAATTAGATAGTTTCGCAAAAAAAAATTAATTTTCACTGTATGAAATGTCTTATAAAAATTTTTGAAAAATTTTTTTGAAAAGACAATTTTTTTTCAATGATGTTCACTTTTAGTACGTAAAAAAACTTTCTTAGACAATTTTTAATGCCGTTAGTTCCAAACTAAAAGAATTAGATAGTTTCCCAAAAAAAAATTATTTTTCACTGTATGAAATGTCTTGGAAAACTTTTTTGAAAAAACAATTTTTTTTCAATAATGTTCATTTTTAGTACGTAAAAAAACTTTTTTAGACAATTTTTAACGACGTTAGTTCCAAACTAAAAGAATTAGATAGTTTCGCAAAAAAAAATTATTTTTCACTATGAAATGTCTTGGAATAATGTTTTTGAAAAGACAATTTTTTACAATAATGTTCACTTTTAGTACGTAAAAAAACTTTCTTAGACAATTTTTAATGACGTTAGTTCCAAACTAAAAGAATTAGATAGTTTGGCAAAAAAAAATTATTTTACACTGTATGAAATGTCTTAGAAAAATTTTTGAAAAATTTTTTTGAAAAGACAATTTTTTTTCAATAATGTTCACTTTTAGTACGTAAAAAAACTTTCTTAGACAATTTTTAATGCCGTTAGTTCCAAACTAAAAGAATTAGATAGTTTCGCAAAAAAAAATTATTTTTCACTGTATGAAATGTCTTGGAAAAATTTTTTTAAAAAGACAATTTTTTTTCAATAATGTTCATTTTTAGTACGTAAAAAAACTTTCTTAGACAATTTTTAATGACGTTAGTTCCAAACTAAAAGAATTAGATAGTTTCCCAAAAAAAAATTATTTTTCACTGTATGAAATGTCTTGGAAAAATTTTTTTGAAAAGACAATTTATTTTCAATAATGTTCATTTTTAGTACGTAAAAAAACTTTCTTAGACAATTTTTAATGACGTTAGTTCCAAACTAAAAGAATTAGATAGTTTCGCAAAAAAAAAATATTTTTCACAGTATGAAATGTCTTAGAAAAATTTTTGAAAAATTTTTTTGAAAAGACAACTTTTTTTCTATAATATTCATTTTTAGTACGTAAAAAAACTTTTTTAGACAATTTTTAATGACGTTAGTTCCAAACTAAAAGAATTAGATAGTTTCGCAAAAAAAAATTATTTTTCACTGTATGAAACGTCTTAGAAAAATTTTTGAAATATTTTTTTTAAAGGACAATTTTTTCCAATAATGTTCACTTTTAGTACGTAAAAAAACTTTCTTAGACAATTTTTAATGACGTTAGTTCCAAACTAAAAGAATTAGATAGTTTCGCAAAAAAAAATTATTTTTTACTGTATGATATGTCTTGGAAAAATTTTTTTAAAAAGACAATTTTTTTTCAATAATGTTCATTTTTAGTACGTAAAAAAACTTTCTTAGACAATTTTTAATGACGTTAGTTCCAAACTAAAAGAATTAGATAGTTTCTCAAAAAATAATTATTTTTCACTATGAAATGTCTTGGAATAATTTTTTTGAAAAGACAATTTTTTACAATAATGTTCACTTTTAGTACGTAAAAAAACTTTCTTAGACAATTTTTAATGACGTTAGTTCCAAACTAAAAGAATTAGATAGTTTGGCAAAAAAAAATTATTTTACACTGTATGAAATGTCTTAGAAAAATTTTTGAAAAATTTTTTTGAAAAGACAATTTTTTTTCAATAATGTTCACTTTTAGTACGTAAAAAAACTTTCTTAGACAATTTTTAATGCCGTTAGTTCCAAACTAAAAGAATTAGATAGTTTCGCAAAAAAAAATTATTTTTCACTGTATGAAATGTCTTGGAAAAATTTTTTTAAAAAGACAATTTTTTTTCAATAATGTTCATTTTTAGTACGTAAAAAAACTTTCTTAGACAATTTTTAATGACGTTAGTTCCAAACTAAAAGAATTAGATAGTTTCGCAAAAAAAAATTATTTTTCACTGTATGAAATGTCTTGGAAAAATTTTTTTGAAAAGACAATTCATTTTCAATAATGTTCATTTTTAGTACGTAAAAAAACTTTCTTAGACAATTTTTAATGACGTTAGTTCCAAACTAAAAGAATTAGATAGTTTCGCAAAAAAAAAATATTTTTCACAGTATGAAATGTCTTAGAAAAATTTTTGAAAAATTTTTTTGAAAAGACAACTTTTTTTCTATAATATTCATTTTTAGTACGTAAAAAAACTTTTTTAGACAATTTTTAATGACGTTAGTTCCAAACTAAAAGAATTAGATAGTTTCGCAAAAAAAAATTATTTTTCACTGTATGAAACGTCTTAGAAAAATTTTTGAAATATTTTTTTTAAAGGACAATTTTTTCCAATAATGTTCACTTTTAGTACGTAAAAAAACTTTCTTAGACAATTTTTAATGACGTTAGTTCCAAACTAAAAGAATTAGATAGTTTCGCAAAAAAAAATTATTTTTTACTGTATGATATGTCTTGGAAAAATTTTTTTAAAAAGACAATTTTTTTTCAATAATGTTCATTTTTAGTACGTAAAAAAACTTTCTTAGACAATTTTTAATGACGTTAGTTCCAAACTAAAAGAATTAGATAGTTTCTCAAAAAATAATTATTTTTCACTGTATGAAACGTCTTGGAATACTTTTTTTGAAAAGCCAATTTTTTTTCAATAATGTTCACTTTTAGTACGTAAAAAAACTTTCTTAGACAATTTTTAATGACGTTAGTTCCAAACTAAAAGAATTAGATAGTTTCGCAAAAAAAAATTATTTTTCACTGTATGAAATGTCTTAGAAAAATCTTTGAAACATTTTTTTGAAAAGACAATTTTTTTTCAATAATGTTCACTTTTATTATGTAAAAAAACTTTCTTAGACAATTTTTAATGACGTTAGTTCCAAACTAAAAGAATTAGATAGTTTCGCAAAAAAAAATTATTTTTCACTGTATGAAATGTCTTAGAAAGATTTTTGAAAAATGACAATTTTTTTTCAATGATGTTCACTTTTAGTACGTAAAAAAACTTTCTTAGACAATTTTTAATGCCGTTAGTTCCAAACTAAAAGAATTAGATAGTTTTGCAAAAAAAAATTATTTTTCACTGTATGAAATGTCTTAGAAAAATTTTTGAAAAATTTTTTTGAAAAGACAATTTTTTTTCAATAATGTTCACTTTTAGTACGTAAAAAAACTTTCTTAGACAATTTTTAATGCCGTTAGTTCCAAACTAAAAGAATTAGATAGTTTCGCAAAAAAAAATTATTTTTCACTGTATGAAATGTCTTATAAAAATTTTTGAAAAATTTTTTTGAAAAGACAATTTTTTTTCAATGATGTTCACTTTTAGTACGTAAAAAAACTTTCTTAGACAATTTTTAATGCCGTTAGTTCCAAACTAAAAGAATTAGATAGTTTCCCAACAAAAAATTATTTTTCACTGTATGAAATGTCTTGGAAAAAATTTTTTAAAAAGCCAATTTTTTTTCAATAATGTTCATTTTTAGTACGTAAAAAAACTTTCTTAGACAATTTTTAATGACGTTAGTTCCAAACTAAAAGAATTAGAGAGTTTGGCAAAAAAAAATTATTTTTCACTGTATGGAAATGTCTTAGAAAGATTTTTGAAAAATTTTTTTGAAAAGACAATTTTTTTCAATAATGTTCACTTTTAGTACGTAAAAAAACATTCTTAGACAATTTTTAATGACGTTAGTTCCAAACTAAAAGAATTAGATAGTTTCCCAAAAAAAAATTATTTTTCACTGTATGAAATGTCTTGGAAAAAATTTTTTGAAAAGCCAATTTTTTTTCAATAATGTTCATTTTTAGTACGTAAAAAAACTTTCTTAGACAATTTTTAATGCCGTTAGTTCCAAACTAAAAGAATTAGATAGTTTCGCAAAAAAAAATTATTTTTCACTGTATGAAATGTCTTGGAAAAAATTTTTTAAAAAGACAATTTTTTTTCAATAATGTTCATTTTTAGTACGTAAAAAAACTTTCTTAGACAATTTTTAATGACGTTAGTTCCAAACTAAAAGAATTAGATAGTTTCGCAAAAAAAAATTATTTTTCACTGTATGAAATGTCTTGGAAAAATTTTTTTGAAAAGCCAATTTATTTTCAATAATGTTCATTTTTAGTACGTAAAAAAACTTTCTTAGACAATTTTTAATGACGTTAGTTCCAAACTAAAAGAATTAGATAGTTTCGCAAAAAAAAAATATTTTTCACTGTATGAAATGTCTTAGAAAAATTTTTGAAAAATTTTTTTGAAAAGACAACTTTTTTTCTATAATATTCATTTTTAGTACGTAAAAAAACTTTTTTAGACAATTTTTAATGACGTTAGTTCCAAACTAAAAGAATTAGATAGTTTCGCAAAAAAAAATTATTTTTCACTGTATGAAATGTCTTAGAAAAATTTTTGAAATATTTTTTTTAAAGGACAATTTTTTCCAATAATGTTCACTTTTAGTACGTAAAAAAACTTTCTTAGACAATTTTTAATGACGTTAGTTCCAAACTAAAAGAATTAGATAGTTTCGCAAAAAAAAATTATTTTTTACTGTATGATATGTCTTGGAAAAATTTTTTTAAAAAGACAATTTTTTTTCAATAATGTTCATTTTTAGTACGTAAAAAAACTTTCTTAGACAATTTTTAATGACGTTAGTTCCAAACTAAAAGAATTAGATAGTTTCTCAAAAAATAATTATTTTTCACTGTATGAAACGTCTTGGAATACTTTTTTTAAAAGCCAATTTTTTTTCAATAATGTTCACTTTTAGTACGTAAAAAAACTTTCTTAGACAATTTTTAATGACGTTAGTTCCAAACTAAAAGAATTAGATAGTTTCGCAAAAAAAAATTATTTTTCACTGTATGAAATGTCTTAGAAAAATCTTTGAAACATTTTTTTGAAAAGACAATTTTGTTTCAATAATGTTCACTTTTATTATGTAAAAAAACTTTCTTAGACAATTTTTAATGACGTTAGTTCCAAACTAAAAGAATTAGATAGTTTCGCAAAAAAAAATTATTTTTCACTGTATGAAATGTCTTAGAAAGATTTTTGAAAAATGACAATTTTTTTTCAATGATGTTCACTTTTAGTACGTAAAAAAACTTTCTTAGACAATTTTTAATGCCGTTAGTTCCAAACTAAAAGAATTAGATAGTTTTGCAAAAAAAAATTATTTTTCACTGTATGAAATGTCTTAGAAAAATTTTTGAAAAATTTTTTTGAAAAGACAATTTTTTTTCAATAATGTTCACTTTTAGTACGTAAAAAAACTTTCTTAGACAATTTTTAATGCCGTTAGTTCCAAACTAAAAGAATTAGATAGTTTCGCAAAAAAAAATTATTTTTCACTGTATGAAATGTCTTATAAAAATTTTTGAAAAATTTTTTTGAAAAGACAATTTTTTTTCAATGATGTTCACTTTTGGTACGTAAAAAAACTTTCTTAGACAATTTTTAATGCCGTTAGTTCCAAACTAAAAGAATTAGATAGTTTCCCAAAAAAAAATTATTTTTCACTGTATGAAATGTCTTGGAAAAAATTTTTTAAAAAGCCAATTTTTTTTCAATAATGTTCATTTTTAGTACGTAAAAAAACTTTCTTAGACAATTTTTAATGACGTTAGTTCCAAACTAAAAGAATTAGAGAGTTTTGCAAAAAAAATTATTTTTCACTGTATGAAATGTCTTAGAAAAATTTTTGAAAAATTTTTTTGAAAAGACAATTTTTTTTCAATAATGTTCACTTTTAGTACGTAAAAAAACTTTCTTAGACAATTTTTAATGCCGTTAGTTCCAAACTAAAAGAATTAGATAGTTTCGCAAAAAAAAATTAATTTTCACTGTATGAAATGTCTTATAAAAATTTTTGAAAAATTTTTTTGAAAAGACAATTTTTTTTCAATGATGTTCACTTTTAGTACGTAAAAAAACTTTCTTAGACAATTTTTAATGCCGTTAGTTCCAAACTAAAAGAATTAGATAGTTTCCCAAAAAAAAATTATTTTTCACTGTATGAAATGTCTTGGAAAAAATTTTTTAAAAAGCCAATTTTTTTTCAATAATGTTCATTTTTAGTACGTAAAAAAACTTTCTTAGACAATTTTTAATGACGTTAGTTCCAAACTAAAAGAATTAGAGAGTTTGGCAAAAAAAAATTATTTTTCACTGTATGGAAATGTCTTAGAAAGATTTTTGAAAAGTTTTTTTGAAAAGACAATTTTTTTCAATAATGTTCACTTTTAGTACGTAAAAAAGCATTCTTAGACAATTTTTAATGACGTTAGTTCCAAACTAAAAGAATTAGATAGTTTCCCAAAAAAAAATTATTTTTCACTGTATGAAATGTCTTGGAAAAAATTTTTTGAAAAGCCAATTTTTTTTCAATAATGTTCATTTTTAGTACGTAAAAAAACTTTCTTAGACAATTTTTAATGACGTTAGTTCCAAACTAAAAGAATTAGATAGTTTCGCAAAAAAAAATTATTTTTCACTGTATGAAATGTCTTGGAATAATTTTTTTGAAAAGACAATTTTTTTCAATAATGTTCACTTTTAGTACGTAAAAAAACTTTCTTAGATAATTTTTAATGACGTTAGTTCCAAACTAAAAGAATTAGATAGTTTCGCAAAAAAAAATTATTTTTCACTGTATGAAATGTCTTAGAAAAATCTTTGAAACATTTTTTTGAAAAGACAATTTTTTTTCAATAATGTTCACTTTTAGTACGTAAAAAAACTTTCTTAGACAATTTTTAATGACGTTAGTTCCAAACTAAAAGAATTAGATAGTTTCGCAAAAAAAAATTAATTTTCACTGTATGAAATGTCTTAGAAAGATTTTTGAAAAATGACAATTTTTTTTCAATGATGTTCACTTTTAGTACGTAAAAAAACTTTCTTAGACAATTTTTAATGCCGTTAGTTCCAAACTAAAAGAATTAGATAGTTTTGCAAAAAAAAATTATTTTTCACTGTATGAAATGTCTTAGAAAAATTTTTGAAAAATTTTTTTGAAAAGACAATTTTTTTTCAATAATGTTCACTTTTAGTACGTAAAAAAACTTTCTTAGACAATTTTTAATGCCGTTAGTTCCAAACTAAAAGAATTAGATAGTTTCGCAAAAAAAAATTAATTTTCACTGTATGAAATGTCTTATAAAAATTTTTGAAAAATTTTTTTGAAAAGACAATTTTTTTTCAATGATGTTCACTTTTAGTACGTAAAAAAACTTTCTTAGACAATTTTTAATGCCGTTAGTTCCAAACTAAAAGAATTAGATAGTTTCCCAAAAAAAAATCATTTTTCACTGTATGAAATGTCTTGGAAAAAATTTTTTAAAAAGCCAATTTTTTTTCAATAATGTTCATTTTTAGTACGTAAAAAAACTTTCTTAGACAATTTTTAATGACGTTAGTTCCAAACTAAAAGAATTAGACAGTTTGGCAAAAAAAAATTATTTTTCACTGTATGGAAATGTCTTAGAAAGATTTTTGAAAAGTTTTTTTGAAAAGACAATTTTTTTCAATAATGTTCACTTTTAGTACGTAAAAAAGCATTTTTAGACAATTTTTAATGACGTTAGTTCCAAACTAAAAGAATTAGATAGTTTCCCAAAAAAAAATTATTTTTCACTGTATGAAATGTCTTGGAAAAAATTTTTTGAAAAGCCAATTTTTTTTCAATAATGTTCATTTTTAGTACGTAAAAAAACTTTCTTAGACAATTTTTAATGACGTTAGTTCCAAACTAAAAGAATTAGACAGTTTCGCAAAAAAAAATTATTTTTCACTGTATGAAATGTCTTGGAATAATTTTTTTGAAAAGACAATTTTTTTCAATAATGTTCACTTTTAGTACGTAAAAAAACTTTCTTAGACAATTTTTTAATGACGTTAGTTCCAAACTAAAAGAATTAGATAGTTTCGCAAAAAAAAATTATTTTTCACAGTATGAAATGTCTTAGAAAAATTTTTGAAAATTTTTTTGAAACGACAATTTTTTTTAAATAATGTTCATTTTTAGTACGTAAAAAAACTTTTTTAGACAACTTTTAATGACGTTAGTTCCAAACTAAAAGAATTAGATAGTTTCGCAAAAAAAAATTATTTTTTACTGTATGATATGTCTTGGAAAAATTTTTTTGAAAAGACAATTTTTTTTCAATAATGTTCATTTTTAGTACGTAAAAAAACTTTCTTAGACAATTTTTAATGACGTTAGTTCCAAACTAAAAGAATTAGATAGTTTCGCAAAAAAAAATTATTTTTCACTGTATGAAATGTCTTAGAAAAATTTTTGAAAAATGACAATTTTTTTTCAATGATGTTCACTTTTAGTACGTAAAAAAACTTTCTTAGACAATTTTTAATGCCGTTAGTTCCAAACTAAAAGAATTAGATAGTTTCCCAAAAAAAAATTATTTTTCACTGTATGAAATGTCTTGGAAAAAATTTTTTAAAAAGCCAATTTTTTTTCAATAATGTTCATTTTTAGTACGTAAAAAAACTTTCTTAGACAATTTTTAATGACGTTAGTTCCAAACTAAAAGAATTAGAGAGTTTGGCAAAAAAAAATTATTTTTCACTGTATGGAAATGTCTTAGAAAGATTTTTGAAAAGTTTTTTTGAAAAGACAATTTTTTTCAATAATGTTCACTTTTAGTACGTAAAAAAGCATTCTTAGACAATTTTTAATGACGTTAGTTCCAAACTAAAAGAATTAGATAGTTTCCCAAAAAAAAATTATTTTTCACTGTATGAAATGTCTTGGAAAAAATTTTTTGAAAAGCCAATTTTTTTTCAATAATGTTCATTTTTAGTACGTAAAAAAACTTTCTTAGACAATTTTTAATGACGTTAGTTCCAAACTAAAAGAATTAGATAGTTTCGCAAAAAAAAATTATTTTTCACTGTATGAAATGTCTTGGAATAATTTTTTTGAAAAGACAATTTTTTTCAATAATGTTCACTTTTAGTACGTAAAAAAACTTTCTTAGATAATTTTTAATGACGTTAGTTCCAAACTAAAAGAATTAGATAGTTTCGCAAAAAAAAATTATTTTTCACTGTATGAAATGTCTTAGAAAAATCTTTGAAACATTTTTTTGAAAAGACAATTTTTTTTCAATAATGTTCACTTTTAGTACGTAAAAAAACTTTCTTAGACAATTTTTAATGACGTTAGTTCCAAACTAAAAGAATTAGATAGTTTCGCAAAAAAAAATTAATTTTCACTGTATGAAATGTCTTAGAAAGATTTTTGAAAAATGACAATTTTTTTTCAATGATGTTCACTTTTAGTACGTAAAAAAACTTTCTTAGACAATTTTTAATGCCGTTAGTTCCAAACTAAAAGAATTAGATAGTTTTGCAAAAAAAAATTATTTTTCACTGTATGAAATGTCTTAGAAAAATTTTTGAAAAATTTTTTTGAAAAGACAATTTTTTTTCAATAATGTTCACTTTTAGTACGTAAAAAAACTTTCTTAGACAGTTTTTAATGCCGTTAGTTCCAAACTAAAAGAATTAGATAGTTTCGCAAAAAAAAATTAATTTTCACTGTATGAAATGTCTTATAAAAATTTTTGAAAAATTTTTTTGAAAAGACAATTTTTTTTCAATGATGTTCACTTTTAGTACGTAAAAAAACTTTCTTAGACAATTTTTAATGCCGTTAGTTCCAAACTAAAAGAATTAGATAGTTTCCCAAAAAAAAATCATTTTTCACTGTATGAAATGTCTTGGAAAAAATTTTTTAAAAAGCCAATTTTTTTTCAATAATGTTCATTTTTAGTACGTAAAAAAACTTTCTTAGACAATTTTTAATGACGTTAGTTCCAAACTAAAAGAATTAGAGAGTTTGGCAAAAAAAAATTATTTTTCACTGTATGGAAATGTCTTAGAAAGATTTTTGAAAAGTTTTTTTGAAGACAATTTTTTTCAATAATGTTCACTTTTAGTACGTAAAAAAGCATTTTTAGACAATTTTTAATGACGTTAGTTCCAAACTAAAAGAATTAGATAGTTTCCCAAAAAAAAATTATTTTTCACTGTATGAAATGTCTTGGAAAAAATTTTTTGAAAAGCCAATTTTTTTTCAATAATGTTCATTTTTAGTACGTAAAAAAACTTTCTTAGACAATTTTTAATGACGTTAGTTCCAAACTAAAAGAATTAGACAGTTTCGCAAAAAAAAATTATTTTTCACTGTATGAAATGTCTTGGAATAATTTTTTTGAAAAGACAATTTTTTTCAATAATGTTCACTTTTAGTACGTAAAAAAACTTTCTTAGACAATTTTTAATGACGTTAGTTCCAAACTAAAAGAATTAGATAGTTTCGCAAAAAATAATTATTTTTCACAGTATGAAATGTCTTAGAAAAATTTTTGAAAATTGTTTTGAAACGACAATTTTTTTTAAATAATGTTCATTTTTAGTACGTAAAAAAACTTTTTTAGACAACTTTTAATGACGTTAGTTCCAAACTAAAAGAATTAGATAGTTTCGCAAAAAAAAATTATTTTTTACTGTATGATATGTCTTGGAAAAATTTTTTTGAAAAGACAATTTTTTTTCAATAATGTTCATTTTTAGTACGTAAAAAAACTTTCTTAGACAATTTTTAATGACGTTAGTTCCAAACTAAAAGAATTAGATAGTTTCGCAAAAAAAAATTATTTTTCACTGTATGAAATGTCTTAGAAAAATTTTTGAAAAATGACAATTTTTTTTCAATGATGTTCACTTTTAGTACGTAAAAAAACTTTCTTAGACAATTTTTAATGCCGTTAGTTCCAAACTAAAAGAATTAGATAGTTTGGCAAAAAAAAATTATTTTTCACTGTATGAAATGTCTTAGAAAAATTTTTGAAAAATTTTTTTGAAAAGACAATTTTTTTTCAATAATGTTCACTTTTAGTACGTAAAAAAACTTTCTTAGACAATTTTTAATGCCGTTAGTTCCAAACTAAAAGAATTAGATAGTTTCCCAAAAAAAAATTATTTTTCACTGTATGAAATGTCTTGGAAAAAATTTTTTAAAAAGCCAATTTTTTTTCTATAATATTCATTTTTAGTACGTAAAAAAACTTTTTTAGACAATTTTTAATGACGTTAGTTCCAAACTAAAAGAATTAGATAGTTTCGCAAAAAAAAATTATTTTTCACTGTATGAAATGTCTTAGAAAAATTTTTGAAATATTTTTTTTAAAGGACAATTTTTTCCAATAATGTTCACTTTTAGTACGTAAAAAAACTTTCTTAGACAATTTTTAATGACGTTAGTTCCAAACTAAAAGAATTAGATAGTTTCGCAAAAAAAAATTATTTTTTACTGTATGATATGTCTTGGAAAAATTTTTTTAAAAAGACAATTTTTTTTCAATAATGTTCATTTTTAGTACGTAAAAAAAGTTTCTTAGACAATTTTTAATGACGTTAGTTCCAAACTAAAAGAATTAGATAGTTTCTCAAAAAATAATTATTTTTCACTGTATGAAACGTCTTGGAATACTTTTTTTGAAAAGCCAATTTTTTTTCAATAATGTTCACTTTTAGTACGTAAAAAAACTTTCTTAGACAATTTTTAATGACGTTAGTTCCAAACTAAAAGAATTAGATAGTTTCGCAAAAAAAAATTATTTTTCACTGTATGAAATGTCTTAGAAAAATCTTTGAAACATTTTTTTGAAAAGACAATTTTTTTTCAATAATGTTCACTTTTATTATGTAAAAAAACTTTCTTAGACAATTTTTAATGACGTTAGTTCCAAACTAAAAGAATTAGATAGTTTCGCAAAAAAAAATTATTTTTCACTGTATGAAATGTCTTAGAAAGATTTTTGAAAAATGACAATTTTTTTTCAATGATGTTCACTTTTAGTACGTAAAAAAACTTTCTTAGACAATTTTTAATGCCGTTAGTTCCAAACTAAAAGAATTAGATAGTTTTGCAAAAAAAAATTATTTTTCACTGTATGAAATGTCTTAGAAAAATTTTTGAAAAATTTTTTTGAAAAGACAATTTTTTTTCAATAATGTTCACTTTTAGTACGTAAAAAAACTTTCTTAGACAATTTTTAATGCCGTTAGTTCCAAACTAAAAGAATTAGATAGTTTCGCAAAAAAAAATTAATTTTCACTGTATGAAATGTCTTATAAAAATTTTTGAAAAATTTTTTTGAAAAGACAATTTTTTTTCAATGATGTTCACTTTTAGTACGTAAAAAAACTTTCTTAGACAATTTTTAATGCCGTTAGTTCCAAACTAAAAGAATTAGATAGTTTCCCAAAAAAAAATCATTTTTCACTGTATGAAATGTCTTGGAAAAAATTTTTTAAAAAGCCAATTTTTTTTCAATAATGTTCATTTTTAGTACGTAAAAAAACTTTCTTAGACAATTTTTAATGACGTTAGTTCCAAACTAAAAGAATTAGAGAGTTTGGCAAAAAAAAATTATTTTTCACTGTATGGAAATGTCTTAGAAAGATTTTTGAAAAGTTTTTTTGAAGACAATTTTTTTCAATAATGTTCACTTTTAGTACGTAAAAAAGCATTTTTAGACAATTTTTAATGACGTTAGTTCCAAACTAAAAGAATTAGATAGTTTCCCAAAAAAAAATTATTTTTCACTGTATGAAATGTCTTGGAAAAAATTTTTTGAAAAGCCAATTTTTTTTCAATAATGTTCATTTTTAGTACGTAAAAAAACTTTCTTAGACAATTTTTAATGACGTTAGTTCCAAACTAAAAGAATTAGACAGTTTCGCAAAAAAAAATTATTTTTCACTGTATGAAATGTCTTGGAATAATTTTTTTGAAAAGACAATTTTTTTCAATAATGTTCACTTTTAGTACGTAAAAAAACTTTCTTAGACAATTTTTAATGACGTTAGTTCCAAACTAAAAGAATTAGATAGTTTCGCAAAAAATAATTATTTTTCACAGTATGAAATGTCTTAGAAAAATTTTTGAAAATTGTTTTGAAACGACAATTTTTTTTAAATAATGTTCATTTTTAGTACGTAAAAAAACTTTTTTAGACAACTTTTAATGACGTTAGTTCCAAACTAAAAGAATTAGATAGTTTCGCAAAAAAAAATTATTTTTTACTGTATGATATGTCTTGGAAAAATTTTTTTGAAAAGACAATTTTTTTTCAATAATGTTCATTTTTAGTACGTAAAAAAACTTTCTTAGACAATTTTTAATGACGTTAGTTCCAAACTAAAAGAATTAGATAGTTTCGCAAAAAAAAATTATTTTTCACTGTATGAAATGTCTTAGAAAAATTTTTGAAAAATGACAATTTTTTTTCAATGATGTTCACTTTTAGTACGTAAAAAAACTTTCTTAGACAATTTTTAATGCCGTTAGTTCCAAACTAAAAGAATTAGATAGTTTGGCAAAAAAAAATTATTTTTTACTGTATGATATGTCTTGGAAAAATTTTTTTAAAAAGACAATTTTTTTTCAATAATGTTCATTTTTAGTACGTAAAAAAACTTTCTTAGACAATTTTTAATGACGTTAGTTCCAAACTAAAAGAATTAGATAGTTTCTCAAAAAATAATTATTTTTCACTGTATGAAACGTCTTGGAATACTTTTTTTAAAAGCCAATTTTTTTTCAATAATGTTCACTTTTAGTACGTAAAAAAACTTTCTTAGACAATTTTTAATGACGTTAGTTCCAAACTAAAAGAATTAGATAGTTTCGCAAAAAAAAATTATTTTTCACTGTATGAAATGTCTTAGAAAAATCTTTGAAACATTTTTTTGAAAAGACAATTTTGTTTCAATAATGTTCACTTTTATTATGTAAAAAAACTTTCTTAGACAATTTTTAATGACGTTAGTTCCAAACTAAAAGAATTAGATAGTTTCGCAAAAAAAAATTATTTTTCACTGTATGAAATGTCTTAGAAAGATTTTTGAAAAATGACAATTTTTTTTCAATGATGTTCACTTTTAGTACGTAAAAAAACTTTCTTAGACAATTTTTAATGCCGTTAGTTCCAAACTAAAAGAATTAGATAGTTTTGCAAAAAAAAATTATTTTTCACTGTATGAAATGTCTTAGAAAAATTTTTGAAAAATTTTTTTGAAAAGACAATTTTTTTTCAATAATGTTCACTTTTAGTACGTAAAAAAACTTTCTTAGACAATTTTTAATGCCGTTAGTTCCAAACTAAAAGAATTAGATAGTTTCGCAAAAAAAAATTATTTTTCACTGTATGAAATGTCTTATAAAAATTTTTGAAAAATTTTTTTGAAAAGACAATTTTTTTTCAATGATGTTCACTTTTGGTACGTAAAAAAACTTTCTTAGACAATTTTTAATGCCGTTAGTTCCAAACTAAAAGAATTAGATAGTTTCCCAAAAAAAAATTATTTTTCACTGTATGAAATGTCTTGGAAAAAATTTTTTAAAAAGCCAATTTTTTTTCAATAATGTTCATTTTTAGTACGTAAAAAAACTTTCTTAGACAATTTTTAATGACGTTAGTTCCAAACTAAAAGAATTAGAGAGTTTTGCAAAAAAAATTATTTTTCACTGTATGAAATGTCTTAGAAAAATTTTTGAAAAATTTTTTTGAAAAGACAATTTTTTTTCAATAATGTTCACTTTTAGTACGTAAAAAAACTTTCTTAGACAATTTTTAATGCCGTTAGTTCCAAACTAAAAGAATTAGATAGTTTCGCAAAAAAAAATTAATTTTCACTGTATGAAATGTCTTATAAAAATTTTTGAAAAATTTTTTTGAAAAGACAATTTTTTTTCAATGATGTTCACTTTTAGTACGTAAAAAAACTTTCTTAGACAATTTTTAATGCCGTTAGTTCCAAACTAAAAGAATTAGATAGTTTCCCAAAAAAAAATTATTTTTCACTGTATGAAATGTCTTGGAAAAAATTTTTTAAAAAGCCAATTTTTTTTCAATAATGTTCATTTTTAGTACGTAAAAAAACTTTCTTAGACAATTTTTAATGACGTTAGTTCCAAACTAAAAGAATTAGAGAGTTTGGCAAAAAAAAATTATTTTTCACTGTATGGAAATGTCTTAGAAAGATTTTTGAAAAGTTTTTTTGAAAAGACAATTTTTTTCAATAATGTTCACTTTTAGTACGTAAAAAAGCATTCTTAGACAATTTTTAATGACGTTAGTTCCAAACTAAAAGAATTAGATAGTTTCCCAAAAAAAAATTATTTTTCACTGTATGAAATGTCTTGGAAAAAATTTTTTGAAAAGCCAATTTTTTTTCAATAATGTTCATTTTTAGTACGTAAAAAAACTTTCTTAGACAATTTTTAATGACGTTAGTTCCAAACTAAAAGAATTAGATAGTTTCGCAAAAAAAAATTATTTTTCACTGTATGAAATGTCTTGGAATAATTTTTTTGAAAAGACAATTTTTTTCAATAATGTTCACTTTTAGTACGTAAAAAAACTTTCTTAGATAATTTTTAATGACGTTAGTTCCAAACTAAAAGAATTAGATAGTTTCGCAAAAAAAAATTATTTTTCACTGTATGAAATGTCTTAGAAAAATCTTTGAAACATTTTTTTGAAAAGACAATTTTTTTTCAATAATGTTCACTTTTAGTACGTAAAAAAACTTTCTTAGACAATTTTTAATGACGTTAGTTCCAAACTAAAAGAATTAGATAGTTTCGCAAAAAAAAATTAATTTTCACTGTATGAAATGTCTTAGAAAGATTTTTGAAAAATGACAATTTTTTTTCAATGATGTTCACTTTTAGTACGTAAAAAAACTTTCTTAGACAATTTTTAATGCCGTTAGTTCCAAACTAAAAGAATTAGATAGTTTTGCAAAAAAAAATTATTTTTCACTGTATGAAATGTCTTAGAAAAATTTTTGAAAAATTTTTTTGAAAAGACAATTTTTTTTCAATAATGTTCACTTTTAGTACGTAAAAAAACTTTCTTAGACAATTTTTAATGCCGTTAGTTCCAAACTAAAAGAATTAGATAGTTTCGCAAAAAAAAATTAATTTTCACTGTATGAAATGTCTTATAAAAATTTTTGAAAAATTTTTTTGAAAAGACAATTTTTTTTCAATGATGTTCACTTTTAGTACGTAAAAAAACTTTCTTAGACAATTTTTAATGCCGTTAGTTCCAAACTAAAAGAATTAGATAGTTTCCCAAAAAAAAATCATTTTTCACTGTATGAAATGTCTTGGAAAAAATTTTTTAAAAAGCCAATTTTTTTTCAATAATGTTCATTTTTAGTACGTAAAAAAACTTTCTTAGACAATTTTTAATGACGTTAGTTCCAAACTAAAAGAATTAGAGAGTTTGGCAAAAAAAAATTATTTTTCACTGTATGGAAATGTCTTAGAAAGATTTTTGAAAAGTTTTTTTGAAAAGACAATTTTTTTCAATAATGTTCACTTTTAGTACGTAAAAAAGCATTTTTAGACAATTTTTAATGACGTTAGTTCCAAACTAAAAGAATTAGATAGTTTCCCAAAAAAAAATTATTTTTCACTGTATGAAATGTCTTGGAAAAAATTTTTTGAAAAGCCAATTTTTTTTCAATAATGTTCATTTTTAGTACGTAAAAAAACTTTCTTAGACAATTTTTAATGACGTTAGTTCCAAACTAAAAGAATTAGACAGTTTCGCAAAAAAAAATTATTTTTCACTGTATGAAATGTCTTGGAATAATTTTTTTGAAAAGACAATTTTTTTCAATAATGTTCACTTTTAGTACGTAAAAAAACTTTCTTAGACAATTTTTAATGACGTTAGTTCCAAACTAAAAGAATTAGATAGTTTCGCAAAAAAAAATTATTTTTCACAGTATGAAATGTCTTAGAAAAATTTTTGAAAATTTTTTTGAAACGACAATTTTTTTTAAATAATGTTCATTTTTAGTACGTAAAAAAACTTTTTTAGACAACTTTTAATGACGTTAGTTCCAAACTAAAAGAATTAGATAGTTTCGCAAAAAAAAATTATTTTTTACTGTATGATATGTCTTGGAAAAATTTTTTTGAAAAGACAATTTTTTTTCAATAATGTTCATTTTTAGTACGTAAAAAAACTTTCTTAGACAATTTTTAATGACGTTAGTTCCAAACTAAAAGAATTAGATAGTTTCGCAAAAAAAAATTATTTTTCACTGTATGAAATGTCTTAGAAAAATTTTTGAAAAATGACAATTTTTTTTCAATGATGTTCACTTTTAGTACGTAAAAAAACTTTCTTAGACAATTTTTAATGCCGTTAGTTCCAAACTAAAAGAATTAGATAGTTTCCCAAAAAAAAATTATTTTTCACTGTATGAAATGTCTTGGAAAAAATTTTTTAAAAAGCCAATTTTTTTTCAATAATGTTCATTTTTAGTACGTAAAAAAACTTTCTTAGACAATTTTTAATGACGTTAGTTCCAAACTAAAAGAATTAGAGAGTTTGGCAAAAAAAAATTATTTTTCACTGTATGGAAATGTCTTAGAAAGATTTTTGAAAAGTTTTTTTGAAAAGACAATTTTTTTCAATAATGTTCACTTTTAGTACGTAAAAAAGCATTCTTAGACAATTTTTAATGACGTTAGTTCCAAACTAAAAGAATTAGATAGTTTCCCAAAAAAAAATTATTTTTCACTGTATGAAATGTCTTGGAAAAAATTTTTTGAAAAGCCAATTTTTTTTCAATAATGTTCATTTTTAGTACGTAAAAAAACTTTCTTAGACAATTTTTAATGACGTTAGTTCCAAACTAAAAGAATTAGATAGTTTCGCAAAAAAAAATTATTTTTCACTGTATGAAATGTCTTGGAATAATTTTTTTGAAAAGACAATTTTTTTCAATAATGTTCACTTTTAGTACGTAAAAAAACTTTCTTAGATAATTTTTAATGACGTTAGTTCCAAACTAAAAGAATTAGATAGTTTCGCAAAAAAAAATTATTTTTCACTGTATGAAATGTCTTAGAAAAATCTTTGAAACATTTTTTTGAAAAGACAATTTTTTTTCAATAATGTTCACTTTTAGTACGTAAAAAAACTTTCTTAGACAATTTTTAATGACGTTAGTTCCAAACTAAAAGAATTAGATAGTTTCGCAAAAAAAAATTAATTTTCACTGTATGAAATGTCTTAGAAAGATTTTTGAAAAATGACAATTTTTTTTCAATGATGTTCACTTTTAGTACGTAAAAAAACTTTCTTAGACAATTTTTAATGCCGTTAGTTCCAAACTAAAAGAATTAGATAGTTTTGCAAAAAAAAATTATTTTTCACTGTATGAAATGTCTTAGAAAAATTTTTGAAAAATTTTTTTGAAAAGACAATTTTTTTTCAATAATGTTCACTTTTAGTACGTAAAAAAACTTTCTTAGACAGTTTTTAATGCCGTTAGTTCCAAACTAAAAGAATTAGATAGTTTCGCAAAAAAAAATTAATTTTCACTGTATGAAATGTCTTATAAAAATTTTTGAAAAATTTTTTTGAAAAGACAATTTTTTTTCAATGATGTTCACTTTTAGTACGTAAAAAAACTTTCTTAGACAATTTTTAATGCCGTTAGTTCCAAACTAAAAGAATTAGATAGTTTCCCAAAAAAAAATCATTTTTCACTGTATGAAATGTCTTGGAAAAAATTTTTTAAAAAGCCAATTTTTTTTCAATAATGTTCATTTTTAGTACGTAAAAAAACTTTCTTAGACAATTTTTAATGACGTTAGTTCCAAACTAAAAGAATTAGAGAGTTTGGCAAAAAAAAATTATTTTTCACTGTATGGAAATGTCTTAGAAAGATTTTTGAAAAGTTTTTTTGAAGACAATTTTTTTCAATAATGTTCACTTTTAGTACGTAAAAAAGCATTTTTAGACAATTTTTAATGACGTTAGTTCCAAACTAAAAGAATTAGATAGTTTCCCAAAAAAAAATTATTTTTAACTGTATGAAATGTCTTGGAAAAAATTTTTTGAAAAGCCAATTTTTTTTCAATAATGTTCATTTTTAGTACGTAAAAAAACTTTCTTAGACAATTTTTAATGACGTTAGTTCCAAACTAAAAGAATTAGACAGTTTCGCAAAAAAAAATTATTTTTCACTGTATGAAATGTCTTGGAATAATTTTTTTGAAAAGACAATTTTTTTCAATAATGTTCACTTTTAGTACGTAAAAAAACTTTCTTAGACAATTTTTAATGACGTTAGTTCCAAACTAAAAGAATTAGATAGTTTCGCAAAAAATAATTATTTTTCACAGTATGAAATGTCTTAGAAAAATTTTTGAAAATTGTTTTGAAACGACAATTTTTTTTAAATAATGTTCATTTTTAGTACGTAAAAAAACTTTTTTAGACAACTTTTAATGACGTTAGTTCCAAACTAAAAGAATTAGATAGTTTCGCAAAAAAAAATTATTTTTTACTGTATGATATGTCTTGGAAAAATTTTTTTGAAAAGACAATTTTTTTTCAATAATGTTCATTTTTAGTACGTAAAAAAACTTTCTTAGACAATTTTTAATGACGTTAGTTCCAAACTAAAAGAATTAGATAGTTTCGCAAAAAAAAATTATTTTTCACTGTATGAAATGTCTTAGAAAAATTTTTGAAAAATGACAATTTTTTTTCAATGATGTTCACTTTTAGTACGTAAAAAAACTTTCTTAGACAATTTTTAATGCCGTTAGTTCCAAACTAAAAGAATTAGATAGTTTGGCAAAAAAAAATTATTTTTCACTGTATGAAATGTCTTAGAAAAATTTTTGAAAAATTTTTTTGAAAAGACAATTTTTTTTCAATAATGTTCACTTTTAGTACGTAAAAAAACTTTCTTAGACAATTTTTAATGCCGTTAGTTCCAAACTAAAAGAATTAGATAGTTTCCCAAAAAAAAATTATTTTTCACTGTATGAAATGTCTTGGAAAAAATTTTTTAAAAAGCCAATTTTTTTTCAATAATGTTCACTTTTAGTACGTAAAAAAACTTTCTTAGACAATTTTTAATGACGTTAGTTCCAAACTAAAAGAATTAGAGAGTTTGGCAAAAAAAAATTATTTTTCACTGTATGGAAATGTCTTAGAAAGATTTTTGAAAAATTTTTTTGAAAAGACAACTTTTTTTCTATAATATTCATTTTTAGTACGTAAAAAAACTTTTTTAGACAATTTTTAATGACGTTAGTTCCAAACTAAAAGAATTAGATAGTTTCGCAAAAAAAAATTATTTTTCACTGTATGAAATGTCTTAGAAAAATTTTTGAAATATTTTTTTTAAAGGACAATTTTTTCCAATAATGTTCACTTTTAGTACGTAAAAAAACTTTCTTAGACAATTTTTAATGACGTTAGTTCCAAACTAAAAGAATTAGATAGTTTCGCAAAAAAAAATTATTTTTTACTGTATGATATGTCTTGGAAAAATTTTTTTAAAAAGACAATTTTTTTTCAATAATGTTCATTTTTAGTACGTAAAAAAACTTTCTTAGACAATTTTTAATGACGTTAGTTCCAAACTAAAAGAATTAGATAGTTTCTCAAAAAATAATTATTTTTCACTGTATGAAACGTCTTGGAATACTTTTTTTGAAAAGCCAATTTTTTTTCAATAATGTTCACTTTTAGTACGTAAAAAAACTTTCTTAGACAATTTTTAATGACGTTAGTTCCAAACTAAAAGAATTAGATAGTTTCGCAAAAAAAAAATATTTTTCACTGTATGAAATGTCTTAGAAAAATCTTTGAAACATTTTTTTGAAAAGACAATTTTTTTTCAATAATGTTCACTTTTATTATGTAAAAAAACTTTCTTAGACAATTTTTAATGACGTTAGTTCCAAACTAAAAGAATTAGATAGTTTCGCAAAAAAAAATTATTTTTCACTGTATGAAATGTCTTAGAAAGATTTTTGAAAAATGACAATTTTTTTTCAATGATGTTCACTTTTAGTACGTAAAAAAACTTTCTTAGACAATTTTTAATGCCGTTAGTTCCAAACTAAAAGAATTAGATAGTTTTGCAAAAAAAAATTATTTTTCACTGTATGAAATGTCTTAGAAAAATTTTTGAAAAATTTTTTTGAAAAGACAATTTTTTTTCAATAATGTTCACTTTTAGTACGTAAAAAAACTTTCTTAGACAATTTTTAATGCCGTTAGTTCCAAACTAAAAGAATTAGATAGTTTCGCAAAAAAAAATTAATTTTCACTGTATGAAATGTCTTATAAAAATTTTTGAAAATTTTTTTTGAAAAGACAATTTTTTTTCAATGATGTTCACTTTTAGTACGTAAAAAAACTTTCTTAGACAATTTTTAATGCCGTTAGTTCCAAACTAAAAGAATTAGATAGTTTCCCAAAAAAAAATTATTTTTCACTGTATGAAATGTCTTGGAAAACTTTTTTGAAAAAACAATTTTTTTTCAATAATGTTCATTTTTAGTACGTAAAAAAACTTTTTTAGACAATTTTTAACGACGTTAGTTCCAAACTAAAAGAATTAGATAGTTTCGCAAAAAAAAATTATTTTTCACTATGAAATGTCTTGGAATAATTTTTTTGAAAAGACAATTTTTTACAATAATGTTCACTTTTAGTACGTAAAAAAACTTTCTTAGACAATTTTTAATGACGTTAGTTCCAAACTAAAAGAATTAGATAGTTTGGCAAAAAAAAATTATTTTACACTGTATGAAATGTCTTAGAAAAATTTTTGAAAAATTTTTTTGAAAAGACAATTTTTTTTCAATAATGTTCACTTTTAGTACGTAAAAAAACTTTCTTAGACAATTTTTAATGCCGTTAGTTCCAAACTAAAAGAATTAGATAGTTTCGCAAAAAAAAATTATTTTTCACTGTATGAAATGTCTTGGAAAAATTTTTTTAAAAAGACAATTTTTTTTCAATAATGTTCATTTTTAGTACGTAAAAAAACTTTCTTAGACAATTTTTAATGACGTTAGTTCCAAACTAAAAGAATTAGATAGTTTCGCAAAAAAAAATTATTTTTCACTGTATGAAATGTCTTGGAAAAATTTTTTTGAAAAGACAATTTATTTTCAATAATGTTCATTTTTAGTACGTAAAAAAACTTTCTTAGACAATTTTTAATGACGTTAGTTCCAAACTAAAAGAATTAGATAGTTTCGCAAAAAAAAAATATTTTTCACAGTATGAAATGTCTTAGAAAAATTTTTGAAAAATTTTTTTGAAAAGACAACTTTTTTTCTATAATATTCATTTTTAGTACGTAAAAAAACTTTTTTAGACAATTTTTAATGACGTTAGTTCCAAACTAAAAGAATTAGATAGTTTCGCAAAAAAAAATTATTTTTCACTGTATGAAACGTCTTAGAAAAATTTTTGAAATATTTTTTTTAAAGGACAATTTTTTCCAATAATGTTCACTTTTAGTACGTAAAAAAACTTTCTTAGACAATTTTTAATGACGTTAGTTCCAAACTAAAAGAATTAGATAGTTTCGCAAAAAAAATTATTTTTTACTGTATGATATGTCTTGGAAAAATTTTTTTAAAAAGACAATTTTTTTTCAATAATGTTCATTTTTAGTACGTAAAAAAACTTTCTTAGACAATTTTTAATGACGTTAGTTCCAAACTAAAAGAATTAGATAGTTTCTCAAAAAATAATTATTTTTCACTGTATGAAACGTCTTGGAATACTTTTTTTGAAAAGCCAATTTTTTTTCAATAATGTTCACTTTTAGTACGTAAAAAAACTTTCTTAGACAATTTTTAATGACGTTAGTTCCAAACTAAAAGAATTAGATAGTTTCGCAAAAAAAAATTATTTTTCACTGTATGAAATGTCTTAGAAAAATCTTTGAAACATTTTTTTGAAAAGACAATTTTTTTTCAATAATGTTCACTTTTATTATGTAAAAAAACTTTCTTAGACAATTTTTAATGACGTTAGTTCCAAACTAAAAGAATTAGATAGTTTCGCAAAAAAAAATTATTTTTCACTGTATGAAATGTCTTAGAAAGATTTTTGAAAAATGACAATTTTTTTTCAATGATGTTCACTTTTAGTACGTAAAAAAACTTTCTTAGACAATTTTTAATGCCGTTAGTTCCAAACTAAAAGAATTAGATAGTTTTGCAAAAAAAAATTATTTTTCACTGTATGAAATGTCTTAGAAAAATTTTTGAAAAATTTTTTTGAAAAGACAATTTTTTTTCAATAATGTTCACTTTTAGTACGTAAAAAAACTTTCTTAGACAATTTTTAATGCCGTTAGTTCCAAACTAAAAGAATTAGATAGTTTCGCAAAAAAAAATTATTTTTCACTGTATGAAATGTCTTATAAAAATTTTTGAAAAATTTTTTTGAAAAGACAATTTTTTTTCAATGATGTTCACTTTTAGTACGTAAAAAAACTTTCTTAGACAATTTTTAATGCCGTTAGTTCCAAACTAAAAGAATTAGATAGTTTCCCAACAAAAAATTATTTTTCACTGTATGAAATGTCTTGGAAAAAATTTTTTAAAAAGCCAATTTTTTTTCAATAATGTTCATTTTTAGTACGTAAAAAAACTTTCTTAGACAATTTTTAATGACGTTAGTTCCAAACTAAAAGAATTAGAGAGTTTGGCAAAAAAAAATTATTTTTCACTGTATGGAAATGTCTTAGAAAGATTTTTGAAAAATTTTTTTGAAAAGACAATTTTTTTCAATAATGTTCACTTTTAGTACGTAAAAAAACATTCTTAGACAATTTTTAATGACGTTAGTTCCAAACTAAAAGAATTAGATAGTTTCCCAAAAAAAAATTATTTTTCACTGTATGAAATGTCTTGGAAAAAATTTTTTGAAAAGCCAATTTTTTTTCAATAATGTTCATTTTTAGTACGTAAAAAAACTTTCTTAGACAATTTTTAATGCCGTTAGTTCCAAACTAAAAGAATTAGATAGTTTCGCAAAAAAAAATTATTTTTCACTGTATGAAATGTCTTGGAAAAAATTTTTTAAAAAGACAATTTTTTTTCAATAATGTTCATTTTTAGTACGTAAAAAAACTTTCTTAGACAATTTTTAATGACGTTAGTTCCAAACTAAAAGAATTAGATAGTTTCGCAAAAAAAAATTATTTTTCACTGTATGAAATGTCTTGGAAAAATTTTTTTGAAAAGCCAATTTATTTTCAATAATGTTCATTTTTAGTACGTAAAAAAACTTTCTTAGACAATTTTTAATGACGTTAGTTCCAAACTAAAAGAATTAGATAGTTTCGCAAAAAAAAAATATTTTTCACTGTATGAAATGTCTTAGAAAAATTTTTGAAAAATTTTTTTGAAAAGACAACTTTTTTTCTATAATATTCATTTTTAGTACGTAAAAAAACTTTTTTAGACAATTTTTAATGACGTTAGTTCCAAACTAAAAGAATTAGATAGTTTCGCAAAAAAAAATTATTTTTCACTGTATGAAATGTCTTAGAAAAATTTTTGAAATATTTTTTTTAAAGGACAATTTTTTCCAATAATGTTCACTTTTAGTACGTAAAAAAACTTTCTTAGACAATTTTTAATGACGTTAGTTCCAAACTAAAAGAATTAGATAGTTTCGCAAAAAAAAATTATTTTTTACTGTATGATATGTCTTGGAAAAATTTTTTTAAAAAGACAATTTTTTTTCAATAATGTTCATTTTTAGTACGTAAAAAAACTTTCTTAGACAATTTTTAATGACGTTAGTTCCAAACTAAAAGAATTAGATAGTTTCTCAAAAAATAATTATTTTTCACTGTATGAAACGTCTTGGAATACTTTTTTTAAAAGCCAATTTTTTTTCAATAATGTTCACTTTTAGTACGTAAAAAAACTTTCTTAGACAATTTTTAATGACGTTAGTTCCAAACTAAAAGAATTAGATAGTTTCGCAAAAAAAAATTATTTTTCACTGTATGAAATGTCTTAGAAAAATCTTTGAAACATTTTTTTGAAAAGACAATTTTGTTTCAATAATGTTCACTTTTATTATGTAAAAAAACTTTCTTAGACAATTTTTAATGACGTTAGTTCCAAACTAAAAGAATTAGATAGTTTCGCAAAAAAAAATTATTTTTCACTGTATGAAATGTCTTAGAAAGATTTTTGAAAAATGACAATTTTTTTTCAATGATGTTCACTTTTAGTACGTAAAAAAACTTTCTTAGACAATTTTTAATGCCGTTAGTTCCAAACTAAAAGAATTAGATAGTTTTGCAAAAAAAAATTATTTTTCACTGTATGAAATGTCTTAGAAAAATTTTTGAAAAATTTTTTTGAAAAGACAATTTTTTTTCAATAATGTTCACTTTTAGTACGTAAAAAAACTTTCTTAGACAATTTTTAATGCCGTTAGTTCCAAACTAAAAGAATTAGATAGTTTCGCAAAAAAAAATTATTTTTCACTGTATGAAATGTCTTATAAAAATTTTTGAAAAATTTTTTTGAAAAGACAATTTTTTTTCAATGATGTTCACTTTTAGTACGTAAAAAAACTTTCTTAGACAATTTTTAATGCCGTTAGTTCCAAACTAAAAGAATTAGATAGTTTCCCAAAAAAAAATTATTTTTCACTGTATGAAATGTCTTGGAAAAAATTTTTTAAAAAGCCAATTTTTTTTCAATAATGTTCATTTTTAGTACGTAAAAAAACTTTCTTAGACAATTTTTAATGACGTTAGTTCCAAACTAAAAGAATTAGAGAGTTTTGCAAAAAAAATTATTTTTCACTGTATGAAATGTCTTAGAAAAATTTTTGAAAAATTTTTTTGAAAAGACAATTTTTTTTCAATAATGTTCACTTTTAGTACGTAAAAAAACTTTCTTAGACAATTTTTAATGCCGTTAGTTCCAAACTAAAAGAATTAGATAGTTTCGCAAAAAAAAATTAATTTTCACTGTATGAAATGTCTTATAAAAATTTTTGAAAAATTTTTTTGAAAAGACAATTTTTTTTCAATGATGTTCACTTTTAGTACGTAAAAAAACTTTCTTAGACAATTTTTAATGCCGTTAGTTCCAAACTAAAAGAATTAGATAGTTTCCCAAAAAAAAATTATTTTTCACTGTATGAAATGTCTTGGAAAAAATTTTTTAAAAAGCCAATTTTTTTTCAATAATGTTCATTTTTAGTACGTAAAAAAACTTTCTTAGACAATTTTTAATGACGTTAGTTCCAAACTAAAAGAATTAGAGAGTTTGGCAAAAAAAAATTATTTTTCACTGTATGGAAATGTCTTAGAAAGATTTTTGAAAAGTTTTTTTGAAAAGACAATTTTTTTCAATAATGTTCACTTTTAGTACGTAAAAAAGCATTCTTAGACAATTTTTAATGACGTTAGTTCCAAACTAAAAGAATTAGATAGTTTCCCAAAAAAAAATTATTTTTCACTGTATGAAATGTCTTGGAAAAAATTTTTTGAAAAGCCAATTTTTTTTCAATAATGTTCATTTTTAGTACGTAAAAAAACTTTCTTAGACAATTTTTAATGACGTTAGTTCCAAACTAAAAGAATTAGATAGTTTCGCAAAAAAAAATTATTTTTCACTGTATGAAATGTCTTGGAATAATTTTTTTGAAAAGACAATTTTTTTCAATAATGTTCACTTTTAGTACGTAAAAAAACTTTCTTAGATAATTTTTAATGACGTTAGTTCCAAACTAAAAGAATTAGATAGTTTCGCAAAAAAAAATTATTTTTCACTGTATGAAATGTCTTAGAAAAATCTTTGAAACATTTTTTTGAAAAGACAATTTTTTTTCAATAATGTTCACTTTTAGTACGTAAAAAAACTTTCTTAGACAATTTTTAATGACGTTAGTTCCAAACTAAAAGAATTAGATAGTTTCGCAAAAAAAAATTAATTTTCACTGTATGAAATGTCTTAGAAAGATTTTTGAAAAATGACAATTTTTTTTCAATGATGTTCACTTTTAGTACGTAAAAAAACTTTCTTAGACAATTTTTAATGCCGTTAGTTCCAAACTAAAAGAATTAGATAGTTTTGCAAAAAAAAATTATTTTTCACTGTATGAAATGTCTTAGAAAAATTTTTGAAAAATTTTTTTGAAAAGACAATTTTTTTTCAATAATGTTCACTTTTAGTACGTAAAAAAACTTTCTTAGACAGTTTTTAATGCCGTTAGTTCCAAACTAAAAGAATTAGATAGTTTCGCAAAAAAAAATTAATTTTCACTGTATGAAATGTCTTATAAAAATTTTTGAAAAATTTTTTTGAAAAGACAATTTTTTTTCAATGATGTTCACTTTTAGTACGTAAAAAAACTTTCTTAGACAATTTTTAATGCCGTTAGTTCCAAACTAAAAGAATTAGATAGTTTCCCAAAAAAAAATTATTTTTCACTGTATGAAATGTCTTGGAAAAAATTTTTTAAAAAGCCAATTTTTTTTCTATAATATTCATTTTTAGTACGTAAAAAAACTTTTTTAGACAATTTTTAATGACGTTAGTTCCAAACTAAAAGAATTAGATAGTTTCGCAAAAAAAAATTATTTTTCACTGTATGAAATGTCTTAGAAAAATTTTTGAAATATTTTTTTTAAAGGACAATTTTTTCCAATAATGTTCACTTTTAGTACGTAAAAAAACTTTCTTAGACAATTTTTAATGACGTTAGTTCCAAACTAAAAGAATTAGATAGTTTCGCAAAAAAAAATTATTTTTTACTGTATGATATGTCTTGGAAAAATTTTTTTAAAAAGACAATTTTTTTTCAATAATGTTCATTTTTAGTACGTAAAAAAAGTTTCTTAGACAATTTTTAATGACGTTAGTTCCAAACTAAAAGAATTAGATAGTTTCTCAAAAAATAATTATTTTTCACTGTATGAAACGTCTTGGAATACTTTTTTTGAAAAGCCAATTTTTTTTCAATAATGTTCACTTTTAGTACGTAAAAAAACTTTCTTAGACAATTTTTAATGACGTTAGTTCCAAACTAAAAGAATTAGATAGTTTCGCAAAAAAAAATTATTTTTCACTGTATGAAATGTCTTAGAAAAATCTTTGAAACATTTTTTTGAAAAGACAATTTTTTTTCAATAATGTTCACTTTTATTATGTAAAAAAACTTTCTTAGACAATTTTTAATGACGTTAGTTCCAAACTAAAAGAATTAGATAGTTTCGCAAAAAAAAATTATTTTTCACTGTATGAAATGTCTTAGAAAGATTTTTGAAAAATGACAATTTTTTTTCAATGATGTTCACTTTTAGTACGTAAAAAAACTTTCTTAGACAATTTTTAATGCCGTTAGTTCCAAACTAAAAGAATTAGATAGTTTTGCAAAAAAAAATTATTTTTCACTGTATGAAATGTCTTAGAAAAATTTTTGAAAAATTTTTTTGAAAAGACAATTTTTTTTCAATAATGTTCACTTTTAGTACGTAAAAAAACTTTCTTAGACAATTTTTAATGCCGTTAGTTCCAAACTAAAAGAATTAGATAGTTTCGCAAAAAAAAATTAATTTTCACTGTATGAAATGTCTTATAAAAATTTTTGAAAAATTTTTTTGAAAAGACAATTTTTTTTCAATGATGTTCACTTTTAGTACGTAAAAAAACTTTCTTAGACAATTTTTAATGCCGTTAGTTCCAAACTAAAAGAATTAGATAGTTTCCCAAAAAAAAATCATTTTTCACTGTATGAAATGTCTTGGAAAAAATTTTTTAAAAAGCCAATTTTTTTTCAATAATGTTCATTTTTAGTACGTAAAAAAACTTTCTTAGACAATTTTTAATGACGTTAGTTCCGAACTAAAAGAATTAGAGAGTTTGGCAAAAAAAAATTATTTTTCACTGTATGGAAATGTCTTAGAAAGATTTTTGAAAAGTTTTTTTGAAGACAATTTTTTTCAATAATGTTCACTTTTAGTACGTAAAAAAGCATTTTTAGACAATTTTTAATGACGTTAGTTCCAAACTAAAAGAATTAGATAGTTTCCCAAAAAAAAATTATTTTTCACTGTATGAAATGTCTTGGAAAAAATTTTTTGAAAAGCCAATTTTTTTTCAATAATGTTCATTTTTAGTACGTAAAAAAACTTTCTTAGACAATTTTTAATGACGTTAGTTCCAAACTAAAAGAATTAGACAGTTTCGCAAAAAAAAATTATTTTTCACTGTATGAAATGTCTTGGAATAATTTTTTTGAAAAGACAATTTTTTTCAATAATGTTCACTTTTAGTACGTAAAAAAACTTTCTTAGACAATTTTTAATGACGTTAGTTCCAAACTAAAAGAATTAGATAGTTTCGCAAAAAATAATTATTTTTCACAGTATGAAATGTCTTAGAAAAATTTTTGAAAATTGTTTTGAAACGACAATTTTTTTTAAATAATGTTCATTTTTAGTACGTAAAAAAACTTTTTTAGACAACTTTTAATGACGTTAGTTCCAAACTAAAAGAATTAGATAGTTTCGCAAAAAAAAATTATTTTTTACTGTATGATATGTCTTGGAAAAATTTTTTTGAAAAGACAATTTTTTTTCAATAATGTTCATTTTTAGTACGTAAAAAAACTTTCTTAGACAATTTTTAATGACGTTAGTCCCAAACTAAAAGAATTAGATAGTTTCGCAAAAAAAAATTATTTTTCACTGTATGAAATGTCTTAGAAAAATTTTTGAAAAATGACAATTTTTTTTCAATGATGTTCACTTTTAGTACGTAAAAAAACTTTCTTAGACAATTTTTAATGCCGTTAGTTCCAAACTAAAAGAATTAGATAGTTTGGCAAAAAAAAATTATTTTTCACTGTATGAAATGTCTTAGAAAAATTTTTGAAAAATTTTTTTGAAAAGACAATTTTTTTTCAATAATGTTCACTTTTAGTACGTAAAAAAACTTTCTTAGACAATTTTTAATGCCGTTAGTTCCAAACTAAAAGAATTAGATAGTTTCCCAAAAAAAAATTATTTTTCACTGTATGAAATGTCTTGGAAAAAATTTTTTAAAAAGCCAATTTTTTTTCAATAATGTTCACTTTTAGTACGTAAAAAAACTTTCTTAGACAATTTTTAATGACGTTAGTTCCAAACTAAAAGAATTAGAGAGTTTGGCAAAAAAAAATTATTTTTCACTGTATGGAAATGTCTTAGAAAGATTTTTGAAAAATTTTTTTGAAAAGACAACTTTTTTTCTATAATATTCATTTTTAGTACGTAAAAAAACTTTTTTAGACAATTTTTAATGACGTTAGTTCCAAACTAAAAGAATTAGATAGTTTCGCAAAAAAAAATTATTTTTCACTGTATGAAATGTCTTAGAAAAATTTTTGAAATATTTTTTTTAAAGGACAATTTTTTCCAATAATGTTCACTTTTAGTACGTAAAAAAACTTTCTTAGACAATTTTTAATGACGTTAGTTCCAAACTAAAAGAATTAGATAGTTTCGCAAAAAAAAATTATTTTTTACTGTATGATATGTCTTGGAAAAATTTTTTTAAAAAGACAATTTTTTTTCAATAATGTTCATTTTTAGTACGTAAAAAAACTTTCTTAGACAATTTTTAATGACGTTAGTTCCAAACTAAAAGAATTAGATAGTTTCTCAAAAAATAATTATTTTTCACTGTATGAAACGTCTTGGAATACTTTTTTTGAAAAGCCAATTTTTTTTCAATAATGTTCACTTTTAGTACGTAAAAAAACTTTCTTAGACAATTTTTAATGACGTTAGTTCCAAACTAAAAGAATTAGATAGTTTCGCAAAAAAAAATTATTTTTCACTGTATGAAATGTCTTAGAAAAATCTTTGAAACATTTTTTTGAAAAGACAATTTTTTTTCAATAATGTTCACTTTTATTATGTAAAAAAACTTTCTTAGACAATTTTTAATGACGTTAGTTCCAAACTAAAAGAATTAGATAGTTTCGCAAAAAAAAATTATTTTTCACTGTATGAAATGTCTTAGAAAGATTTTTGAAAAATGACAATTTTTTTTCAATGATGTTCACTTTTAGTACGTAAAAAAACTTTCTTAGACAATTTTTAATGCCGTTAGTTCCAAACTAAAAGAATTAGATAGTTTTGCAAAAAAAAATTATTTTTCACTGTATGAAATGTCTTAGAAAAATTTTTGAAAAATTTTTTTGAAAAGACAATTTTTTTTCAATAATGTTCACTTTTAGTACGTAAAAAAACTTTCTTAGACAATTTTTAATGCCGTTAGTTCCAAACTAAAAGAATTAGATAGTTTCGCAAAAAAAAATTAATTTTCACTGTATGAAATGTCTTATAAAAATTTTTGAAAAATTTTTTTGAAAAGACAATTTTTTTTCAATGATGTTCACTTTTAGTACGTAAAAAAACTTTCTTAGACAATTTTTAATGCCGTTAGTTCCAAACTAAAAGAATTAGATAGTTTCCCAAAAAAAAATTATTTTTCACTGTATGAAATGTCTTGGAAAACTTTTTTAAAAAAACAATTTTTTTTCAATAATGTTCATTTTTAGTACGTAAAAAAACTTTTTTAGACAATTTTTAACGACGTTAGTTCCAAACTAAAAGAATTAGATAGTTTCGCAAAAAAAAATTATTTTTCACTATGAAATGTCTTGGAATAATTTTTTTGAAAAGACAATTTTTTACAATAATGTTCACTTTTAGTACGTAAAAAAACTTTCTTAGACAATTTTTAATGACGTTAGTTCCAAACTAAAAGAATTAGATAGTTTGGCAAAAAAAAATTATTTTACACTGTATGAAATGTCTTAGAAAAATTTTTGAAAAATTTTTTTGAAAAGACAATTTTTTTTCAATAATGTTCACTTTTAGTACGTAAAAAAACTTTCTTAGACAATTTTTAATGCCGTTAGTTCCAAACTAAAAGAATTAGATAGTTTCGCAAAAAAAAATTATTTTTCACTGTATGAAATGTCTTGGAAAAATTTTTTTAAAAAGACAATTTTTTTTCAATAATGTTCATTTTTAGTACGTAAAAAAACTTTCTTAGACAATTTTTAATGACGTTAGTTCCAAACTAAAAGAATTAGATAGTTTCGCAAAAAAAAATTATTTTTCACTGTATGAAATGTCTTGGAAAAATTTTTTTGAAAAGACAATTTATTTTCAATAATGTTCATTTTTAGTACGTAAAAAAACTTTCTTAGACAATTTTTAATGACGTTAGTTCCAAACTAAAAGAATTAGATAGTTTCGCAAAAAAAAAATATTTTTCACAGTATGAAATGTCTTAGAAAAATTTTTGAAAAATTTTTTTGAAAAGACAACTTTTTTTCTATAATATTCATTTTTAGTACGTAAAAAAACTTTTTTAGACAATTTTTAATGACGTTAGTTCCAAACTAAAAGAATTAGATAGTTTCGCAAAAAAAAATTATTTTTCACTGTATGAAACGTCTTAGAAAAATTTTTGAAATATTTTTTTTAAAGGACAATTTTTTCCAATAATGTTCACTTTTAGTACGTAAAAAAACTTTCTTAGACAATTTTTAATGACGTTAGTTCCAAACTAAAAGAATTAGATAGTTTCGCAAAAAAAAATTATTTTTTACTGTATGATATGTCTTGGAAAAATTTTTTTAAAAAGACACTTTTTTTTCAATAATGTTCATTTTTAGTACGTAAAAAAACTTTCTTAGACAATTTTTAATGACGTTAGTTCCAAACTAAAAGAATTAGATAGTTTCTCAAAAAATAATTATTTTTCACTGTATGAAACGTCTTGGAATACTTTTTTTGAAAAGCCAATTTTTTTTCAATAATGTTCACTTTTAGTACGTAAAAAAACTTTCTTAGACAATTTTTAATGACGTTAGTTCCAAACTAAAAGAATTAGATAGTTTCGCAAAAAAAAATTATTTTTCACTGTATGAAATGTCTTAGAAAAATCTTTGAAACATTTTTTTGAAAAGACAATTTTTTTTCAATAATGTTCACTTTTATTATGTAAAAAAACTTTCTTAGACAATTTTTAATGACGTTAGTTCCAAACTAAAAGAATTAGATAGTTTCGCAAAAAAAAATTACTTTTCACTGTATGAAATGTCTTAGAAAGATTTTTGAAAAATGACAATTTTTTTTCAATGATGTTCACTTTTAGTACGTAAAAAAACTTTCTTAGACAATTTTTAATGCCGTTAGTTCCAAACTAAAAGAATTAGATAGTTTTGCAAAAAAAAATTATTTTTCACTGTATGAAATGTCTTAGAAAAATTTTTGAAAAATTTTTTTGAAAAGACAATTTTTTTTCAATAATGTTCACTTTTAGTACGTAAAAAAACTTTCTTAGACAATTTTTAATGCCGTTAGTTCCAAACTAAAAGAATTAGATAGTTTCGCAAAAAAAAATTATTTTTCACTGTATGAAATGTCTTATAAAAATTTTTGAAAAATTTTTTTGAAAAGACAATTTTTTTTCAATGATGTTCACTTTTAGTACGTAAAAAAACTTTCTTAGACAATTTTTAATGCCGTTAGTTCCAAACTAAAAGAATTAGATAGTTTCCCAACAAAAAATTATTTTTCACTGTATGAAATGTCTTGGAAAAAATTTTTTAAAAAGCCAATTTTTTTTCAATAATGTTCATTTTTAGTACGTAAAAAAACTTTCTTAGACAATTTTTAATGACGTTAGTTCCAAACTAAAAGAATTAGAGAGTTTGGCAAAAAAAAATTATTTTTCACTGTATGGAAATGTCTTAGAAAGATTTTTGAAAAATTTTTTTGAAAAGACAATTTTTTTCAATAATGTTCACTTTTAGTACGTAAAAAAACATTCTTAGACAATTTTTAATGACGTTAGTTCCAAACTAAAAGAATTAGATAGTTTCCCAAAAAAAAATTATTTTTCACTGTATGAAATGTCTTGGAAAAAATTTTTTGAAAAGCCAATTTTTTTTCAATAATGTTCATTTTTAGTACGTAAAAAAACTTTCTTAGACAATTTTTAATGACGTTAGTTCCAAACTAAAAGAATTAGATAGTTTCGCAAAAAAAAATTATTTTTCACTGTATGAAATGTCTTAGAAAAATCTTTGAAACATTTTTTTGAAAAGACAATTTTTTTTCAATAATGTTCACTTTTAGTACGTAAAAAAACTTTCTTAGACAATTTTTAATGACGTTAGTTCCAAACTAAAAGAATTAGATAGTTTCGCAAAAAAAAATTAATTTTCACTGTATGAAATGTCTTAGAAAGATTTTTGAAAAATGACAATTTTTTTTCAATGATGTTCACTTTTAGTACGTAAAAAAACTTTCTTAGACAATTTTTAATGCCGTTAGTTCCAAACTAAAAGAATTAGATAGTTTTGCAAAAAAAGAATTATTTTTCACTGTATGAAATGTCTTAGAAAAATTTTTGAAAAATTTTTTTGAAAAGACAATTTTTTTTCAATAATGTTCACTTTTAGTACGTAAAAAAACTTTCTTAGACAATTTTTAATGCCGTTAGTTCCAAACTAAAAGAATTAGATAGTTTCGCAAAAAAAAATTAATTTTCACTGTATGAAATGTCTTATAAAAATTTTTGAAAAATTTTTTTGAAAAGACAATTTTTTTTCAATGATGTTCACTTTTAGTACGTAAAAAAACTTTCTTAGACAATTTTTAATGCCGTTAGTTCCAAACTAAAAGAATTAGATAGTTTCCCAAAAAAAAAATATTTTTTACTGTATGAAATGTCTTGGAAAAAATTTTTTAAAAAGCCAATTTTTTTTCAATAATGTTCATTTTTAGTACGTAAAAAAACTTTCTTAGACAATTTTTAATGACTTTAGTTCCAAACTAAAAGAATTAGAGAGTTTGGCAAAAAAAAATTATTTTTCATTGTATGGAAATGTCTTAGAAAGATTTTTGAAAAGTTTTTTTGAAAAGACAATTTTTTTCAATAATGTTCACTTTTAGTACGTAAAAAAGCATTCTTAGACAATTTTTAATGACGTTAGTTCCAAACTAAAAGAATTAGATAGTTTCGCAAAAAAAAATTATTTTTCACTGTATGAAATGTCTTGGAATAATTTTTTTGAAAAGACAATTTTTTTCAATAATGTTCACTTTTAGTACGTAAAAAAACTTTATTAGACAATTTTTAATGACGTTAGTTCCAAACTAAAAGAATTAGATAGTTTCGCAAAAAAAAATTATTTTTCACTGTATGAAATGTCTTAGAAAAATTTTTGAAAATTTTTTTGAAACGACAATTTTTTTTCAATAATATTCATTTTTAGTACGTAAAAAAACTTTTTTAGACAACTTTTAATGACGTTAGTTCCAAACTAAAAGAATTAGATAGTTTCGCAAAAAAAAATTATTTTTTACTGTATGATATGTCTTGGAAAAATTTTTTTGAAAAGACAATTTTTTTTCAATAATGTTCATTTTTAGTACGTAAAAAAACTTTCTTAGACAATTTTTAATGACGTTAGTTCCAAACTAAAAGAATTAGATAGTTTCGCAAAAAAAAATTATTTTTCACTGTATGAAATGTCTTAGAAAAATTTTTGAAAAATTTTTTTGAAAAGACAATTTTTTTTCTATAATATTCATTTTTAGTACGTAAAAAAACTTTCTTAGACAATTTTTAATGACGTTAGTTCCAAACTAAAAGAAATAGATAGTTTCGCAAAAAAAAATTAATTTTCACTGTATGAAATGTCTTGGAAAAAATTTTTTAAAAAGCCAATTTTTTTTCAATAATGTTCATTTTTAGTACGTAAAAAAACTTTCTTAGACAATTTTTAATGTCGTTAGTTCCAAACTAAAAGAATTAGATAGTTTCGCAAAAAAAAAATAATTTTCACTGTATGAAATGTCTTAGAAGGATTTTTGAACAAATTTTTTTAAAAGACAATTTTTTTTCAATAATGTTCACTTTTAGTACGTAAAAAAACTTTCTTAGACAATTTTTATTGACGATAGTTCCAAACTAAAAGAATTAGACAGTTTCTCAAAAAATAATTATTTTTCACTGTATGAAATGTCTTGGAATACTTTTTTTGAAAAGCCAATTTTTTTTCAATAATGTTCACTTTTAGTACGTAAAAAAACTTTCTTAGACAATTTTTAATGACGTTAGTTCCAAACTAAAAGAATTAGATAGTTTCGCAAAAAAAAATTATTTTTCACTGTATGAAATGTCTTAGAAAAATCTTTGAAACATTTTTTTGAAAAGACAATTTTTTTTCAATAATGTTCACTTTTAGTACGTAAAAAAACTTTCTTAGACAATTTTTATTGACGTTAGTTCCATACTAAAAGAATTAGATAGTTTCGCAAAAAAAAATTATTTTTCACTGTATGAAATGTCTTAGAAAAATTTTTGAAAAATTTTTTTTAAAGGACAATTTTTTTTCAATAATGTTCACTTTTAGTACGTAAAAAAACTTTCTTAGACAATTTTTAATGACGTTAGTTCCAAACTAAAAGAATTAGATAGTTTCGCTAAAAAAAATTATTTTTCACTGTATGAAATGTCTTGAAAAAATTTTTTTGAAAAGACAATTTTTTTTCAATAATGTTCACTTTTAGTACGTAAAAAAACTTTCTTAGACAATTTTTAATGACGTTAATTCCAAACTAAAAGAATTAGATAGTTTCGCAAAAAAAAATTATTTTTCACTGTATGAAATGTCTTAGAAAAATTTTTGAATAAATTTTTTGAAAAGACAATTTATTTTCAATAATGTTCACTTTTAGTACGTAAAAAAGCATTCTTAGACAATTTTTAATGACGTTAGTTCCAAACTAAACGAATTAGATAGTTTTGCAAAAAAAAAATTATTTTTCATTGTATGAAATGTCTTAGAAAAATTTTTGAATTAATTTTTTGAAAAGACAATTTTTTTTCAATTATGTTCATTTTTAGTACGTAAAAAAACTTTCTTAGACAATTTTTAATGACATTAGTTCCAAACTAAAAGAATTAGATAGTTTCGCAAAAAAAAATTATTTTTCACTGTATGAAATGTCTTGGAAAAATTTTTTGAAAAAACAATTGTTTTTCAATAATGTTCATTTTTAGTACGTAAAAAAACTTTTTTAGACAATTTTTAACGACGTTAGTTCCAAACTAAGAGAATTAGATAGTTTCGCAAAAAAAAATTATTTTTCACTGTATGAAATGTCTTGGAATAATTTTTTTGATAAGACAATTTTTTTCAATAATGTTCACTTTTAGTACGTAAAAAAACTTTCTTAGACAATTTTTAATGACGTTAGTTCCAAACTAAAAGAATTAGATAGTTTCGCAAAAAAAAATTATTTTTCACTGTATGAAATGTCTTAGAAAAATTTTTGAAATATTTTTTTTAAAGGACAATTTTTTTCAATAATGTTCACTTTTAGTACGTAAAAAAACTTTCTTAGACAATTTTTAATGACGTTAGTTCCAAACTAAAAGAATTAGATAGTTTCGCAAAAAAAAATTATTTTTTACTGTATGAAATGTCTTGGAAAACTTTTTTGAAAAAACAATTTTTTTTCAATAATGTTCATTTTTAGTACGTAAAAAAACTTTTTTAGACAATTTTTAACGACGTTAGTTCCAAACTAAAAGAATTAGATAGTTTCGCAAAAAAAAATTATTTTTCACTGTATGAAATGTCTTGGAATAATTTTTTTGAAAAGACAATTTTTTACAATAATGTTCACTTTTAGTACGTAAAAAAACTTTCTTAGACAATTTTTAATGACGTTAGTTCCAAACTAAAAGAATTAGATAGTTTGGCAAAAAAAAATTATTTTACACTGTATGAAATGTCTTAGAAAAATTTTTGAAAATTTTTTTGAAAAGACAATTTTTTTTCAATAATGTTCACTTTTTAGTACGTAAAAAAACTTTCTTAGACAATTTTTAATGCCGTTAGTTCCAAACTAAAAGAATTAGATAGTTTCGCAAAAAAAAATTATTTTTCACTGTATGAAATGTCTTGGAAAAAATTTTTTAAAAAGACAATTTTTTTTCAATAATATTCATTTTAAGTACGTAAAAAAACTTTCTTAGACAATTTTTAATGACGTTAGTTCCAAACTAAAAGAATTAGATAGTTTCGCAAAAAAAAATTATTTTTCACTGTATGAAATGTCTTGGAAAATTTTTTTTGAAAAGCCAATTTATTTTCAATAATGTTCATTTTTAGTACGTAAAAAAACTTTCTTAGACAGTTTTTAATGACGTTAGTTCCAAACTAAAAGAATTAGATAGTTTCGCAAAAAAAAATTATTTTTCACTGTATGAAATGTCTTAGAAAAATTTTTGAAAAATTTTTTTGAAAAGACAATTTTTTTTCTATAATATTCATTTTTAGTACGTAAAAAAACTTTTTTAGACAATTTTTAATGACGTTAGTTCCAAACTAAAAGAATTAGATAGTTTCGCAAAAAAAAATTATTTTTCACTGTATGAAATGTCTTAGAAAAATTTTTGAAAAATTTTTTTGAATAGACAATTTTTTTTCAATAATGTTCACTTTTAGTACGTAAAAAAACTTTCTTAGACAATTTTTATTGACGATAGTTCCAAACTAAAAGAATTAGACAGTTTCTCAAAAAATAATTATTTTTCACTGTATGAAATGTCTTGGAATACTTTTTTTGAAAAGCCAATTTTTTTTCAATAATGTTCACTTTTAGTACGTAAAAAAACTTTCTTAGACAATTTTTAATGACGTTAGTTCCAAACTAAAAGAATTAGATAGTTTCGCAAAAAAAAATTATTTTTCACTGTATGAAATGTCTTAGAAAAATCTTTGAAACATTTTTTTGAAAAGACAATTTTTTTTCAATAATGTTCACTTTTAGTACGTAAAAAAACTTTCTTAGACAATTTTTATTGACGTTAGTTCCATACTAAAAGAATTAGATAGTTTCGCAAAAAAAAATTATTTTTCACTGTATGAAATGTCTTAGAAAAATTTTTGAAAAATTTTTTTTAAAGGACAATTTTTTTTCAATAATGTTCACTTTTAGTACGTAAAAAAACTTTCTTAGACAATTTTTAATGACGTTAGTTCCAAACTAAAAGAATTAGATAGTTTCGCTAAAAAAAATTATTTTTCACTGTATGAAATGTCTTGAAAAAATTTTTTTGAAAAGACAATTTTTTTTCAATAATGTTCACTTTTAGTACGTAAAAAAACTTTCTTAGACAATTTTTAATGACGTTAATTCCAAACTAAAAGAATTAGATAGTTTCGCAAAAAAAAATTATTTTTCACTGTATGAAATGTCTTAGAAAAATTTTTGAATAAATTTTTTGAAAAGACAATTTATTTTCAATAATGTTCACTTTTAGTACGTAAAAAAGCATTCTTAGACAATTTTTAATGACGTTAGTTCCAAACTAAACGAATTAGATAGTTTTGCAAAAAAAAAATTATTTTTCATTGTATGAAATGTCTTAGAAAAATTTTTGAATTAATTTTTTGAAAAGACAATTTTTTTTCAATTATGTTCATTTTTAGTACGTAAAAAAACTTTCTTAGACAATTTTTAATGACATTAGTTCCAAACTAAAAGAATTAGATAGTTTCGCAAAAAAAAATTATTTTTCACTGTATGAAATGTCTTGGAAAAATTTTTTGAAAAAACAATTGTTTTTCAATAATGTTCATTTTTAGTACGTAAAAAAACTTTTTTAGACAATTTTTAACGACGTTAGTTCCAAACTAAGAGAATTAGATAGTTTCGCAAAAAAAAATTATTTTTCACTGTATGAAATGTCTTGGAATAATTTTTTTGATAAGACAATTTTTTTCAATAATGTTCACTTTTAGTACGTAAAAAAACTTTCTTAGACAATTTTTAATGACGTTAGTTCCAAACTAAAAGAATTAGATAGTTTCGCAAAAAAAAATTATTTTTCACTGTATGAAATGTCTTAGAAAAATTTTTGAAATATTTTTTTTAAAGGACAATTTTTTTCAATAATGTTCACTTTTAGTACGTAAAAAAACTTTCTTAGACAATTTTTAATGACGTTAGTTCCAAACTAAAAGAATTAGATAGTTTCGCAAAAAAAAATTATTTTTTACTGTATGAAATGTCTTGGAAAACTTTTTTGAAAAAACAATTTTTTTTCAATAATGTTCATTTTTAGTACGTAAAAAAACTTTTTTAGACAATTTTTAACGACGTTAGTTCCAAACTAAAAGAATTAGATAGTTTCGCAAAAAAAAATTATTTTTCACTGTATGAAATGTCTTGGAATAATTTTTTTGAAAAGACAATTTTTTACAATAATGTTCACTTTTAGTACGTAAAAAAACTTTCTTAGACAATTTTTAATGACGTTAGTTCCAAACTAAAAGAATTAGATAGTTTGGCAAAAAAAAATTATTTTACACTGTATGAAATGTCTTAGAAAAATTTTTGAAAATTTTTTTGAAAAGACAATTTTTTTTCAATAATGTTCACTTTTAGTACGTAAAAAAACTTTCTTAGACAATTTTTAATGCCGTTAGTTCCAAACTAAAAGAATTAGATAGTTTCGCAAAAAAAAATTATTTTTCACTGTATGAAATGTCTTGGAAAAAATTTTTTAAAAAGACAATTTTTTTTCAATAATATTCATTTTAAGTACGTAAAAAAACTTTCTTAGACAATTTTTAATGACGTTAGTTCCAAACTAAAAGAATTAGATAGTTTCGCAAAAAAAAATTATTTTTCACTGTATGAAATGTCTTGGAAAATTTTTTTTGAAAAGCCAATTTATTTTCAATAATGTTCATTTTTAGTACGTAAAAAAACTTTCTTAGACAGTTTTTAATGACGTTAGTTCCAAACTAAAAGAATTAGATAGTTTCGCAAAAAAAAATTATTTTTCACTGTATGAAATGTCTTAGAAAAATTTTTGAAAAATTTTTTTGAAAAGACAATTTTTTTTCTATAATATTCATTTTTAGTACGTAAAAAAACTTTTTTAGACAATTTTTAATGACGTTAGTTCCAAACTAAAAGAATTAGATAGTTTCGCAAAAAAAAATTATTTTTCACTGTATGAAATGTCTTAGAAAAATTTTTGAAAAATTTTTTTGAATAGACAATTTTTTTTCAATAATGTTCACTTTTAGTACGTAAAAAAATATTCTTAGACAATTTTTAATGACGTTAGTTCCAAACTAAAAGAATTAGATAGTTTCGCAAAAAAAAATTATTTTTCACTGTATGAAATGTCTTAGAAAAATTTTTGAAAAATTTTTTTTAAAGGACAATTTTTTTTCAATAATGTTCACTTTTAGTACGTAAAAAAACTTTCTTAGACAATTTTTAATGACGTTAGTTCCAAACTAAAAGAATTAGATAGTTTCGCTAAAAAAAATCATTTTTCACTGTATGAAATGTCTTGAAAAAATTTTTTAAAAAGCCAATTTTTTTTCAATAATGTTCATTTTTAGTACGTAAAAAAACTTTCTTAGACAATTTTTAATGACGTTAGTTCCAAACTAAAAGAATTAGAGAGTTTGGCAAAAAAAAATTATTTTTCACTGTATGGAAATGTCTTAGAAAGATTTTTGAAAAGTTTTTTTGAAAAGACAATTTTTTTCAATAATGTTCACTTTTAGTACGTAAAAAAGCATTCTTAGACAATTTTTAATGACGTTAGTTCCAAACTAAAAGAATTAGATAATTTCCCAAAAAAAAATTATTTTTCACTGTATGAAATGTCTTGGAAAAAATTTTTTGAAAAGCCAATTTTTTTTCAATAATGTTCATTTTTAGTACGTAAAAAAACTTTCTTAGACAATTTTTAATGACGTTAGTTCCAAACTAAAAGAATTAGATAGTTTCGCAAAAAAAAATTATTTTTCACTGTATGAAATGTCTTGGAATAATTTTTTTGAAAAGACAATTTTTTTCAATAATGTTCACTTTTAGTACGTAAAAAAACTTTCTTAGACAATTTTTAATGACGTTAGTTCCAAACTAAAAGAATTAGATAGTTTCGCAAAAAAAAATTATTTTTCACAGTATGAAATGTCTTAGAAAAATTTTTGAAAATTTTTTTGAAACGACAATTTTTTTTCAATAATATTCATTTTTAGTACGTAAAAAAACTTTTTTAGACAACTTTTAATGACGTTAGTTCCAAACTAAAAGAATTAGATAGTTTCGCAAAAAAAAATTATTTTTTACTGTATGATATGTCTTGGAAAAATTTTTTTGAAAAGACAATTTTTTTTCAATAATGTTCACTTTTAGTACGTAAAAAAACTTTCTTAGACAATTTTTATTGACGATAGTTCCAAACTAAAAGAATTAGACAGTTTCTCAAAAAATAATTATTTTTCACTATATGAAATGTCTTGGAATACTTTTTTTGAAAAGCCAATTTTTTTTCAATAATGTTCACTTTTAGTACGTAAAAAAACTTTCTTAGACAATTTTTAATGACGTTAGTTCCAAACTAAAAGAATTAGATAGTTTCGCAAAAAAAAATTTTTTTTCACTGTATGAAATGTCTTAGAAAAATCTTTGAAACATTTTTTTGAAAAGACAATTTTTTTTCAATAATGTTCACTTTTAGTACGTAAAAAAACTTTCTTAGACAATTTTTATTGACGTTAGTTCCATACTAAAAGAATTAGATAGTTTCGCAAAAAAAAATTATTTTTCACTGTATGAAATGTCTTAGAAAAATTTTTGAAAAATTTTTTTTAAAGGACAATTTTTTTTCAATAATGTTCACTTTTAGTACGTAAAAAAACTTTCTTAGACAATTTTTAATGACGTTAGTTCCAAACTAAAAGAATTAGATAGTTTCGCTAAAAAAAATTATTTTTCACTGTATGAAATGTCTTGAAAAAATTTTTTTGAAAAGACAATTTTTTTTCAATAATGTTCACTTTTAGTACGTAAAAAAACTTTCTTAGACAATTTTTAATGACGTTAATTCCAAACTAAAAGAATTAGATAGTTTCGCAAAAAAAAATTATTTTTCACTGTATGAAATGTCTTAGAAAAATTTTTGAATAAATTTTTTGAAAAGACAATTTATTTTCAATAATGTTCACTTTTAGTACGTAAAAAAGCATTCTTAGACAATTTTTAATGACGTTAGTTCCAAACTAAACGAATTAGATAGTTTTGCAAAAAAAAAATTATTTTTCATTGTATGAAATGTCTTAGAAAAATTTTTGATTAATTTTTTGAAAAGACAATTTTTTTTCAATAATGTTCATTTTTAGTACGTAAAAAGTCTTTCTTAGACAATTTTTAATGACATTAGTTCCAAACTAAAAGAATTAGATAGTTTCGCAAAAAAAAATTATTTTTCACTGTATGAAATGTCTTGGAAAAATTTTTTGAAAAAACAATTGTTTTTCAATAATGTTCATTTTTAGTACGTAAAAAAACTTTTTTAGACAATTTTTAACGACGTTAGTTCCAAACTAAGAGAATTATATAGTTTCGCAAAAAAAAATTATTTTTCACTGTATGAAATGTCTTGGAATAATTTTTTTGATAAGACAATTTTTTTCAATAATGTTCACTTTTAGTACGTAAAAAAACTTTCTTAGACAATTTTTAATGACGTTAGTTCCAAACTAAAAGAATTAGATAGTTTCGCAAAAAAAAATTATTTTTCACTGTATGAAATGTCTTAGAAAAATTTTTGAAATATTTTTTTTAAAGGACAATTTTTTCCAATAATGTTCACTTTTAGTACGTAAAAAAACTTTCTTAGACAATTTTTAATGACGTTAGTTCCAAACTAAAAGAATTAGATAGTTTCGCAAAAAAAAATTATTTTTTACTGTATGAAATGTCTTGGAAAACTTTTTTGAAAAAACAATTTTTTTTCAATAATGTTCATTTTTAGTACGTAAAAAAACTTTTTTAGACAATTTTTAACGACGTTAGTTCCAAACTAAAAGAATTAGATAGTTTCGCAAAAAAAAATTATTTTTCACTGTATGAAATGTCTTGGAATAATTTTTTTGAAAAGACAATTTTTTACAATAATGTTCACTTTTAGTACGTAAAAAAACTTTCTTAGACAATTTTTAATGACGTTAGTTCCAAACTAAAAGAATTAGATAGTTTGGCAAAAAAAAATTATTTTACACTGTATGAAATGTCTTAGAAAAATTTTTGAAAAATTTTTTGAAAAGACAATTTTTTTTCAATAATGTTCACTTTTAGTACGTAAAAAAACTTTCTTAGACAATTTTTAATGCCGTTAGTTCCAAACTAAAAGAATTAGATAGTTTCGCAAAAAAAAATTATTTTTCACTGTATGAAATGTCTTGGAAAAAATTTTTTGAAAAGCCAATTTATTTTCAATAATGTTCATTTTTAGTACGTAAAAAAACTTTCTTAGACAATTTTTAATGACGTTAGTTCCAAACTAAAAGAATTAGATAGTTTCGCAAAAAAAAATTATTTTTCACTGTATGAAATGTCTTAAAAAAATTTTTGAAAAATTTTTTTGAAAAGACAACTTTTTTTCTATAATATTCATTTTTAGTACGTAAAAAAACTTTTTTAGACAATTTTTAATGACGTTAGTTCCAAACTAAAAGAATTAGATAGTTTCGCAAAAAAAAATTATTTTTCACTGTATGAAATGTCTTAGAAAAATTTTTGAAATATTTTTTTTAAAGGACAATTTTTTCCAATAATGTTCACTTTTAGTACGTAAAAAAACTTTCTTAGACAATTTTTAATGACGTTAGTTCCAAACTAAAAGATATAGATAGTTTCGCAAAAAAAAATTATTTTTTACTGTATGAAACGTCTTGGTATACTTTTTTTGAAAAGCCAATTTTTTTTCAATAATGTTCACTTTTAGTACGTAAAAAAACTTTCTTAGACAATTTTTAATGACGTTAGTTCCAAACTAAAAGAATTAGATAGTTTCGCTAAAAAAAATTATTTTTCACTGTATGAAATGTCTTAGAAAAATCTTTGAAACATTTTTTTGAAAAGACAATTTTTTTTCAATAATGTTTACTTTTAGTACGTAAAAAAACTTTCTTAGACAATTTTTAATGACGTTAGTTCCAAACTAAAAGAATTAGATAGTTTCGCAAAAAAAAATTAATTTTCACTGTATGAAATGTCTTAGAAAGATTTTTGAAAAATGACAATTTTTTTTCAATGATGTTCACTTTTAGTACGTAAAAAAACTTTCTTAGACAATTTTTAATGCCGTTAGTTCCAAACTAAAAGAATTAGATAGTTTTGCAAAAAAAAATTATTTTTCACTGTATGAAATGTCTTAGAAAAATTTTTGAAAAATTTTTTTGAAAAGACAATTTTTTTTCAATAATGTTCATTTTTAGTACGTAAAAAAACTTTCTTAGACAATTTTTAATGACGTTAGTTCCAAACTAAAAGAATTAGAGAGTTTGGCAAAAAAAAATTATTTTTCACTGTATGAAATGTCTTAGAAAGATTTTTGAAAAGTTTTTTTGAAAAGACAATTTTTTTCAATAATGTTCACTTTTAGTACGTAAAAAAACATTCTTAGACAATTTTTAATGCCGTTAGTTCCAAACTAAAAGAATTAGATAGTTTCCCAAAAAAAAATTATTTTTCACTGTATGAAATGTCTTGGAAAACTTTTTTGAAAAAACAATTTTTTTTCAATAATGTTCATTTTTAGTACGTAAAAAAACTTTTTTAGACAATTTTTAACGACGTTAGTTCCAAACTAAAAGAATTAGATAGTTTCGCAAAAAAAAATTATTCTTCACTGTATGAAATGTCTTGGAATAATTTTTTTGAAAAGACAATTTTTTACAATAATGTTCACTTTTAGTACGTAAAAAAACTTTCTTAGACAATTTTTAATGACGTTAGTTCCAAACTAAAAGAATTAGATAGTTTGGCAAAAAAAAATTATTTTACACTGTATGAAATGTCTTAGAAAAATTTTTGAAAAATTTTTTTGAAAAGACAATTTTTTTTCAATAATGTTCACTTTTAGTACGTAAAAAAACTTTCTTAGACAATTTTTAATGCCGTTAGTTCCAAACTAAAAGAATTAGATAGTTTCGCAAAAAAAAATTATTTTTCACTGTATGAAATGTCTTGGAAAAAATTTTTTAAAAAGACAATTTTTTTTCAATAATGTTCATTTTTAGTACGTAAAAAAACTTTCTTAGACAATTTTTAATGACGTTAGTTCCAAACTAAAAGAATTAGATAGTTTCGCAAAAAAAAATTATTTTTCACTGTATGAAATGTCTTGGAAAAATTTTTTTGAAAAGCCAATTTATTTTCAATAATGTTCATTTTTAGTACGTAAAAAAACTTTCTTAGACAATTTTTAATGACGTTAGTTCCAAACTAAAAGAATTAGATAGTTTCGCAAAAAAAAAATATTTTTCACTGTATGAAATGTCTTAGAAAAATTTTTGAAAATTTTTTTTGAAAAGACAACTTTTTTTCTATAATATTCATTTTTAGTACGTAAAAAAACTTTTTTAGACAATTTTTAATGACGTTAGTTCCAAACTAAAAGAATTAGATAGTTTCGCAAAAAAAAATTATTTTTCACTGTATGAAATGTCTTAGAAAAATTTTTGAAATATTTTTTTTAAAGGACAATTTTTTCCAATAATGTTCACTTTTAGTACGTAAAAAAACTTTCTTAGACAATTTTTAATGACGTTAGTTCCAAACTAAAAGAATTAGATAGTTTCGCAAAAAAAAATTATTTTTTACTGTATGATATGTCTTGGAAAAATTTTTTTAAAAAGACAATTTTTTTTCAATAATGTTCATTTTTAGTACGTAAAAAAACTTTCTTAGACAATTTTTAATGACGTTAGTTCCAAACTAAAAGAATTAGATAGTTTCTCAAAAAATAATTATTTTTCACAGTATGAAACGTCTTGGAATACTTTTTTTAAAAGCCAATTTTTTTTCAATAATGTTCACTTTTAGTACGTAAAAAAACTTTCTTAGACAATTTTTAATGACGTTAGTTCCAAACTAAAAGAATTAGATAGTTTCGCAAAAAAAAATTATTTTTCACTGTATGAAATGTCTTAGAAAAATCTTTGAAACATTTTTTTGAAAAGACAATTTTGTTTCAATAATGTTCACTTTTATTATGTAAAAAAACTTTCTTAGACAATTTTTAATGACGTTAGTTCCAAACTAAAAGAATTAGATAGTTTCGCAAAAAAAAATTATTTTTCACTGTATGAAATGTCTTAGAAAGATTTTTGAAAAATGACAATTTTTTTTCAATGATGTTCACTTTTAGTACGTAAAAAAACTTTTTTAGACAATTTTTAATGCCGTTAGTTCCAAACTAAAAGAATTAGATAGTTTTGCAAAAAAAAATTATTTTTCACTGTATGAAATGTCTTAGAAAAATTTTTGAAAAATTTTTTTGAAAAGACAATTTTTTTTCAATAATGTTCACTTTTAGTACGTAAAAAAACTTTTTTAGACAATTTTTAATGACGTTAGTTCCAAACTAAAAGAATTAGATAGTTTCGCAAAAAAAAATTATTTTTCACTGTATGAAATGTCTTATAAAAATTTTTGAAAAATTTTTTTGAAAAGACAATTTTTTTTCAATGATGTTCACTTTTGGTACGTAAAAAAACTTTCTTAGACAATTTTTAATGCCGTTAGTTCCAAACTAAAAGAATTAGATAGTTTCCCAAAAAAAAATTATTTTACACTGTATGAAATGTCTTGGAAAAAATTTTTTAAAAAGCCAATTTTTTTTCAATAATGTTCATTTTTAGTACGTAAAAAAACTTTCTTAGACAATTTTTAATGACGTTAGTTCCAAACTAAAAGAATTAGAGAGTTTGGCAAAAAAAAATTATTTTTCACTGTATGGACATGTCTTAGAAAGATTTTTGAAAAATTTTTTTGAAAAGACAATTTTTTTCAATAATGTTCACTTTTAGTACGTAAAAAAACATTCTTAGACAATTTTTAATGACGTTAGTTCCAAACTAAAAGAATTAGATAGTTTCCCAAAAAAAAATTATTTTTCACTGTATGAAATGTCTTGGAAAAAATTTTTTGAAAAGCCAATTTTTTTTCAATAATGTTCATTTTTAGTACGTAAAAAAACTTTCTTAGACAATTTTTAATGACGTTAGTTCCAAACTAAAAGAATTAGATAGTTTCGCAAAAAAAAATTATTTTTCACTGTATGAAATGTCTTGGAATAATTTTTTTGAAAAGACAATTTTTTTCAATAATGTTCACTTTTAGTACGTAAAAAAACTTTCTTAGATAATTTTTAATGACGTTAGTTCCAAACTAAAAGAATTAGATAGTTTCGCAAAAAAAAATTATTTTTCACTGTATGAAATGTCTTAGAAAAATCTTTGAAACATTTTTTTGAAAAGACAATTTTTTTTCAATAATGTTCACTTTTAGTACGTAAAAAAACTTTCTTAGACAATTTTTAATGACGTTAGTTCCAAACTAAAAGAATTAGATAGTTTCGCAAAAAAAAATTAATTTTCACTGTATGAAATGTCTTAGAAAGATTTTTGAAAAATGACAATTTTTTTTCAATGATGTTCACTTTTAGTACGTAAAAAAACTTTCTTAGACAATTTTTAATGCCGTTAGTTCCAAACTAAAAGAATTAGATAGTTTTGCAAAAAAAATTATTTTTCACTGTATGAAATGTCTTAGAAAAATTTTTGAAAAATTTTTTTGAAAAGACAATTTTTTTTCAATAATGTTCACTTTTAGTACGTAAAAAAACTTTCTTAGACAATTTTTAATGCCGTTAGTTCCAAACTAAAAGAATTAGATAGTTTCGCAAAAAAAAATTAATTTTCACTGTATGAAATGTCTTATAAAAATTTTTGAAAAATTTTTTTGAAAAGACAATTTTTTTTCAATGATGTTCACTTTTAGTACGTAAAAAAACTTTCTTAGACAATTTTTAATGCCGTTAGTTCCAAACTAAAAGAATTAGATAGTTTCCCAAAAAAAAATTATTTTTCACTGTATGAAATGTCTTGGAAAAAATTTTTTAAAAAGCCAATTTTTTTTCAATAATGTTCATTTTTAGTACGTAAAAAAACTTTCTTAGACAATTTTTAATGACGTTAGTTCCAAACTAAAAGAATTAGAGAGTTTGGCAAAAAAAAATTATTTTTCACTGTATGGAAATGTCATAGAAAGATTTTTGAAAAGTTTTTTTGAAAAGACAATTTTTTTCAATAATGTTCACTTTTAGTACGTAAAAAAGCATTCTTAGACAATTTTTAATGACGTTAGTTCCAAACTAAAAGAATTAGATAGTTTCCCAAAAAAAAATTATTTTTCACTGTATGAAATGTCTTGGAAAAAATTTTTTGAAAAGCCAATTTTTTTTCAATAATGTTCATTTTTAGTACGTAAAAAAACTTTCTTAGACAATTTTTAATGACGTTAGTTCCAAACTAAAAGAATTAGATAGTTTCGCAAAAAAAAATTATTTTTCACTGTATGAAATGTCTTGGAATAATTTTTTTGAAAAGACAATTTTTTTCAATAATGTTCACTTTTAGTACGTAAAAAAACTTTCTTAGATAATTTTTAATGACGTTAGTTCCAAACTAAAAGAATTAGATAGTTTCGCAAAAAAAAATTATTTTTCACTGTATGAAATGTCTTAGAAAAATCTTTGAAACATTTTTTTGAAAAGACAATTTTTTTTCAATAATGTTCACTTTTAGTACGTAAAAAAACTTTCTTAGACAATTTTTAATGACGTTAGTTCCAAACTAAAAGAATTAGATAGTTTCGCAAAAAAAAATTAATTTTCACTGTATGAAATGTCTTAGAAAGATTTTTGAAAAATGACAATTTTTTTTCAATGATGTTCACTTTTAGTACGTAAAAAAACTTTCTTAGACAATTTTTAATGCCGTTAGTTCCAAACTAAAAGAATTAGATAGTTTTGCAAAAAAAAATTATTTTTCACTGTATGAAATGTCTTAGAAAAATTTTTGAAAAATTTTTTTGAAAAGACAATTTTTTTTCAATAATGTTCACTTTTAGTACGTAAAAAAACTTTCTTAGACAATTTTTAATGCCGTTAGTTCCAAACTAAAAGAATTAGATAGTTTCGCAAAAAAAAATTAATTTTCACTGTATGAAATGTCTTATAAAAATTTTTGAAAAATTTTTTTGAATAGACAATTTTTTTTCAATGATGTTCACTTTTAGTACGTAAAAAAACTTTCTTAGACAATTTTTAATGCCGTTAGTTCCAAACTAAAAGAATTAGATAGTTTCCCAAAAAAAAATCATTTTTCACTGTATGAAATGTCTTGGAAAAAATTTTTTAAAAAGCCAATTTTTTTTCAATAATGTTCACTTTTAGTACGTAAAAAAACTTTCTTAGACAATTTTTAATGACGTTAGTTCCAAACTAAAAGAATTAGAGAGTTTGGCAAAAAAAAATTATTTTTCACTGTATGAAATGTCTTAGAAAGATTTTTGAAAAGTTTTTTTGAAAAGACAATTTTTTTCAATAATGTTCACTTTTAGTACGTAAAAAAACATTCTTAGACAATTTTTAATGCCGTTAGTTCCAAACTAAAAGAATTAGATAGTTTCCCAAAAAAAAATTATTTTTCACTGTATGAAATGTCTTGGAAAACTTTTTTGAAAAAACAATTTTTTTTCAATAATGTTCATTTTTAGTACGTAAAAAAACTTTTTTAGACAATTTTTAACGACGTTAGTTCCAAACTAAAAGAATTAGATAGTTTCGCAAAAAAAAATTATTCTTCACTGTATGAAATGTCTTGGAATAATTTTTTTGAAAAGACAATTTTTTACAATAATGTTCACTTTTAGTACGTAAAAAAACTTTCTTAGACAATTTTTAATGACGTTAGTTCCAAACTAAAAGAATTAGATAGTTTGGCAAAAAAAAATTATTTTACACTGTATGAAATGTCTTAGAAAAATTTTTGAAAAATTTTTTTGAAAAGACAATTTTTTTTCAATAATGTTCACTTTTAGTACGTAAAAAAACTTTCTTAGACAATTTTTAATGCCGTTAGTTCCAAACTAAAAGAATTAGATAGTTTCGCAAAAAAAAATTATTTTTCACTGTATGAAATGTCTTGGAAAAAATTTTTTAAAAAGACAATTTTTTTTCAATAATGTTCATTTTTAGTACGTAAAAAAACTTTCTTAGACAATTTTTAATGACGTTAGTTCCAAACTAAAAGAATTAGATAGTTTCGCAAAAAAAAATTATTTTTCACTGTATGAAATGTCTTGGAAAAATTTTTTTGAAAAGCCAATTTATTTTCAATAATGTTCATTTTTAGTACGTAAAAAAACTTTCTTAGACAATTTTTAATGACGTTAGTTCCAAACTAAAAGAATTAGATAGTTTCGCAAAAAAAAAATATTTTTCACTGTATGAAATGTCTTAGAAAAATTTTTGAAAATTTTTTTTGAAAAGACAACTTTTTTTCTATAATATTCATTTTTAGTACGTAAAAAAACTTTTTTAGACAATTTTTAATGACGTTAGTTCCAAACTAAAAGAATTAGATAGTTTCGCAAAAAAAAATTATTTTTCACTGTATGAAATGTCTTAGAAAAATTTTTGAAATATTTTTTTTAAAGGACAATTTTTTCCAATAATGTTCACTTTTAGTACGTAAAAAAACTTTCTTAGACAATTTTTAATGACGTTAGTTCCAAACTAAAAGAATTAGATAGTTTCGCAAAAAAAAATTATTTTTTACTGTATGATATGTCTTGGAAAAATTTTTTTAAAAAGACAATTTTTTTTCAATAATGTTCATTTTTAGTACGTAAAAAAACTTTCTTAGACAATTTTTAATGACGTTAGTTCCAAACTAAAAGAATTAGATAGTTTCTCAAAAAATAATTATTTTTCACAGTATGAAACGTCTTGGAATACTTTTTTTAAAAGCCAATTTTTTTTCAATAATGTTCACTTTTAGTACGTAAAAAAACTTTCTTAGACAATTTTTAATGACGTTAGTTCCAAACTAAAAGAATTAGATAGTTTCGCAAAAAAAAATTATTTTTCACTGTATGAAATGTCTTAGAAAAATCTTTGAAACATTTTTTTGAAAAGACAATTTTGTTTCAATAATGTTCACTTTTATTATGTAAAAAAACTTTCTTAGACAATTTTTAATGACGTTAGTTCCAAACTAAAAGAATTAGATAGTTTCGCAAAAAAAAATTATTTTTCACTGTATGAAATGTCTTAGAAAGATTTTTGAAAAATGACAATTTTTTTTCAATGATGTTCACTTTTAGTACGTAAAAAAACTTTTTTAGACAATTTTTAATGCCGTTAGTTCCAAACTAAAAGAATTAGATAGTTTTGCAAAAAAAAATTATTTTTCACTGTATGAAATGTCTTAGAAAAATTTTTGAAAAATTTTTTTGAAAAGACAATTTTTTTTCAATAATGTTCACTTTTAGTACGTAAAAAAACTTTTTTAGACAATTTTTAATGACGTTAGTTCCAAACTAAAAGAATTAGATAGTTTCGCAAAAAAAAATTATTTTTCACTGTATGAAATGTCTTATAAAAATTTTTGAAAAATTTTTTTGAAAAGACAATTTTTTTTCAATGATGTTCACTTTTGGTACGTAAAAAAACTTTCTTAGACAATTTTTAATGCCGTTAGTTCCAAACTAAAAGAATTAGATAGTTTCCCAAAAAAAAATTATTTTACACTGTATGAAATGTCTTGGAAAAAATTTTTTAAAAAGCCAATTTTTTTTCAATAATGTTCATTTTTAGTACGTAAAAAAACTTTCTTAGACAATTTTTAATGACGTTAGTTCCAAACTAAAAGAATTAGAGAGTTTGGCAAAAAAAAATTATTTTTCACTGTATGGACATGTCTTAGAAAGATTTTTGAAAAATTTTTTTGAAAAGACAATTTTTTTCAATAATGTTCACTTTTAGTACGTAAAAAAACATTCTTAGACAATTTTTAATGACGTTAGTTCCAAACTAAAAGAATTAGATAGTTTCCCAAAAAAAAATTATTTTTCACTGTATGAAATGTCTTGGAAAAAATTTTTTGAAAAGCCAATTTTTTTTCAATAATGTTCATTTTTAGTACGTAAAAAAACTTTCTTAGACAATTTTTAATGACGTTAGTTCCAAACTAAAAGAATTAGATAGTTTCGCAAAAAAAAATTATTTTTCACTGTATGAAATGTCTTGGAATAATTTTTTTGAAAAGACAATTTTTTTCAATAATGTTCACTTTTAGTACGTAAAAAAACTTTCTTAGATAATTTTTAATGACGTTAGTTCCAAACTAAAAGAATTAGATAGTTTCGCAAAAAAAAATTATTTTTCACTGTATGAAATGTCTTAGAAAAATCTTTGAAACATTTTTTTGAAAAGACAATTTTTTTTCAATAATGTTCACTTTTAGTACGTAAAAAAACTTTCTTAGACAATTTTTAATGACGTTAGTTCCAAACTAAAAGAATTAGATAGTTTCGCAAAAAAAAATTAATTTTCACTGTATGAAATGTCTTAGAAAGATTTTTGAAAAATGACAATTTTTTTTCAATGATGTTCACTTTTAGTACGTAAAAAAACTTTCTTAGACAATTTTTAATGCCGTTAGTTCCAAACTAAAAGAATTAGATAGTTTTGCAAAAAAAATTATTTTTCACTGTATGAAATGTCTTAGAAAAATTTTTGAAAAATTTTTTTGAAAAGACAATTTTTTTTCAATAATGTTCACTTTTAGTACGTAAAAAAACTTTCTTAGACAATTTTTAATGCCGTTAGTTCCAAACTAAAAGAATTAGATAGTTTCGCAAAAAAAAATTAATTTTCACTGTATGAAATGTCTTATAAAAATTTTTGAAAAATTTTTTTGAAAAGACAATTTTTTTTCAATGATGTTCACTTTTAGTACGTAAAAAAACTTTCTTAGACAATTTTTAATGCCGTTAGTTCCAAACTAAAAGAATTAGATAGTTTCCCAAAAAAAAATTATTTTTCACTGTATGAAATGTCTTGGAAAAAATTTTTTAAAAAGCCAATTTTTTTTCAATAATGTTCATTTTTAGTACGTAAAAAAACTTTCTTAGACAATTTTTAATGACGTTAGTTCCAAACTAAAAGAATTAGAGAGTTTGGCAAAAAAAAATTATTTTTCACTGTATGGAAATGTCATAGAAAGATTTTTGAAAAGTTTTTTTGAAAAGACAATTTTTTTCAATAATGTTCACTTTTAGTACGTAAAAAAGCATTCTTAGACAATTTTTAATGACGTTAGTTCCAAACTAAAAGAATTAGATAGTTTCCCAAAAAAAAATTATTTTTCACTGTATGAAATGTCTTGGAAAAAATTTTTTGAAAAGCCAATTTTTTTTCAATAATGTTCATTTTTAGTACGTAAAAAAACTTTCTTAGACAATTTTTAATGACGTTAGTTCCAAACTAAAAGAATTAGATAGTTTCGCAAAAAAAAATTATTTTTCACTGTATGAAATGTCTTGGAATAATTTTTTTGAAAAGACAATTTTTTTCAATAATGTTCACTTTTAGTACGTAAAAAAACTTTCTTAGATAATTTTTAATGACGTTAGTTCCAAACTAAAAGAATTAGATAGTTTCGCAAAAAAAAATTATTTTTCACTGTATGAAATGTCTTAGAAAAATCTTTGAAACATTTTTTTGAAAAGACAATTTTTTTTCAATAATGTTCACTTTTAGTACGTAAAAAAACTTTCTTAGACAATTTTTAATGACGTTAGTTCCAAACTAAAAGAATTAGATAGTTTCGCAAAAAAAAATTAATTTTCACTGTATGAAATGTCTTAGAAAGATTTTTGAAAAATGACAATTTTTTTTCAATGATGTTCACTTTTAGTACGTAAAAAAACTTTCTTAGACAATTTTTAATGCCGTTAGTTCCAAACTAAAAGAATTAGATAGTTTTGCAAAAAAAAATTATTTTTCACTGTATGAAATGTCTTAGAAAAATTTTTGAAAAATTTTTTTGAAAAGACAATTTTTTTTCAATAATGTTCACTTTTAGTACGTAAAAAAACTTTCTTAGACAATTTTTAATGCCGTTAGTTCCAAACTAAAAGAATTAGATAGTTTCGCAAAAAAAAATTAATTTTCACTGTATGAAATGTCTTATAAAAATTTTTGAAAAATTTTTTTGAATAGACAATTTTTTTTCAATGATGTTCACTTTTAGTACGTAAAAAAACTTTCTTAGACAATTTTTAATGCCGTTAGTTCCAAACTAAAAGAATTAGATAGTTTCCCAAAAAAAAATCATTTTTCACTGTATGAAATGTCTTGGAAAAAATTTTTTAAAAAGCCAATTTTTTTTCAATAATGTTCACTTTTAGTACGTAAAAAAACTTTCTTAGACAATTTTTAATGACGTTAGTTCCAAACTAAAAGAATTAGAGAGTTTGGCAAAAAAAAATTATTTTTCACTGTATGGAAATGTCTTAGAAAGATTTTTGAAAAGTTTTTTTGAAAAGACAATTTTTTTCAATAATGTTCACTTTTAGTACGTATAAAAGCATTTTTAGACAATTTTTAATGACGTTAGTTCCAAACTAAAAGAATTAGATAGTTTCCCAAAAAAAAATTATTTTTCACTGTATGAAATGTCTTGGAAAAAATTTTTTGAAAAGCCAATTTTTTTTCAATAATGTTCATTTTTAGTACGTAAAAAAACTTTCTTAGACAATTTTTAATGACGTTAGTTCCAAACTAAAAGAATTAGATAGTTTCGCAAAAAAAAATTATTTTTCACTGTATGAAATGTCTTGGAATAATTTTTTTGAAAAGACAATTTTTTTCAATAATGTTCACTTTTAGTACGTAAAAAAACTTTCTTAGACAATTTTTAATGACGTTAGTTCCAAACTAAAAGAATTAGATAGTTTCGCAAAAAAAAATTATTTTTCACAGTATGAAATGTCTTAGAAAAATTTTTGAAAATTTTTTTGAAACGACAATTTTTTTTCAATAATATTCATTTTTAGTACGTAAAAAAACTTTTTTAGACAACTTTTAATGACGTTAGTTCCAAACTAAAAGAATTAGATAGTTTCGCAAAAAAAAATTATTTTTTACTGTATGATATGTCTTGGAAAAATTTTTTTGAAAAGACAATTTTTTTTCAATAATGTTCATTTTTAGTACGTAAAAAAACTTTCTTAGACAATTTTTAATGACGTTAGTTCCAAACTAAAAGAATTAGATAGTTTCGCAAAAAAAAATTATTTTTCACTGTATGAAATGTCTTAGAAAAATTTTTGAAAAATGACAATTTTTTTTCAATGATGTTCACTTTTAGTACGTAAAAAAACTTTCTTAGACAATTTTTAATGCCGTTAGTTCCAAACTAAAAGAATTAGATAGTTTTGCAAAAAAAAATTATTTTTCACTGTATGAAATGTCTTAGAAAAATTTTTGAAAAATTTTTTTGAAAAGACAATTTTTTTTCAATAATGTTCACTTTTAGTACGTAAAAAAACTTTCTTAGACAATTTTTAATGCCGTTAGTTCCAAACTAAAAGAATTAGATAGTTTCCCAAAAAAAAATTATTTTTCACTGTATGAAATGTCTTGGAAAAAATTTTTTAAAAAGCCAATTTTTTTTCAATAATGTTCATTTTTAGTACGTAAAAAAACTTTCTTAGACAATTTTTAATGACGTTAGTTCCAAACTAAAAGAATTAGAGAGTTTGGCAAAAAAAAATTATTTTTCACTGTATGGAAATGTCTTAGAAAGATTTTTGAAAAATTTTTTTGAAAAGACAATTTTTTTCAATAATGTTCACTTTTAGTACGTAAAAAAACATTCTTAGACAATTTTTAATGACGTTAGTTCCAAACTAAAAGAATTAGATAGTTTCCCAAAAAAAAATCATTTTTCACTGTATGAAATGTCTTGGAAAAAATTTTTTAAAAAGCCAATTTTTTTTCAATAATGTTCACTTTTAGTACGTAAAAAAACTTTCTTAGACAATTTTTAATGACGTTAGTTCCAAACTAAAAGAATTAGAGAGTTTGGCAAAAAAAAATTATTTTTCACTGTATGGAAATGTCTTAGAAAGATTTTTGAAAAGTTTTTTTGAAAAGACAATTTTTTTCAATAATGTTCACTTTTAGTACGTATAAAAGCATTTTTAGACAATTTTTAATGACGTTAGTTCCAAACTAAAAGAATTAGATAGTTTCCCAAAAAAAAATTATTTTTCACTGTATGAAATGTCTTGGAAAAAATTTTTTGAAAAGCCAATTTTTTTTCAATAATGTTCATTTTTAGTACGTAAAAAAACTTTCTTAGACAATTTTTAATGACGTTAGTTCCAAACTAAAAGAATTAGATAGTTTCGCAAAAAAAAATTATTTTTCACTGTATGAAATGTCTTGGAATAATTTTTTTGAAAAGACAATTTTTTTCAATAATGTTCACTTTTAGTACGTAAAAAAACTTTCTTAGACAATTTTTAATGACGTTAGTTCCAAACTAAAAGAATTAGATAGTTTCGCAAAAAAAAATTATTTTTCACAGTATGAAATGTCTTAGAAAAATTTTTGAAAATTTTTTTGAAACGACAATTTTTTTTCAATAATATTCATTTTTAGTACGTAAAAAAACTTTTTTAGACAACTTTTAATGACGTTAGTTCCAAACTAAAAGAATTAGATAGTTTCGCAAAAAAAAATTATTTTTTACTGTATGATATGTCTTGGAAAAATTTTTTTGAAAAGACAATTTTTTTTCAATAATGTTCATTTTTAGTACGTAAAAAAACTTTCTTAGACAATTTTTAATGACGTTAGTTCCAAACTAAAAGAATTAGATAGTTTCGCAAAAAAAAATTATTTTTCACTGTATGAAATGTCTTAGAAAAATTTTTGAAAAATGACAATTTTTTTTCAATGATGTTCACTTTTAGTACGTAAAAAAACTTTCTTAGACAATTTTTAATGCCGTTAGTTCCAAACTAAAAGAATTAGATAGTTTTGCAAAAAAAAATTATTTTTCACTGTATGAAATGTCTTAGAAAAATTTTTGAAAAATTTTTTTGAAAAGACAATTTTTTTTCAATAATGTTCACTTTTAGTACGTAAAAAAACTTTCTTAGACAATTTTTAATGCCGTTAGTTCCAAACTAAAAGAATTAGATAGTTTCCCAAAAAAAAATTATTTTTCACTGTATGAAATGTCTTGGAAAAAATTTTTTAAAAAGCCAATTTTTTTTCAATAATGTTCATTTTTAGTACGTAAAAAAACTTTCTTAGACAATTTTTAATGACGTTAGTTCCAAACTAAAAGAATTAGAGAGTTTGGCAAAAAAAAATTATTTTTCACTGTATGGAAATGTCTTAGAAAGATTTTTGAAAAATTTTTTTGAAAAGACAATTTTTTTCAATAATGTTCACTTTTAGTACGTAAAAAAACATTCTTAGACAATTTTTAATGACGTTAGTTCCAAACTAAAAGAATTAGATAGTTTCCCAAAAAAAAATTATTTTTCACTGTATGAAATGTCTTGGAAAAAATTTTTTGAAAAGCCAATTTTTTTTCAATAATGTTCATTTTTAGTACGTAAAAAAACTTTCTTAGACAATTTTTAATGACGTTAGTTCCAAACTAAAAGAATTAGATAGTTTCGCAAAAAAAAATTATTTTTCACTGTATGAAATGTCTTGGAATAATTTTTTTGAAAAGACAATTTTTTTCAATAATGTTCACTTTTAGTACGTAAAAAAACTTTCTTAGACAATTTTTAATGACGTTAGTTCTAAACTAAAAGAATTAGATATTTTACTTATATTTTACTTATTATTATTACTGTATTTTTCACTGTATGAAATGTCTTGGAAAACTTTTTTGAAAAAACAATTTTTTTTCAATAATGTTCATTTTTAGTACGTAAAAAAACTTTTTTAGACAATTTTTAACGACGTTAGTTCCAAACTAAAAGAATTAGATAGTTTCGCAAAAAAAAATTATTCTTCACTGTATGAAATGTCTTGGAATAATTTTTTTGAAAAGACAATTTTTTACAATAATGTTCACTTTTAGTACGTAAAAAAACTTTCTTAGACAATTTTTAATGACGTTAGTTCCAAACTAAAAGAATTAGATAGTTTGGCAAAAAAAAATTATTTTACACTGTATGAAATGTCTTAGAAAAATTTTTGAAAAATTTTTTTGAAAAGACAATTTTTTTTCAATAATGTTCACTTTTAGTACGTAAAAAAACTTTCTTAGACAATTTTTAATGCCGTTAGTTCCAAACTAAAAGAATTAGATAGTTTCGCAAAAAAAAATTATTTTTCACTGTATGAAATGTCTTGGAAAAAATTTTTTAAAAAGACAATTTTTTTTCAATAATGTTCATTTTTAGTACGTAAAAAAACTTTCTTAGACAATTTTTAATGACGTTAGTTCCAAACTAAAAGAATTAGATAGTTTCGCAAAAAAAAATTATTTTTCACTGTATGAAATGTCTTGGAAAAATTTTTTTGAAAAGCCAATTTATTTTCAATAATGTTCATTTTTAGTACGTAAAAAAACTTTCTTAGACAATTTTTAATGACGTTAGTTCCAAACTAAAAGAATTAGATAGTTTCGCAAAAAAAAATTATTTTTCACTGTATGAAATGTCTTAGAAAAATTTTTGAAAAATTTTTTTGAAAAGACAACTTTTTTTCTATAATATTCATTTTTAGTACGTAAAAAAACTTTTTTAGACAATTTTTAATGACGTTAGTTCCAAACTAAAAGAATTAGATAGTTTCGCAAAAAAAAATTATTTTTCACTGTATGAAATGTCTTAGAAAAATTTTTGAAATAATTTTTTTAAAGGACAATTTTTTCCAATAATGTTCACTTTTAGTACGTAAAAAAACTTTCTTAGACAATTTTTAATGACGTTAGTTCCAAACTAAAAGAATTAGATAGTTTCGCAAAAAAAAATTATTTTTTACTGTATGATATGTCTTGGAAAAATTTTTTTAAAAAGACAATTTTTTTTCAATAATGTTCATTTTTAGTACGTAAAAAAACTTTCTTAGACAATTTTTAATGACGTTAGTTCCAAACTAAAAGAATTAGATAGTTTCTCAAAAAATAATTATTTTTCACTGTATGAAACGTCTTGGAATACTTTTTTTAAAAGCCAATTTTTTTTCAATAATGTTCACTTTTAGTACGTAAAAAAACTTTCTTAGACAATTTTTAATGACGTTAGTTCCAAACTAAAAGAATTAGATAGTTTCGCAAAAAAAAATTATTTTTCACTGTATGAAATGTCTTAGAAAAATCTTTGAAACATTTTTTTGAAAAGACAATTTTGTTTCAATAATGTTCACTTTTATTATGTAAAAAAACTTTCTTAGACAATTTTTAATGACGTTAGTTCCAAACTAAAAGAATTAGATAGTTTCGCAAAAAAAAATTATTTTTCACTGTATGAAATGTCTTAGAAAGATTTTTGAAAAATGACAATTTTTTTTCAATGATGTTCACTTTTAGTACGTAAAAAAACTTTCTTAGACAATTTTTAATGCCGTTAGTTCCAAACTAAAAGAATTAGATAGTTTTGCAAAAAAAAATTATTTTTCACTGTATGAAATGTCTTAGAAAAATTTTTGAAAAATTTTTTTGAAAAGACAATTTTTTTTCAATAATGTTCACTTTTAGTACGTAAAAAAACTTTCTTAGACAATTTTTAATGCCGTTAGTTCCAAACTAAAAGAATTAGATAGTTTCGCAAAAAAAAATTATTTTTCACTGTATGAAATGTCTTATAAAAATTTTTGAAAAATTTTTTTGAAAAGACAATTTTTTTTCAATGATGTTCACTTTTGGTACGTAAAAAAACTTTCTTAGACAATTTTTAATGCCGTTAGTTCCAAACTAAAAGAATTAGATAGTTTCCCAAAAAAAAATTATTTTTCACTGTATGAAATGTCTTGGAAAAAATTTTTTAAAAAGCCAATTTTTTTTCAATAATGTTCATTTTTAGTACGTAAAAAAACTTTCTTAGACAATTTTTAATGACGTTAGTTCCAAACTAAAAGAATTAGATAGTTTCGCAAAAAAAAATTATTTTTCACTGTATGAAATGTCTTGGAATAATTTTTTTGAAAAGACAATTTTTTTCAATAATGTTCACTTTTAGTACGTAAAAAAACTTTCTTAGATAATTTTTAATGACGTTAGTTCCAAACTAAAAGAATTAGATAGTTTCGCAAAAAAAAATTATTTTTCACTGTATGAAATGTCTTAGAAAAATCTTTGAAACATTTTTTTGAAAAGACAATTTTTTTTCAATAATGTTCACTTTTAGTACGTAAAAAAACTTTCTTAGACAATTTTTAATGACGTTAGTTCCAAACTAAAAGAATTAGATAGTTTCGCAAAAAAAAATTAATTTTCACTGTATGAAATGTCTTAGAAAGATTTTTGAAAAATGACAATTTTTTTTCAATGATGTTCACTTTTAGTACGTAAAAAAACTTTCTTAGACAATTTTTAATGCCGTTAGTTCCAAACTAAAAGAATTAGATAGTTTCGCAAAAAAAAATTATTTTTCACTGTATGAAATGTCTTAGAAAAATTTTTGAAAAATTTTTTTGAAAAGACAATTTTTTTTCAATAATGTTCACTTTTAGTACGTAAAAAAACTTTCTTAGACAATTTTTAATGCCGTTAGTTCCAAACTAAAAGAATTAGATAGTTTCGCAAAAAAAAATTAATTTTCACTGTATGAAATGTCTTATAAAAATTTTTGAAAAATTTTTTTGAAAAGACAATTTTTTTTCAATGATGTTCACTTTTAGTACGTAAAAAAACTTTCTTAGACAATTTTTAATGCCGTTAGTTCCAAACTAAAAGAATTAGATAGTTTCCCAAAAAAAAATTATTTTTCACTGTATGAAATGTCTTGGAAAAAATTTTTTAAAAAGCCAATTTTTTTTCAATAATGTTCATTTTTAGTACTTAAAAAAACTTTCTTAGACAATTTTTAATGACGTTAGTTCCAAACTAAAAGAATTAGAGAGTTTGGCAAAAAAAAATTATTTTTCACTGTATGGAAATGTCTTAGAAAGATTTTTGAAAAGTTTTTTTGAAAAGACAATTTTTTTCAATAATGTTCACTTTTAGTACGTAAAAAAGCATTCTTAGACAATTTTTAATGACGTTAGTTCCAAACTAAAAGAATTAGATAGTTTCCCAAAAAAAAATTATTTTTCACTGTATGAAATGTCTTGGAAAAAATTTTTTGAAAAGCCAATTTTGTTTTCAATAATGTTCATTTTTAGTACGTAAAAAAACTTTCTTAGACAATTTTTAATGACGTTAGTTCCAAACTAAAAGAATTAGATAGTTTCGCAAAAAAAAATTATTTTTCACTGTATGAAATGTCTTGGAATAATTTTTTTGAAAAGACAATTTTTTTCAATAATGTTCACTTTTAGTACGTAAAAAAACTTTCTTAGATAATTTTTAATGACGTTAGTTCCAAACTAAAAGAATTAGATAGTTTCGCAAAAAAAAATTATTTTTCACTGTATGAAATGTCTTAGAAAAATCTTTGAAACATTTTTTTGAAAAGACAATTTTTTTTCAATAATGTTCACTTTTAGTACGTAAAAAAACTTTCTTAGACAATTTTTAATGACGTTAGTTCCAAACTAAAAGAATTAGATAGTTTCGCAAAAAAAAATTAATTTTCACTGTATGAAATGTCTTAGAAAGATTTTTGAAAAATGACAATTTTTTTTCAATGATGTTCACTTTTAGTACGTAAAAAAACTTTCTTAGACAATTTTTAATGCCGTTAGTTCCAAACTAAAAGAATTAGATAGTTTTGCAAAAAAAAATTATTTTTCACTGTATGAAATGTCTTAGAAAAATTTTTGAAAAATTTTTTTGAAAAGACAATTTTTTTTCAATAATGTTCACTTTTGGTACGTAAAAAAACTTTCTTAGACAATTTTTAATGCCGTTAGTTCCAAACTAAAAGAATTAGATAGTTTCGCAAAAAAAAATTAATTTTCACTGTATGAAATGTCTTATAAAAATTTTTGAAAAATTTTTTTGAAAAGACAATTTTTTTTCAATGATGTTCACTTTTAGTACGTAAAAAAACTTTCTTAGACAATTTTTAATGCCGTTAGTTCCAAACTAAAAGAATTAGATAGTTTCCCAAAAAAAAATCATTTTTCACTGTATGAAATGTCTTGGAAAAAATTTTTTAAAAAGCCAATTTTTTTTCAATAATGTTCATTTTTAGTACGTAAAAAAACTTTCTTAGACAATTTTTAATGACGTTAGTTCCAAACTAAAAGAATTAGATAGTTTCGCAAAAAAAAATTAATTTTCACTGTATGAAATGTCTTATAAAAATTTTTGAAAAATTTTTTTGAATAGACAATTTTTTTTCAATGATGTTCACTTTTAGTACGTAAAAAAACTTTCTTAGACAATTTTTAATGCCGTTAGTTCCAAACTAAAAGAATTAGATAGTTTCCCAAAAAAAAATCATTTTTCACTGTATGAAATGTCTTGGAAAAAATTTTTTAAAAAGCCAATTTTTTTTCAATAATGTTCACTTTTAGTACGTAAAAAAACTTTCTTAGACAATTTTTAATGACGTTAGTTCCAAACTAAAAGAATTAGAGAGTTTGGCAAAAAAAAATTATTTTTCACTGTATGGAAATGTCTTAGAAAGATTTTTGAAAAGTTTTTTTGAAAAGACAATTTTTTTCAATAATGTTCACTTTTAGTACGTATAAAAGCATTTTTAGACAATTTTTAATGACGTTAGTTCCAAACTAAAAGAATTAGATAGTTTCCCAAAAAAAAATTATTTTTCACTGTATGAAATGTCTTGGAAAAAATTTTTTGAAAAGCCAATTTTTTTTCAATAATGTTCATTTTTAGTACGTAAAAAAACTTTCTTAGACAATTTTTAATGACGTTAGTTCCAAACTAAAAGAATTAGATAGTTTCGCAAAAAAAAATTATTTTTCACTGTATGAAATGTCTTGGAATAATTTTTTTGAAAAGACAATTTTTTTCAATAATGTTCACTTTTAGTACGTAAAAAAACTTTCTTAGACAATTTTTAATGACGTTAGTTCCAAACTAAAAGAATTAGATAGTTTCGCAAAAAAAAATTATTTTTCACAGTATGAAATGTCTTAGAAAAATTTTTGAAAATTTTTTTGAAACGACAATTTTTTTTCAATAATATTCATTTTTAGTACGTAAAAAAACTTTTTTAGACAACTTTTAATGACGTTAGTTCCAAACTAAAAGAATTAGATAGTTTCGCAAAAAAAAATTATTTTTTACTGTATGATATGTCTTGGAAAAATTTTTTTGAAAAGACAATTTTTTTTCAATAATGTTCATTTTTAGTACGTAAAAAAACTTTCTTAGACAATTTTTAATGACGTTAGTTCCAAACTAAAAGAATTAGATAGTTTCGCAAAAAAAAATTATTTTTCACTGTATGAAATGTCTTAGAAAAATTTTTGAAAAATGACAATTTTTTTTCAATGATGTTCACTTTTAGTACGTAAAAAAACTTTCTTAGACAATTTTTAATGCCGTTAGTTCCAAACTAAAAGAATTAGATAGTTTTGCAAAAAAAAATTATTTTTCACTGTATGAAATGTCTTAGAAAAATTTTTGAAAAATTTTTTTGAAAAGACAATTTTTTTTCAATAATGTTCACTTTTAGTACGTAAAAAAACTTTCTTAGACAATTTTTAATGCCGTTAGTTCCAAACTAAAAGAATTAGATAGTTTCCCAAAAAAAAATTATTTTTCACTGTATGAAATGTCTTGGAAAAAATTTTTTAAAAAGCCAATTTTTTTTCAATAATGTTCATTTTTAGTACGTAAAAAAACTTTCTTAGACAATTTTTAATGACGTTAGTTCCAAACTAAAAGAATTAGAGAGTTTGGCAAAAAAAAATTATTTTTCACTGTATGGAAATGTTTTAGAAAGATTTTTGAAAAATTTTTTTGAAAAGACAATTTTTTTCAATAATGTTCACTTTTAGTACGTAAAAAAACATTCTTAGACAATTTTTAATGACGTTAGTTCCAAACTAAAAGAATTAGATAGTTTCCCAAAAAAAAATTATTTTTCACTGTATGAAATGTCTTGGAAAAAATTTTTTGAAAAGCCAATTTTTTTTCAATAATGTTCATTTTTAGTACGTAAAAAAAACTTTCTTAGACAATTTTTAATGACGTTAGTTCCAAACTAAAAGAATTAGATAGTTTCGCAAAAAAAAATTATTTTTCACTGTATGAAATGTCTTGGAATAATTTTTTTGAAAAGACAATTTTTTTCAATAATGTTCACTTTTAGTACGTAAAAAAACTTTCTTAGACAATTTTTAATGACGTTAGTTCTAAACTAAAAGAATTAGATATTTTACTTATATTTTACTTATTATTATTACTGTATTTTTCACTGTATGAAATGTCTTGGAAAACTTTTTTGAAAAAACAATTTTTTTCAATTATGTTCATTTTTAGTACGTAAAAAAACTTTCTTAGACAATTTTTAATGACGTTAGTTCCAAACTAAAAGAATTAGATAGTTTCGCAAAAAAAAATTATTTTTCACTGTATGAAATGTCTTAGAAAAATTTTTGAAAAATTTTTTTGAAAAGACAACTTTTTTTCTATAATATTCATTTTTAGTACGTAAAAAAACTTTTTTAGACAATTTTTAATGACGTTAGTTCCAAACTAAAAGAATTAGATAGTTTCGCAAAAAAAAATTATTTTTCACTGTATGAAATGTCTTAGAAAAATTTTTGAAATAATTTTTTTAAAGGACAATTTTTTCCAATAATGTTCACTTTTAGTACGTAAAAAAACTTTCTTAGACAATTTTTAATGACGTTAGTTCCAAACTAAAAGAATTAGATAGTTTCGCAAAAAAAAATTATTTTTTACTGTATGATATGTCTTGGAAAAATTTTTTTAAAAAGACAATTTTTTTTCAATAATGTTCATTTTTAGTACGTAAAAAAACTTTCTTAGACAATTTTTAATGACGTTAGTTCCAAACTAAAAGAATTAGATAGTTTCTCAAAAAATAATTATTTTTCACTGTATGAAACGTCTTGGAATACTTTTTTTAAAAGCCAATTTTTTTTCAATAATGTTCACTTTTAGTACGTAAAAAAACTTTCTTAGACAATTTTTAATGACGTTAGTTCCAAACTAAAAGAATTAGATAGTTTCGCAAAAAAAAATTATTTTTCACTGTATGAAATGTCTTAGAAAAATCTTTGAAACATTTTTTTGAAAAGACAATTTTTTTTCAATAATGTTCACTTTTATTATGTAAAAAAACTTTCTTAGACAATTTTTAATGACGTTAGTTCCAAACTAAAAGAATTAGATAGTTTCGCAAAAAAAAATTATTTTTCACTGTATGAAATGTCTTAGAAAGATTTTTGAAAAATGACAATTTTTTTTCAATGATGTTCACTTTTAGTACGTAAAAAAACTTTCTTAGACAATTTTTAATGCCGTTAGTTCCAAACTAAAAGAATTAGATAGTTTTGCAAAAAAAAAATTATTTTTCACTGTATGAAATGTCTTAGAAAAATTTTTGAAAAATTTTTTTGAAAAGACAATTTTTTTTCAATAATGTTCACTTTTAGTACGTAAAAAAACTTTCTTAGACAATTTTTAATGCCGTTAGTTCCAAACTAAAAGAATTAGATAGTTTCGCAAAAAAAAATTATTTTTCACTGTATGAAATGTCTTATAAAAATTTTTGAAAAATTTTTTTGAAAAGACAATTTTTTTTCAATGATGTTCACTTTTGGTACGTAAAAAAACTTTCTTAGACAATTTTTAATGCCGTTAGTTCCAAACTAAAAGAATTAGATAGTTTCCCAAAAAAAAATTATTTTTCACTGTATGAAATGTCTTGGAAAAAATTTTTTAAAAAGCCAATTTTTTTTCAATAATGTTCATTTTTAGTACGTAAAAAAACTTTCTTAGACAATTTTTAATGACGTTAGTTCCAAACTAAAAGAATTAGATAGTTTCGCAAAAAAAAATTATTTTTCACTGTATGAAATGTCTTGGAATAATTTTTTTGAAAAGACAATTTTTTTCAATAATGTTCACTTTTAGTACGTAAAAAAACTTTCTTAGATAATTTTTAATGACGTTAGTTCCAAACTAAAAGAATTAGATAGTTTCGCAAAAAAAAATTATTTTTCACTGTATGAAATGTCTTAGAAAAATCTTTGAAACATTTTTTTGAAAAGACAATTTTTTTTCAATAATGTTCACTTTTAGTACGTAAAAAAACTTTCTTAGACAATTTTTAATGACGTTAGTTCCAAACTAAAAGAATTAGATAGTTTCGCAAAAAAAAATTAATTTTCACTGTATGAAATGTCTTAGAAAGATTTTTGAAAAATGACAATTTTTTTTCAATGATGTTCACTTTTAGTACGTAAAAAAACTTTCTTAGACAATTTTTAATGCCGTTAGTTCCAAACTAAAAGAATTAGATAGTTTCGCAAAAAAAAATTATTTTTCACTGTATGAAATGTCTTAGAAAAATTTTTGAAAAATTTTTTTGAAAAGACAATTTTTTTTCAATAATGTTCACTTTTAGTACGTAAAAAAACTTTCTTAGACAATTTTTAATGCCGTTAGTTCCAAACTAAAAGAATTAGATAGTTTCGCAAAAAAAAATTAATTTTCACTGTATGAAATGTCTTATAAAAATTTTTGAAAAATTTTTTTGAAAAGACAATTTTTTTTCAATGATGTTCACTTTTAGTACGTAAAAAAACTTTCTTAGACAATTTTTAATGCCGTTAGTTCCAAACTAAAAGAATTAGATAGTTTCCCAAAAAAAAATTATTTTTCACTGTATGAAATGTCTTGGAAAAAATTTTTTAAAAAGCCAATTTTTTTTCAATAATGTTCATTTTTAGTACTTAAAAAAACTTTCTTAGACAATTTTTAATGACGTTAGTTCCAAACTAAAAGAATTAGAGAGTTTGGCAAAAAAAAATTATTTTTCACTGTATGGAAATGTCTTAGAAAGATTTTTGAAAAGTTTTTTTGAAAAGACAATTTTTTTCAATAATGTTCACTTTTAGTACGTAAAAAAGCATTCTTAGACAATTTTTAATGACGTTAGTTCCAAACTAAAAGAATTAGATAGTTTCCCAAAAAAAAATTATTTTTCACTGTATGAAATGTCTTGGAAAAAATTTTTTGAAAAGCCAATTTTGTTTTCAATAATGTTCATTTTTAGTACGTAAAAAAACTTTCTTAGACAATTTTTAATGACGTTAGTTCCAAACTAAAAGAATTAGATAGTTTCGCAAAAAAAAATTATTTTTCACTGTATGAAATGTCTTGGAATAATTTTTTTGAAAAGACAATTTTTTTCAATAATGTTCACTTTTAGTACGTAAAAAAACTTTCTTAGATAATTTTTAATGACGTTAGTTCCAAACTAAAAGAATTAGATAGTTTCGCAAAAAAAAATTATTTTTCACTGTATGAAATGTCTTAGAAAAATCTTTGAAACATTTTTTTGAAAAGACAATTTTTTTTCAATAATGTTCACTTTTAGTACGTAAAAAAACTTTCTTAGACAATTTTTAATGACGTTAGTTCCAAACTAAAAGAATTAGATAGTTTCGCAAAAAAAAATTAATTTTCACTGTATGAAATGTCTTAGAAAGATTTTTGAAAAATGACAATTTTTTTTCAATGATGTTCACTTTTAGTACGTAAAAAAACTTTCTTAGACAATTTTTAATGCCGTTAGTTCCAAACTAAAAGAATTAGATAGTTTTGCAAAAAAAAATTATTTTTCACTGTATGAAATGTCTTAGAAAAATTTTTGAAAAATTTTTTTGAAAAGACAATTTTTTTTCAATAATGTTCACTTTTGGTACGTAAAAAAACTTTCTTAGACAATTTTTAATGCCGTTAGTTCCAAACTAAAAGAATTAGATAGTTTCGCAAAAAAAAATTAATTTTCACTGTATGAAATGTCTTATAAAAATTTTTGAAAAATTTTTTTGAAAAGACAATTTTTTTTCAATGATGTTCACTTTTAGTACGTAAAAAAACTTTCTTAGACAATTTTTAATGCCGTTAGTTCCAAACTAAAAGAATTAGATAGTTTCCCAAAAAAAAATCATTTTTCACTGTATGAAATGTCTTGGAAAAAATTTTTTAAAAAGCCAATTTTTTTTCAATAATGTTCATTTTTAGTACGTAAAAAAACTTTCTTAGACAATTTTTAATGACGTTAGTTCCAAACTAAAAGAATTAGAGAGTTTGGCAAAAAAAAATTATTTTTCACTGTATGGAAATGTCTTAGAAAGATTTTTGAAAAGTTTTTTTGAAAAGACAATTTTTTTCAATAATGTTCACTTTTAGTACGTATAAAAGCATTTTTAGACAATTTTTAATGACGTTAGTTCCAAACTAAAAGAATTAGATAGTTTCCCAAAAAAAAATTATTTTTCACTGTATGAAATGTCTTGGAAAAAATTTTTTGAAAAGCCAATTTTTTTTCAATAATGTTCATTTTTAGTACGTAAAAAAACTTTCTTAGACAATTTTTAATGACGTTAGTTCCAAACTAAAAGAATTAGATAGTTTCGCAAAAAATAATTATTTTTCACTGTATGAAATGTCTTGGAATAATTTTTTTGAAAAGACAATTTTTTTCAATAATGTTCACTTTTAGTACGTAAAAAAACTTTCTTAGACAATTTTTAATGACGTTAGTTCCAAACTAAAAGAATTAGATAGTTTCGCAAAAAAAAATTATTTTTCACAGTATGAAATGTCTTAGAAAAATTTTTGAAAATTTTTTTGAAACGACAATTTTTTTTCAATAATATTCATTTTTAGTACGTAAAAAAACTTTTTTAGACAACTTTTAATGACGTTAGTTCCAAACTAAAAGAATTAGATAGTTTCGCAAAAAAAAATTATTTTTTACTGTATGATATGTCTTGGAAAAATTTTTTTGAAAAGACAATTTTTTTTCAATAATGTTCATTTTTAGTACGTAAAAAAACTTTCTTAGACAATTTTTAATGACGTTAGTTCCAAACTAAAAGAATTAGATAGTTTCGCAAAAAAAAATTATTTTTCACTGTATGAAATGTCTTAGAAAAATTTTTGAAAAATGACAATTTTTTTTCAATGATGTTCACTTTTAGTACGTAAAAAAACTTTCTTAGACAATTTTTAATGCCGTTAGTTCCAAACTAAAAGAATTAGATAGTTTTGCAAAAAAAAATTATTTTTCACTGTATGAAATGTCTTAGAAAAATTTTTGAAAATTTTTTTTGAAAAGACAATTTTTTTTCAATAATGTTCACTTTTAGTACGTAAAAAAACTTTCTTAGACAATTTTTAATGCCGTTAGTTCCAAACTAAAAGAATTAGATAGTTTCCCAAAAAAAAATTATTTTTCACTGTATGAAATGTCTTGGAAAAAATTTTTTAAAAAGCCAATTTTTTTTCAATAATGTTCATTTTTAGTACGTAAAAAAACTTTCTTAGACAATTTTTAATGACGTTAGTTCCAAACTAAAAGAATTAGAGAGTTTGGCAAAAAAAAATTATTTTTCACTGTATGGAAATGTCTTAGAAAGATTTTTGAAAAATTTTTTTGAAAAGACAATTTTTTTCAATAATGTTCACTTTTAGTACGTAAAAAAACATTCTTAGACAATTTTTAATGACGTTAGTTCCAAACTAAAAGAATTAGATAGTTTCCCAAAAAAAAATTATTTTTCACTGTATGAAATGTCTTGGAAAAAATTTTTTGAAAAGCCAATTTTTTTTCAATAATGTTCATTTTTAGTACGTAAAAAAACTTTCTTAGACAATTTTTAATGACGTTAGTTCCAAACTAAAAGAATTAGATAGTTTCGCAAAAAAAAATTATTTTTCACTGTATGAAATGTCTTGGAATAATTTTTTTGAAAAGACAATTTTTTTCAATAATGTTCACTTTTAGTACGTAAAAAAACTTTCTTAGACAATTTTTAATGACGTTAGTTCCAAACTAAAAGAATTAGATAGTTTCGCAAAAAAAAATTATTTTTCACTGTATGAAATGTCTTAGAAAAATCTTTGAAACATTTTTTTGAAAAAACAATTTTTTTTCAATAATGTTCACTTTTAGTACGTAAAAAAACTTTCTTAGACAATTTTTAATGACGTTAGTTCCAAACTAAAAGAATTAGATAGTTTCGCAAAAAAAAATTAATTTTCACTGTATGAAATGTCTTAGAAAGATTTTTGAAAAATGACAATTTTTTTTCAATGATGTTCACTTTTAGTACGTAAAAAAACTTTCTTAGACAATTTTTAATGCCGTTAGTTCCAAACTAAAAGAATTAGATAGTTTTGCAAAAAAAAATTATTTTTCACTGTATGAAATGTCTTAGAAAAATTTTTGAAAAATTTTTTTGAAAAGACAATTTTTTTTCAATAATGTTCACTTTTAGTACGTAAAAAAACTTTCTTAGACAATTTTTAATGCCGTTAGTTCCAAACTAAAAGAATTAGATAGTTTCGCAAAAAAAAATTAATTTTCACTGTATGAAATGTCTTATAAAAATTTTTGAAAAATTTTTTTGAAAAGACAATTTTTTTTCAATGATGTTCACTTTTAGTACGTAAAAAAACTTTCTTAGACAATTTTTAATGCCGTTAGTTCCAAACTAAAAGAATTAGATAGTTTCCCAAAAAAAAATTATTTTTCACTGTATGAAATGTCTTGGAAAACTTTTTTGAAAAAACAATTTTTTTTCAATAATGTTCATTTTTAGTACGTAAAAAAACTTTTTTAGACAATTTTTAACGACGTTAGTTCCAAACTAAAAGAATTAGATAGTTTCGCAAAAAAAAATTATTTTTCACTGTATGAAATGTCTTGGAATAATTTTTTTGAAAAGACAATTTTTTACAATAATGTTCACTTTTAGTACGTAAAAAAACTTTCTTAGACAATTTTTAATGACGTTAGTTCCAAACTAAAAGAATTAGATAGTTTGGCAAAAAAAAATTATTTTACACTGTATGAAATGTCTTAGAAAAATTTTTGAAAAATTTTTTTGAAAAGACAATTTTTTTTCAATAATGTTCACTTTTAGTACGTAAAAAAACTTTCTTAGACAATTTTTAATGCCGTTAGTTCCAAACTAAAAGAATTAGATAGTTTCGCAAAAAAAAATTATTTTTCACTGTATGAAATGTCTTGGAAAAAATTTTTTAAAAAGACAATTTTTTTTCAATAATGTTCATTTTTAGTACGTAAAAAAACTTTCTTAGACAATTTTTAATGACGTTAGTTCCAAACTAAAAGAATTAGATAGTTTCGCAAAAAAAAATTATTTTTCACTGTATGAAATGTCTTGGAAAAATTTTTTTGAAAAGCCAATTTATTTTCAATAATGTTCATTTTTAGTACGTAAAAAAACTTTCTTAGACAATTTTTAATGACGTTAGTTCCAAACTAAAAGAATTAGATAGTTTCGCAAAAAAAAAATATTTTTCACTGTATGAAATGTCTTAGAAAAATTTTTGAAAAATTTTTTTGAAAAGACAACTTTTTTTCTATAATATTCATTTTTAGTACGTAAAAAAACTTTTTTAGACAATTTTTAATGACGTTAGTTCCAAACTAAAAGAATTAGATAGTTTCGCAAAAAAAAATTATTTTTCACTGTATGAAATGTCTTAGAAAAATTTTTGAAATATTTTTTTTAAAGGACAATTTTTTCCAATAATGTTCACTTTTAGTACGTAAAAAAACTTTCTTAGACAATTTTTAATGACGTTAGTTCCAAACTAAAAGAATTAGATAGTTTCGCAAAAAAAAATTATTTTTTACTGTATGATATGTCTTGGAAAAATTTTTTTAAAAAGACAATTTTTTTTCAATAATGTTCATTTTTAGTACGTAAAAAAACTTTCTTAGACAATTTTTAATGACGTTAGTTCCAAACTAAAAGAATTAGATAGTTTCTCAAAAAATAATTATTTTTCACTGTATGAAACGTCTTGGAATACTTTTTTTGAAAAGCCAATTTTTTTTCAATAATGTTCACTTTTAGTACGTAAAAAAACTTTCTTAGACAATTTTTAATGACGTTAGTTCCAAACTAAAAGAATTAGATAGTTTCGCAAAAAAAAAATTATTTTTCACTGTATGAAATGTCTTAGAAAAATCTTTGAAACATTTTTTTGAAAAGCCAATTTTTTTTCAATAATGTTCACTTTTATTATGTAAAAAAACTTTCTTAGACAATTTTTAATGACGTTAGTTCCAAACTAAAAGAATTAGATAGTTTCGCAAAAAAAAATTATTTTTCACTGTATGAAATGTCTTAGAAAGATTTTTGAAAAATGACAATTTTTTTTCAATGATGTTCACTTTTAGTACGTAAAAAAACTTTTTTAGACAATTTTTAATGCCGTTAGTTCCAAACTAAAAGAATTAGATAGTTTTACAAAAAAAAATTATTTTTCACTGTATGAAATGTCTTAGAAAAATTTTTGAAAAATTTTTTTGAAAAGACAATTTTTTTTCAATAATGTTCACTTTTAGTACGTAAAAAAACTTTCTTAGACAATTTTTAATGCCGTTAGTTCCAAACTAAAAGAATTAGATAGTTTCGCAAAAAAAAATTAATTTTCACTGTATGAAATGTCTTATAAAAATTTTTGAAAAATTTTTTTGAAAAGACAATTTTTTTTCAATGATGTTCACTTTTAGTACGTAAAAAATCTTTCTTAGACAATTTTTAATGCCGTTAGTTCCAAACTAAAAGAATTAGATAGTTTCCCAAAAAAAAATTATTTTTCACTGTATGAAATGTCTTGGAAAACTTTTTTGAAAAAACAATTTTTTTTCAATAATGTTCATTTTTAGTACGTAAAAAAACTTTTTTAGACAATTTTTAACGACGTTAGTTCCAAACTAAAAGAATTAGATAGTTTCGCAAAAAAAAATTATTTTTCACTGTATGAAATGTCTTGGAATAATTTTTTTGAAAAGACAATTTTTTACAATAATGTTCACTTTTAGTACGTAAAAAAACTTTCTTAGACAATTTTTAATGACGTTAGTTCCAAACTAAAAGAATTAGATAGTTTGGCAAAAAAAAATTATTTTACACTGTATGAAATGTCTTAGAAAAATTTTTGAAAAATTTTTTTGAAAAGACAATTTTTTTTCAATAATGTTCACTTTTAGTACGTAAAAAAACTTTCTTAGACAATTTTTAATGCCGTTAGTTCCAAACTAAAAGAATTAGATAGTTTCGCAAAAAAAAATTATTTTTCACTGTATGAAATGTCTTGGAAAAAATTTTTTAAAAAGACAATTTTTTTTCAATAATGTTCATTTTTAGTACGTAAAAAAACTTTCTTAGACAATTTTTAATGACGTTAGTTCCAAACTAAAAGAATTAGATAGTTTCGCAAAAAAAAATTATTTTTCACTGTATGAAATGTCTTGGAAAAATTTTTTTGAAAAGCCAATTTATTTTCAATAATGTTCATTTTTAGTACGTAAAAAAACTTTCTTAGACAATTTTTAATGACGTTAGTTCCAAACTAAAAGAATTAGATAGTTTCGCAAACAAAAAATATTTTTCACTGTATGAAATGTCTTAGAAAAATTTTTGAAAAATTTTTTTGAAAAGACAACTTTTTTTCTATAATATTCATTTTTAGTACGTAAAAAAACTTTTTTAGACAATTTTTAATGACGTTAGTTCCAAACTAAAAGAATTAGATAGTTTCGCAAAAAAAAATTATTTTTCACTGTATGAAATGTCTTAGAAAAATTTTTGAAATATTTTTTTTAAAGGACAATTTTTTCCAATAATGTTCACTTTTAGTACGTAAAAAAACTTTCTTAGACAATTTTTAATGACGTTAGTTCCAAACTAAAAGAATTAGATAGTTTCGCAAAAAAAAATTATTTTTTACTGTATGATATGTCTTGGAGAAATTTTTTTAAAAAGACAATTTTTTTTCAATAATGTTCATTTTTAGTACGTAAAAAAACTTTCTTAGACAATTTTTAATGACGTTAGTTCCAAACTAAAAGAATTAGATAGTTTCTCAAAAAATAATTATTTTTCACTGTATGAAACGTCTTGGAATACTTTTTTTGAAAAGCCAATTTTTTTTCAATAATGTTCACTTTTAGTACGTAAAAAAACTTTCTTAGACAATTTTTAATGACGTTAGTTCAAAACTAAAAGAATTAGATAGTTTCGCAAAAAAAAATTATTTTTCACTGTATGAAATGTCTTAGAAAAATCTTTGAAACATTTTTTTGAAAAGACAATTTTTTTTCAATAATGTTCACTTTTATTATGTAAAAAAACTTTCTTAGACAATTTTTAATGACGTTAGTTCCAAACTAAAAGAATTAGATAGTTTCGCAAAAAAAAATTATTTTTCACTGTATGAAATGTCTTAGAAAGATTTTTGAAAAATGACAATTTTTTTTCAATGATGTTCACTTTTAGTACGTAAAAAAACTTTCTTAGACAATTTTTAATGCCGTTAGTTCCAAACTAAAAGAATTAGATAGTTTTGCAAAAAAAAATTATTTTTCACTGTATGAAATGTCTTAGAAAAATTTTTGAAAAATTTTTTTGAAAAGACAATTTTTTTTCAATAATGTTCACTTTTAGTACGTAAAAAAACTTTCTTAGACAATTTTTAATGCCGTTAGTTCCAAACTAAAAGAATTAGATAGTTTCGCAAAAAAAAATTATTTTTCACTGTATGAAATGTCTTATAAAAATTTTTGAAAAATTTTTTTGAAAAGACAATTTTTTTTCAATGATGTTCACTTTTAGTACGTAAAAAAACTTTCTTAGACAATTTTTAATGCCGTTAGTTCCAAACTAAAAGAATTAGATAGTTTCCCAAAAAAAAATTATTTTTCACTGTATGAAATGTCTTGGAAAAAATTTTTTAAAAAGCCAATTTTTTTTCAATAATGTTCATTTTTAGTACGTAAAAAAACTTTCTTAGACAATTTTTAATGACGTTAGTTCCAAACTAAAAGAATTAGAAAGTTTGGCAAAAAAAAATTATTTTTCACTGTATGGAAATGTCTTAGAAAGATTTTTGAAAAATTTTTTTGAAAAGACAATTTTTTTCAATAATGTTCACTTTTAGTACGTAAAAAAACATTCTTAGACAATTTTTAATGACGTTAGTTCCAAACTAAAAGAATTAGATAGTTTCCCAAAAAAAAACTATTTTTCACTGTATGAAATGTCTTGGAAAAAATTTTTTGAAAAGCCAATTTTTTTTCAATAATGTTCATTTTTAGTACGTAAAAAAACTTTCTTAGACAATTTTCAATGACGTTAGTTCCAAACTAAAAGAGTTAGATAGTTTCGCAAAAAAAAATTATTTTTCACTGTATGAAATGTCTTGGAATAATTTTTTTGAAAAGACAATTTTTTTCAATAATGTTCACTTTTAGTACGTAAAAAAACTTTCTTAGATAATTTTTAATGACGTTAGTTCCAAACTAAAAGAATTAGATAGTTTCGCAAAAAAAAATTATTTTTCACTGTATGAAATGTCTTAGAAAAATCTTTGAAACATTTTTTTGAAAAGACAATTTTTTTTCAATAATGTTCACTTTTAGTACGTAAAAAAACTTTCTTAGACAATTTTTAATGACGTTAGTTCCAAACTAAAAGAATTAGATAGTTTCGCAAAAAAAAATTAATTTTCACTGTATGAAATGTCTTAGAAAGATTTTTGAAAAATGACAATTTTTTTTCAATGATGTTCACTTTTAGTACGTAAAAAAACTTTCTTAGACAATTTTTAATGCCGTTAGTTCCAAACTAAAAGAATTAGATAGTTTTGCAAAAAAAAATTATTTTTCACTGTATGAAATGTCTTAGAAAAATTTTTGAAAAATTTTTTTGAAAAGACAATTTTTTTTCAATAATGTTCACTTTTATTATGTAAAAAAACTTTCTTAGACAATTTTTAATGCCGTTAGTTCCAAACTAAAAGAATTAGATAGTTTCGCAAAAAAAAATTAATTTTCACTGTATGAAATGTCTTATAAAAATTTTTGAAAAATTTTTTTGAAAAGACAATTTTTTTTTAATGATGTTCACTTTTAGTACGTAAAAAAACTTTCTTAGACAATTTTTAATGCCGTTAGTTCCAAACTAAAAGAATTAGATAGTTTCCCAAAAAAAAAATATTTTTCACTGTATGAAATGTCTTGGAAAAAATTTTTTAAAAAGCCAATTTTTTTTCAATAATGTTCATTTTTAGTACGTAAAAAAACTTTCTTAGACAATTTTTAATGACTTTAGTTCCAAACTAAAAGAATTAGAGAGTTTGGCAAAAAAAAATTATTTTTCACTGTATGGAAATGTCTTAGAAAGATTTTTGAAAAGTTTTTTTGAAAAGACAATTTTTTTCAATAATGTTCACTTTTAGTACGTAAAAAAGCATTCTTAGACAATTTTTAATGACGTTAGTTCCAAACTAAAAGAATTAGATAGTTTCGCAAAAAAAAATTATTTTTCACTGTATGAAATGTCTTGGAATAATTTTTTTGAAAAGACAATTTTTTTCAATAATGTTCACTTTTAGTACGTAAAAAAACTTTCTTAGACAATTTTTAATGACGTTAGTTCCAAACTAAAAGAATTAGATAGTTTCGCAAAAAAAAAGTATTTTTCACAGTATGAAATGTCTTAGAAAAATTTTTGAAAATTTTTTTGAAACGACAATTTTTTTTCAATAATATTCATTTTTAGTACGTAAAAAAACTTTTTTAGACAACTTTTAATGACTTTAGTTCCAAACTAAAAGAATTAGATAGTTTCGCAAAAAAAAATTATTTTTTACTGTATGATATGTCTTGGAAAAATTTTTTTGAAAAGACAATTTTTTTTCAATAATGTTCATTTTTAGTACGTAAAAAAACTTTCTTAGACAATTTTTAATGACGTTAGTTCCAAACTAAAAGAATTAGATAGTTTCGCAAAAAAAAATTATTTTTCACTGTATGAAATGTCTTAGAAAAATTTTTGAAAAATTTTTTTGAAAAGACAATTTTTTTTCTATAATATTCATTTTTAGTACGTAAAAAAACTTTCTTAGACAATTTTTAATGACGTTAGTTCCAAACTAAAAGAAATAGATAGTTTCGCAAAAAAAAATTAATTTTCACTGTATGAAATGTCTTGGAAAAAATTTTTTAAAAAGCCAATTTTTTTTCAATAATGTTCATTTTTAGTACGTAAAAAAACTTTCTTAGACAATTTTTAATGTCGTTAGTTCCAAACTAAAAGAATTAGATAGTTTCGCAAAAAAAAAAATAATTTTCACTGTATGAAATGTCTTAGAAGGATTTTTGAACAAATTTTTTTAAAAGACAATTTTTTTTCAATAATGTTCACTTTTAGTACGTAAAAAAACTTTCTTAGACAATTTTTAATGATGTTAGTTCCAAACTAAAAGAATTAGATAGTTTCGCAAAAAAAAATTATTTTTCACTGTATGAAATGTCTTGGAAAAATTTTTAGAAAAGACAATTTTTTTTCAATAATGTTCATTTTTAGTACGTAAAAAAACTTTCTTAGACAATTTTTATTGACGATAGTTCCAAACTAAAAGAATTAGACAGTTTCTCAAAAAATAATTATTTTTCACTATATGAAATGTCTTGGAATACTTTTTTTGAAAAGCCAATTTTTTTTCAATAATGTTCACTTTTAGTACGTAAAAAAACTTTCTTAGACAATTTTTAATGACGTTAGTTCCAAACTAAAAGAATTAGATAGTTTCGCAAAAAAAAATTTTTTTTCACTGTATGAAATGTCTTAGAAAAATCTTTGAAACATTTTTTTGAAAAGACAATTTTTTTTCAATAATGTTCACTTTTAGTACGTAAAAAAACTTTCTTAGACAATTTTTATTGAGGTTAGTTCCATACTAAAAGAATTAGATAGTTTCGCAAAAAAAAATTATTTTTCACTGTATGAAATGTCTTAGAAAAATTTTTGAAAAATTTTTTTTAAAGCACAATTTTTTTTCAATAATGTTCACTTTTAGTACGTAAAAAAACTTTCTTAGACAATTTTTAATGACGTTAGTTCCAAACTAAAAGAATTAGATAGTTTCGCTAAAAAAAATTATTTTTCACTGTATGAAATGTCTTGAAAAAATTTTTTTGAAAAGACAATTTTTTTTCAATAATGTTCACTTTTAGTACGTAAAAAAACTTTCTTAGACAATTTTTAATGACGGTAATTCCAAACTAAAAGAATTAGATAGTTTCGCAAAAAAAAATCATTTTTCACTGTATGAAATGTCTTAGAAAAATTTTTGAATAAATTTTTTGAAAAGACAATTTATTTTCAATAATGTTCACTTTTAGTACGTAAAAAAGCATTCTTAGACAATTTTTAATGACGTTAGTTCCAAACTAAACGAATTAGATAGTTTTGCAAAAAAAAAATTATTTTTCATTGTATGAAATGTCTTAGAAAAATTTTTGAATTAATTTTTTGAAAAGACAATTTTTTTTCAATTATGTTCATTTTTAGTACGTAAAAAAACTTTCTTAGACAATTTTTAATGACATTAGTTCCAAACTAAAAGAATTAGATAGTTTCGCAAAAAAAAATTATTTTTCACTGTATGAAATGTCTTGGAAAAATTTTTTGAAAAAACAATTGTTTTTCAATAATGTTCATTTTTAGTACGTAAAAAAACTTTTTTAGACAATTTTTAACGACGTTAGTTCCAAACTAAGAGAATTAGATAGTTTCGCAAAAAAAAATTATTTTTCACTGTATGAAATGTCTTGGAATAATTTTTTTGATAAGACAATTTTTTTCAATAATGTTCACTTTTAGTACGTAAAAAAACTTTCTTAGACAATTTTTAATGACGTTAGTTCCAAACTAAAAGAATTAGATAGTTTCGCAAAAAAAAGTTATTTTTCACTGTATGAAATGTCTTAGAAAAATTTTTGAAATATTTTTTTTAAAGGACAATTTTTTTCAATAATGTTCACTTTTAGTACGTAAAAAAACTTTCTTAGACAATTTTTAATGACGTTAGTTCCAAACTAAAAGAATTAGATAGTTTCGCAAAAAAAAATTATTTTTTACTGTATGAAATGTCTTGGAAAACTTTTTTGAAAAAACAATTTTTTTTCAATAATGTTCATTTTTAGTACGTAAAAAAACTTTTTTAGACAATTTTTAACGACGTTAGTTCCAAACTAAAAGAATTAGATAGTTTCGCAAAAAAAAATTATTTTTCACTGTATGAAATGTCTTGGAATAATTTTTTTGAAAAGACAATTTTTTACAATAATGTTCACTTTTAGTACGTAAAAAAACTTTCTTAGACAATTTTTAATGACGTTAGTTCCAAACTAAAAGAATTAGATAGTTTGGCAAAAAAAAATTATTTTACACTGTATGAAATGTCTTAGAAAAATTTTTGAAAATTTTTTTGAAAAGACAATTTTTTTTCAATAATGTTCACTTTTAGTACGTAAAAAAACTTTCTTAGACAATTTTTAATGCCGTTAGTTCCAAACTAAAAGAATTAGATAGTTTCGCAAAAAAAAATTATTTTTCACTGTATGAAATGTCTTGGAAAAAATTTTTTAAAAAGACAATTTTTTTTCAATAATATTCATTTTAAGTACGTAAAAAAACTTTCTTAGACAATTTTTAATGACGTTAGTTCCAAACTAAAAGAATTAGATAGTTTCGCAAAAAAAAATTATTTTTCACTGTATGAAATGTCTTAGAAAAATTTTTGAAAAATTTTTTTGAAAAGACAATTTTTTTTCTATAATATTCATTTTTAGTACGTAAAAAAACTTTTTTAGACAATTTTTAATGACGTTAGTTCCAAACTAAAAGAATTAGATAGTTTCGCAAAAAAAAATTATTTTTCACTGTATGAAATGTCTTAGAAAAATTTTTGAAAAATTTTTTTGAATAGACAATTTTTTTTCAATAATGTTCACTTTTAGTACGTAAAAAAATATTCTTAGACAATTTTTAATGACGTTAGTTCCAAACTAAAAGAATTAGATAGTTTCGCAAAAAAAAATTATTTTTCACTGTATGAAATGTCTTAGAAAAATTTTTGAAAAATTTTTTTTAAAGGACAATTTTTTTTCAATAATGTTCACTTTTAGTACGTAAAAAAACTTTCTTAGACAATTTTTAATGACGTTAGTTCCAAACTAAAAGAATTAGATAGTTTCGCTAAAAAAAATCATTTTTCACTGTATGAAATGTCTTGAAAAAATTTTTTAAAAAGCCAATTTTTTTTCAATAATGTTCATTTTTAGTACGTAAAAAAACTTTCTTAGACAATTTTTAATGACGTTAGTTCCAAACTAAAAGAATTAGAGAGTTTGGCAAAAAAAAATTATTTTTCACTGCATGGAAATGTCTTAGAAAGATTTTTGAAAAGTTTTTTTGAAAAGACAATTTTTTTCAATAATGTTCACTTTTAGTACGTAAAAAAGCATTCTTAGACAATTTTTAATGACGTTAGTTCCAAACTAAAAGAATTAGATAATTTCCCAAAAAAAAATTATTTTTCACTGTATGAAATGTCTTGGAAAAAATTTTTTGAAAAGCCAATTTTTTTTCAATAATGTTCATTTTTAGTACGTAAAAAAACTTTCTTAGACAATTTTTAATGACGTTAGTTCCAAACTAAAAGAATTAGATAGTTTCGCAAAAAAAAATTATTTTTCACTGTATGAAATGTCTTGGAATAATTTTTTTGAAAAGACAATTTTTTTCAATAATGTTCACTTTTAGTACGTAAAAAAACTTTCTTAGACAATTTTTAATGACGTTAGTTCCAAACTAAAAGAATTAGATAGTTTCGCAAAAAAAAATTATTTTTCACAGTATGAAATGTCTTAGAAAAATTTTTGAAAAATTTTTTTGAAACGACAATTTTTTTTCAATAATATTCATTTTTAGTACGTAAAAAAACTTTTTTAGACAACTTTTAATGACGTTAGTTCCAAACTAAAAGAATTAGATAGTTTCGCAAAAAAAAATTATTTTTTACAGTATGATATGTCTTGGAAAAATTTTTTTGAAAAGACAAATTTTTTTCAATAATGTTCACTTTTAGTACGTAAAAAAACTTTCTTAGACAATTTTTATTGACGATAGTTCCAAACTAAAAGAATTAGACAGTTTCTCAAAAAATAATTATTTTTCACTATATGAAATGTCTTGGAATACTTTTTTTGAAAAGCCAATTTTTTTTCAATAATGTTCACTTTTAGTACGTAAAAAAACTTTCTTAGACAATTTTTAATGACGTTAGTTCCAAACTAAAAGAATTAGATAGTTTCCCCAAAAAAAATATTTTTTCACTGTATGAAATGTCTTAGAAAAATCTTTGAAACATTTTTTTGAAAAGACAATTTTTTTTCAATAATGTTCACTTTTAGTACGTAAAAAAACTTTCTTAGACAATTTTTATTGACGTTAGTTCCATACTAAAAGAATTAGATAGTTTCGCAAAAAAAAATTATTTTTCACTGTATGAAATGTCTTAGAAAAATTTTTGAAAAATTTTTTTTAAAGGACAATTTTTTTTCAATAATGTTCACTTTTAGTACGTAAAAAAACTTTCTTAGACAATTTTTAATGACGTTAGTTCCAAACTAAAAGAATTAGATAGTTTCGCTAAAAAAAATTATTTTTCACTGTATGAAATGTCTTGAAAAAATTTTTTTGAAAAGACAATTTTTTTTCAATAATGTTCACTTTTAGTACGTAAAAAAACTTTCTTAGACAATTTTTAATGACGTTAATTCCAAACTAAAAGAATTAGATAGTTTCGCAAAAAAAAATTATTTTTCACTGTATGAAATGTCTTAGAAAAATTTTTGAATAAATTTTTTGAAAAGACAATTTATTTTCAATAATGTTCACTTTTAGTACGTAAAAAAGCATTCTTAGACAATTTTTAATGACGTTAGTTCCAAACTAAACGAATTAGATAGTTTTGCAAAAAAAAAATTATTTTTCATTGTATGAAATGTCTTAGAAAAATTTTTGAATTAATTTTTTGAAAAGACAATTTTTTTTCAATTATGTTCATTTTTAGTACGTAAAAAAACTTTCTTAGACAATTTTTAATGACATTAGTTCCAAACTAAAAGAATTAGATAGTTTCGCAAAAAAAAATTATTTTTCACTGTATGAAATGTCTTGGAAAAATTTTTTGAAAAAACAATTGTTTTTCAATAATGTTCATTTTTAGTACGTAAAAAAACTTTTTTAGACAATTTTTAACGACGTTAGTTCCAAACTAAGAGAATTAGATAGTTTCGCAAAAAAAAATTATTTTTCACTGTATGAAATGTCTTGGAATAATTTTTTTGATAAGACAATTTTTTTCAATAATGTTCACTTTTAGTACGTAAAAAAACTTTCTTAGACAATTTTTAATGACGTTAGTTCCAAACTAACAGAATTAGATAGTTTCGCAAAAAAAAATTATTTTTCACTGTATGAAATGTCTTAGAAAAATTTTTGAAATATTTTTTTTAAAGGACAATTTTTTTCAATAATGTTCACTTTTAGTACGTAAAAAAACTTTCTTAGACAATTTTTAATGACGTTAGTTCCAAACTAAAAGAATTAGATAGTTTCGCAAAAAAAAATTATTTTTTACTGTATGAAATGTCTTGGAAAACTTTTTTGAAAAAACAATTTTTTTTCAATAATGTTCATTTTTAGTACGTAAAAAAACTTTTTTAGACAATTTTTAACGACGTTAGTTCCAAACTAAAAGAATTAGATAGTTTCGCAAAAAAAAATTATTTTTCACTGTATGAAATGTCTTGGAATAATTTTTTTGAAAAGACAATTTTTTACAATAATGTTCACTTTTAGTACGTAAAAAAACTTTCTTAGACAATTTTTAATGACGTTAGTTCCAAACTAAAAGAATTAGATAGTTTGGCAAAAAAAAATTATTTTACACTGTATGAAATGTCTTAGAAAAATTTTTGAAAATTTTTTTGAAAAGACAATTTTTTTTCAATAATGTTCACTTTTAGTACGTAAAAAAACTTTCTTAGACAATTTTTAATGCCGTTAGTTCCAAATTAAAAGAATTAGATAGTTTCGCAAAAAAAAATTATTTTTCACTGTATGAAATGTCTTGGAAAAAATTTTTTAAAAAGACAATTTTTTTTCAATAATATTCATTTTAAGTACGTAAAAAAACTTTCTTAGACAATTTTTAATGACGTTAGTTCCAAACTAAAAGAATTAGATAGTTTCGCAAAAAAAAATTATTTTTCACTGTATGAAATGTCTTGGAAAATTTTTTTTGAAAAGCCAATTTATTTTCAATAATGTTCATTTTTAGTACGTAAAAAAACTTTCTTAGACAATTTTTAATGACGTTAGTTCCAAACTAAAAGAATTAGATAGTTTCGCAAAAAAAAATTATTTTTCACTGTATGAAATGTCTTAGAAAAATTTTTGAAAAATTTTTTTGAAAAGACAATTTTTTTTCTATAATATTCATTTTTAGTACGTAAAAAAACTTTTTTAGACAATTTTTAATGACGTTAGTTCCAAACTAAAAGAATTAGATAGTTTCGCAAAAAAAAATTATTTTTCACTGTATGAAATGTCTTAGAAAAATTTTTGAAAAATTTTTTTGAATAGACAATTTTTTTTCAATAATGTTCACTTTTAGTACGTAAAAAAATATTCTTAGACAATTTTTAATGACGTTAGTTCCAAACTAAAAGAATTAGATAGTTTCGCAAAAAAAAATTATTTTTCACTGTATGAAATGTCTTAGAAAAATTTTTGAAAAATTTTTTTTAAAGGACAATTTTTTTTCAATAATGTTCACTTTTAGTACGTAAAAAAACTTTCTTAGACAATTTTTAATGACGTTAGTTCCAAACTAAAAGAATTAGATAGTTTCGCTAAAAAAAATCATTTTTCACTGTATGAAATGTCTTGAAAAAATTTTTTTGAAAAGACAATTTTTTTTCAATAATGTTCACTTTTAGTACGTAAAAAAACTTTCTTAGACAATTTTTAATGACGTTAATTCCAAACTAAAAGAATTAGATAGTTTCGCAAAAAAAAATTATTTTTCACTGTATGAAATGTCTTAGAAAAATTTTTGAATAAATTTTTTGAAAAGACAATTTATTTTCAATAATGTTCACTTTTAGTACGTAAAAAAGCATTCTTAGACAATTTTTAATGACGTTAGTTCCAAACTAAACGAATTAGATAGTTTTGCAAAAAAAAAATTATTTTTCATTGTATGAAATGTCTTAGAAAAATTTTTGATTAATTTTTTGAAAAGACAATTTTTTTTCAATAATGTTCATTTTTAGTACGTAAAAAATCTTTCTTAGACAATTTTTAATGACATTAGTTCCAAACTAAAAGAATTAGATAGTTTCGCAAAAAAAAATTATTTTTCACTGTATGAAATGTCTTGGAAAAATTTTTTGAAAAAACAATTGTTTTTCAATAATGTTCATTTTTAGTACGTAAAAAAACTTTTTTAGACAATTTTTAACGACGTTAGTTCCAAACTAAGAGAATTAGATAGTTTCGCAAAAAAAAATTATTTTTCACTGTATGAAATGTCTTGGAATAATTTTTTTGATAAGACAATTTTTTTCAATAATGTTCACTTTTAGTACGTAAAAAAACTTTCTTAGACAATTTTTAATGACGTTAGTTCCAAACTAAAAGAATTAGATAGTTTCGCAAAAAAAAATTATTTTTCACTGTATGAAATGTCTTAGAAAAATTTTTGAGATATTTTTTTTAAAGGACAATTTTTTCCAATAATGTTCACTTTTAGTACGTAAAAAAACTTTCTTAGACAATTTTTAATGACGTTAGTTCCAAACTAAAAGAATTAGATAGTTTCGCAAAAAAAAATTATTTTTTACTGTATGAAATGTCTTGGAAAACTTTTTTGAAAAAACAATTTTTTTTCAATAATGTTCATTTTTAGTACGTAAAAAAACTTTTTTAGACAATTTTTAACGACGTTAGTTCCAAACTAAAAGAATTAGATAGTTTCGCAAAAAAAAATTATTTTTCACTGTATGAAATGTCTTGGAATAATTTTTTTGAAAAGACAATTTTTTACAATAATGTTCACTTTTAGTACGTAAAAAAACTTTCTTAGACAATTTTTAATGACGTTAGTTCCAAACTAAAAGAATTAGATAGTTTGGCAAAAAAAAATTATTTTACACTGTATGAAATGTCTTAGAAAAATTTTTGAATTAATTTTTTGAAAAGACAATTTTTTTTCAATAATGTTCACTTTTAGTACGTAAAAAAACTTTCTTAGACAATTTTTAATGCCGTTAGTTCCAAACTAAAAGAATTAGATAGTTTCGCAAAAAAAAATTATTTTTCACTGTATGAAATGTCTTGGAAAAAATTTTTTAAAAAGACATTTTTTTTTCAATAATGTTCATTTTTAGTACGTAAAAAAACTTTCTTAGACAATTTTTAATGACGTTAGTTCCAAACTAAAAGAATTAGATAGTTTCGCAAAAAAAAATTATTTTTCACTGTATGAAATGTCTTGGAAAAGTTTTTTTGAAAAGCCAATTTATTTTCAATAATGTTCATTTTTAGTACGTAAAAAAACTTTCTTAGACAATTTTTAATGACGTTAGTTCCAAACTAAAAGAATTAGATAGTTTCGCAAAAAAAAATTATTTTTCACTGTATGAAATGTCTTAAAAAAATTTTTGAAAAATTTTTTTGAAAAGACAACTTTTTTTCTATAATATTCATTTTTAGTACGTAAAAAAACTTTTTTAGACAATTTTTAATGACGTTAGTTCCAAACTAAAAGAATTAGATAGTTTCGCAAAAAAAAATTATTTTTCACTGTATGAAATGTCTTAGAAAAATTTTTGAAATATTTTTTTTAAAGGACAATTTTTTCCAATAATGTTCACTTTTAGTACGTAAAAAAACTTTCTTAGACAATTTTTAATGACGTTAGTTCCAAACTAAAAGAATTAGATAGTTTCGCAAAAAAAAATTATTTTTTACTGTATGATATGTCTTGGAAAAATTTTTTGAAAAAGACAATTTTTTTTCAATAATGTTCATTTTTAGTACGTAAAAAAACTTTCTTAGACAATTTTTAATGACGTTAGTTCCAAACTAAAAGAATTAGATAGTTTCTCAAAAAATAATTATTTTTCACTGTATGAAACGTCTTGGAATACTTTTTTTGAAAAGCCAATTTTTTTTCAATAATGTTCACTTTTAGTACGTAAAAAAACTTTCTTAGACAATTTTTAATGACGTTAGTTCCAAACTAAAAGAATTAGATAGTTTCGCTAAAAAAAATTATTTTTCACTGTATGAAATGTCTTAGAAAAATCTTTGAAACATTTTTTTGAAAAGACAATTTTTTTTCAATAATGTTTACTTTTAGTACGTAAAAAAACTTTCTTAGACAATTTTTAATGACGTTAGTTCCAAACTAAAAGAATTAGATAGTTTCGCAAAAAAAAATTAATTTTCACTGTATGAAATGTCTTAGAAAGATTTTTGAAAAATGACAATTTTTTTTCAATGATGTTCACTTTTAGTACGTAAAAAAACTTTCTTAGACAATTTTTAATGCCGTTAGTTCCAAACTAAAAGAATTAGATAGTTTTGCAAAAAAAAATTATTTTTCACTGTATGAAATGTCTTAGAAAAATTTTTGAAAAATTTTTTTGAAAAGACAATTTTTTTTCAATAATGTTCACTTTTAGTACGTAAAAAAACTTTCTTAGACAATTTTTAATGCCGTTAGTTCCAAACTAAAAGAATTAGATAGTTTCGCAAAAAAAAACTAATTTTCACTGTATGAAATGTCTTATGAAAATTTTTGAAAAATTTTTTTGAAAAGACAATTTTTTTTCAATGATGTTCACTTTTAGTACGTAAAAAAACTTTCTTAGACAATTTTTAATGCCGTTAGTTCCAAACTAAAAGAATTAGATAGTTTCCCAAAAAAAAATTATTTTTCACTGTATGAAATGTCTTGGAAAAAATTTTTTAAAAAGCCAATTTTTTTTCAATAATGTTCATTTTTAGTACGTAAAAAAACTTTCTTAGACAATTTTTAATGACGTTAGTTCCAAACTAAAAGAATTAGATAGTTTCGCAAAAAAAAATTTTTTTTCACTGTATGAAATGTCTTAGAAAAATCTTTGAAACATTTTTTTGAAAAGACAATTTTTTTTCAATAATGTTCACTTTTAGTACGTAAAAAAACTTTCTTAGACAATTTTTATTGACGTTAGTTCCATACTAAAAGAATTAGATAGTTTCGCAAAAAAAAATTATTTTTCACTGTATGAAATGTCTTAGAAAAATTTTTGAAAAATTTTTTTTAAAGGACAATTTTTTTTCAATAATGTTCACTTTTAGTACGTAAAAAAACTTTCTTAGACAATTTTTAATGACGTTAGTTCCAAACTAAAAGAATTAGATAGTTTCGCTAAAAAAAATTATTTTTCACTGTATGAAATGTCTTGAAAAAATTTTTTTGAAAAGACAATTTTTTTTCAATAATGTTCACTTTTAGTACGTAAAAAAACTTTCTTAGACAATTTTTAATGACGTTAATTCCAAACTAAAAGAATTAGATAGTTTCGCAAAAAAAAATTATTTTTCACTGTATGAAATGTCTTAGAAAAATTTTTGAATAAATTTTTTGAAAAGACAATTTATTTTCAATAATGTTCACTTTTAGTACGTAAAAAAGCATTCTTAGACAATTTTTAATGACGTTAGTTCCAAACTAAACGAATTAGATAGTTTTGCAAAAAAAAAATTATTTTTCATTGTATGAAATGTCTTAGAAAAATTTTTGAATTAATTTTTTGAAAAGACAATTTTTTTTCAATTATGTTCATTTTTAGTACGTAAAAAAACTTTCTTAGACAATTTTTAATGACATTAGTTCCAAACTAAAAGAATTAGATAGTTTCGCAAAAAAAAATTATTTTTCACTGTATGAAATGTCTTGGAAAAGTTTTTGAAAAAACAATTGTTTTTCAATAATGTTCATTTTTAGTACGTAAAAAAACTTTTTTAGACAATTTTTAACGACGTTAGTTCCAAACTAAGAGAATTAGATAGTTTCGCAAAAAAAAATTATTTTTCACTGTATGAAATGTCTTGGAATAATTTTTTTGATAAGACAATTTTTTCAATAATGTTCACTTTTAGTACGTAAAAAAACTTTCTTAGACAATTTTTAATGACGTTAGTTCCAAACTAAAAGAATTAGATAGTTTCGCAAAAAAAAATTATTTTTCACTGTATGAAATGTCTTAGAAAAATTTTTGAAATATTTTTTTTAAAGGACAATTTTTTTCAATAATGTTCACTTTTAGTACGTAAAAAAACTTTCTTAGACAATTTTTAATGACGTTAGTTCCAAACTAAAAGAATTAGATAGTTTCGCAAAAAAAAATTATTTTTTACTGTATGAAATGTCTTGGAAAACTTTTTTGAAAAAACAATTTTTTTTCAATAATGTTCATTTTTAGTACGTAAAAAAACTTTTTTAGACAATTTTTAACGACGTTAGTTCCAAACTAAAAGAATTAGATAGTTTCGCAAAAAAAAATTATTTTTCACTGTATGAAATGTCTTGGAATAATTTTTTTGAAAAGACAATTTTTTACAATAATGTTCACTTTTAGTACGTAAAAAAACTTTCTTAGACAATTTTTAATGACGTTAGTTCCAAACTAAAAGAATTAGATAGTTTCGCAAAAAAAAATTATTTTACACTGTATGAAATGTCTTAGAAAAATTTTTGAAAATTTTTTTGAAAAGACAATTTTTTTTCAATAATGTTCACTTTTAGTACGTAAAAAAACTTTCTTAGACAATTTTTAATGCCGTTAGTTCCAAACTAAAAGAATTAGATAGCTTCGCAAAAAAAAATTATTTTTCACTGTATGAAATGTCTTGGAAAAAATTTTTTAAAAAGACAATTTTTTTTCAATAATATTCATTTTAAGTACGTAAAAAAACTTTCTTAGACAATTTTTAATGACGTTAGTTCCAAACTAAAAGAATTAGATAGTTTCGCAAAAAAAAATTATTTTTCACTGTATGAAATGTCTTGGAAAATTTTTTTTGAAAAGCCAATTTATTTTCAATAATGTTCATTTTTAGTACGTAAAAAAACTTTCTTAGACAATTTTTAATGACGTTAGTTCCAAACTAAAAGAATTAGATAGTTTCGCAAAAAAAAATTATTTTTCACTGTATGAAATGTCTTAGAAAAATTTTTGAAAAATTTTTTTGAAAAGACAATTTTTTTTCTATAATATTCATTTTTAGTACGTAAAAAAACTTTTTTAGACAATTTTTAATGACGTTAGTTCCAAACTAAAAGAATTAGATAGTTTCGCAAAAAAAAATTATTTTTTACTGTATGAAATGTCTTGGAAAACTTTTTTGAAAAAACAATTTTTTTTCAATAATGTTCATTTTTAGTACGTAAAAAAACTTTTTTAGACAATTTTTAACGACGTTAGTTCCAAACTAAAAGAATTAGATAGTTTCGCAAAAAAAAATTATTTTTCACTGTATGAAATGTCTTGGAATAATTTTTTTGAAAAGACAATTTTTTACAATAATGTTCACTTTTAGTACGTAAAAAAACTTTCTTAGACAATTTTTAATGACGTTAGTTCCAAACTAAAAGAATTAGATAGTTTGGCAAAAAAAAATTATTTTACACTGTATGAAATGTCTTAGAAAAATTTTTGAATTAATTTTTTGAAAAGACAATTTTTTTTCAATAATGTTCACTTTTAGTACGTAAAAAAACTTTCTTAGACAATTTTTAATGCCGTTAGTTCCAAACTAAAAGAATTAGATAGTTTCGCAAAAAAAAATTATTTTTCACTGTATGAAATGTCTTGGAAAAAATTTTTTAAAAAGACATTTTTTTTTCAATAATGTTCATTTTTAGTACGTAAAAAAACTTTCTTAGACAATTTTTAATGACGTTAGTTCCAAACTAAAAGAATTAGATAGTTTCGCAAAAAAAAATTATTTTTCACTGTATGAAATGTCTTAAAAAAATTTTTGAAAATTTTTTTTGAAAAGACAACTTTTTTTCTATAATATTCATTTTTAGTACGTAAAAAAACTTTTTTAGACAATTTTTAATGACGTTAGTTCCAAACTAAAAGAATTAGATAGTTTCGCAAAAAAAAATTATTTTTCACTGTATGAAATGTATTAGAAAAATTTTTGAAATATTTTTTTTAAAGGACAATTTTTTCCAATAATGTTCACTTTTAGTACGTAAAAAAACTTTCTTAGACAATTTTTAATGACGTTAGTTCCAAACTAAAAGAATTAGATAGTTTCGCAAAAAAAAATTATTTTTTACTGTATGATATGTCTTGGAAAAATTTTTTGAAAAAGACAATTTTTTTTCAATAATGTTCATTTTTAGTACGTAAAAAAACTTTCTTAGACAATTTTTAATGACGTTAGTTCCAAACTAAAAGAATTAGATAGTTTCTCAAAAAATAATTATTTTTCACTGTATGAAACGTCTTGGAATACTTTTTTTGAAAAGCCAATTTTTTTTCAATAATGTTCACTTTTAGTACGTAAAAAAACTTTCTTAGACAATTTTTAATGACGTTAGTTCCAAACTAAAAGAATTAGATAGTTTCGCTAAAAAAAATTATTTTTCACTGTATGAAATGTCTTAGAAAAATCTTTGAAACATTTTTTTGAAAAGACAATTTTTTTTCAATAATGTTTACTTTTAGTACGTAAAAAAACTTTCTTAGACAATTTTTAATGACGTTAGTTCCAAACTAAAAGAATTAGATAGTTTCGCAAAAAAAAATTAAATTTCACTGTATGAAATGTCTTAGAAAGATTTTTGAAAAATGACAATTTTTTTTCAATGATGTTCACTTTTAGTACGTAAAAAAACTTTCTTAGACAATTTTTAATGCCGTTAGTTCCAAACTAAAAGAATTAGATAGTTTTGCAAAAAAAAATTATTTTTCACTGTATGAAATGTCTTAGAAAAATTTTTGAAAAATTTTTTTGAAAAGACAATTTTTTTTCAATAATGTTCACTTTTAGTACGTAAAAAAACTTTCTTAGACAATTTTTAATGCCGTTAGTTCCAAACTAAAAGAATTAGATAGTTTCGCAAAAAAAAACTAATTTTCACTGTATGAAATGTCTTATAAAAATTTTTGAAAAATTTTTTTGAAAAGACAATTTTTTTTCAATGATGTTCACTTTTAGTACGTAAAAAAACTTTCTTAGACAATTTTTAATGCCGTTAGTTCCAAACTAAAAGAATTAGATAGTTTCCCAAAAAAAAATTATTTTTCACTGTATGAAATGTCTTGGAAAAAATTTTTTAAAAAGCCAATTTTTTTTCAATAATGTTCATTTTTAGTACGTAAAAAAACTTTCTTAGACAATTTTTAATGACGTTAGTTCCAAACTAAAAGAATTAGAGAGTTTGGCAAAAAAAAATTATTTTTCACTGTATGAAATGTCTTAGAAAGATTTTTGAAAAGTTTTTTTAAAAAGACAATTTTTTTCAATAATGTTCACTTTTAGTACGTAAAAAAACATTCTTAGACAATTTTTAATGACGTTAGTTCCAAACTAAAAGAATTAGATAGTTTCCCAAAAAAAAATTATTTTTCACTGTATGAAATGTCTTGGAAAAAATTTTTTGAAAAGCCAATTTTTTTTCAATAATGTTCATTTTTAGTACGTAAAAAAACTTTCTTAGACAATTTTTAATGACGTTAGTTCCAAACTAAAAGAATTAGATAGTTTCGCAAAAAAAAATTATTTTTTACTGTATGATATGTCTTGGAAAAATTTTTTTGAAAAGCCAATTTATTTTCGAAAATGTTCATTTTTAGTACGTAAAAAAACTTTCTTAGACAATTTTTAATGACGTTAGTTCCAAACTAAAAGAATTAGATAGTTTCGCAAAAAAAAATTATTTTTCACTGTATGAAATGTCTTAAAAAAATTTTTGAAAAATTTTTTTGAAAAGACAACTTTTTTTCTATAATATTCATTTTTAGTACGTAAAAAAACTTTTTTAGACAATTTTTAATGACGTTAGTTCCAAACTAAAAGAATTAGATAGTTTCGCAAAAAAAAATTTTTTTTCACTGTATGAAATGTCTTAGAAAAATTTTTGAAATATTTTTTTTAAAGGACAATTTTTTCCAATAATGTTCACTTTTAGTACGTAAAAAAACTTTCTTAGACAATTTTTAATGACGTTAGTTCCAAACTAAAAGAATTAGATAGTTTCGCAAAAAAAAATTATTTTTTACTGTATGATATGTCTTGGAAAAATTTTTTTAAAAAGACAATTTTTTTTCAATAATGTTCATTTTTAGTACGTAAAAAAACTTTCTTAGACAATTTTTAATGACGTTAGTTCCAAACTAAAAGAATTAGATAGTTTCTCAAAAAATAATTATTTTTCACTGTATGAAACGTCTTGGAATACTTTTTTTGAAAAGCCAATTTTTTTTCAATAATGTTCACTTTTAGTACGTAAAAAAACTTTCTTAGACAATTTTTAATGACGTTAGTTCCAAACTAAAAGAATTAGATAGTTTCGCTAAAAAAAATTATTTTTCACTGTATGAAATGTCTTAGAAAAATCTTTGAAACATTTTTTTGAAAAGACAATTTTTTTTCAATAATGTTTACTTTTAGTACGTAAAAAAACTTTCTTAGACAATTTTTAATGACGTTAGTTCCAAACTAAAAGAATTAGATAGTTTCGCAAAAAAAAATTAATTTTCACTGTATGAAATGTCTTAGAAAGATTTTTGAAAAATGACAATTTTTTTTCAATGATGTTCACTTTTAGTACGTAAAAAAACTTTCTTAGACAATTTTTAATGCCGTTAGTTCCAAACTAAAAGAATTAGATAGTTTTGCAAAAAAAAATTATTTTTCACTGTATGAAATGTCTTAGAAAAATTTTTGAAAAATTTTTTTGAAAAGACAATTTTTTTTCAATAATGTTCACTTTTAGTACGTAAAAAAACTTTCTTAGACAATTTTTAATGCCGTTAGTTCCAAACTAAAAGAATTAGATAGTTTCGCAAAAAAAAACTAATTTTCACTGTATGAAATGTCTTATAAAAATTTTTGAAAAATTTTTTTGAAAAGACAATTTTTTTTCAATGATGTTCACTTTTAGTACGTAAAAAAACTTTCTTAGACAATTTTTAATGACGTTAGTTCCAAACTAAAAGAATTAGATAGTTTCGCAAAAAAAAATTATTTTTCACTGTATGAAATGTCTTGGAATAATTTTTTTGATAAGACAATTTTTTTCAATAATGTTCACTTTTAGTACGTAAAAAAACTTTCTTAGACAATTTTTAATGCCGTTAGTTTCAAACTAAAAGAATTAGATAGTTTCGCAAAAAAAAATTATTTTTCACTGTATGAAATGTCTTGGAAAAAATTTTTTAAAAAGACAATTTTTTTTCAATAATGTTCATTTTTAGTACGTAAAAAAACTTTCTTAGACAATTTTTAATGACGTTACACTGTTAAAAAATTTTACTGTCCTTTGGACAGGCAGCAAAATAACTTCCTAAGTAGTAATTTTATTTACTGTAATGGAAGTATTTTTACTTCCGTTGACAGTCATATTTTTACTGTTTCTGATCAGTAAAATTACTGCTCTGGATAGTCATTTTTTAAATGTTTCTGATCAGTAAAATTACTGCTCTGGATAGTCATTTTTTAAATGTTTCTGATCAGTAGAATTACTGCTCTGGATAGTCATTTTTTAAATGTTTCTGATCAGTAAAATTACTGCTCTGGACAGGCAGCAAAATAACTTCCCGAATAGTTTTTGTGACAAACGGCATTATGAGAGTAAAATGACTTTCTCTACAAGTAAATATTACACACGTGCATTTGCAGATATAAATTTATTGTGTACAGCAGACCTCACTGGCGACAATCTTTCACAATATATTTCTCAAGATGTTACAAGTGTAGCTTTTTGTTTGATGTTTCACGAACACGTGGATTCGCTTTTTTAACTGCAGAGTTCAGCCGAGGCTATATTTCGGCGAAGCATGAAGCAGCAGCAACTTAACAGTGAATTTCTTGACTTGCTTCAATCTTCATAACAAACATCCCTGCCGAAGCATGACCTCGTTGCACAGTCGGAGTACTTTAGGGTGCACATCCCACTTTTTCTTGTCATGACGGATGACCCCAATGCGAGCGAAGTATCTGAGGAAACAACACAAGTTATATCAGTGGATCTTTTCAAATTTGACCGTGATATTTAGCAATGTTTGTAACTACACCACAATACCATCGTGTGGTGAAACCTTCAAATTGATCAGAATGCGTTGTCACTTCCACAAACCTTAGAATAATCGTCATCCTCTGGAGTTGTGGCTTGGAACTTGCGTACATAACTAGTATTAACAGTTTAACACCTCTAATAATCAGTCTGGATGGCCGAGTGGTCTAAGACGCAATCCCTCCGGTAATGGGTGCAGTTCTTACTAGCTGCAGTACAGAGACACTGTCAAGAACTTCGTGGATTTGAATCCCACTCCAGACCAGCTTGTCACTGGTATGAATGACTTTGTGAAGGAGGGAGTTCCATTATTGTTTTCCTTAGCTCATACATAAACAATTAAACACATTACAGGTTTACATACCTCTGTATAAACTCCAGACTTGCAGCTGCACTATCTGGATATGACATTGCAAAGACGTAATATGAGCAGAAGAAGTAAGCCAGCGCTACAAAAAAACAGCTTGGTTTCCATTGCAAGGTTGCCTTTGATGAATACGAGAAACTTCACTGCACTGGCAAGAGTGGGCCCTGCAGATGCAATGAGGCACAAATAAAACTACGACCACTGAAATTAGTGCATATTTACATTTACCAACTTCATATTTAGGTGAACAATTCAAAAGTTCACTTGTACATCAGTCAAAATTGTACAAACGCTCATTCACAACTTACCAAAACACACAATTATTGGATGCTGGTAAACGAGTTTCTTCAAACTGGAAGATAGCTGAATCCTACAAATTGAATTCAACATTTTTAAGATATTGAAAATAATACAAACATTGTCAAACATTCATATAGCCGCACTCTTATCGCTAAGAAGGCAATGAAATAGAATTTATTAGCAGTAGTAGCATGGTGTTCATATCACACAGGTTATATATAAGCTATATATAAATTAGCAAAGTATGTGTCGGATGTTTTTCCGGGAATGGGAAGGTTGGGTATTAAAAAAATCTGTGTTTGCAAGTAAATAATAATAAATGTACGTTACCTCAAAGCATTGATAAATCGCTGAGCAATCTTCTTTAAAATATGTTGTAATCAGTTCCACTAATCCCACTGAGATGGGCAAGTTGTCTCCCGGCACATCATAAATGCACAAGGATAATATCCAAGTATCAAGTTATTCAATGAAATGAAATACAACACATGCTCAGGAAAGCATGAAAAAACCTAAATTGGTTTAAAACATGTATTATAAGACATTGTCACGAATAATACCGGTAATAAGTACCGGTCATCTTCCTATAGCCTAATGGGGATTTTTCCTTCTCGATCTTTGGCCAGGGCTGAGGGTCTATCGTTTACCACCCTGGACCTGCTGCTCAAATTATTCACGCTGGTCACACACGAAAGATCAGCCTACCACAAGTTTTATCACCACAGCTGGATAAACCACTCAATTATTTAGTTCTCACTTTTTAACAGTCCTGGGCATTGACTAGGCCTATAAACTGCAACTGACGGCAGAGGTTTCACTCTGAGGTAAAATGGAGTTGCATCTCAAATGTCGTTACTCCCTGGCTACTTATGGACAAGGCGTAGCACCAGATAAGGCAGATATACTCTCTAGCTAGGGTCACAGTTTGTTTTTTTAAATCTGTGTAGGCTACCTAATATTTTCTCATTTTGAAGACAGTCGCAGCAGCCATGCCTAGTAATCTTTTGGCAGTGGCTATTTGACCGGCGCCGGTCTTTGAATCTGAAACACTATTTGACCGGTCATGACGTCACTATACAGGCACCTTTTTCTTTTTCTCTTACAAAGTAAAAGACGAGAAGCGCGTATATAAGTTCTAAATTCGACAATTTTATTCAACTTGATCCGTGGCGCGTGCGATACTTCGCCGACTCTTATTCTAGAGGGAATGAGTTTGATACTACCCGGAAACGTTCTTTTTTTTTTGTAACCAAATTTTGACCCGAAGTGCATTTTTGTAGTCAATTTTTAATTTGAGTTGCATTACATTTACATACCATTACTCACATTTGAAAAGACATAAGAAATTGGGCTGTAGGCAACTGAAATTAAAAATTGACTACAAAAATGCACTTCGGGTCAAAATTAAGTTAAAGAAAAAGAAAAAAGAACGATTCTGAGTAGTATCGAACTCATTCCCTCTAGGATAAAAGCCAACGAAGTATCTTACGCGCAACGGATCGAGTTAAATAAAATTGTCGAACTTAGAACTTATATACGCGCTTCTCATCTTTTGGTTTAAAAGAGAAAAAGAAAAAAGTGCCTGTATAGTGACGTCATGAACGGTCAAATAGTGTTTCAGATTCAAAGACCGGCGCCGGTCAAATAGCCACTGCCTTAGAAAATTGTAGGGAAGGGGCAGAGAGAGAGAGAGAGAAAACTTTTATTTTGTCTGTTGCAACAATAGCACGGTACAATTATACACCACATGAATAGAACAGTACCATAGCTATATAAATACCACAACAGACAGGAAGCAGCAAAAGACTATATCAGTCATCGAGTCAGCTGCTTCCCTGTTCTGTGACAAATGTCAAGCATCGGTAAATTACGTTTTAGTTATTTTTCCAGTTTCCCTTTTGTTAGTTTGCCGTTCACTACGTGTTTGCGCCAACAATTAAAAATAAAATTGAAAAGAAATTAAAAAAATTACAAGTTTGCAAAGCCTCTGCAATTTTTTTGCAAAGCCAAAAAAATTGCAGAGCCTCACTGCATTGACTGACAGACCGACCTGCCTGATCTAAGTCATTGTTGTTCAGTGCATATTGCTTAACTATGTAATTTCGTAGCAGTTTAATGCAGTTAACTTACTAAAAGCATCGAAATAAATTAATTTCAATGGTACGCTATTGTTCTCATTTGTCCATGGTAAACATAAAAAAATCAGCAAAGATAGCATTTGTAGGATTAAACTTGTTACCTGTTCAGTGATACAGGTTTAACGATGCTACTTTTGCTATTGACACGCTTCCTCTGTCTATCTGAAACCTATGACTGCAACAAAACCAGCTGTAACTAAGTTACTGCACTATTCCTGCAACCATGCTTGATGCTTGCAGCCTTGCACATGCTCAGTTGTCAGACTCAGTGTTGCCAGATGCTTAGCACCAAAAAGTAAATAAAATTTCACCAGATTGCATACAACTTCACCAGATACGTAAAACACCCTAAATAAAACAATTTCGCCTAAAAATACAAATAGTTTTTAAGACATAAGACACTGCCGTCACGCATGCGCAAACCCCTGGCAATACGTTTTCTATAGGAGCGGGGATTTTTCGCTTAAAAGTTTAAAAAAATTGAAAAAAACTTTCTTGAAAAAAATTGATTGGGGGAAAATTTCACTAGATTTCACCAAAAAGTTTTCTGGTCCCCAAGTCAAAAAATTTGGCATCAAAGGCCTCTAAAATTGAATTTCACCAGAATTTTTTTAAATTTGGTATCTTATTTCCCCATCTGGCAACGCTAATCAGACTCTGCAAATTCTGAGCGGTAAGGCGGGAAATTGAGCGCGGACCAGGATAACATTCGCCAGCCCATTGGCTGACGACTGATAAGTGATAATAATTCTAGGGTTTTAGTCAGAGAGTCGAACCGTTTGACTATAAAACTCGGGTTCGGTTCGACTCTCTGGTACTTTCAGTGCATTTTTAAGGAACCAATATTACAAACAATTCAAACATTTTTGTTGGAGGCCCGTGAGTTCGGATCTCTAGCAAACTTCCCTTCCAGTCATGATTGTTTCAATTAACCCATGAACTCTATATTGCCGGCCAAGGTAGCCTATATCAGATATCAAAACAGAAAGGCATGACATAACGTAGCAGCCCACTGTTTCGAGAATGTGCCGGTGTGACCGTAAATATGTTGACCGGAAAAAAGGTTGACGTTTCGTAGAAGTGCTAAATATATTGCTGCACAGGAGTATAGTAGCCTAATCGGACTAAAATTGTTAATAAAATGTTACTGCCCATGTAGCCTACCGTACCTATAGTACAATTACTGCCAATGCAAGTTAAAAAAAAACTATAAAAAGTCTGTGAAATTTTACTATTTTTGTCAGTAAAATTGCAAAACACTTTCACAGACCAGTAAATTCACTTCCAAAAAAGAAGTGAAATCATCTACTACGAAAAGAAGTAAAATGTAAAACTGCTCAATCAGTGATTCTACTATATTTGGAGTAAAAAAACGTCTTTGTCTAGTAAATATACCACAAAATGGCCAGTAATTTCAAGTACTGTAACAAGATAGTAATATTCTACTGCTCTTTTGACAGTAAAATTACGAAATTTTTTAACAGTGTAGTTCCAAACTAAAAGAATTAGATAGTTTCGCAAAAAAAAATTATTTTTCACTGTATGAAATGTCTTGGAAAAGTTTTTTTGAAAAGCCAATTTATTTTCAATAATGTTCATTTTTAGTACGTAAAAAAACTTTCTTAGACAATTTTTAATGACGTTAGTTCCAAACTAAAAGAATTAGATAGTTTCGCAAAAAAAAATTATTTTTCACTGTATGAAATGTCTTAGAAAAATTTTTGAAATATTTTTTTTAAAGGACAATTTTTTCCAATAATGTTCACTTTTAGTACGTAAAAAAACTTTCTTAGACAATTTTTAATGACGTTAGTTCCAAACTAAAAGAATTAGATAGTTTCGCAAAAAAAAAATATTTTTTACTGTATGATATGTCTTGGAAAAGTTTTTTTAAAAAGACAATTTTTTTTCAATAATGTTCATTTTTAGTACGTAAAAAAACTTTCTTAGACAATTTTTAATGGCGTTAGTTCCAAACTAAAAGAATTAGATAGTTTCTCAAAAAATAATTATTTTTCACTGTATGAAACGTCTTGGAATTCTTTTTTTGAAAAGCCAATTTTTTTTCAATAATGTTCACTTTTAGTACGTAAAAAAACTTTCTTAGACAATTTTTAATGACGTTAGTTCCAAACTAAGAGAATTAGATAGTTTCGCTAAAAAAAATTATTTTTCACTGTATGAAATGTCTTAGAAAAATCTTTGAAACATTTTTTTGAAAAGACAATTTTTTTTCAATAATGTTTACTTTTAGTACGTAAAAAAACTTTCTTAGACAATTTTTAATGACGTTAGTTCCAAACTAAAAGAATTAGATAGTTTCGCAAAAAAAAAATTAATTTTCACTGTATGAAATGTCTTAGAAAGATTTTTGAAAAATGACAATTTTTTTTCAATGATGTTCACTTTTAGTACGTAAAAAAACTTTCTTAGACAATTTTTAATGCCGTTAGTTCCAAACTAAAAGAATTAGATAGTTTTGCAAAGAAAAATTATTTTTCACTGTATGAAATGTCTTAGAAAAATTTTTGAAAAATTTTTTTGAAAAGACAATTTTTTTTCAATAATGTTCACTTTTAGTACGTAAAAAAACTTTCTTAGACAATTTTTAATGCCGTTAGTTCCAAACTAAAAGAATTAGATAGTTTCGCAAAAAAAAACTAATTTTCACTGTATGAAATGTCTTATAAAAATTTTTGAAAAATTTTTTTGAAAAGACAATTTTTTTTCAATGATGTTCACTTTTAGTACGTAAAAAAACTTTCTTAGACAATTTTTAATGCCGTTAGTTCCAAACTAAAAGAATTAGATAGTTTCCCAAAAAAAAATTATTTTTCACTGTATGAAATGTCTTGGAAAAAATTTTTTAAAAAGCCAATTTTTTTTCAATAATGTTCATTTTTAGTACGTAAAAAAACTTTCTTAGACAATTTTTAATGACGTTAGTTCCAAACTAAAAGAATTAGATAGTTTCCCAAAAAAAAAATATTTTTCACTGTATGAAATGTCTTGGAAAAAATTTTTTAAAAAGCCAATTTTTTTTCAATAATGTTCATTTTTAGTACGTAAAAAAACTTTCTTAGACAATTTTTAATGACTTTAGTTCCAAACTAAAAGAATTAGAGAGTTTGGCAAAAAAAAATTATTTTTCACTGTATGGAAATGTCTTAGAAAGATTTTTGAAAAGTTTTTTTGAAAAGACAATTTTTTTCAATAATGTTCACTTTTAGTACGTAAAAAAGCATTCTTAGACAATTTTTAATGACGTTAGTTCCAAACTAAAAGAATTAGATAGTTTCGCAAAAAAAAATTATTTTTCACTGTATGAAATGTCTTGGAATAATTTTTTTGAAAAGACAATTTTTTTCAATAATGTTCACTTTTAGTACGTAAAAAAACTTTCTTAGACAATTTTTAATGACGTTAGTTCCAAACTAAAAGAATTAGATAGTTTCGCAAAAAAAAATTATTTTTCACTGTATGAAATGTCTTAAAAAAATTTTTGAAAAATTTTTTTGAAAAGACAACTTTTTTTCTATAATATTCATTTTTAGTACGTAAAAAAACTTTTTTAGACAATTTTTAATGACGTTAGTTCCAAACTAAAAGAATTAGATAGTTTCGCAAAAAAAAATTTTTTTTCACTGTATGAAATGTCTTAGAAAAATTTTTGAAATATTTTTTTTAAAGGACAATTTTTTCCAATAATGTTCACTTTTAGTACGTAAAAAAACTTTCTTAGACAATTTTTAATGACGTTAGTTCCAAACTAAAAGAATTAGATAGTTTCGCAAAAAAAAATTATTTTTTACTGTATGATATGTCTTGGAAAAATTTTTTTAAAAAGACAATTTTTTTTCAATAATGTTCATTTTTAGTACGTAAAAAAACTTTCTTAGACAATTTTTAATGACGTTAGTTCCAAACTAAAAGAATTAGATAGTTTCTCAAAAAATAATTATTTTTCACTGTATGAAACGTCTTGGAATACTTTTTTTGAAAAGCCAATTTTTTTTCAATAATGTTCACTTTTAGTACGTAAAAAAACTTTCTTAGACAATTTTTAATGACGTTAGTTCCAAACTAAAAGAATTAGATAGTTTCGCTAAAAAAAATTATTTTTCACTGTATGAAATGTCTTAGAAAAATCTTTGAAACATTTTTTTGAAAAGACAATTTTTTTTCAATAATGTTTACTTTTAGTACGTAAAAAAACTTTCTTAGACAATTTTTAATGACGTTAGTTCCAAACTAAAAGAATTAGATAGTTTCGCAAAAAAAAATTAATTTTCACTGTATGAAATGTCTTAGAAAGATTTTTGAAAAATGACAATTTTTTTTCAATGATGTTCACTTTTAGTACGTAAAAAAACTTTCTTAGACAATTTTTAATGCCGTTAGTTCCAAACTAAAAGAATTAGATAGTTTTGCAAAAAAAAATTATTTTTCACTGTATGAAATGTCTTAGAAAAATTTTTGAAAAATTTTTTTGAAAAGACAATTTTTTTTCAATAATGTTCACTTTTAGTACGTAAAAAAACTTTCTTAGACAATTTTTAATGCCGTTAGTTCCAAACTAAAAGAATTAGATAGTTTCGCAAAAAAAAACTAATTTTCACTGTATGAAATGTCTTATAAAAATTTTTGAAAAATTTTTTTGAAAAGACAATTTTTTTTCAATGATGTTCACTTTTAGTACGTAAAAAAACTTTCTTAGACAATTTTTAATGACGTTAGTTCCAAACTAAAAGAATTAGATAGTTTCGCAAAAAAAAATTATTTTTCACTGTATGAAATGTCTTGGAATAATTTTTTTGATAAGACAATTTTTTTCAATAATGTTCACTTTTAGTACGTAAAAAAACTTTCTTAGACAATTTTTAATGCCGTTAGTTTCAAACTAAAAGAATTAGATAGTTTCGCAAAAAAAAATTATTTTTCACTGTATGAAATGTCTTGGAAAAAATTTTTTAAAAAGACAATTTTTTTTCAATAATGTTCATTTTTAGTACGTAAAAAAACTTTCTTAGACAATTTTTAATGACGTTACACTGTTAAAAAATTTTACTGTCCTTTGGACAGGCAGCAAAATAACTTCCTAAGTAGTAATTTTATTTACTGTAATGGAAGTATTTTTACTTCCGTTGACAGTCATATTTTTACTGTTTCTGATCAGTAAAATTACTGCTCTGGATAGTCATTTTTTAAATGTTTCTGATCAGTAAAATTACTGCTCTGGATAGTCATTTTTTAAATGTTTCTGATCAGTAGAATTACTGCTCTGGATAGTCATTTTTTAAATGTTTCTGATCAGTAAAATTACTGCTCTGGACAGGCAGCAAAATAACTTCCCGAATAGTTTTTGTGACAAACGGCATTATGAGAGTAAAATGACTTTCTCTACAAGTAAATATTACACACGTGCATTTGCAGATATAAATTTATTGTGTACAGCAGACCTCACTGGCGACAATCTTTCACAATATATTTCTCAAGATGTTACAAGTGTAGCTTTTTGTTTGATGTTTCACGAACACGTGGATTCGCTTTTTTAACTGCAGAGTTCAGCCGAGGCTATATTTCGGCGAAGCATGAAGCAGCAGCAACTTAACAGTGAATTTCTTGACTTGCTTCAATCTTCATAACAAACATCCCTGCCGAAGCATGACCTCGTTGCACAGTCGGAGTACTTTAGGGTGCACATCCCACTTTTTCTTGTCATGACGGATGACCCCAATGCGAGCGAAGTATCTGAGGAAACAACACAAGTTATATCAGTGGATCTTTTCAAATTTGACCGTGATATTTAGCAATGTTTGTAACTACACCACAATACCATCGTGTGGTGAAACCTTCAAATTGATCAGAATGCGTTGTCACTTCCACAAACCTTAGAATAATCGTCATCCTCTGGAGTTGTGGCTTGGAACTTGCGTACATAACTAGTATTAACAGTTTAACACCTCTAATAATCAGTCTGGATGGCCGAGTGGTCTAAGACGCAATCCCTCCGGTAATGGGTGCAGTTCTTACTAGCTGCAGTACAGAGACACTGTCAAGAACTTCGTGGATTTGAATCCCACTCCAGACCAGCTTGTCACTGGTATGAATGACTTTGTGAAGGAGGGAGTTCCATTATTGTTTTCCTTAGCTCATACATAAACAATTAAACACATTACAGGTTTACATACCTCTGTATAAACTCCAGACTTGCAGCTGCACTATCTGGATATGACATTGCAAAGACGTAATATGAGCAGAAGAAGTAAGCCAGCGCTACAAAAAAACAGCTTGGTTTCCATTGCAAGGTTGCCTTTGATGAATACGAGAAACTTCACTGCACTGGCAAGAGTGGGCCCTGCAGATGCAATGAGGCACAAATAAAACTACGACCACTGAAATTAGTGCATATTTACATTTACCAACTTCATATTTAGGTGAACAATTCAAAAGTTCACTTGTACATCAGTCAAAATTGTACAAACGCTCATTCACAACTTACCAAAACACACAATTATTGGATGCTGGTAAACGAGTTTCTTCAAACTGGAAGATAGCTGAATCCTACAAATTGAATTCAACATTTTTAAGATATTGAAAATAATACAAACATTGTCAAACATTCATATAGCCGCACTCTTATCGCTAAGAAGGCAATGAAATAGAATTTATTAGCAGTAGTAGCATGGTGTTCATATCACACAGGTTATATATAAGCTATATATAAATTAGCAAAGTATGTGTCGGATGTTTTTCCGGGAATGGGAAGGTTGGGTATTAAAAAAATCTGTGTTTGCAAGTAAATAATAATAAATGTACGTTACCTCAAAGCATTGATAAATCGCTGAGCAATCTTCTTTAAAATATGTTGTAATCAGTTCCACTAATCCCACTGAGATGGGCAAGTTGTCTCCCGGCACATCATAAATGCACAAGGATAATATCCAAGTATCAAGTTATTCAATGAAATGAAATACAACACATGCTCAGGAAAGCATGAAAAAACCTAAATTGGTTTAAAACATGTATTATAAGACATTGTCACGAATAATACCGGTAATAAGTACCGGTCATCTTCCTATAGCCTAATGGGGATTTTTCCTTCTCGATCTTTGGCCAGGGCTGAGGGTCTATCGTTTACCACCCTGGACCTGCTGCTCAAATTATTCACGCTGGTCACACACGAAAGATCAGCCTACCACAAGTTTTATCACCACAGCTGGATAAACCACTCAATTATTTAGTTCTCACTTTTTAACAGTCCTGGGCATTGACTAGGCCTATAAACTGCAACTGACGGCAGAGGTTTCACTCTGAGGTAAAATGGAGTTGCATCTCAAATGTCGTTACTCCCTGGCTACTTATGGACAAGGCGTAGCACCAGATAAGGCAGATATACTCTCTAGCTAGGGTCACAGTTTGTTTTTTTAAATCTGTGTAGGCTACCTAATATTTTCTCATTTTGAAGACAGTCGCAGCAGCCATGCCTAGTAATCTTTTGGCAGTGGCTATTTGACCGGCGCCGGTCTTTGAATCTGAAACACTATTTGACCGGTCATGACGTCACTATACAGGCACCTTTTTCTTTTTCTCTTACAAAGTAAAAGACGAGAAGCGCGTATATAAGTTCTAAATTCGACAATTTTATTCAACTTGATCCGTGGCGCGTGCGATACTTCGCCGACTCTTATTCTAGAGGGAATGAGTTTGATACTACCCGGAAACGTTCTTTTTTTTTTGTAACCAAATTTTGACCCGAAGTGCATTTTTGTAGTCAATTTTTAATTTGAGTTGCATTACATTTACATACCATTACTCACATTTGAAAAGACATAAGAAATTGGGCTGTAGGCAACTGAAATTAAAAATTGACTACAAAAATGCACTTCGGGTCAAAATTAAGTTAAAGAAAAAGAAAAAAGAACGATTCTGAGTAGTATCGAACTCATTCCCTCTAGGATAAAAGCCAACGAAGTATCTTACGCGCAACGGATCGAGTTAAATAAAATTGTCGAACTTAGAACTTATATACGCGCTTCTCATCTTTTGGTTTAAAAGAGAAAAAGAAAAAAGTGCCTGTATAGTGACGTCATGAACGGTCAAATAGTGTTTCAGATTCAAAGACCGGCGCCGGTCAAATAGCCACTGCCTTAGAAAATTGTAGGGAAGGGGCAGAGAGAGAGAGAGAGAAAACTTTTATTTTGTCTGTTGCAACAATAGCACGGTACAATTATACACCACATGAATAGAACAGTACCATAGCTATATAAATACCACAACAGACAGGAAGCAGCAAAAGACTATATCAGTCATCGAGTCAGCTGCTTCCCTGTTCTGTGACAAATGTCAAGCATCGGTAAATTACGTTTTAGTTATTTTTCCAGTTTCCCTTTTGTTAGTTTGCCGTTCACTACGTGTTTGCGCCAACAATTAAAAATAAAATTGAAAAGAAATTAAAAAAATTACAAGTTTGCAAAGCCTCTGCAATTTTTTTGCAAAGCCAAAAAAATTGCAGAGCCTCACTGCATTGACTGACAGACCGACCTGCCTGATCTAAGTCATTGTTGTTCAGTGCATATTGCTTAACTATGTAATTTCGTAGCAGTTTAATGCAGTTAACTTACTAAAAGCATCGAAATAAATTAATTTCAATGGTACGCTATTGTTCTCATTTGTCCATGGTAAACATAAAAAAATCAGCAAAGATAGCATTTGTAGGATTAAACTTGTTACCTGTTCAGTGATACAGGTTTAACGATGCTACTTTTGCTATTGACACGCTTCCTCTGTCTATCTGAAACCTATGACTGCAACAAAACCAGCTGTAACTAAGTTACTGCACTATTCCTGCAACCATGCTTGATGCTTGCAGCCTTGCACATGCTCAGTTGTCAGACTCAGTGTTGCCAGATGCTTAGCACCAAAAAGTAAATAAAATTTCACCAGATTGCATACAACTTCACCAGATACGTAAAACACCCTAAATAAAACAATTTCGCCTAAAAATACAAATAGTTTTTAAGACATAAGACACTGCCGTCACGCATGCGCAAACCCCTGGCAATACGTTTTCTATAGGAGCGGGGATTTTTCGCTTAAAAGTTTAAAAAAATTGAAAAAAACTTTCTTGAAAAAAATTGATTGGGGGAAAATTTCACTAGATTTCACCAAAAAGTTTTCTGGTCCCCAAGTCAAAAAATTTGGCATCAAAGGCCTCTAAAATTGAATTTCACCAGAATTTTTTTAAATTTGGTATCTTATTTCCCCATCTGGCAACGCTAATCAGACTCTGCAAATTCTGAGCGGTAAGGCGGGAAATTGAGCGCGGACCAGGATAACATTCGCCAGCCCATTGGCTGACGACTGATAAGTGATAATAATTCTAGGGTTTTAGTCAGAGAGTCGAACCGTTTGACTATAAAACTCGGGTTCGGTTCGACTCTCTGGTACTTTCAGTGCATTTTTAAGGAACCAATATTACAAACAATTCAAACATTTTTGTTGGAGGCCCGTGAGTTCGGATCTCTAGCAAACTTCCCTTCCAGTCATGATTGTTTCAATTAACCCATGAACTCTATATTGCCGGCCAAGGTAGCCTATATCAGATATCAAAACAGAAAGGCATGACATAACGTAGCAGCCCACTGTTTCGAGAATGTGCCGGTGTGACCGTAAATATGTTGACCGGAAAAAAGGTTGACGTTTCGTAGAAGTGCTAAATATATTGCTGCACAGGAGTATAGTAGCCTAATCGGACTAAAATTGTTAATAAAATGTTACTGCCCATGTAGCCTACCGTACCTATAGTACAATTACTGCCAATGCAAGTTAAAAAAAAACTATAAAAAGTCTGTGAAATTTTACTATTTTTGTCAGTAAAATTGCAAAACACTTTCACAGACCAGTAAATTCACTTCCAAAAAAGAAGTGAAATCATCTACTACGAAAAGAAGTAAAATGTAAAACTGCTCAATCAGTGATTCTACTATATTTGGAGTAAAAAAACGTCTTTGTCTAGTAAATATACCACAAAATGGCCAGTAATTTCAAGTACTGTAACAAGATAGTAATATTCTACTGCTCTTTTGACAGTAAAATTACGAAATTTTTTAACAGTGTAGTTCCAAACTAAAAGAATTAGATAGTTTCGCAAAAAAAAATTATTTTTCACTGTATGAAATGTCTTGGAAAAGTTTTTTTGAAAAGCCAATTTATTTTCAATAATGTTCATTTTTAGTACGTAAAAAAACTTTCTTAGACAATTTTTAATGACGTTAGTTCCAAACTAAAAGAATTAGATAGTTTCGCAAAAAAAAATTATTTTTCACTGTATGAAATGTCTTAGAAAAATTTTTGAAATATTTTTTTTAAAGGACAATTTTTTCCAATAATGTTCACTTTTAGTACGTAAAAAAACTTTCTTAGACAATTTTTAATGACGTTAGTTCCAAACTAAAAGAATTAGATAGTTTCGCAAAAAAAAAATATTTTTTACTGTATGATATGTCTTGGAAAAGTTTTTTTAAAAAGACAATTTTTTTTCAATAATGTTCATTTTTAGTACGTAAAAAAACTTTCTTAGACAATTTTTAATGGCGTTAGTTCCAAACTAAAAGAATTAGATAGTTTCTCAAAAAATAATTATTTTTCACTGTATGAAACGTCTTGGAATTCTTTTTTTGAAAAGCCAATTTTTTTTCAATAATGTTCACTTTTAGTACGTAAAAAAACTTTCTTAGACAATTTTTAATGACGTTAGTTCCAAACTAAGAGAATTAGATAGTTTCGCTAAAAAAAATTATTTTTCACTGTATGAAATGTCTTAGAAAAATCTTTGAAACATTTTTTTGAAAAGACAATTTTTTTTCAATAATGTTTACTTTTAGTACGTAAAAAAACTTTCTTAGACAATTTTTAATGACGTTAGTTCCAAACTAAAAGAATTAGATAGTTTCGCAAAAAAAAAATTAATTTTCACTGTATGAAATGTCTTAGAAAGATTTTTGAAAAATGACAATTTTTTTTCAATGATGTTCACTTTTAGTACGTAAAAAAACTTTCTTAGACAATTTTTAATGCCGTTAGTTCCAAACTAAAAGAATTAGATAGTTTTGCAAAGAAAAATTATTTTTCACTGTATGAAATGTCTTAGAAAAATTTTTGAAAAATTTTTTTGAAAAGACAATTTTTTTTCAATAATGTTCACTTTTAGTACGTAAAAAAACTTTCTTAGACAATTTTTAATGCCGTTAGTTCCAAACTAAAAGAATTAGATAGTTTCGCAAAAAAAAACTAATTTTCACTGTATGAAATGTCTTATAAAAATTTTTGAAAAATTTTTTTGAAAAGACAATTTTTTTTCAATGATGTTCACTTTTAGTACGTAAAAAAACTTTCTTAGACAATTTTTAATGCCGTTAGTTCCAAACTAAAAGAATTAGATAGTTTCCCAAAAAAAAATTATTTTTCACTGTATGAAATGTCTTGGAAAAAATTTTTTAAAAAGCCAATTTTTTTTCAATAATGTTCATTTTTAGTACGTAAAAAAACTTTCTTAGACAATTTTTAATGACGTTAGTTCCAAACTAAAAGAATTAGAGAGTTTGGCAAAAAAAAATTATTTTTCACTGTATGAAATGTCTTAGAAAGATTTTTGAAAAGTTTTTTTGAAAAGACAATTTTTTTCAATAATGTTCACTTTTAGTACGTAAAAAAACATTCTTAGACAATTTTTAATGACGTTAGTTCCAAACTAAAAGAATTAGATAGTTTCCCAAAAAAAAACTATTTTTCACTGTATGAAATGTCTTGGAAAAAATTTTTTGAAAAGCCAATTTTTTTTCAATAATGTTCATTTTTAGTACGTAAAAAAACTTTCTTAGACAATTTTTAATGACGTTAGTTCCAAACTAAAAGAATTAGATAGTTTCGCAAAAAAAAATTATTTTTTACTGTATGATATGTCTTGGAAAAATTTTTTTGAAAAGACAATTTTTTTTCAATAATGTTCATTTTTAGTACGTAAAAAAACTTTCTTAGACAATTTTTAATGACGTTAGTTCCAAACTAAAAGAATTAGATAGTTTCGCAAAAAAAAATTATTTTTCACTGTATGAAATGTCTTAGAAAAATTTTTGAAAAATTTTTTTAAAAAGACAATTTTTTTTCTATAATATTCATTTTTAGTACGTAAAAAAACTTTCTTAGACAATTTTTAATGACGTTAGTTCCAAACTAAAAGAAATAGATAGTTTCGCAAAAAAAAATTAATTTTCACTGTATGAAATGTCTTGGAAAAATTTTTTAAAAAGCCAATTTTTTTTCAATAATGTTCCTTTTTAGTACGTAAAAAAACTTTCTTAGACAATTTTTAATGTCGTTAGTTCCAAACTAAAAGAATTAGATAGTTTCGCAAAAAAAAAAATAATTTTCACTGTATGAAATGTCTTAGAAGGATTTTTGAACAAATTTTTTTAAAAGACAATTTTTTTTCAATAATGTTCACTTTTAGTACGTAAAAAAACTTTCTTAGACAATTTTTAATGACGTTAGTTCCAAACTAAAAGAATTAGATAGTTTCGCAAAAAAAAATTATTTTTCACTGTATGAAATGTCTTGGAAAAATTTTTTGAAAAGACAATTTTTTTTCAATAATGTTCATTTCTAGTACGTAAAAAAACTTTCTTAGACAATTTTTAATGACGATAGTTCCAAACTAAAAGAATTAGACAGTTTCTCAAAAAATAATTATTTTTCACTATATGAAATGTCTTGGAATACTTTTTTTGAAAAGCCAATTTTTTTTCAATAATGTTCACTTTTAGTACGTAAAAAAACTTTCTTAGACAATTTTTAATGACGTTAGTTCCAAACTAAAAGAATTAGATAGTTTCGCAAAAAAAAATTATTTTTCACTGTATGAAATGTCTTAGAAAAATCTTTGAAACATTTTTTTGAAAAGACAATTTTTTTTCAATAATGTTCACTTTTAGTACGTAAAAAAACTTTCTTAGACAATTTTTAATGACGTTAGATCCAAACTAAAAGAATTAGATAGTTTCGCAAAAAAAAATTATTTTTCACTGTATGAAATGTCTTAGAAAAATTTTTGAAAAATTTTTTTTAAAGGACAATTTTTTTTCAATATTGTTCACTTTTAGTACGTAAAAAAACTTTCTTAGACAATTTTTAATGACGTTAGTTCCAAACTAAAGGAATTAGATAGTTTCGCTAAAAAAAATTATTTTTCACTGTATGAAATGTCTTGAAAAAATTTTTTTGAAAAGACAATTTTTTTTCAATAATGTTCACTTTTAGTACGTAAAAAAACTTTCTTAGACAATTTTTAATGACGTTAATTCCAAACTAAAAGAATTAGATAGTTTCGCAAAAAAAATTATTTTTCACTGTATGAAATGTCTTAGAAAAATTTTTGAATAAATTTTTTGAAAAGACAATTTATTTTCAATAATGTTCACTTTTAGTACGTAAAAAAGCATTCTTAGACAATTTTTAATGACGTTAGTTCCAAACTAAACGAATTAGATAGTTTTGCAAAAAAAAAATTTTTTTTTCATTGTATGAAATGTCTTAGAAAAATTTTTGAATTAATTTTTTGAAAAGACAATTTTTTTTCAATAATGTTCATTTTTAGTACGTAAAAAAACTTTCTTAGACAATTTTTAATGACATTAGTTCCAAACTAAAAGAATTAGATAGTTTCGCAAAAAAAAATTATTTTTCACTGTATGAAATGTCTTGGAAAAATTTTTTGAAAAAACAATTGTTTTTCAATAATGTTCATTTTTAGTACGTAAAAAACTTTCTTAGACAATTTTTAATGACGTTAGTTCCAAACTAAAAGAATTAGATAGTTTCGCAAAAAAAAATTATTTTTCACTGTATGAAATGTCTTAGAAAAATTTTTGAAATATTTTTTTTAAAGGACAATTTTTTTCAATAATGTTCACTTTTAGTACGTAAAAAAACTTTCTTATACAATTTTTAATGACGTTAGTTCCAAACTAAAAGAATTAGATAGTTTCGCAAAAAAAAATTATTTTTTACCGTATGAAATGTCTTGGAAAACTTTTTTGAAAAAACAATTTTTTTTCAATAATGTTCATTTTTAGTACGTAAAAAAACTTCTTTACACAATTTTTAACGACGTTAGTTCCAAACTAAAAGAATTAGATAGTTTCGCAAAAAAAAATTATTTTTCACTGTATGAAATGTCTTGGAATAATTTTTTTGAAAAGACAATTTTTTACAATAATGTTCACTTTTAGTACGTAAAAAAACTTTCTTAGACAATTTTTAATGACGTTAGTTCCAAACTAAAAGAATTAGATAGTTTGGCAAAAAAAAATTATTTTACACTGTATGAAATGTCTTAGAAAAATTTTTGAAAAATTTTTTTGAAAAGACAATTTTTTTTCAATAATGTTCACTTTTAGTACGTAAAAAAACTTTCTTAGACAATTTTTAATGCCGTTAGTTCCAAACTAAAAGAATTAGATAGTTTCGCAAAAAAAAATTATTTTTCACTGTATGAAATGTCTTGGAAAAAATTTTTTAAAAAGACAATTTTTTTCCAATAATGTTCATTTTTAGTACGTAAAAAAACTTTCTTAGACAATTTTTAATGACGTTAGTTCCAAACTAAAAGAATTAGATAGTTTCGCAAAAAAAAATTATTTTTCACTGTATGAAATGTCTTGGAAAAATTTTTTTGAAAAGCCAATTTATTTTCAATAATGTTCATTTTTAGTACGTAAAAAAACTTTCTTAGACAATTTTTAATGACGTTAGTTCCAAACTAAAAGAATTAGATAGTTTCGCAAAAAAAAATTATTTTTCACTGTATGAAATGTCTTAGAAAAATTTTTGAAAAATTTTTTTGAAAAGACAATTTTTTTTCTATAATATTCATTTTTAGTACGTAAAAAAACTTTTTTAGACAATTTTTAATGACGTTAGTTCCAAACTAAAAGAATTAGATAGTTTCGCAAAAAAAAATTATTTTTCACTGTATGAAATGTCTTAGAAAAATTTTTGAAAAATTTTTTTGAATAGACAATTTTTTTTCAATAATGTTCACTTTTAGTACGTAAAAAAATATTCTTAGACAATTTTTAATGACGTTAGTTCCAAACTAAAAGAATTAGATAGTTTCGCAAAAAAAAATTATTTTTTACTGTATGATATGTCTTGGAAAAATTTTTTTAAAAAGACAATTTTTTTTCAATAATGTTCATTTTTAGTACGTAAAAAAACTTTCTTAGACAATTTTTAATGACGTTAGTTCCAAACTAAAAGAATTAGATAGTTTCTCAAAAAATAATTATTTTTCACTGTATGAAACGTCTTGGAATACTTTTTTTGAAAAGCCAATTTTTTTTCAATAATGTTCACTTTTAGTACGTAAAAAAACTTTCTTAGACAATTTTTAATGACGTTAGTTCCAAACTAAAAGAATTAGATAGTTTCGCAAAAAAAAATTATTTTTCACTGTATGAAATGTTTTAGAAAAATTTTTGAATAAATTTTTTTTAAAGGACAATTTTTTTTCAATAATGTTCACTTTTAGTACGTAAAAAAACTTTCTTAGACAATTTTTAATGACGTTAGTTCCAAACTAAAAGAATTAGATAGTTTCGCAAAAAAAAATTATTTTTCACTGTATGAAATGTCTTGAAAAAATTTTTTTGAAAAGACAATTTTTTTTCAATAATGTTCACTTTTAGTACGTAAAAAAACTTTCTTAGACAATTTTTAATGACGTTATCTCCAAACTAAAAGAATTAGATAGTTTCGCAAAAAAAAATTATTTTTCACTGTATGAAATGTCTTAGAAAAATCTTTGAAACATTTTTTTGAAAAGACAATTTTTTTTCAATAATGTTTACTTTTAGTACGTAAAAAAACTTTCTTAGACAATTTTTAATGACGTTAGTTCCAAACTAAAAGAATTAGATAGTTTCGCAAAAAAAAATTAATTTTCACTGTATGAAATGTCTTAGAAAGATTTTTGAAAAATGACAATTTTTTTTCAATGATGTTCACTTTTAGTACGTAAAAAAACTTTCTTAGACAATTTTTAATGCCGTTAGTTCCAAACTAAAAGAATTAGATAGTTTTGCAAAGAAAAATTATTTTTCACTGTATGAAATGTCTTAGAAAAATTTTTGAAAATTTTTTTTGAAAAGACAATTTTTTTTCAATAATGTTCACTTTTAGTACGTAAAAAAACTTTCTTAGACAATTTTTAATGCCGTTAGTTCCAAACTAAAAGAATTAGATAGTTTCGCAAAAAAAAACTAATTTTCACTGTATGAAATGTCTTATAAAAATTTTTGAAAAATTTTTTTGAAAAGACAATTTTTTTTCAATGATGTTCACTTTTAGTACGTAAAAAAACTTTCTTAGACAATTTTTAATGCCGTTAGTTCCAAACTAAAAGAATTAGATAGTTTCCCAAAAAAAAATTATTTTTCACTGTATGAAATGTCTTGGAAAAAATTTTTTAAAAAGCCAATTTTTTTTCAATAATGTTCATTTTTAGTACGTAAAAAAACTTTCTTAGACAATTTTTAATGACGTTAGTTCCAAACTAAAAGAATTAGAGAGTTTGGCAAAAAAAATTATTTTTCACTGTATGAAATGTCTTAGAAAGATTTTTGAAAAGTTTTTTTGAAAAGACAATTTTTTTCAATAATGTTCACTTTTATTACGTAAAAAAACATTCTTAGACAATTTTTAATGACGTTAGTTCCAAACTAAAAGAATTAGATAGTTTCCCAAAAAAAAACTATTTTTCACTGTATGAAATGTTTTGGAAAAAATTTTTTGAAAAGCCAATTTTTTTTCAATAATGTTCATTTTTAGTACGTAAAAAAACTTTCTTAGACAATTTTTAATGACGTTAGTTCCAAACTAAAAGAATTAGATAGTTTCGCAAAAAAAAATTATTTTTTACTGTATGATATGTCTTGGAAAAATTTTTTTGAAAAGACAATTTTTTTTCAATAATGTTCATTTTTAGTACGTAAAAAAACTTTCTTAGACAATTTTTAATGACGTTAGTTCCAAACTAAAAGAATTAGATAGTTTCGCAAAAAAAAATTATTTTTCACTGTATGAAATGTCTTAGAAAAATTTTTGAAAAATTTTTTTAAAAAGACAATTTTTTTTCTATAATATTCATTTTTAGTACGTAAAAAAACTTTCTTAGACAATTTTTAATGACGTTAGTTCCAAACTAAAAGAAATAGATAGTTTCGCAAAAAAAAATTAATTTTCACTGTATGAAATGTCTTGGAAAAATTTTTTAAAAAGCCAATTTTTTTTCAATAATGTTCCTTTTTAGTACGTAAAAAAACTTTCTTAGACAATTTTTAATGTCGTTAGTTCCAAACTAAAAGAATTAGATAGTTTCGCAAAAAAAAAAATAATTTTCACTGTATGAAATGTCTTAGAAGGATTTTTGAACAAATTTTTTTAAAAGACAATTTTTTTTCAATAATGTTCACTTTTAGTACGTAAAAAAACTTTCTTAGACAATTTTTAATGACGTTAGTTCCAAACTAAAAGAATTAGATAGTTTCGCAAAAAAAAATTATTTTTCACTGTATGAAATGTCTTGGAAAAATTTTTTGAAAAGACAATTTTTTTTCAATAATGTTCATTTCTAGTACGTAAAAAAACTTTCTTAGACAATTTTTAATGACGATAGTTCCAAACTAAAAGAATTAGACAGTTTCTCAAAAAATAATTATTTTTCACTATATGAAATGTCTTGGAATACTTTTTTTGAAAAGCCAATTTTTTTTCAATAATGTTCACTTTTAGTACGTAAAAAAACTTTCTTAGACAATTTTTAATGACGTTAGTTCCAAACTAAAAGAATTAGATAGTTTCGCAAAAAAAAATTATTTTTCACTGTATGAAATGTCTTAGAAAAATCTTTGAAACATTTTTTTGAAAAGACAATTTTTTTTCAATAATGTTCACTTTTAGTACGTAAAAAAACTTTCTTAGACAATTTTTAATGACGTTAGATCCAAACTAAAAGAATTAGATAGTTTCGCAAAAAAAAATTATTTTTCACTGTATGAAATGTCTTAGAAAAATTTTTGAAAAATTTTTTTTAAAGGACAATTTTTTTTCAATAATGTTCACTTTTAGTACGTAAAAAAACTTTCTTAGACAATTTTTAATGACGTTAGTTCCAAACTAAAGGAATTAGATAGTTTCGCTAAAAAAAATTATTTTTCACTGTATGAAATGTCTTGAAAAAATTTTTTTGAAAAGACAATTTTTTTTCAATAATGTTCACTTTTAGTACGTAAAAAAACTTTCTTAGACAATTTTTAATGACGTTAATTCCAAACTAAAAGAATTAGATAGTTTCGCAAAAAAAATTATTTTTCACTGTATGAAATGTCTTAGAAAAATTTTTGAATAAATTTTTTGAAAAGACAATTTATTTTCAATAATGTTCACTTTTAGTACGTAAAAAAGCATTCTTAGACAATTTTTAATGACGTTAGTTCCAAACTAAACGAATTAGATAGTTTTGCAAAAAAAAAATTATTTTTCATTGTATGAAATGTCTTAGAAAAATTTTTGAATTAATTTTTTGAAAAGACAATTTTTTTTCAATAATGTTAATTTTTAGTACGTAAAAAAACTTTCTTAGACAATTTTTAATGACATTAGTTCCAAACTAAAAGAATTAGATAGTTTCGCAAAAAAAAATTATTTTTCACTGTATGAAATGTCTTGGAAAAATTTTTTGAAAAAACAATTGTTTTTCAATAATGTTCATTGTTAGTACGTAAAAAACTTTCTTAGACAATTTTTAATGACGTTAGTTCCAAACTAAAAGAATTAGATAGTTTCGCAAAAAAAAATTATTTTTCACTGTATGAAATGTCTTAGAAAAATTTTTGAAATATTTTTTTTAAAGGACAATTTTTTTCAATAATGTTCACTTTTAGTACGTAAAAAAACTTTCTTATACAATTTTTAATGACGTTAGTTCCAAACTAAAAGAATTAGATAGTTTCGCAAAAAAAAATTATTTTTTACCGTATGAAATGTCTTGGAAAACTTTTTTGAAAAAACAATTTTTTTTCAATAATGTTCATTTTTAGTACGTAAAAAAACTTTTTTACACAATTTTTAACGACGTTAGTTCCAAACTAAAAGAATTAGATAGTTTCGCAAAAAAAAATTATTTTTCACTGTATGAAATGTCTTGGAATAATTTTTTTGAAAAGACAATTTTTTACAATAATGTTCACTTTTAGTACGTAAAAAAACTTTCTTAGACAATTTTTAATGACGTTAGTTCCAAACTAAAAGAATTAGATAGTTTGGCAAAAAAAAATTATTTTACACTGTATGAAATGTCTTAGAAAAATTTTTGAAAAATTTTTTTGAAAAGACAATTTTTTTTCAATAATGTTCACTTTTAGTACGTAAAAAAACTTTCTTAGACAATTTTTAATGCCGTTAGTTCCAAACTAAAAGAATTAGATAGTTTCGCAAAAAAAAATTATTTTTCACTGTATGAAATGTCTTGGAAAAAATTTTTTAAAAAGACAATTTTTTTTCAATAATGTTCATTTTTAGTACGTAAAAAAACTTTCTTAGACAATTTTTAATGACGTTAGTTCCAAACTAAAAGAATTAGATAGTTTCGCAAAAAAAAATTATTTTTCACTGTATGAAATGTCTTGGAAAAATTTTTTTGAAAAGCCAATTTATTTTCAATAATGTTCATTTTTAGTACGTAAAAAAACTTTCTTAGACAATTTTTAATGACGTTAGTTCCAAACTAAAAGAATTAGATAGTTTCGCAAAAAAAAATTATTTTTCACTGTATGAAATGTCTTAGAAAAATTTTTGAAAAATTTTTTTGAAAAGACAATTTTTTTTCTATAATATTCATTTTTAGTACGTAAAAAAACTTTTTTAGACAATTTTTAATGACGTTAGTTCCAAACTAAAAGAATTAGATAGTTTCGCAAAAAAAAATTATTTTTCACTGTATGAAATGTCTTAGAAAAATTTTTGAAAAATTTTTTTGAATAGACAATTTTTTTTCAATAATGTTCACTTTTAGTACGTAAAAAAATATTCTTAGACAATTTTTAATGACGTTAGTTCCAAACTAAAAGAATTAGATAGTTTCGCAAAAAAAAATTATTTTTCACTGTATGAAATGTCTTAGAAAAATTTTTGAAAAATTTTTTTTAAAGGACAATTTTTTTTCAATAATGTTCACTTTTAGTACGTAAAAAAACTTTCTTAGACAATTTTTAATGACGTTAGTTCCAAACTAAAAGAATTAGATAGTTTCGCTAAAAAAAATCATTTTTCACTGTATGAAATGTCTTGAAAAAATTTTTTAAAAAGCCAATTTTTTTTCAATAATGTTCATTTTTAGTACGTAAAAAAACTTTCTTAGACAATTTTTAATGACGTTAGTTCCAAACTAAAAGAATTAGAGAGTTTGGCAAAAAAAAATTATTTTTCACTGTATGGAAATGTCTTAGAAAGATTTTTGAAAAGTTTTTTTGAAAAGACAATTTTTTTCAATAATGTTCACTTTTAGTACGTAAAAAAGCATTCTTAGACAATTTTTAATGACGTTAGTTCCAAACTAAAAGAATTAGATAATTTCCCAAAAAAAAATTATTTTTCACTGTATGAAATGTCTTGGAAAAAATTTTTTGAAAAGCCAATTTTTTTTCAATAATGTTCATTTTTAGTACGTAAAAAAACTTTCTTAGACAATTTTTAATGACGTTAGTTCCAAACTAAAAGAATTAGATAGTTTCGCAAAAAAAAATTATTTTTCACTGTATGAAATGTCTTGGAATAATTTTTTTGAAAAGACAATTTTTTTCAATAATGTTCACTTTTAGTACGTAAAAAAACTTTCTTAGACAATTTTTAATGACGTTAGTTCCAAACTAAAAGAATTAGATAGTTTCGCAAAAAAAAATTATTTTTCACAGTATGAAATGTCTTAGAAAAATTTTTGAAAATTTTTTTGAAACGACAATTTTTTTTCAATAATATTCATTTTTAGTACGTAAAAAAACTTTTTTAGACAACTTTTAATGACGTTAGTTCCAAACTAAAAGAATTAGATAGTTTCGCAAAAAAAAATTATTTTTTACAGTATGATATGTCTTGGAAAAATTTTTTTGAAAAGACAAATTTTTTTCAATAATGTTCACTTTTAGTACGTAAAAAAACTTTCTTAGACAATTTTTATTGACGATAGTTCCAAACTAAAAGAATTAGACAGTTTCTCAAAAAATAATTATTTTTCACTATATGAAATGTCTTGGAATACTTTTTTTGAAAAGCCAATTTTTTTTCAATAATGTTCACTTTTAGTACGTAAAAAAACTTTCTTAGACAATTTTTAATGACGTTAGTTCCAAACTAAAAGAATTAGATAGTTTCGCAAAAAAAAATTTTTTTTCACTGTATGAAATGTCTTAGAAAAATCTTTGAAACATTTTTTTGAAAAGACAATTTTTTTTCAATAATGTTCACTTTTAGTACGTAAAAAAACTTTCTTAGACAATTTTTATTGACGTTAGTTCCATACTAAAAGAATTAGATAGTTTCGCAAAAAAAAATTATTTTTCACTGTATGAAATGTCTTAGAAAAATTTTTGAAAAATTTTTTTTAAAGGACAATTTTTTTTCAATAATGTTCACTTTTAGTACGTAAAAAAACTTTCTTAGACAATTTTTAATGACGTTAGTTCCAAACTAAAAGAATTAGATAGTTTCGCTAAAAAAAATTATTTTTCACTGTATGAAATGTCTTGAAAAAATTTTTTTGAAAAGACAATTTTTTTTCAATAATGTTCACTTTTAGTACGTAAAAAAACTTTCTTAGACAATTTTTAATGACGTTAATTCCAAACTAAAAGAATTAGATAGTTTCGCAAAAAAAAATTATTTTTCACTGTATGAAATGTCTTAGAAAAATTTTTGAATAAATTTTTTGAAAAGACAATTTATTTTCAATAATGTTCACTTTTAGTACGTAAAAAAGCATTCTTAGACAATTTTTAATGACGTTAGTTCCAAACTAAACGAATTAGATAGTTTTGCAAAAAAAAAATTATTTTTCATTGTATGAAATGTCTTAGAAAAATTTTTGAATTAATTTTTTGAAAAGACAATTTTTTTTCAATTATGTTCATTTTTAGTACGTAAAAAAACTTTCTTAGACAATTTTTAATGACATTAGTTCCAAACTAAAAGAATTAGATAGTTTCGCAAAAAAAAATTATTTTTCACTGTATGAAATGTCTTGGAAAAATTTTTTGAAAAAACAATTGTTTTTCAAAAATGTTCACTTTTAGTACGTAAAAAAACTTTCTTAGACAATTTTTAATGACGTTAATTCCAAACTAAAAGAATTAGATAGTTTCGCAAAAAAAAATTATTTTTCACTGTATGAAATGTCTTAGAAAAATTTTTGAATAAATTTTTTTGAAAAGACAACTTTTTTTCTATAATATTCATTTTTAGTACGTAAAAAAACTTTCTTAGACAATTTTTAATGACGTTAGTTCCAAACTAAAAGAATTAGATAGTTTCGCAAAAAAAAAATATTTTTCACTGTATGAAATGTCTTAGAAAAATTTTTGAAAAATTTTTTTGAATAGACAATTTTTTTTCAATAATGTTCACTTTTAGTACGTAAAAAAACATTCTTAGACAATTTTTAATGACGTTAGTTCCAAACTAAAAGAATTAGATAGTTTCGCAAAAAAAAATTATTTTTTACTGTATGATATGTCTTGGAAAAATTTTTTTAAAAAGACAATTTTTTTTCAATAATGTTCATTTTTAGTACGTAAAAAAACTTTCTTAGACAATTTTTAATGACGTTAGTTCCAAACTAAAAGAATTAGATAGTTTCTCAAAAAATAATTATTTTTCACTGTATGAAACGTCTTGGAATACTTTTTTTGAAAAGACAATTTTTTTTCAATAATGTTCACTTTTAGTACGTAAAAAAGCATTCTTAGACAATTTTTAATGACGTTAGTTCCAAACTAAACGAATTAGATAGTTTTGCAAAAAAAAAATTATTTTTCATTGTATGAAATGTCTTAGAAAAATTTTTGAATAAATTTTTTGAAAAGACAATTTTTTTTCAATAATGTTCATTTTTAGTACGTAAAAAAACTTTCTTAGACAATTTTTAATGACATTAGTTCCAAACTAAAAGAATTAGAGAGTTTCGAAAAAAAAAATTATTTTTCATAGTATGAAATGTCTTGGAAAAATTTTTTGAAAAAACAATTGTTTTTCAATAATGTTCATTTTTAGTACGTAAAAAAACTTTTTTAGACAATTTTTAACGACGTTAGTTCCAAACTAAGAGAATTAGATAATTTCGCAAAAAAAAATTATTTTTCACTGTATGAAATGTCTTGGAATAATTTTTTTGATAAGACAATTTTTTTCAATAATGTTCACTTTTAGTACGTAAAAAAACTTTCTTAGACAATTTTTAATGACGTTAGTTCCAAACTAAAAGAATTAGATAGTTTCGCAAAAAAAAATTATTTTTCACTGTATGAAATGTCTTGGAATAATTTTTTTGAAAAGACAATTTTTTACAATAATGTTCACTTTTAGTACGTAAAAAAACTTTCTTAGACAATTTTTAATGACGTTAGTTCCAAACTAAAAGAATTAGATAGTTTCGCAAAAAAAAATTATTTTTCACTGTATGAAATGTCTTGGAAAAATATTTTTAAAAAGCCAACTTTTTTTCAATAATGTTCATTTTAAGTACGTAAAAAAACTTTCTTAGACAATTTTTAATGACGTTAGTTCCAAACTAAAAGAATTAGATAGTTTCGCAAAAAAAAATTATTTTTCACTGTATGAAATGTCTTGGAAAACTTTTTTGAAAAAACAATTTTTTTTCAATAATGTTCATTTTTAGTACGTAAAAAAACTTTCTTAGACAATTTTTAATGCCGTTAGTTCCAAACTAAAAGAATTAGATAGTTTCCCAAAAAAAAATTATTTTTCACTGTATGAAATGTCTTGGAAAAAATTTTTTAAAAAGCCAATTTTTTTTCAATAATGTTCATTTTTAGTACGTAAAAAAACTTTCTTAGACAATTTTTAATGTCGTTAGTTCCAAACTAAAAGAATTAGATAGTTTCGCAAAAAAAAATTATTTTTCACTGTATGAAATGTCTTGGAAAAAATTTTTTAAAAAGCCAATTTTTTTTCAATAATGTTCATTTTTAGTACGTAAAAAAACTTTCTTAGACAATTTTTAATGACGTTAGTTCCAAACTAAAAGAATTAGATAGTTTCGCAAAAAAAAATTATTTTTCATTCTATGAAATGTCTTGGAAAAATTTTTTTGAAAAGCCAATTTATTTTCAATAATGTCCATTTTTAGTACGTAAAAAAACTTTCTTAGACAATTTTTAATGACGTTAGTTCCAAACTAAAAGAATTAGATAGTTTCGCAAAAAAAAATTATTTTTCACTGTATGAAATGTCTTAGAAAAATTTTTGAAAAATTTTTTTGAAAAGACAACTTTTTTTCTATAATATTCATTTTTAGTACGTAAAAAGCTTTTTTAGACAATTTTTAATGACGTTAGTTCCAAACTAAAAGAATTAGATAGTTTCGCAAAAACAAAATATTTTTCACTGTATGAAATGTCTTAGAAAAATTTTTGAAAAATTTTTTTGAATAGACAATTTTTTTTCAATAATGTTCACTTTTAGTACGTAAAAAAACATTCTTAGACAATTTTTAATGACGTTAGTTCCAAACTAAAAGAATTAGATAGTTTCGCAAAAAAAAATTATTTTTTACTGTATGATATGTCTTGGAAAAATTTTTTTAAAAAGACAATTTTTTTTCAATAATGTTCATTTTTAGTACGTAAAAAAACTTTCTTAGACAATTTTTAATGACGTTAGTTCCAAACTAAAAGACTTAGATAGTTTCTCAAAAAATAATTATTTTTCACTGTATGAAACGTCTTGGAATACTTTTTTTGAAAAGCCAATTTTTTTTCAATAATGTTCACTTTTAGTACGTAAAAAAACTTTCTTAGACAATTTTTAATGACGTTAGTTCCAAACTAAAAGAATTAGATAGTTTCGCAAAAAAAAATTATTTTTCACTGTATGAAATGTCTTAGAAAAATTTTTGAAAAATTTTTTTTAAAGGACAATTTTTTTTCAATAATGTTCACTTTTAGTACGTAAAAAAACTTTCTTAGACAATTTTTAATGACGTTAGTTCCAAACTAAAAGAATTAGATAGTTTCGCAAAAAAAAATTATTTTTCACTGTATGAAATGTCTTGAAAAAATTTTTTTGAAAAGACAATTTTTTTTCAATAATGTTCACTTTTAGTACGTAAAAAAACTTTCTTAGACAATTTTTAATGACGTTAATTCCAAACTAAAAGAATTAGATAGTTTCGCAAAAAAAAATTATTTTTCACTGTATGAAATGTCTTAGAAAAATTTTTGAATAAATTTTTTGAAAAGACAATTTTTTTTCAATAATGTTCACTTTTAGTACGTAAAAATACATTCTTAGACAATTTTTAATGACGTTAGTTCCAAACTAAACGAATTAGATAGTTTTGCAAAAAAAAAATTATTTTTCATTGTATGAAATGTCTTAGAAAAATTTTTGAATATATTTTTTGAAAAGACAATTTTTTTTCAATAATGTTCATTTTTAGTACGTAAAAAAACTTTCTTAGACAATTTTTAATGACATTAGTTCCAAACTAAAAGAATTAGATAGTTTCGCAAAAAAAAATTATTTTTCACTGTATGAAATGTCTTGGAAAAATTTTTTGAAAAAACAATTGTTTTTCAATAATGTTCATTTTTAGTACGTAAAAAAACTTTTTTAGACAATTTTTAACGACGTTAGTTCCAAACTAAGAGAATTAGATAGTTTCGCAAAAAAAAATTATTTTTCACTGTATGAAATGTCTTGGAATAATTTTTTTGATAAGACAATTTTTTTCAATAATGTTCACTTTTAGTACGTAAAAAAACTTTCTTAGACAATTTTTAATGACGTTAGTTCCAAACTAAAAGAATTAGATAGTTTCGCAAAAAAAAATTATTTTTCACTGTATGAAATGTCTTGGAATAATTTTTTTGAAAAGACAATTTTTTACAATAATGTTCACTTTTAGTACGTAAAAAAACTTTCTTAGACAATTTTTAATGACGTTAGTTCCAAACTAAAAGAATTAGATAGTTTCGCAAAAAAAAATTTTTTTTCACTGTATGAAATGTCTTAGAAAAATCTTTGAAACATTTTTTTGAAAAGACAATTTTTTTTCAATAATGTTCACTTTTAGTACGTAAAAAAACTTTCTTAGACAATTTTTATTGACGTTAGTTCCATACTAAAAGAATTAGATAGTTTCGCAAAAAAAAATTATTTTACACTGTATGAAATGTCTTAGAAAAATTTTTGAAAAATTTTTTTTAAAGGACAATTTTTTTTCAATAATGTTCACTTTTAGTACGTAAAAAAACTTTCTTAGACAATTTTTAATGACGTTAGTTCCAAACTAAAAGAATTAGATAGTTTCGCTAAAAAAAATTATTTTTCACTGTATGAAATGTCTTGAAAAAATTTTTTTGAAAAGACAATTTTTTTTCAATAATGTTCACTCTTAGTACGTAAAAAAACTTTCTTAGACAATTTTTAATGACGTTAATTCCAAACTAAAAGAATTAGATAGTTTCGCAAAAAAAAATTATTTTTCACTGTATGAAATGTCTTAGAAAAATTTTTGAATAAATTTTTTGAAAAGACAATTTATTTTCAATAATGTTCACTTTTAGTACGTAAAAAAGCATTCTTAGACAATTTTTAATGACGTTAGTTCCAAACTAAACGAATTAGATAGTTTTGCAAAAAAAAAATTATTTTTCATTGTATGAAATGTCTTAGAAAAATTTTTGAATTAATTTTTTGAAAAGCCAATTTATTTTCAATAATGTTCATTTTTAGTACGTAAAAAAACTTTCTTAGACAATTTTTAATGACGTTAGTTCCAAACTAAAAGAATTAGATAGTTTCGCAAAAAAAAATTATTTTTCACTGTATGAAATGTCTTAGAAAAATTTTTGAAAAATTTTTTTGAAAAGACAATTTTTTTTCTATAATATTCATTTTTAGTACGTAAAAAAACTTTTTTAGACAATTTTTAATGACGTTAGTTCCAAACTAAAAGAATTAGATAGTTTCGCAAAAAAAAATTATTTTTCACTGTATGAAATGTCTTGGAATAATTTTTTTGATAAGACAATTTTTTTCAATAATGTTCACTTTTAGTACGTAAAAAAACTTTCTTAGACAATTTTTAATGCCGTTAGTTTCAAACTAAAAGAATTAGATAGTTTCGCAAAAAAAAATTATTTTTCACTGTATGAAATGTCTTGGAAAAAATTTTTTAAAAAGACAATTTTTTTTCAATAATGTTCATTTTTAGTACGTAAAAAAACTTTCTTAGACAATTTTTAATGACGTTAGTTCCAAACTAAACGAATTAGATAGTTTCGCAAAAAAAAAATTATTTTTCACTGTATGAAATGTCTTGGAAAAGTTTTTTTGAAAAGCCAATTTATTTTCAATAATGTTCATTTTTAGTACGTAAAAAAACTTTCTTAGACAATTTTTAATGACGTTAGTTCCAAACTAAAAGAATTAGATAGTTTCGCAAAAAAAAATTATTTTTCACTGTATGAAATGTCTTAAAAAAATTTTTGAAAAATTTTTTTGAAAAGACAACTTTTTTTCTATAATATTCATTTTTAGTACGTAAAAAAACTTTTTTAGACAATTTTTAATGACGTTAGTTCCAAACTAAAAGAATTAGATAGTTTCGCAAAAAAAAATTATTTTTCACTGTATGAAATGTCTTAGAAAAATTTTTGAAATATTTTTTTTAAAGGACAATTTTTTCCAATAATGTTCACTTTTAGTACGTAAAAAAACTTTCTTAGACAATTTTTAATGACGTTAGTTCCAAACTAAACGAATTAGATAGTTTCGCAAAAAAAAATTATTTTTTACTGTATGATATGTCTTGGAAAAGTTTTTTTAAAAAGACAATTTTTTTTCAATAATGTTCATTTTTAGTACGTAAAAAAACTTTCTTAGACAATTTTTAATGGCGTTAGTTCCAAACTAAAAGAATTAGATAGTTTCTCAAAAAATAATTATTTTTCACTGTATGAAACGTCTTGGAATTCTTTTTTTGAAAAGCCAATTTTTTTTCAATAATGTTCACTTTTAGTACGTAAAAAAACTTTCTTAGACAATTTTTAATGACGTTAGTTCCAAACTAAAAGAATTAGATAGTTTCGCTAAAAAAAATTATTTTTCACTGTATGAAATGTCTTAGAAAAATCTTTGAAACATTTTTTTGAAAAGACAATTTTTTTTCAATAATGTTTACTTTTAGTACGTAAAAAAACTTTCTTAGACAATTTTTAATGACGTTAGTTCCAAACTAAAAGAATTAGATAGTTTCGCAAAAAAAAATTAATTTTCACTGTATGAAATGTCTTAGAAAGATTTTTGAAAAATGACAATTTTTTTTCAATGATGTTCACTTTTAGTACGTAAAAAAACTTTCTTAGACAATTTTTAATGCCGTTAGTTCCAAACTAAAAGAATTAGATAGTTTTGCAAAAAAAAATTATTTTTCACTGTATGAAATGTCTTAGAAAAATTTTTGAAAAATTTTTTTGAAAAGACAATTTTTTTTCAATAATGTTCACTTTTAGTACGTAAAAAAACTTTCTTAGACAATTTTTAATGCCGTTAGTTCCAAACTAAAAGAATTAGATAGTTTCGCAAAAAAAAACTAATTTTCACTGTATGAAATGTCTTATAAAAATTTTTGAAAAATTTTTTTGAAAAGACAATTTTTTTTCAATGATGTTCACTTTTAGTACGTAAAAAAACTTTCTTAGACAATTTTTAATGCCGTTAGTTCCAAACTAAAAGAATTAGATAGTTTCCCAAAAAAAAATTATTTTTCACTGTATGAAATGTCTTGGAAAAAATTTTTTAAAAAGCCAATTTTTTTTCAATAATGTTCATTTTTAGTACGTAAAAAAACTTTCTTAGACAATTTTTAATGACGTTAGTTCCAAACTAAAAGAATTAGAGAGTTTGGCAAAAAAAAATTATTTTTCACTGTATGAAATGTCTTAGAAAGATTTTTGAAAAGTTTTTTTGAAAAGACAATTTTTTTCAATAATGTTCACTTTTAGTACGTAAAAAAACATTCTTAGACAATTTTTAATGACGTTAGTTCCAAACTAAAAGAATTAGATAGTTTCCCAAAAAAAAATTATTTTTCACTGTATGAAATGTCTTGGAAAAAATTTTTTGAAAAGCCAATTTTTTTTCAATAATGTTCATTTTTAGTACGTAAAAAAACTTTCTTAGACAATTTTTAATGACGTTAGTTCCAAACTAAAAGAATTAGATAGTTTCGCAAAAAAAAATTATTTTTTACTGTATGATATGTCTTGGAAAAATTTTTTTGAAAAGACAATTTTTTTTCAATAATGTTCATTTTTAGTACGTAAAAAAACTTTCTTAGACAATTTTTAATGACGTTAGTTCCAAACTAAAAGAATTAGATAGTTTCGCAAAAAAAAATTATTTTTCACTGTATGAAATGTCTTAGAAAAATTTTTGAAAAATTTTTTTGAAAAGACAATTTTTTTTCTATAATATTCATTTTTAGTACGTAAAAAAACTTTCTTAGACAATTTTTAATGACGTTAGTTCCAAACTAAAAGAAATAGATAGTTTCGCAAAAAAAAATTAATTTTCACTGTATGAAATGTCTTGGAAAAATTTTTTAAAAAGCCAATTTTTTTTCAATAATGTTCCTTTTTAGTACGTAAAAAAACTTTCTTAGACAATTTTTAATGTCGTTAGTTCCAAACTAAAAGAATTAGATAGTTTCGCAAAAAAAAAAATAATTTTCACTGTATGAAATGTCTTAGAAGGATTTTTGAACAAATTTTTTTAAAAGACAATTTTTTTTCAATAATGTTCACTTTTAGTACGTAAAAAAACTTTCTTAGACAATTTTTAATGACGTTAGTTCCAAACTAAAAGAATTAGATAGTTTCGCAAAAAAAAATTATTTTTCACTGTATGAAATGTCTTGGAAAAATTTTTTGAAAAGACAATTTTTTTTCAATAATGTTCATTTCTAGTACGTAAAAAAGCTTTCTTAGACAATTTTTAATGACGATAGTTCCAAACTAAAAGAATTAGACAGTTTCTCAAAAAATAATTATTTTTCACTATATGAAATGTCTTGGAATACTTTTTTTGAAAAGCCAATTTTTTTTCAATAATGTTCACTTTTAGTACGTAAAAAAACTTTCTTAGACAATTTTTAATGACGTTAGTTCCAAACTAAAAGAATTAGATAGTTTCGCAAAAAAAAATTATTTTTCACTGTATGAAATGTCTTAGAAAAATCTTTGAAACATTTTTTTGAAAAGACAATTTTTTTTCAATAATGTTCACTTTTAGTACGTAAAAAAACTTTCTTAGACAATTTTTAATGACGTTAGATCCAAACTAAAAGAATTAGATAGTTTCGCAAAAAAAAATTATTTTTCACTGTATGAAATGTCTTAGAAAAATTTTTGAAAAATTTTTTTTAAAGGACAATTTTTTTTCAATAATGTTCACTTTTAGTACGTAAAAAAACTTTCTTAGACAATTTTTAATGACGTTAGTTCCAAACTAAAAGAATTAGATAGTTTCTCTAAAAAAAATTATTTTTCACTGTATGAAATGTCTTGAAAAAATTTTTTTGAAAAGCCAATTTTTTTTCAATAATGTTCACTTTTAGTACGTAAAAAAACTTTCTTAGACAATTTTTAATGACGTTAATTCCAAACTAAAAGAATTAGATAGTTTCGCAAAAAAAATTATTTTTCACTGTATGAAATGTCTTAGAAAAATTTTTGAATAAATTTTTTGAAAAGACAATTTATTTTCAATAATGTTCACTTTTAGTACGTAAAAAAGCATTCTTAGACAATTTTTAATGACGTTAGTTCCAAACTAAACGAATTAGATAGTTTTGCAAAAAAAAAATTATTTTTCATTGTATGAAATGTCTTAGAAAAATTTTTGAATTAATTTTTTGAAAAGACAATTTTTTTTCAATAATGTTCATTTTTAGTACGTAAAAAAACTTTCTTAGACAATTTTTAATGACATTAGTTCCAAACTAAAAGAATTAGATAGTTTCGCAAAAAATAATTATTTTTCACTGTATGAAATGTCTTGGAAAAATTTTTTGAAAAAACAATTGTTTTTCAATAATGTTCATTTTTAGTACGTAAAAAACTTTCTTAGACAATTTTTAATGACGTTAGTTCCAAACTAAAAGAATTAGATAGTTTCGCAAAAAAAAATTATTTTTCACTGTATGAAATGTCTTAGAAAAATTTTTGAAATATTTTTTTTAAAGGACAATTTTTTTCAATAATGTTCACTTTTAGTACGTAAAAAAACTTTCTTATACAATTTTTAATGACGTTAGTTCCAAACTAAAAGAATTAGAAAGTTTCGCAAAAAAAAATTATTTTTTACCGTATGAAATGTCTTGGAAAACTTTTTTGAAAAAACAATTTTTTTTCAATAATGTTCATTTTTAGTACGTAAAAAAACTTTTTTACACAATTTTTAACGACGTTAGTTCCAAACTAAAAGAATTAGATAGTTTCGCAAAAAAAAATTATTTTTCACTGTATGAAATGTCTTGGAATAATTTTTTTGAAAAGACAATTTTTTACAATAATGTTCACTTTTAGTACGTAAAAAAACTTTCTTAGACAATTTTTAATGACGTTAGTTCCAAACTAAAAGAATTAGATAGTTTGGCAAAAAAAAATTATTTTACACTGTATGAAATGTCTTAGAAGAATTTTTGAAAAATTTTTTTGAAAAGACAATTTTTTTTCAATAATGTTCACTTTTAGTACGTAAAAAAACTTTCTTAGACAATTTTTAATGCCGTTAGTTCCAAACTAAAAGAATTAGATAGTTTCGCAAAAAAAAATTATTTTTCACTGTATGAAATGTCTTGGAAAAAATTTTTTAAAAAGACAATTTTTTTTCAATAATGTTCATTTTTAGTACGTAAAAAAACTTTCTTAGACAATTTTTAATGACGTTAGTTCCAAACTAAAAGAATTAGATAGTTTCGCAAAAAAAAATTATTTTTCACTGTATGAAATGTCTTGGAAAAATTTTTTTGAAAAGCCAATTTATTTTCAATAATGTTCATTTTTAGTACGTAAAAAAACTTTCTTAGACAATTTTTAATGACGTTAGTTCCAAACTAAAAGAATTAGATAGTTTCGCAAAAAAAAATTATTTTTCACTGTATGAAATGTCTTAGAAAAATTTTTGAAAAATTTTTTTAAAAAGACAATTTTTTTTCTATAATATTCATTTTTAGTACGTAAAAAAACTTTTTTAGACAATTTTTAATGACGTTAGTTCCAAACTAAAAGAATTAGATAGTTTCGCAAAAAAAAATTATTTTTCACTGTATGAAATGTCTTAGAAAAATTTTTGAAAAATTTTTTTGAATAGGGTTAGGGTTAGGGTTAGGGTTAGGGTTAGGGTTAGGGTTAGGGTTAGGGTTAGGGTTAGGGTTAGGGTTAGGGTTAGGGTTAGGGTTAGGGTTAGGGTTAGGGTTAGGGTTAGGGTTAGGGTTAGGGTTAGGGTTAGGGTTAGGGTTAGGGTTAGGGTTAGGGTTAGGGTTAGGGTTAGGGTTAGGGTTAGGGTTAGGGTTAGGGTTAGGGTTAGGGTTAGGGTTAGGGTTAGGGTTAGGGTTAGGGTTAGGGTTAGGGTTAGGGTTAGGGTTAGGGTTAGGGTTAGGGTTAGGGTTAGGGTTAGGGTTAGGGTTAGGGTTAGGGTTAGGGTTAGGGTTAGGGTTAGGGTTAGGGTTAGGGTTAGGGTTAGGGTTAGGGTTAGGGTTAGGGTTAGGGTTAGGGTTAGGGTTAGGGTTAGGGTTAGGGTTAGGGTTAGGGTTAGGGTTAGGGTTAGGGTTAGGGTTAGGGTTAGGGTTAGGGTTAGGGTTAGGGTTAGGGTTAGGGTTAGGGTTAGGGTTAGGGTTAGGGTTAGGGTTAGGGTTAGGGTTAGGGTTAGGGTTAGGGTTAGGGTTAGGGTTAGGGTTAGGGTTAGGGTTAGGGTTAGGGTTAGGGTTAGGGTTAGGGTTAGGGTTAGGGTTAGGGTTAGGGTTAGGGTTAGGGTTAGGGTTAGGGTTAGGGTTAGGGTTAGGGTTAGGGTTAGGGTTAGGGTTAGGGTTAGGGTTAGGGTTAGGGTTAGGGTTAGGGTTAGGGTTAGGGTTAGGGTTAGGGTTAGGGTTAGGGTTAGGGTTAGGGTTAGGGTTAGGGTTAGGGTTAGGGTTAGGGTTAGGGTTAGGGTTAGGGTTAGGGTTAGGGTTAGGGTTAGGGTTAGGGTTAGGGTTAGGGTTAGGGTTAGGGTTAGGGTTAGGGTTAGGGTTAGGGTTAGGGTTAGGGTTAGGGTTAGGGTTAGGGTTAGGGTTAGGGTTAGGGTTAGGGTTAGGGTTAGGGTTAGGGTTAGGGTTAGGGTTAGGGTTAGGGTTAGGGTTAGGGTTAGGGTTAGGGTTAGGGTTAGGGTTAGGGTTAGGGTTAGGGTTAGGGTTAGGGTTAGGGTTAGGGTTAGGGTTAGGGTTAGGGTTAGGGTTAGGGTTAGGGTTAGGGTTAGGGTTAGGGTTAGGGTTAGGGTTAGGGTTAGGGTTAGGGTTAGGGTTAGGGTTAGGGTTAGGGTTAGGGTTAGGGTTAGGGTTAGGGTTAGGGTTAGGGTTAGGGTTAGGGTTAGGGTTAGGGTTAGGGTTAGGGTTAGGGTTAGGGTTAGGGTTAGGGTTAGGGTTAGGGTTAGGGTTAGGGTTAGGGTTAGGGTTAGGGTTAGGGTTAGGGTTAGGGTTAGGGTTAGGGTTAGGGTTAGGGTTAGGGTTAGGGTTAGGGTTAGGGTTAGGGTTAGGGTTAGGGTTAGGGTTAGGGTTAGGGTTAGGGTTAGGGTTAGGGTTAGGGTTAGGGTTAGGGTTAGGGTTAGGGTTAGGGTTAGGGTTAGGGTTAGGGTTAGGGTTAGGGTTAGGGTTAGGGTTAGGGTTAGGGTTAGGGTTAGGGTTAGGGTTAGGGTTAGGGTTAGGGTTAGGGTTAGGGTTAGGGTTAGGGTTAGGGTTAGGGTTAGGGTTAGGGTTAGGGTTAGGGTTAGGGTTAGGGTTAGGGTTAGGGTTAGGGTTAGGGTTAGGGTTAGGGTTAGGGTTAGGGTTAGGGTTAGGGTTAGGGTTAGGGTTAGGGTTAGGGTTAGGGTTAGGGTTAGGGTTAGGGTTAGGGTTAGGGTTAGGGTTAGGGTTAGGGTTAGGGTTAGGGTTAGGGTTAGGGTTAGGGTTAGGGTTAGGGTTAGGGTTAGGGTTAGGGTTAGGGTTAGGGTTAGGGTTAGGGTTAGGGTTAGGGTTAGGGTTAGGGTTAGGGTTAGGGTTAGGGTTAGGGTTAGGGTTAGGGTTAGGGTTAGGGTTAGGGTTAGGGTTAGGGTTAGGGTTAGGGTTAGGGTTAGGGTTAGGGTTAGGGTTAGGGTTAGGGTTAGGGTTAGGGTTAGGGTTAGGGTTAGGGTTAGGGTTAGGGTTAGGGTTAGGGTTAGGGTTAGGGTTAGGGTTAGGGTTAGGGTTAGGGTTAGGGTTAGGGTTAGGGTTAGGGTTAGGGTTAGGGTTAGGGTTAGGGTTAGGGTTAGGGTTAGGGTTAGGGTTAGGGTTAGGGTTAGGGTTAGGGTTAGGGTTAGGGTTAGGGTTAGGGTTAGGGTTAGGGTTAGGGTTAGGGTTAGGGTTAGGGTTAGGGTTAGGGTTAGGGTTAGGGTTAGGGTTAGGGTTAGGGTTAGGGTTAGGGTTAGGGTTAGGGTTAGGGTTAGGGTTAGGGTTAGGGTTAGGGTTAGGGTTAGGGTTAGGGTTAGGGTTAGGGTTAGGGTTAGGGTTAGGGTTAGGGTTAGGGTTAGGGTTAGGGTTAGGGTTAGGGTTAGGGTTAGGGTTAGGGTTAGGGTTAGGGTTAGGGTTAGGGTTAGGGTTAGGGTTAGGGTTAGGGTTAGGGTTAGGGTTAGGGTTAGGGTTAGGGTTAGGGTTAGGGTTAGGGTTAGGGTTAGGGTTAGGGTTAGGGTTAGGGTTAGGGTTAGGGTTAGGGTTAGGGTTAGGGTTAGGGTTAGGGTTAGGGTTAGGGTTAGGGTTAGGGTTAGGGTTAGGGTTAGGGTTAGGGTTAGGGTTAGGGTTAGGGTTAGGGTTAGGGTTAGGGTTAGGGTTAGGGTTAGGGTTAGGGTTAGGGTTAGGGTTAGGGTTAGGGTTAGGGTTAGGGTTAGGGTTAGGGTTAGGGTTAGGGTTAGGGTTAGGGTTAGGGTTAGGGTTAGGGTTAGGGTTAGGGTTAGGGTTAGGGTTAGGGTTAGGGTTAGGGTTAGGGTTAGGGTTAGGGTTAGGGTTAGGGTTAGGGTTAGGGTTAGGGTTAGGGTTAGGGTTAGGGTTAGGGTTAGGGTTAGGGTTAGGGTTAGGGTTAGGGTTAGGGTTAGGGTTAGGGTTAGGGTTAGGGTTAGGGTTAGGGTTAGGGTTAGGGTTAGGGTTAGGGTTAGGGTTAGGGTTAGGGTTAGGGTTAGGGTTAGGGTTAGGGTTAGGGTTAGGGTTAGGGTTAGGGTTAGGGTTAGGGTTAGGGTTAGGGTTAGGGTTAGGGTTAGGGTTAGGGTTAGGGTTAGGGTTAGGGTTAGGGTTAGGGTTAGGGTTAGGGTTAGGGTTAGGGTTAGGGTTAGGGTTAGGGTTAGGGTTAGGGTTAGGGTTAGGGTTAGGGTTAGGGTTAGGGTTAGGGTTAGGGTTAGGGTTAGGGTTAGGGTTAGGGTTAGGGTTAGGGTTAGGGTTAGGGTTAGGGTTAGGGTTAGGGTTAGGGTTAGGGTTAGGGTTAGGGTTAGGGTTAGGGTTAGGGTTAGGGTTAGGGTTAGGGTTAGGGTTAGGGTTAGGGTTAGGGTTAGGGTTAGGGTTAGGGTTAGGGTTAGGGTTAGGGTTAGGGTTAGGGTTAGGGTTAGGGTTAGGGTTAGGGTTAGGGTTAGGGTTAGGGTTAGGGTTAGGGTTAGGGTTAGGGTTAGGGTTAGGGTTAGGGTTAGGGTTAGGGTTAGGGTTAGGGTTAGGGTTAGGGTTAGGGTTAGGGTTAGGGTTAGGGTTAGGGTTAGGGTTAGGGTTAGGGTTAGGGTTAGGGTTAGGGTTAGGGTTAGGGTTAGGGTTAGGGTTAGGGTTAGGGTTAGGGTTAGGGTTAGGGTTAGGGTTAGGGTTAGGGTTAGGGTTAGGGTTAGGGTTAGGGTTAGGGTTAGGGTTAGGGTTAGGGTTAGGGTTAGGGTTAGGGTTAGGGTTAGGGTTAGGGTTAGGGTTAGGGTTAGGGTTAGGGTTAGGGTTAGGGTTAGGGTTAGGGTTAGGGTTAGGGTTAGGGTTAGGGTTAGGGTTAGGGTTAGGGTTAGGGTTAGGGTTAGGGTTAGGGTTAGGGTTAGGGTTAGGGTTAGGGTTAGGGGT